>NC_064867.1:6234421-6931921 GCF_024139225.1 Suncus etruscus
CTACTCCTCAGCACTCTATAGTTATGTGTGTGTAGAAGCATCAAAATGAGATAGAACAAATCTGTGGGGTACAAAACCATGCATAAATATCACTCCTTATACACTGTCAAATCCCCTGCCTCATTGTCCCTAATCAGACTGCATAATTTGAGCATCGCAGCTGCCTTCAGATATAGAACAAATCCAACTGCCTGACAGACTCAGATTTTAAGTGTGATAAGCCAGGATTAAAATCACTAAAGGGAAATATAATATGGGGTTTACACTCACTAATGTAGGGGTGAAAAGTGTATTTTAAAAACTGCAGATATGCTTCACTTTTTCCCACGGCCTATTTACTGAAAGAATAGTCTTCCACATTATTTTAACTGGATCTGAATTCCAGTGCATCTTCTCCTGAAATCTCAAGAAGTAAAATTGAGATTAAACTGAGGTGCAAAAATTCTATCTTCAATGAAACTATAATTTGCAGCATTTGTAGAGCCCAAACTTCCTATAAGGGCTCATAAAAGTATTCATGATGAAGAAGAAAATAAGTCACAAGAAGGATGTGAAACAGTGGTAAATCTCAAAAGTACATCAATAATAAAACTTCTTCCTAAAGATGAAACATTCATCAAAAAAGAAACTATTGAAAGAGGGCTGGAGTGATAGTGCAGCTGTAGAGTGTTTGCCTTGCATATGGATGAACCTCGGTTTGATCCCTGTCGTCTAGGAGAGATTTCTGAGTGCAAAGGTAGGAGTAACCTGTGAGTGTCACCAGGTGTGCCCTCCAAAATAAACTAAAAAAGAAAAGAAAAGTAAAGAAAAGAAAAGAAAAGAAAAGAAAAGAAAAGAAAGAAGGAAGGAAGGAAGGAAGGAAGGAAGGAAGGAAGGAAGGAAGGAAGGAAGGAAGGAAGGAAGGAAGGAAGGAAGGAAGGAAGGAAGGAAGGAAGGAAGGAAGGAAGGAAGGAAGGAAGGAAGGAAGGAAGGAAGGAAAGAGAGAGAAAGAAAGAAGAAAGAAAGAAAGAAAGAAAGAAAGAAAGAAAGAAAGAAAGAAAGAAAGAAAGAAAGAAAGAAAGAAAGAAAGAAAGAAAGAAAGAAAGAAAGAAAGAAAGAAAGAAAGAAAGAAAGAAAGAAAGAAAGAAAGAAAGAAAGAAAGAAAGAAAGAAAGAAAGAAAGAAAGAAAGAAAGAAAGAAAGAAGGAAAGAAAGAAAGAAAGAGAAAAAGAAGATATCACTGATGGTGGGAATGCCCTTGATTTATTGTCACTATGAACCTTGAATATTACTGTAAAATATTTGTAATTCCTATTGGCCACAATAAAAATTAATTTAAGGAAAATTTCATGACTTCATCTCTCCTGATGGCTGCATAGTATTCCATTGTGTATATGTACCACAGTTTCTTCAGCCACTCATCTGTTGAAGGGCATCTTGGTTGTTTCCAGAGTCTGGCTATTGTAAATAGCGCTGCAATGAATATAGGAGTAAGGAATGGATTTTTGTATTGTATTTTTGTGTTTCTTGGGTATATTCCTAGGAGTGGTATAGCTGGATCGTATGGAAGCTCAATTTCCAGTTTGTGAAGGAATCTCCATATCGCTTTCCATAAAGGTTATACTAGATGGCATTCCCACCAGCAGTGAAAAAGAGTTCCTTTCTCTCCACATCCCCGCCAGCACTGCTTGTTTTCCTTTTTGTGATGTGTGCCAATCTCAGTGGTGTGAGGTAGTACTTCATAGTAGTTTTGATTTGCATCTCCCTGACGATTAGTGATGTTGAACATCTTTTCATGTGCCTTTTGGCCATTTGCCTTTCTTCTTTTTCAAAGTGTCTGTTCATTTCTTCTCCCCATTTTTTGATGGGGTTAGTTGTTTTTTTCTTGTATAGTTCTGTCAGTACCTTGTAAATTTTGGATATTAGCCCTTTATCTGATGAGTATTGGGTGAATAATTTCTCCCACTCAGTGGGTGGCCTTTGTATTCTGGGCACTATTTCCTTTGAGATGTACATGGAATCTATTATGATGAGTGAAGTAAGTCAGAGGGAGAGAGAAAGACGCAGAATGGTTTCACTCATCTATGGGCTTTAAGAAAAATGAAGGACATTTTTAACAGTATCTCAGAGACAAGAGAGATGAGGGCTGATAGGTGCAGCTCAGGACATGTAGCTCATCACATAGAGTGATGAGTGCAGTTGCAGAGATGACTACACTGAAAACTATCATAACAATGTGAATGAATGAGGGAAGTGGAAAGCCTGTCTCGAGTACAGGTGTAGGGGGGGTGGGGAGGAGGGAGATCTGGGAAATTGGTGGTGGGAATGTTGCACCGGTGAAGGGGGGTGCTCTTTACATGACTGTAATCATACAACTATAATCATGTTTGTAATCACGGTGTTTAAATAAAGATAAAAAAATTTACTTTAAAAAATGAGCAATAGACTTGCTCTCTTGGTCCTTAAGCCCCTGTTCTCCATTGTATCTCCATGTATGTCACTTGCTCATCTCTCTCTTTGCTTGCTTTCTCCTTCCAGCTCATGTTCTCTCTCAGAGTATTCCTATCATTCTGCCCTTTTCACATCTTTATAAGTAAGTTTCACTCAGTAAATTGTCTTGTTTCATTAAAAATAGAGGCAAAGAAAGCCCTTGGTTTGTGGATCCCTAGCACACTAACCTGAGGACCAGGTACTCTGATCCTCATCAGTGAGCATTCCCAATAGAGCTTACCCAGAAAAACTAATTAATAAAATGACATATAATAGCAAAATAAAAAATTAATGTAAGAATTACAGGGATATAAACTAAAAAAACTTAGCAAAAGAAAAAAAATCTCTGGTTAATAGGTAGATAAAAAATGTGACCTAGCTTTTTACAAGTACTTATGCTCAATATTCATAGTTTCTTTGAATTAGTGGCATCTCTGAATCAGGACTGTAGTACAGAAATGCAAAAAAAAAAAACTTAATGAAAAAATGTTGATACAGGATCACTATTCTCTAAAGTAGCTATTGGGGACATTGTTAAGATATAACGTGTGTCCTAAAAGTAGAGACATCATCAACAATATAAAAGAAACAACTTTATTGGTTATATCGGGAAGTTGGCTTTAAAATAAAAAGAAATAGCCCATTTTCAGCTTATTTGATTTTCACCCCATTTTATTTTTTTTCTGTTCTTCAAATAAAACAACTTAACTTGAACTATCTAGTTCTGCCTCCCAAATAGAGGGGGAAATAATGGAGGGTACCAAGACCAAACAGTTGAATGATCACTAAGTAGTGAGCTAGACACAGAAGGGACCACTCATTCTAGCAGCCCGGGGGGTAAGAGTGGAGGATATGGGATGCAAGATGGGAACAGGGGTGGAGGGAGGACAAATTTGGTGGTGGCAATTCCCCTGTTTCACTGTTAATTTGTACCTAAAATATTACTGTGAATGATATGTAAGCCACTATGACCAAAATAAAATTTATATATTTAAAAATAAAAATAATAAAATGAAATAAAGAAAAGAAAATGGGATCATGTCTACCTAATGTTTGGGAATAATGCCTTAAAAATTAGAAGATAAGGGCTGGAGTGATAGAATAATAGATGGCAGAGGTGTTTGGCCTGCAAGCAGCTGACCCTAATCTCCAGCACCACCAAAGAAAGAATCCACAGCACTGCAAGCATTAAGCAGTACTGTATCTTAATTGGAGACCCCCATAAAATCATCATGTGAGACCCTATTAAATCACCTGTAGAAGCCACTAGGCTTGCTACCCTGCCCTAAAATAAATAAAAAACCATATAAATGTGTAATTATAGGAATAACTTCTAGAACAAAAATTCTGTTTCTATAAACAAGAAAGCAAGGATACACTCACACTGACTTTTTGAAATGAAAAAAAGAGATAATACAGCAAAACTGCTATAATATAATTCAAACCAATTGCATGAATTACATTCAAGTATGTTCCCGTATTTTAAAAATAATGACCTTCAGCTTGGCTCACAAATTAAAATGGAATGTTTTGCCCAAAAAAAGACACACTTTTATATATGATTCAAAGAAAGCAGATCAGAGTTAAAACACGGATACAAAGAAACCAACAAAGCATGAGCCAAATGTTAATTTTTATATTATTAATTATAATGAAATACTTTACAATAAAATTAAATCTGCCCATATTAATGAAATAAAGGCACACAGTCACATTGAAGGAAGGAAACAGTGATTCCTTATTCCAGTAGTAAGAAACTATACAAGCGTGTAGTCCTTGATATCAGTCAAGCATACATAAAGAACAAGAAACAAGATGAACAGAAGATTAAAAAAATAAAATGACCCTATTTTCATATATCATATTCAGTAACGAAATTAAGATAATTTCAGTCCTGTGAAATTAAAGTCTGATTACAGTGGAAAACTCAGAAAGGGTCCTTAATTCCCTAAATTGAATACATTCACTCTCTCCTAAATCATCATGAATCAAAGAGAACTAAATCCAACTTATAGAATTTCTGGAAAGTATATACAACAAAAAGTAGAATCAACTGAATTCATGGGAATTATTTAAAGCAATGCTCAGAGTATACGTAATATAACTTTAACAATTTATTAACAAAAAAGAAAATAAGATAAAATTAAAAAATAATAAAAAAAATAAAATGAAAACTAGGAAACCAAATAAATCAAAAAACTAAAAAACTGAGTCTTTAGAGTGAAGGAAGTTGTATATTTTGGATTTAGAGATTTCCTTTCCTATCTTTTTTCATTTATTTCTCCTGCTGTTGGTTTTTTGGTTTTGGTTTTGGTTTTGGTTTGGTTTGGGGCCATACTTGGCTATGCTAATGATCTTACTTCCATGCTCAGGGGATTCTCCCATGAGCTAAGTAGTTCCAGAAATCAAACCTCAGTTTCGAGCAAATAAAATATTTATTTCATCCTTATGAGCTAACATGCAGAACCATATTTTTTTTCATAAACATACTAAAAAGGGGGGAAATATTATATAGAAAAAAGCTCTTCTCTACTAAGGATATAAACCCATAAATTTTTTAATACAAGGGCGCCTCTCACCCTGAACATTTGTCATGGGGACTAAATTTAGACTCCATGTGATCAGACAGTGACCGTCCATCCCTGAACCCCAGATCCCAACCATAGAACCAACACAGTTCCCTGCAATAGCACCAGGAATCAAGCAACCTACAGGGAATGCCCAATACCGCTCTGGCACCAACTTGCACCAAGTTGATATAACAACCTAACGATGAGGAAACAGAAACAACTGATCTAAGAGCAGATTGCCCTACCTCATCACCTAACAGTAAGATGAAATCAAGACACCCCGTCCACGGATCTGTGTAAAACCCAAGATCATTAACTACAAAAAACTGACTTTGACAATTATGTCTAAGCAGACTTTTCCTGGGACCAAAAAGAAAGATCCTAACCTAGGCTTCAGCCTAGGATTTGTGCAAAAACCAAGATCTCTAATCCCAGAGGTCTGACTTTGACAACCATGACTGAGCAGAACTTCTGGGGCCTAGGAAAGACTGGATCCTAGGTTCCATTGTAGGATCTGCTCAAAAACCAAGATCACTAACTACAGAAGAATGATTACAGAATGATTACAGAAGAATGTCACAAGAACTGTGACAGAGCAGAACCTCTGGATCCATAAAGAAAGACTCTATCCTAGACTTCATCTGACCTGTGCAAATACCAAGAACACTAATTACAGAAGACTGATTCTGACAGCCACACTGAGCAGAATGTTTCCTGGCACCATAAAGAGCTTGGGGTTCAGCAATGAGCATGTTCGAAGCCTATAGTTGTTCCTAAGACAGTATGCTTCATGGGTGGAGAAATCCTGTATCTCCTACCAAGGAAATTCCCTTTCTGATTCCCCCCAACACTTACTGTGTCTATGCAAAACAAAAAAACAAACTTGCCACACCAGCTCCCTCCTTTTTTTCCTTTTATTGTATCTTAGTTGTGTTTTTTTTGTCGTTGCTTGTTAGGTTTTATTTCTTTTTCTTTCTTCTTTTAAATCTATATTTATAGCTTCTAGACAGGATCCTCCCAGCTTTTTTTTTTCTTTTTTCCAATAGAACCACAGAACTTGAATCATCTGATTCTGCCTCAAAAAGTGAGGGGGGAAAATAGTGGATGGTACCAAGAGCAAACATTCACATGAACATTGAGTGGAAATAAAAAATGATCATACCTAAGCACCAAACCCAAATCAACGACAACAGAATCAAGATAACACAATCCACATCAAGCTACACACAGAGGAGACCTATTACCCTTGTAGTCCAGGGGACAAAAGGGTGGTGTATGATGCATGCTGGGAACAAGGGTGGAGGGAGGACAACACTGGTGGTGGGAGGGCCCTATTTTACTGTCACTATGTACCTTAAATATAACTGTGGAGACTTGTAATTCACATTGCTCACAATAAAATTAGGAAAAGAAAGAAAGAAAGCAACATGTACAGTAAATTAATGTGTCATGATGTTTATGCCAAAATCCATAAAAATAAACCTAAAAATTTAGATTAAAAATTAATTGTGCTGAGCAATAGTACAGTGGACAGGGCATCTGGTTTGCGTGAAGCTAGTCTGGTTCAATCTCTGAAACCCTATATAGTCCCTGAAAACTGCCAGGAGTAATCCTGAATATAGAGCCTGGAGCAACCCCTGAGCACAGCTGACTGTGGCAAAAAAAAAAATAGTATTGACCAAATCTAAATTTTAAACACTTTGATTTTCATGCAAGGAAAAAATAAATTATTAAACAGACATCTATTTTAAAGTTAGCAGTCTTTAACAGGGACTAAGAAATACACTAAAACTTTGAATAGTATAAATCTAATATTACAAGTTTCAGAACATGATAAAGAAAGAAAAATATAAACATTGCTAAATAACAACACTGATACATAACTTTTAAGTGTTACAAAGAGTAAAATGAGATGACAGTATAGGACAAAGATTCTATAGCTGTCGGTATCAAAAATACAAACTATTCCGTAGGTAGTATTGTTCCAACTACGTTGCCATTTTCTTGGAAGTGAGAAGGATAAGGTTGAAGTTATTACCTATGCTTTACCATTTAAATAAATTCCAAGTAGAGAAGACATTTAAATTTTTAAAGATAAGAGTGTTTAGTGAAACAGAGAACTCCATTAGTGAAATACCATCCTATGTTCAATATAAATTTAACTGCAGATATACCTTGTGAATCTACTGAATAGCATATAACATAAGTGAAAAAATATATGTACTTGAAGAAAATAGGGACCAGAGATATAGTACAGAAGGTTAGGTGTTTTCCTTAAAAATAGGCAACTCGAATTTGATTCCCAGCATCTCATATGTTCCTTCATGCACTATCAGGAGTAATCCCTGAACATCACTGGATATGACTCCAGACCCAAAAAAAGCTCTGGAGAAAATATGTGTCCTTTATTACCATGAATATGTAATCCTTATATGTGTGTATTATTACCAGGAATACATAATTTTGATCATAAGAGCTAGTACCTAGAAATAAATCTGAAAGTTTATAAACCACTTTTTTCAAATGAGAAAATTATAACAGGAACTTTACAAGAAACTAAATGCAAAACTTTTTCACCATCCAAACACAAATCCAGAAATTTAATAATATGTTTCTATTTACAAATTTTTGTAGAAATAGTTACTCTTATCTTACTAGCAGGAATAAATCCTCTGACAAATTATATTTCAAAATTAGATTAAAAATATATATTTGAATTCTTCATCTCTAAAATTCTCTCAGATATACATATCCGATGTTTGGATTGGCCAGTAATAATAGTTTGAAATAAGCAAATATCCTTTCATGGCACATGAGATTCCATTTATAAAAGCATAACATAAATTTGTCGTGTACTGATTTGGAAAACATCAGATTTATTGTATTTGGGAAGAAACTCCATGTGGTGGTGCTTACAGGTCATACCTTACAGGACTCAGAAGACCATATGAAGTTTGGAATTGAACAATCATGCATTGATATGACACTTGCAAGGCAAGCACTCTACTCTCTGTACATTGCTCCAACCTCAGATGTATTGCTAAATGATAAAAGAAGACAAAATATGTATAGAGTATAAATATGCATGTAAAATATTTGAAATACATTTAATAATAAATAAATAATATTTTAAATACATTTTAAATTTTTCCTTGCATATGTATGAGAAAATCCAAAAAGAAAATACAACTAATAACAGTTTCTTTGGGTGAAAAGAGGAAAGATAACAAATAAGTTGGGGAAGAACTTTTAACATTAACATTCTTTATGATTTTTAGTAAATAAAGTAAAATAAAAATTGTATGACAAATAAATAGAATATGTATGTATAATAAAGTCCCGGGTCTCCAAATCATTCACATAATGTAATTTCAAAATTTGAGACCTTCATAGCACCACATCATAAACTAATATTTGATCTAAACAAAGAGCAAATTTTCTAACAATTTAGTGATGTAAGTTATATTTGGAACTGTTATAGAGAATTTCACACATTTGCATCATTTTCTCAGGTTTCTTTTTTTCAAAAATTTATAAAAAGTTGAAATTTGGTACTTTAACCTAAATGGGCTTTCAGTAAAAAAAATTTTACATTTTTAAAAGTCTAACTAGCAACTTGTTTCTATTTAGAAATTCCACTTTGAACTCTTTTCTAGCAAAATATTATCTGCAGTAGAAATATTTTATAAAATTGAGGAGAATATTTGCTAAATTAAAATATGGAACTATAGAATCAGGAAATAAGGGCCTGAATTCCAAAGCCTTAATTATGTTTTTTAACTCTCTTTTAGTGGCCAATCTAAATGAACTCAAAGTAGAGAAGCTTCCCAAGAGTCCCAATTTCTCTCTTTAAAAATAATATTTTTTAGGGGTCGGAGTGATGGCATTGCGGTAGGGCATTTGTCTTGCATTCGGCTGACACAGGACAGACCTGAAATCGATCCCCTGAGTCTCATATGGTTCCAGAGCCAGGAGTGATTTCTGAGCTCATAGTAAGGAGTAACCCTTGAGTGTCACCAGATGTGGCCCAAAAACCAAAATAATAATAATAATAATAATAATAATAATATTTTAAAGTGCCAAAATTTTTACAAATTCATTTTTGCATTCTGTGATTCTTTGCCATAGTACTTAACCACAACACAACCCCTGCCAAGCAATTTATAGGGTTTCTCTTCTCTACCAATTTGACAGATGCAAACCCATATTCCTAGTTTCTTGTCATCAACACTAGTTGATCTGGTGTTTATCCCAAAGGACCTCCAACTTTACATGCATAAAGGTTCAGATAGGTTCAGATGTAAGCATGCAAAAATGTACTTGGCACTTATCTAAAGCTCTCCCACTTCTTGCCAACTGTATTCTTAAGTGAACATGCATAGACATGCAGACAAACACACATAGAATTGTCTTCAAGACCTGGAGAACAAGAGGTCTTCTGCATCATTATCTGAAATCAGTATTTTTCAGCCTTGTCCCTTACACTCAGTCTGATCATTCTAAGTTGTGAGGATCTTCCCTGTGCACTGAAAGACACGTGATAGCATCCAGGCTGCTAGTTACAAGATGCTGGTATTACTCTCTTGTTTTTAAAGTCAAAGATCCCACTCAAATCATGAAATATCCCCCAGTAAATAACAACTCTACCAGTTAAGAATAACTGTCTTCCAACACACCCAACCATACCCTCAATTCCCTCCACCATTCTACCCTGCAACCAACAACTGCCATCTTCCAAGCAAGAAACTTATGCCGCTCCTTTACTAAGTTCCAAAAGAAAATAATGTCTACTGACTCTTCCCAGGTTGTCTGGTCTGGGCTGAAAATTCTGATACCTTTTCAGAATTGGTGCGGACAAAACCCTCTTTCTGCCTGAAGCCACAATAGCCCACTGCCATACCAGACACCCTCCAACAGAAATGGCTCTGCTCCACAATTTAACTATATCAAACTGCCAAGCCACTAAATTTATTCCAAATCTATAGAACCTGATCCACTTGATACCTCAATATATTATAGTAGTGTCATCCCAGTTGGATCAGAGCAAATCTAATGGGAAAGTTACATGGCAAATCAGCGAGATCAATGAGCTTAAACAGTAACTCTACTAGCGCTAATCACAGCCCAGGAAATCTCAGTGATTTTAGCAACATGAAGAAATATAGCAATTACTTCAAAGTGACCTTCATTAAGTTAAGTTTCTATAATCCCATTTGCCTTTTTTGCTGTAACAAACAATATGAAGTAAATTTGTCACTAGGGTGGTGAGTGAGAAACTGAGGACATTGGTGGATGGAGAGTCACACCAGTAGTAGGGTTGGAGTTCAAACATTTAAATGCCTGAAACAACTGTATTATGAACAACTTGGTAAATCAGTATATAATAAAAAAATTTTAATCACTGCCTTAATAGTAGAAAAATGCTGAGTAGCAAAACAATTCTAAGCATCTCCTTGGCAGTCTACTGGATAGTAAATATTTCTCACAGAATTTCGGGGAAAGGTGAATTCTTGAGCCATATTTCATGCTTTTCATGAGCTAATTCTGACTCTATACTTAAAACTCACTATTGAAATGCCTCAAAGAACCAGGATTAAACCAGGGTAGGCCCACATGCAAGACTGCACCTTAACCCCTATGCTATCTCTCTGGCCTACACAGAATTTTAGTATGAGAGAATTCTATGGAGACACCCAAGCATTGATTTACTCAATTGACTTTAACCATGAATTAATGAGAGCCTAAAGCTCTCACTAACGAACCCCCTTTCTCAATTCTTTTAATTTTGACAATGCATTACCCCTCTGTATGCATGTTCCCCTCCCTCAAAATAGGAAATTTTATTGATAAATTATTCTTGTGTTTAATGATTTTAGTCAGAATCCTATACTGTCATCTAATTATACATGTTTATAATACTTACAGATAACATAAACATTTCCACGCACTTTTGAGCTAACATTTATAACTACTGTAATACAGGTGAGATTTTAATGAGTAAAATTATTTCCACAAATCCATTAACAATATAGATAAGAAACTAGAATGAAGTTCATTCTCTGCCAGTCACTAAATTACCTTGAACAACTTACCAATTATTTCCAAATCACAGCTATAAAATGTTTATAAAGCAATATTTTGATAGCAATATTTTCTTTCAAAAGTAAAAAATAAATGACATATTCTGTTCACATTCTTATAAAGAAAGTACCTGTCCCTAAATAGCTATCAATAAATGTAGCTATAACTAGTTTGTAGACTTTTTTTTTGGTTTTTGGGCCACACCCGGCGGCACTCAGGGGTTACTCCTGGCTGTCTGCTCAGAAATAGCTCCTGGCAGGCACGGGGGACCATATGGGACACCGGGATTCGAACCAACCACCTTTGGTCCTGGATCGGCTGCTTGCAAGGCAAACACCGCTGTGCTATCTCTCCGGGCCCGACTTTTTCTTTTTTAATCTTAATACAGTCTGAAAAGTTAGCCAGTGGTACTCCTTGGAACAATTGAGTTCATCAAACTGAGTACTCACCATCTCATCTTTATTCTAGTATTATTTTCCTAATTTTTATTATAATACCATGATTTCCTAAGTTGTTTTTTTTGTTTTTGTTTTTTTTGTTGGTTTTTTTTTTTTTTTTTTTTTTTTTTTTTGTTTATGGGCCACACCCGGCGTTGCTCAGGGTTTACTCCTGGCTGTCTGCTCAGAAATAGCTTCTGGCAGGCACGGGGGACCATATGGGACACCGGGATTCGAACCAACCACCTTTGGTCCTGGATTGGCTGCTTGCAAGGCAAACGCCGCTGTGCTATCTCTCCGGGCCCCTAAGTTGTTAATAAAATGTCTATACAGTTGTAATATGACTATAGTAATATAGTCATTTTAGGCATTAAATTTTCAAACACAAAAATCACTGCAAGTGTGAATTCCCTTCTTCAATGTCTCCATTCTCCCACCCACTACATAGCCTGCCTCAGTACATCCATAAACAAATTCACTCATATTCTTGTTATAACACAAAGTCAAATAGAATTATCAAAACTTAGACCAACATGGGTCAATTTGAAATAACTGTCAAAGCTCTCCATAATGTCTTAAGATTTACTGGGCTGTGGTTGGTGCAGGTTGAGCATCAGTGTAACTGTTTAGACTCTCTGAACTTGGTAAATTACTAAGTAACATTCCCATCAGATTTCAGATTTCCTGTCATACAACTGAAATGACACTACTACAAGATATTGAGTTATCCTGTGGCCACATGTGGCCATGTGGCCCAGGACTTATAAATATAAGACAAATTTGGTGACTTGGAAGTTTGATAAGGTTAGGTCTCAGAGCTGAGCTGTTTCTGTTGGAGAGTGGAAGTGTTGCAAAACAGCACCACCTTCCATGTAGAAAATTTGGGACATTGGTGATGGGAATGTTGCACTGGTGAAGGGGGGGGGGGCTGTTCTTTACATGACCGAAACCCAACTACAATCATATTTGTAAGCAAGGTGTTTAAATAAAGATATTAATAAACAAAAAATATAAGCTGCCTCCTCTATCAAATTCCAAAACAAAAATGGCCAGCAATACTTTCCAGGTTTTCCAGTCCAGACTGATATCTCTTTGGCACTCTCAGAAAGGGAAACATGAGCAGGTTCCCCTTTCCATATTCTGGTATATTTACATGCTATTTACCTGAAATCATAGAGAGTAGCAATAGGTTCTGTTTCACTGAGAATTCTATGACATTTCTAGTTATTTTCAATACCATGATGCTATATTTTGAAAGATATGCACATGAGAATAAAAATGTAATGAGGATTTCACAATATATATTCTCTATATTAAATGAAGGAATATAACCAATTGAAGTAATTTACTGCTTTAGTTCACTTCTCTTATCCTATCCCCATCTCCAAGTTTTATATGAGAAAAAAATGTTAAATCAAAAATAAACAAATAAATGAGCATATCAAAGACCCAAAACACTTAAAAATGAGTAGCCATTATAAATAAAACCATTCACTATATCAAAAATGTTTGAAATATTTAAATAAAATTTTGACTCTAATAAAATAAAAAACAAATTATAATCAACTGTGCAAAAATATCTAGAAATCAAGAGTAAAATTTTCAGGCATGCTCCTTTTTATTTTCTATTTTCAATACCAAAATTAATTCCTTGAATCAGACAATGGTAAAGGAAGAATCAACTATCAATACTCAGAAAAGAAGATAATGGCTTAGCACTTGAGAGAAAAAAACAATTTATTATACTTAGAATTTTGAGTAAGCTCTATTTTGAATCTCAAGACTATATCTTACTAGTTATGTAAAATCTAAACAAATAAAATTTCTGAGACCATTTCATTTACAAAATCAATAAAAAAATTTTGTTTCACCAAGTTACTATAAAAATGAAATAAGAAAATACCAAGCCTTGTGATAAGTTTAATGTGCAATCAATAAGCATGTCTCCTGTATCTATATATCTATTTCTATTTGTTAGTCCTACTCCATCTTGACATGCTCTTTTATAATTTTTCCTGTCAATAAAATTCTAATTCTTGGTTATCTGTAACAATGAAAAGCAGGAAAAAGGGAAGATTTAAAATATACATATGATATAAAATACTTGCTAAAGCATACATTTCAATTAGCTTTCACAGCCAAAATTTTTCCACAGTTTATAACAGACTCTATGCTTGTATTATACTCAGGTAGTCTAAAAAATATAAAAGGTAATTATTTGAAAGAAACCTAATCAAAAATATGTATATTTGTATTTGTACACAAACAAATGGTAGGCCAATTTTGGTTAATAGGAAAGTTTCTTAGTTTAAAATTGAGTAAATAGAATCCATTTTCACCAGTCAATAATAAGAAAATAATGTAGCGTATTAATAATGTAAATAGGATGAGTAAAACAAAAAGGGAATAGAAAATATCCTGGGGCCGGGCGGTGGCGCTGGAGGTAAGGTGCCTGCCTTACCTGCGCTAGCCTAGGAGACGGACCGCGGTTCGATCCCCCGGTGTCCCATATGGTCCCCCAAGAAGCCAGGAGCAACTTCTGAGCGCATAGCCAGGAGTAACCCCTGAGCGTCACAGGGTGTGGCCCAAAAACCAAAAAAAAAAAAAAAAAAAAAAAAAAAGAAAATATCCTAATATATCATCGAGAAAAGAACCATTGAGTTAATTTGGGGGGCATTCTCACCTTTTGGGGTTCTAGAAAATTCTATCTTAAAGTAATGGACAGGACCTATTTACTACTAAAATGTCCATTGTAGTAGTCAAACTGCTACATGTGTTTACTAGGAACCAGAAATATTGTTAATTTAACTCAGAGATAGATATTTACCTTTATTTAATTTTTGTTAGAAGTAACTATGTACAGTCCTTTTTTTATTTTTTTTGGCTATTACCATTTTGAACCTTGCATATCCAGATCAAGTAAATCACATAATCTGATAAAAAAGAAACAATTTTACTTACATTCATCTTCATTTTAAAAATTATTTCTTATTAATGTATAATGTATGCTATCTCTTGATAGTAACCAACTTAGATTCATAGCATATCTCAGTTTCTACTACCCTTATTTCTATTTACACCACCACAGAGTGAGAAATAATTTTGAAACAGTCAAAGATAGAGGTGTTATCAGTAAATAAGACTAGTCTTGGGGCTGGAGAGATAGCACAGAGGTAAAGCGTTTGCCTTGCATGCAGAAGGTCAGTGGTTTGAATCCCGGCATCCCATATGGTTCCCCGAGCCTGCCAGGAGCGATTTCTGGGCATAGAGCCAGGAGTAACCTCTGAGTGCTGCCAGGTGTGACCCCCCCCCAAAAAAGACTAGTCTTTGGAGTAGGTTACTTTCGTGAAAAACATAAATATCTTTCCACATTTTATACTATATAGTAGACATTCACAGGTAAATATTTCAACAAACTAAACAGAATAGCATTTTAACATTTTTATTTATTTAAATAACTGTTATTTACAAAATTATTGATAGTTGATTTTTTTACATATAACATTTTATAATATTCCTCAACATAGACATATGATTCAGCCCACTGACAAGTTTAGTTTCTAAGACTGCCTATTGTAATTCTTATACTGAAAACCCTAAGAAACCAACCAGTCTCTCTTTAATATATTATTAAATTTAATATACTTAATATATTATATATTATTTAATATATATCTTTTTAATCTACTACTACTAAGTCTCTGCATTTTATGCTGAAATACTTTGACAAAGTCATTCATTTTATTATACTTTTAAACATAGTCTTTCTTTAAGAAGCTAGAAAAGCAAAGGAAGATGTACAGTTACAAATTGCTTTAAAAATATGATATCAAAATCCTTATATCTTGACTTTGTGAATAACTAATCCATCCCACATTTGGTTTTTAGGTAGAACATCTTTTGAATCACTGCATTGACACTACAGAGACTGATGGAAAGTGAATATATCAAGAACCAAATCATGAATATTTGAATTCAAATCATCATTTAAATTCGCTCACCATATGAAATCGCTACATACTTAAATCTCTTTTACCCTATATGCCCTTATCTATAAAAATAATAATACTTGCATTCTAAAAGCATCACAAGAGGTCAATTGGACAATATATATTAAAGATTTGGCAATTGGCGGATATTCAAAAATATTAGTTACCATTTTACGTAAGAAGTCAAATTTGGCAAATAGCTTCAGCGCTCAGTAACATTTGTAGGATATAAGATAAAGACTTAAATTAATCATCCCAATTATTATTCTTACAACTTATTTTTATTTTATTTTTTTATTATTTTGAAATATAAATATTTAAGCACCATGATTACAAGCATGTTTGTAGTTGGGTTTCAGTAATAAACAGAATTACAAGTCATAGTTATATGTTTATTGATCATACTCTTAGGAGCAGCAGTAATTCTAACAGCATTGGTTTTTATTGTTATTTATAATAAAAACATTTTTCTACAATAATTTAAGTGGTTCTAAGGCCTATTAATATCTATCCAATGCACAGCCCTGACATAAAACTCTGTTTTAAATAATTACCATCATAAAATAAATATCAAGAAGGTTATAATGTATTGAGTATATAGTTATATATAAATAACATACTTCGCAGTCAATCTATATTTATTAAACTGTTTCTCCTAATGGTTAGCATCATTTCAAATCTGTTCTCCAATTCTGATCCACATTTTAGAATCTAGCTCAAACTCTTAAAGCCTGTGTCCTTGAAAAGACTTTAAAGTGTAAAATACATAATGAAGACATGCAGACAAGCAGAAGCCTAGGAGCCACAGGAAAATGTTCAGAATTAAAAGAAATTATTGGGAAAACAAATATATTCTTGTACTTATTTTAGATTTCATCCAGCCTTGACTGATCTCAACTGCCACACCCTTGGAGTATCTTTGGAGTATCTTACCTTTGGAGTAAGATACTATACTATAATTTGTAGTGAAAGCCATGAAATATTCCACAAATTAAAAAAAAATTAGCGAGTCAAGGATTTTTTAGCCTTTTGGGGAGCAAAAGTGAGACTTCAAACAGTTCATTTCTTATGATTTGGCTAAATTAGTTTTTTTTCCAAAAGAGATGTAAATGTTTTTCAAGAACCACAAGTATACAACATTAAAGAAAAGCTAGACCAGGGGTCATCTCGTCTGTTACACTTCTGAGACTTCCAATTTAATTAACAGTAACTGTCAAAAAACCTCTCTCTGCAATATGTATGGATTCCAATGTTCACTTATTTTTGCTCCTGTTGCCTCTGAATCCAAGAATCTTCATAATTCCACAGCAGATCAGTCATTTCACCAATTTCACTTATATATATATAAATATACATATATCTTATTTAAACAACTTGATTACAAATATAACTGTAGTTGGGTTTCAGTCATGCAAAGAACATAACCCTTTTCACCAGTGCAATATTCCCATCACCAATGTCCCAGATCTCCCTCTTCCCCACTCACCCTCGCCTGTACTCTAGACAGGCTTCTTCTTCCCTCATTCATTCACATTGTTATGATAGTTCTCAATGTAGTTATTTCTCTAACAACATTCATCACTCTTTGTGGTGAGCTGGACCTTCAAGCCCTCCTCTCTTTTGTCTCTGAGAATTACTGCAAAAATGTCTTTTATCTTTCTTAAAACCCATAGATGAGTGAGACTATTCTGCATTTTTCTCTCTCCCTCTGACTTATTTCACTCAGCATAATAGATTCCATGTGCATCCATGTATAGGAAAATTTCATGACTTCATCTTTCCTGATGGATGCATAATATTTTATTGTGTATATATACCACAGTTCCTTTAGCTATTCATCTGTTGAAGGTTATCTTGGCTGTTTCCAGAGTCTGGCTATTGTAAATAGCGCTACAACGAATATAGGTGTGAGAAAGGGATTTTTGTATTGTATTTTTATGTTCCTAGGGTATATCCCTAGGAGTGGTATTGCTGGATCATATGGGAGTCAATTTCCAGTTTGGAGGAATCTCCATATCGCTTTCCATAAAGGTTGGACTAGATGGCATTCCCACCAGCAGTGAATAAGAGTTTCTTTCTCTCCACATGCCCACCAGCTCTGCTTACTGCCATTCTTTGTGATATGCGCCAATCTCTCTGGTGTGAGATGGTACCTCATAGTTGTTTTGATTTGATTCTCCCTGATGCTTAATGATGTGGAGCATTTTTTCATGTGCCTTTTTGCATTCGTATTTCTTCTTTGACAAAATGTTCATTTCTTCTCCCCATTTTTGATGGGGTTAGATTCACCAATTTCTCGATGAATGTCACTCTTCAATCAATTCTTTCATGTGTTGAGAGTGCTTCCTGAAGACTGAGACAACCCATATCAGAACTTCATGGTTTTATATTCAATACATCTGGAATAATCAATGTATCATATTAGCCATATAAAGTAAATTTAGCACATACCCACCTCCTAATATCAAAGAAAAGGCTCATTCATGTTATTCCATATTCTTAGAAAATATTTTTATCTCAGTGATACTCGTTACTTTTTCAAAATGTTAATGAACTTTTCTACCTCCAACTCATTAAAATATGAATATACTATTCAAAATATTCAAAATGGCAGTTTTATATAAATATGGAACCAACATTTATGTTTACTAGGTGTCAACATACTCATATTTTTCTCCTATATCTCTCCCAGATTCAACTCTGTAGTCTATAGCATTCAAAATAGGAAACATGTACAAAGATATTTAATTATGTTTCATATCTCAAAGCAAAAAAGAAAGGAACTGAGAACTCAAGTCAGTTTTCCCATCTAGCAATTGTTTCCATTCCTATACTCTTAGCAAAAATGGAAACAGCAACTTAACCAGTTCAAGCTTAATAAAATGAGTGTGAAATAGACAGGTAGATAAAGAACTAGTATCATAGAGATTCCAAACAAAATCAATAGAAGTTCCAACCCTTTTCTTTTGTGGTAAAGAAATCTTAAATTCTAAGGGCTTTCTCAGTTAGTCTTAGGGAGAAAATGTAAAAAAAAATTATACTCTACTTATTTTCAGTCAATTAAAAAGGAAAGTCCTTCAGATGTTTTCTGACAAGCCAAAGAAATTATATTTATCTATGTGTGCATTATTTTAAGTCACCATTTTACTTCCTCTGGTTTAGAAAACTAAGGCAACTAGCTGACCAGTCCATTTTTTATTTTACATTTATGCTGACATTTCCCAGTTGCAAAAGCCATAAGGAACATATTTACAAACACAACAGTAGAGTCATGGAAAAGCATTCATGTTCGTCTTGACTTATTTCCACAACATCTTTAAATATTTCTTTTTCTGGAGGAGCAGATTTTTGTTGCAACCCTATACAGAGTCTAAGAAATGCTCACTTCTTTTGCATCTAATTTCAAATGTCCATAATTCTCTTCTGTGTTATTTCCTGTGTATTTATACATGTTTTTGTCGCTGAATTCAGTGTATATTGTAGAGGTAGTCTAGAGGACAAGGAAAAAACACTTCCTCTTATACATGTACCTGGGATATGTAAAAGACAAAAAAAAAAATAACATCAACCAATCAACAACCATTCTGAATCATTTAAACATGCTATCTTTAGAAAGTGATACAGTATAATTTGTAAAATGAAAGTATAGAAAAGTGTAAACATCCATTAACAAGGAAAGCAATAAATTACTGTGCAATCATGCAATGAATCTTGTGCAATCAGTACAAATAAATAAATTAGAACCTTATACATAGGCATGGAACAAGGTCAACAATATTTTGGTTTAAATAATATAATTCTTATATGCTAAGTGTTCATATATTTTTGTTAATTTTACTATAATCAAGAATTGCATTGTATAGAAATATGATGTTATTTAGGACCAAAAAAGAGGTCTGTGGGATACTAATACAACTTGTTTCTCGGCAAAACTATAGATGTCACTTTCTTTTTTAGTTCGACTGCATTTCTGAAAACTGTTATATTACTTCACTATAGCATAAAAATGCTATATTAAAATTTACTGCTCTTTTTAAATTATAAAGTATTTCTAATTTGTTGCCAGAGTGTATGACTTATGACTATCTACTCCAATGCATTCTGCAGAACATCTCTTATAAAACCTTCATAGGATTTAATTTATATGATCAATGCCAACTTCTAATTAACCAAATTCTAAATCTGTGCCAATTTTACATATCTTAATATCATAATGTAAAATGATAATTATATGTAGTATCTTCCATATTCAATACATTATTTACTCTATTCATTAAAACATATTGGTGGCCATTAAACATTTGGTATACTCAATGAGGTCTAAATAAGTGAATCACTTCTAGTAATGCAGTTATTCACTAATAAAATCTTAAATAAAATCAAGTAAAACAATGCATAAGCCAAGAGCAGCAGTGAGGAAAGGAATAACACTATCTTTGACCAGACTACTCAGAACTAGAGTAGCTAGTTCTAAATTGGGAGTGACCCAATCCCCATTTTGCTCAATATTCTCCCTTCCTCTTCCCCTCCATCCCACTATTTCTTTTTTCCTTCCTTCCTTCCTTCCTTCTTCTTTCCTTCCTTCCTTCCTTCTTCCTTTCTTCCTTCCTTCTTTCCTTCCTTCCTTTCTTCCTCTCTCTTTCTCTTACTTCATTTATTTTTCTTTTTTTTCCTTCTTTCTTTTCTTTCTTCCATACCCAGCAGCACTCAGCGGTTACTCCTGATTCTGCACTCAAAATTATTCCTGGTAGGCTCAAGGGACCAGATGGGATGTTGGTGATAAGCCTGGTTCAGCCAGATGCAAGACAATGCCCTACCTGCTATGCTCCAGCCTCCTTCTTTCTTTCTTCCTTCCTTCATTTTTTCTTTCCTTCCTTCTTATGATTCCTTTCGAACACACCTGACAGTGCTCAGGGCTTTCTTCTGACTCTATGCTCAGAAATCATCACTCCTACAGTGTTTAGGGTATTGTATGTATAAGGTATCAGGGAATCAAACCCAGATCAGCAACAAGAAAGACGAGCCCTACTCACTGTAGGGCTTTTCTGGCACCTACTATTTTCATTTTAAAACATAAAGTCCCATAATTTTTTTAGGATTTCCTAGAAAATAGAAATAGTTTCTTAGCCTTCTTCTCATTAGAAAATCCTGACTAAGTTGTTCTTCCCTGGTAATAAAATTTAATTTCTCCAGTTGTAAAATAATAAAAATAGCTTAATTTGTTTGCTTGTAATATAATGTTTCAAAGCATGCTTTTTAATGCCTTCCGTGTTGAGGCCTTCTAGCCATCTTCCCAGCCTTCTAATGACCCTAGAACTAAAAATAATATTTTGACAGAATTTCATAAATAATTCTATAAGTAAAAACAACCCTGCAGCCCCTCCTTCTCTAGCAGGGTCTTTAGGCTGCCCAGTCTAGGACCCCACAAGACCAGAGCCCAGAGAATAGAGTCAGAGAAAAGTGGCATGGAGGAGTGCCACATTAAAATAAAAAAAAATTGGGAGGGACAAAGTAATTACATGGATTCTGTCTTATTTATCTTAATGTTCTTTGGCTGGAATTTCAAAGTTAAGATATCAGCAAGGGGACTTCTGAGACTTATGTTATGGGTGATTGTCCTTCCACTGTAACTTTACCTTGTCCTCTTTCTTTGCATCCTTGTTGTCATAATTAAAAATAAAAAAAATTGAAAAAATTGGAAGTGCTTTGAATTTTCTTTGTCACACAAAAACCTCATTAAGCATCTTTCATTTTAGAAGTGAAACCCCACTTCATCCACCCTCCCTTACCCTTAAAAAGAAATGGGAGAAAGAACCAAGAGAATACATCTGAAATTTTCTGTGTTCTGAAAATTTTGAAAATATTTTCCTTCCAAGAGCTATCACCTGGTCCCTTTTCTAAGTGCAAATTAGCGATCGAAAAAGAAAATGCTTTTAGACTATTAGACTAATAAGATATTAAGTCGCTATGATAAAATAAATAACTGAGCAGTAATAATAATGGAATTTTCCAGCCTATCGCTTAATTAAAAGCTGCCAACATTAGCATATGTGTCCGTCTCTGGGCTCAATGACAGAGAAGCCCCTTCCCGGTTCTCCCCCACCACATATTCCCTCCCCCTCACACATCTCTTTTCTTTCTTCACTCCCCCGTGTGCCTCTCACACCTGGGGACAATAATGCTATGCAGCTCCAAATGAACTGAGAAAGGGAAAATGATCTTTCTTGAGCAAGGAAAGTGTATTTGACATCCCTCTTGTTCCAGGATTTGAGAAACTCTGATATAATTACCTCAGAGAGGCTGCAGGCAGATGGCAAACTCGACAGCATCATGTCCTCAGTCAGCAGGACACAGCCGAGATGCTCTCAGTGACATTTTGTTCAAGATGTTTCCAGCATACAAAGTCAATGCTGGCAACCAGCAAAAGAGCCTGTGGAGCATTCGTTAAAGTGAAATTATGGCCACCTCACGCTTCCACTTCCCTAGTCCATGCCTGCACCCTTCTGCCTGACCCTAGGTAGAGATCAGGGACAGATCAATGGTTACATGTCTTAGAATCTCAAGAGGAGAATATAACCAAGTGGGGTACAGTGCCTGACACCAGCCCTTCTAGAATTCTTTTACGTTCTTCATCTTTGGGAATCACACACAGAGCTGTGTGTGTTAGCAAGCTGCTAACTTCTAGGCAGATGTTTGGGGTTATTATAAAAAAAAGAAACAGAAGACTGGAGAGAGATAGCATAAATGTGGCAGGTTTCTCCCTTGAATTTCTGGCTGATAAATATTCTACTTCTCAGGAGTCCCATCCATAGTAGTCACAGTAACTCACTAGCTGCTATAACAAACGAATCCAAATCTCCATTGGTCGAAGGTAAAAGAGGTTTAGTTCTCTCTCCTGACACATTCTCTTGAGGTAGACATTATCATAGGCCTCTCTATTGCAAAAAAGGTAAAAAGATGTTATTCATTGATATGAGTAAATGAACTTAGGTTCTTTTGAAAATATAAAGCAATGAACTGTCTTCCTCCTTTGTACTTAAAAAAGACAGCTCCGAGTTTATTCATTTGTTCCTTACTAATAAGGACTTCCCATAATTGAGACAAAACTGAGCTTATCTTTTTCAATACATAAATTCCTCATCAATTTCAATACATAAATGTCCTCATAAATTCAAATGAGAGTATTAAGTCAGATAGAATATATATATTGGAATATCTGATATGTTTATATTCTATTTCTAGCAACTTCAAATTTCTTTAATTGAAATATTTCCCCTAAGTTTAGGTCCAATTCACAGTGTATGACATTTGTAGGTGGAAAGAATTAAGTTAAAGAGAAAGCCTGGACTTATGGATAGACCTGAAAGAGGGAACATACTCTAGAATGAAGAACTGAAATGCATTAAAAGGATAATATATTAATAAGTAGGGTAATGACCCAAAGAGCCAGAGATACTTGTGGGCAGTAAAGATTCATTTTTACATATAACCACCATTTTGTAATCCCTACAGTTGAGAAATACCCTTCTCATATTCTCCAAACCTACACTGCCTCCACGGATCTTCCACCCAACACTGAAGGGAGTTGATAAAAGTCAATGAGTCATTGTTAACAGGAAAATAAGGTAGACTTAATTACAGTGCTTAGAGAGGTAAAACAGATTTCATAAAGTCACACATCTAAAAAACATCAGAAGCAAAATTCAGCTTGAAAGAAGCACTGAAATCAATCCAAGAATTAAAATTCATTTTATTTTAGGCTTTGTACTACATCAAGCAATCCTCCCCACAAAGTGTCTACCCATTGTTTATTTTGCTTTTGTTTTCTGAATTTTTCCTTACATTCCCTTCAGTCTATAGTTACTCTATCACAGGCCATAATTTGAAACCTGCACTCCCTTTGTCAGAATGTCATGAAAACTAGCAAAACCATGTCTTTTAGTACTTTGATCATATAGAAGACAAGCTCAAGCAGAAGTTCATATTGTTATAGTGATTATAGGGATTATAATTAATACTAGACAACATAATGATAAGGACATGATGTATTTATAATGCCTAATTAGAGCCATTTTATCATTATTTTCTTCCTAGGACTAATAATTATTTTCATTATTAATAATGATCAAAACCGAAGGAAGACAATGACAACAATGATGACAAACAGTTCACTGCCAGTTTGGGGTTCTCAGGAAAGAATTCTTCTCAAATAGTCTGTTGCAGGTCAGAATTACTTCGTTAGCGATGTGGTGATGGTTTAATTATAAATGGCAAGTAGAATTACACTACTGAAGGTGAAATAGACAGCTCAGGCAAACAACATATCACTAGTATAGTGACTTCCTTTCTGCTCCTACCAATATTAATTTGACACACAGGCATATCCATAACCACCAGGAACATCATGATTCATTCATAAAGTATTTGTAGCTCTGTGCTGTGGTCCCTGTTCTTCCAGTAGGGCTGGTTCTTGGGATAACCAAGATACTGGGCTTTTTGATTTAGGGATTGGCAAGGGAGGATTTAAGCAAGGGGTATTCAGCATTGATGTCTAGAATTAATTACCCTTGACTCTGCACTCAGAAATCACTCATGGAGGGGCTCTGGGAATTATATGTGGTGCCAGGAATAGAATCTGCATTGACTGTTCTACCAGATAAAAAATTTCTGTAGCTCCACATGGTGATATTTTTATCCAAACTGGTGATCAGACAAGTTTGATTATTAATTTTAATATATTTATATTTTAATATATTATATATTCATATATTATTTGTTATATAATATAAATATTATATTTTTATTTTATTTATTTAATATCTTTAAGCACCATGGTTACAAACATGCCTGTAGTAGGGTTTCAGTTATAAAAAGTACAGCCTCGGGCCCGGAGAGATAGCGCAGCGGCGTTTGCCTTGCAAGCAGCCGATTCAGGACCAAAGGTGGTTGGTTCGAATCCCGGTGTCCCATATGGTCCCCCGTGCCTGCCAGGAGCTATTTCTGAGCAGAGAGCCAGGAGTAACCCCTGAGCATCGCCGGGTGTGGCCCATAAAAAAATAAAAAGTACAGCCTCTTCATCAGTGTAACTTTCCCACCACCAAAGCCTCTATCCCCCTACTCCTTCACTCCCTGGATGTCTTCCAAACAGGCATTCTATTTCACTCACTAACACTGTCATGATAAATGTTAATGTCCATATTTCTCTAACTTCACTCTTTGTGGTAAGCTTTATATCATGGGACACTCCTTCCAGCCTCATCTCCACTATCTCTGGGTTTTATAATATAACCATACTGTCTTTTATTTTTCTTAAATTCCACAGATGAGTAAGACTATTCTGTGTCTATCTCTCTCCCTCTGACTTATTTCATTCAGCATATTCTTCATATCCATCCAGGTATAATAAAATGTCATCACTTAATTTTTTCTGACAGCTGCATAGTATTCCATTGTGTATATGTACCACAATTTCTTTAGCCACTCATATGTTGTCAAGCATCTGGGTTGAGTCCAAATTCTGGCTATTAAATAGCACTACAATGAACATAGGAGTGTAGAGGACATTTTTGTATTTGGTGTCTGTGTTCCAAGGGTATATCCCTAGGAGTAGTATGATGGATTATAAGAAATCTCAATTTTCAGATTTTTAAGAAATATTCATTTTGTTTTCCAGAAAGGCTGGACTAGAAGGCATTCCCACCAGCAGTGAATAAGACTTCTTTTCTCCCCACATCCTCTCCAGAATTGAATGTTCTTTTTCTTTACTATGTGCCAGTCTCTGTGGTGTGAGATGATACCTCATTGTTGTTTTAATTTGCAACCCCCTGATAATTAGTGATGTGGAAAAAATTTTCATGTGTCTTTTGACCATATGTATTTCTTCTTTGAGGAAGTGTCTGTTCATTTCTTCTCCCTATTTTTAATAGGATTAGTTGTTTTTTCTTATAAAGTTCTATAAGTACCTTATATATCTTAGATATTAGCCCCTTATCTGATGGGTATTGGATGAATGATTTCTCTCTTTCTATGAGTGGCTTTTGTATCTTAGTCACATTTCCTTTGAGGAACAGAAGCTTCTAAGTTTAATGTAGTCCCATTTCTTTATCTCTGCTTCCACTTATTTGGACAGTAATGATTCCCCCCTTGAAGATGCCTTTAGTCACAATGTCATAGAGTGTTTTACCTACATTTTCATCTATATACCTTATGGTTCTGGGTCTGATATCCTGGTCTTTAATCCATTTAGATTGACCCTTGCACCTGGTGCAAGATAGAGTTCACTTTTTTGCATGTGGCTGACCTGTTGTTCTAATAGCACTCGTTGAAGAGGCTTTCCTTGTTCCATTTTACATTTCTTGTCACTTTTCAAGGATTAATTAATTGTATATCTGAGAAGTAGTCTCTGAATACTCAAGACTATTCCATTGGTCTGAAGGTCTATCTTTAATTCATTACCATGCTGTGTTAATAACTATTGCTTTGTAATACAATTTAAATTTGAGAACAGTGACACCTCCCATCTTCTTTTTCCTAAAGGCTGTTTCAGATATTCTTGGGCATTTGTTGTTCCAAATGAATTTCAGGAGTGTTTGATCCACTTTTTTGAAGAATGTCATGGGTATTCTTAGAAAAGTTGCATTTAATCTGTACAATGCTTTGGGAAGTACTGTAATTTTAATTATGCTAATCCTCTTAATCCATGAACAGGGTATGTGTTGTCATTTCATTGTGTCCTCTTTTATTTCCTGAAAGGGTGTTTTATAGTCTTCTGTGTATATGTCACTCATATTTTTAGTTAAGTTGACTCCAAGGTATTTAAGTTTCTATGGCACTATTAAGAATGGGATTCTTTTCTTAGTGTCCACTTCTTTATCATTATTTGTGTATAAGACAGCCATTGATTTTTACATGTTAATTTTGTAGACTGCCACTTTGCTATATAAATATTATTTCTAGAAGTTTTTTTGGTAGTCTTTAGGGTTTTCTAAATATAGTAGCATGTCAGCTGCAAATAGTGAGAGCTTGACTTCTTCCTTTCCCATCTGGATGCCCTTTATAGTTTTTCTTGACTAATAGGAGTGGTGAGAAGGGGCAGCCTTGTCTTGTACCAGATTTTAGAGAAAATTCTTTTAGTTTATCTCCATTGAATATATATGGGCTTGTGATAAAGGACCTTAACTATATTGAGAAAAGTTCCTTCTATTCCAATCTTATTGAGAGTTTTTATTATGAATGGGTATTGGACCTTAGCAAAAGCTTTCTATGCATCTATTGATATAATCATATTGTTTTTATTTTTTGTTTTTTCTTTTCCTTTTTTTTATTTTGGAGTAAATCTTTTTTTAATAATATTTTTTATTTAAACACCTTGATTAAAAACATGATTGTGGTTGTGTTTCAGTCATATAAGAGGACACCCCCCATCACCAGTGCAACATTCCCACCACCAATGTCCCAAATATCCTTCCTCCCCACCCCACCCCCACCTGTACTTCAGACAGGCTTTTTTTGCCTGCATGTTCCCTGCCGGGAAGAGCACAAGGCGGGTAGGGGTGGCAAGTGCCTCAGGAAAGAACCTGGGGTGCGTGCCTGTTGAACAGAGGTTGGATCAGCTCTTTATATTTATAGACTCCACCCAGTTCCCCATGTTGGGAGGCTGGAGTGTGGCCTTTTGTAATGTTTGTAACGTTTGTAATGTTGATTAAATGCTATACAATGATTAAATGCTATACAATCAAAAAAAAAAAGAAATAAGAAAAAAAATCAGTGAAAAGGGGGACCGGAGAGATAGCACAGTGGTGTTTGCCTTGCAAGCAGCCGATCCAGGACCAAAGGTGGTTGGTTCGAATCCCGGTGTCCCATATGGTCCCCCGTGCCTACCAGGAGCTATTTCTGAGCAGACAGCCAGGAGTCACCCCTGAGCACCACCGGGTGTGGCCAAAAAAAAACAAACAAAAAAAAATCAGTGAAAAGGAGCAAATAGAGGGAAACTCTCCTGATAGAGAACTTTATAGTATTAACATAAATTAAAAGTTTATTATATGTCATTAACATATATTTGCTCATTTAATTCTCAAAGCCACTCTATTAATATAGTTTCTATCATAACTATTAATTTTATTTTTAGGTGAAGCTCAAAGAGAAAATTTTCTGAAGCTTATGTGATCAGAAAATGATGGAGTTTCAAATGTTTGCTATATTTTATAACACTTAAATAGTGCTTTCTAATCGCTAGTCAAATCAATGACTTTTTGTCTTATAAATTTGAAATTTCTGGAGTCTTTCACTTTTATTCATCACTTTGATACACCTTTGTTTATTCTTTACTTTGCTACATCTTCCTTAATAAGACTAATCCCGTGTTCAAAAATGTGTATTTTTTTTTTTATTTTGTAGTTATTTGGGGAGGGGCACATACGGTGATGCTCAGGGGTTACTCCTGGCTCTGCACTCAGAAATTGCTCCAGGGTTGGGGGACCTTATGGGATGCTGGGGGATCAAACTGCAGTCTGTCTTAGGTCAGCCGCTAGCAAGGAAAACACCCTACCTCTGTGCCATCACTTTGGCCCTGAAATGTGATTTTTTAATTAAGTGAGATTGAGTACAGAAAGGTACTGAAAACAAGTACTTATATATGTATATATGTATATGTATATACATGTGTATATATATATCCCTTATATATGTAGAGATGAGCTCCAGAGAATGATGGAGCCACTTTTAGCTGTCTGTGGAGATGCCAGGTGACAGCTGCCTCCAATTTCCAGATCCTTGTGGTTCAATGAGATTCTAGCTTCACCTTCACATAGTTCTACCTCTTCATGATTTCATGAGAAGGCCAAATATGAGCCCAGTAGGAGAGAACAGCCACAATTTTTCAGGGAGCCTGTTGTGTGGGCAAACCTGCACTCCCGGATTACTGCAGGAACTATGTGCTCGCACAGTCTCGGATCACAGAAGGAATCCTGGTCCTCAGAGGCGAGTGTGGCTTCATCTTCTACCTGCTCACCTCTATCCTGCTCTCTCTGTAGGGTATGAAGATTCCAGGATCTTTAATACAGAAACATGATACCAACAACAGAGACTGTGTGAAAAAAAGAAGTGTGTTGGCACTACAGACAGTGTCTTGGATTGGACGATCTAGCTTGCCTGGAGCCTAGAGTTGGTCTTGTGCCAGGAAACTTCAGGGGTCGGGTCTCTTTGTATTTAGGCCAAGGTTATTTCTTTCCATGTCCCTCATATTTTGGTGGGCCTATGCAAACAACAATTGCCACTCTAACACCATTTTTACTGTGCTCCTTTGACTCTAATCCTTAAAATGAACCCACTTAAAATTTGAGGTTAACTTAAGCTAATATGCATGTATATGGAAATGTAAAAAAAAAAAAAATACTATGCCTGTAATGTTTAAGGAGTTACGTATGTTTTATGGCTTTAGATTGCCTTGTGTGCTGTTAAGAAATATTATAATGTGTTACAATCTGGGGACTTGAGGGACAAAGTAATTGTACATGGATTCTGTCTTATTTATCTTAATGTTCTTTGGCTGAAATTTCAAAGTTAAGATATCAGCAAGGGGACTTCTGAGAATTATGTTATGGGTGATTGTCCTTCCACTGTAACTTTACCTTGTCCTCTTTCTTTGCATCCTTGTTCTCATAATTAAAAATAAAAAAATTAATTAAAAAAAAAAGAAAAAGAAATAGCTCTTGGCAAGCACGGGGGACAATATGGGACACCAGAATTTGAACCAACCACTTTAGGTCCTGGATTGGCTGCTTGCAAGGCAAACACCGCTGTGCTATTTCTCCGGGTCCTCATCTGTGAGATTTAAGAAAAATAAAAGGCAGTATTGTAATAATACTAAGACAATAGAGATGAGGGCTGAAAGGACCAGCCCATGATATGAAGCTTGCCATTAAGAGTGGTTTGTTCAGTTAGAGAAATAACTACATTAACAACTATCATGACAGTGGTAGTGAAGGAGAGAAATAGAATGCCTATCTCAAAGACGGGCAGAGAATAGGGGAAGATGAACATGGGGGTGTTGGTAGTGGGAAGATTGCACTGGTTAAAAGGGGAAGTGTTCTTTTTACAACTGAAACCCAACTACAAACATGTTTATAATCATGGTGCTTAAATAAAGTTATTATTAAAATAAATGAATCTTGAAAAACAGTCTTCATCAGGCACTCCTGGGCAGCCTCTTTTCCTATGTTCTGGATCTTCCTTTATGGCATTACGCACAAATACTGAACCCGGGCATGATTGCCCAAAGTGAACACCATGTCAATTGCATTTTTCATCATCACTGTGTTTGTTGTAATATTAGAATTTTTTGTTGTTTTTCCTTGTTTGTTTTGGGGGCCACACCCAGCGGCACTCAGGGGTCACTCCTGGATCTGTGCTCAAAAATCACTCCTGGCAGGCTTGGGGGACCATATGAGATTCTGGGATTCAAGCCAATGTTGGTCCTGGGTCGGCAGCTTGGAAGGCAAATGTCCTACCACTTTGCTATCTCTCCAGCCCCATGTAACATTAGAATTTCTATCTGAAGTTAACAAAGCTGTAATAGTTTTCAGTTTAAATGAAGCTTCGGGAACTCTGCAAGGAATTTTTTTCCCTACTTAACACATTAACGAAACACCACCTCACACCCATCCCATCCCACCATTGGCATATGAGCAGAATTACCAGGATTTTGAATCCTGGATAGCTGGGCCACAAAGTAGTTTTCTGGGATCTACATGGAGACTATCCAAGCAATATTTCTAAGGCAGTATGACCTGTTGTGGCATTTCTGGCTCAGGTAGTGAATCTTGTACTTTATACCGGGATTTCTTTTTCAATTCAGAGGTTAGGATTTGTGTTCTTTCATAGACCTGCCTTCTCTCCCGCTAGCCATGACTTTCAGTTATGAAAAGGGCTACTTCACTACTTCAGGACTCTTTCACTAGTTACTTCTGTCTTTAATTTAAAAAAATGAATCCTAAAGATGAAACACACAGGATGCTAAATTTGGATTATATATACAAAGACTCCGTCAAAACATTATTTCTAGTTCATGGCAGTGCTTAGTGCTATATTCAGTATACCCAGATGGTCAACAACAAATGGATAGACCAAGTAATCGTGTTATGTTAACAGTTACCACATGTGCACAATGAAACACCATGCAACTATAAGAAAGACTAGATCTTCAAGTTTCTGGAAAATTGGAGAGAACTGAAAGGTGTCATGCTTAGTAAAATAAGTCAGAGGAAAAACAAATCCAAATGATCTCATTTATCTGGGGCATATAAAGAAAGCAAGGAAATAAATAATAGCAAATAATAGCAAACCCTTAGCCTGGAGTACAAAAATATCACACAGAAAAAAATGAGGGCATGTATAAAGAAATATTAAATGCCTCTGTTGATATGGACTGAGTGTATCATGCCCAGTTCTTGCATTGATGGTAATTTGGTGATAAGAGAGTAGGCTATACTCTCTGACCATTCCTAGATATGTAGAAACATGTTCCAATGTCTAGAATGCCTTCTAAATGACTTCAGAAATGTGGATCTGATTCTTATTGTCCTTCCCTCCTACCAGAAAGATCAACACATAAAACATTATAGCAATTGACTTTTTTTTTAAAGAATAAAGTTCTATTATTAGTTTTATATTGCTTTGTAACAAATTATCACAATCTCATTGGATTTCAATAACACCCATTTAGTAAACTAAAAGTTATTATATGTGAGAATAGAGTACAGATACATCAAGTGTAATTCAAGCAAAACTTAGCAGAGTTTTCAGATCAAGGTCTCGCAAGGCTGAAAACAAGATCTTGATTAGGCTTAGCAGTTGACAAGCTTAAGAAAGAATTTGCTTCCAAATTTTCTTTTGTTGTTAACAGAAGCTATTTTCTTGGGACTTTCATGGCAGTTTGTTTCTCCAAATCAGCCATGGGAAGAGTCTCTGCTTCTTACAGTCTCTGTATTTGTGAAGGACCAAGATGCTCTCTCTCTCTCTCTCTCTCTCTCTCTCTCTCTCTCTCTCTCTCTCTCTCTCTCTCTCTCTCTCTCTCTCTCTCTCTCTCTCTCTCAGTTTTTGCTGAAACTTGCTTTGAAAGTTGTAAAAGCCCCAACCAATTAAGTCAAATTCATCCATAGTAATTTTCCCTATAATTAATTCAGTCAACTGATGAGGGTCTTAAAACTTTTTCAGCAAAATCCTTTCATTTTTGCCTATAATGGAATATAATCATAGGAATAATTCCATTAGAGGAGGCTACAGGTTCTGTTCTGCCTATCCTTCAAAGGGCTTAACGTGAGGGTAGAGCATCTTGGTATTTTGCACACAACATCTCTTTTTACATTCTTTTATGTAGCTTCAATGGCCTCTCCCTTGTATTTTTTATAGCTTCAAAATAAACAAATTCTGGCTTAAAAACTGGACAGACTAACAACATAGCATTGTCTCCCTCAGGGAATCTAATTTCCAAGTTAAGAAATCTTCTAAATTATTGATTGTACTGCCCAGAAGGATGATAGACTTTCCCTACTTCATGCTGCCCTATATAAAACATCAAGCTACAAAATAATGTTCAACTCGTATCCTTATTTTCTTCTCTTTTTTTTACTTCTCTTCGTATATGTTCTCATTATTTCTCAATAATAATTCGGGTCATACTCCAAATTTTCTTTCCTTCCCTCCTGTTGTTTCTAACACAATAACAATAATGACAATGACAGCACTGGTGATGACAATGTCAGACAGTTCCAACAGAAGGGACTCATTCTCCCCACCCAGTTTAAAGACTTTCACAATTGCACATCTGTCGGGGCTGATGGGAAAACAAACCAAATTAAGTTTAATGTCAAGTTGTATCACCTTCTATTTGTGAACTCTTTCTATTTCTTTGTCTCAAAATCAGTTCTATGTGATGGACAGCAGCAAACCCCTGATTTGCATAGTTCCCATTGCCATTTCAAGTAAATGAATCTTTCCTCACCAGGATTTGAGATTCCAGTCAGATTCTCAATTCCATCTGGCTAGTCATTCTCATTATTATGCAAATGTCAGCTTTACCTGAAGGCTAGAGCTTTCTTCTTAATATTTAAATTCCATCTCATTTTTTTTTCATTGATCTCTAAACAACAGTCCATCTTTGAACTTTCCTTGGAGAACTTTTTTCAGGATGAAATGTCCTCAGAGAATGTTTGGTTTCCTCTTTAAACAGATTGGGATGATTTGGAAAGAAAAGGATATAAATGGCAGGGAGGGCGATTGCCCCTCTTGTACTTTAGAACAGGACTTCTGAATGACTTTGGATAAATTCTGAAAGCATGGCCTGCAGCTCAGGAAAATCACTCAAGGGAGAAATCAACTACCAGAAACAGAACAAAACTGACATGTAAGGTAAGCAGTTGTTTTGAAGAGGGCATAAGTCCCAAGAAGAGAAACCAACTGCCAAGGAATACTGTTAACGACATACAATTAAAACCAGCAGTGAATGGAGCTCAGTACTGGGATTCTGAGCCGTCAGATCAGTAGGTTGAGGTAGTAGGTTGAAAACTTGAGGCAAGACTATGGGTGTTATTTCTTCAGTCACTGAGAATGCAAAGTACAGAATGTTTTGTTATATGAGGGGTCCAGTTATCAGATTGGAACGTGGCATGTTAATTTAGTTGTCAAGAGATGCTTATCATTCTCCCCAGCAATTTCTCTCTTGTATAACTAAATGCCTCGTCTGTAACATTCCCTTGTCTACTCAAATGCAACATCTTAAAGGACTAATATTCCATATATATAAAGTTCTCACAAAATTCAGCAACAAAGAAACCAATAACCGCATTAAAAAATGGGATGAGGAGACACCTGCCTTCCCCCCCCCCACACACACACACACACACACTGAATCTTCACTTTGAAGAGAAAATGGAAAGAGAAAGATGATGATGTTTTAAGTCTTAGCAGTAAGTCTTAACGGTCTTAGCAGCCTGGAGAAGCCAAGTAATAAAAAATTTGGATCTCTGGCAAGGGTCACGTCTTTGGCGAATCTGATCTCTTCAGTAAGAAATGGAGCTGCCCAACGCTTTAGTCAGACAATGCTGTCCTTTCCACTTCATGGTGACACCAGGTCTCAAGCTTCTGCCCAGAACCTGTCCAGCAGATCCACAGTGCCGATGCCATCCCAGAAGAGAAACAGCACGCTGTGGTCAGAGATGCTAGGAGTTGGCATGAAGGAGTCTCTGACAGTCAGAGAAATCAAACGTCAAGAGGCAATATATGAAATTTCAAGGGGAACAGAATTTAATTGAAGACCTCAAGTTTCCAAGAAAGGCCTACCATGACCCTATCTCATGTCCAAAGAGGAGCTCAGACATCTATTCGGTGATCTAGACGCTTACATGCCCCTGCATGAAGATATGTTAGCAAGAATAGGAGAAGCCACTAAGCCTGGAGGGACAGTGGAACTGATTGGGCACATACTTAGTGAAATGGCTGCCAGGCTTGAATGCCTACATAGGCTACCAACTGGCAGCCAAGGCTCTTCTCGATCAAAAGAAATAGGATTCAAGAGTCCAAGACTTCCTCAGAGACGCCTGGAGTCCTTCAGTTGGAAACTGGTTCTTTGGAGCTTCCTAGATATTCCTCAAAATTGGCTAGTCAAACACCCGTTACTGTTAAGAGAAATTCTGAAGCATATTTAGAATGACCACCCTGATGTTCAACTTCAGGAGGAGGCTATAATAATAATAATAATAATAATAATAATAATAATAATAATAATAATAGAATAGAATTTCTTTCTGAGATCAACCTAAAGAAAGGCGAATCAGAATGCCAGTATTACATTGACAAATTGGAGCGTCTGGATGAAAAGCAAAAGGATCCTAGCATGGTGTGTTGGGGATCAAACCAGGTTGGCCAGGTACATGGCAAGCTCTCTACCCTCTGTACAAACTCACCAATCCTATTTTAATAGAAATTAAATAATAGGAATTAATTTTTAATTTCTCTACCTTTTCTTTTACTTCTCTCTCTCTCCTTCCTTCCATAAAAAGAAAAGTTCTACAAAAGCAAGTCAGTGAGTTTAGCTTTAGCCTAAATCCATTTATATCTCTAAGAAAATTATTTGCAAGGTGAGAGTAAACCACAGATATTTGAATGGAAACATAGATAAGGAGAATAATTTGTAGGTCACTCGGCATTATATCCTTATTTGTGGTCTTTTTCATATTTAGACCCAATAAAAATGAACATTATGAAGAAGGTAAATAGCACTTACAAGTCAAGAATATAGCCTGAACACTCAACACCACTTTTTTGTTTTGTTTTGTTTTGTTTTGTTTTTTGGCCACACCCGCTGTTGCTCAGGGGTTACTCCTGGCTGTCTGCTCAGAAATAGCTCCTGGCAGGCACGGGGGACCATATGGGACACCGGGATTCGAACCAACCACCTTTGGTCCTGGATTGGCTGCTTGCAAGGCAAACACCGCTGTGCTATCTCTCTGGGCCCTCAACACCACTCTTGACCTTCCCCTTTTCACTTACAAACTGGAGGTCAGATACAGAAGACAGCAGAAAAGATTCTTGTCTTACATACAATCAACCCATGTACAATCTCTGGCACACATATGATCTTCTTTCAGGCATGATTTTTGAGCACAAAGCCAGTACCAAAACCTGAATGCAATCGGGTAAGACCTCAAAACAAAACAAAAGCAAGCAAATTGGTGTGAGGGAACCAAAGGTCCAGTTCCCCTCAGAATTTACACGGCTGTTTTCAAAAGTTATTAGTAAGCAATTTCCCTATATTTAGCTCCTGGAATTTTTAATGTGCACAAAAACTGGATGATAATTTGTATTCTAATTTTTATCCCCCAAACAAAGTTTGGGATAAGTTAAAAAAAAAAAGTTCAAAATAAGCAAATATTTTCAAAGACTGAAGATGTTTAGGATTTTTTTTAATTTTTATTTTGACCAAAGTAGATTACAAATCTTTCACAGTAATTTTTTAGGTACATAGTGACATTGAATCAGGGGTATTCCCACCACCAATGTTATCCTCCCTCCACCCCTGTTCTCAGCATGCATCCATATCCCTTTCTTTACCCCCCGGGTTGTTAGTATAAGTGGTCCCCTCAGTGTCTAGCATGTTGTAGATTGGGTATCGATTCTGTTGTTGGCTTTGGATTTGGTGTTTAAGTCTGATCATTTTTTATTTCTACTTAATGCTCATACAACTGTCTGGTACCCTCCATTATTTCCCCCTCAATTTTTGCCAAAATATGTGTCTCCTACTTTATACAAAAGGAGGTGAATGCAGGAAGTAAAGGAGAAGAAAGAGAAATGGTAGAAAAGGAACTAATTTAACTCATCTAGTATGTTTGGCTCCTGATGTGCATGTTTGCTTTACAATAGTCCCATAAAGTTCATACTGAAACCCAGAGATTATCGTATAATGGACAGTAAAGCCTGCGAATCCACCTGGCTTGTATTTGAATCAATTTCACTACTTCACAATATTGTCCTGCATGTGTAAATTAGAATAGAGATATATAATGATTTCATATTTTTTAGCACACAAGACAGTCTCAGAATAAGGTCTCTCACAGAGTGAACAACATTCAAATCTTGGCTATTATTGCCATTTTATAAGCCAAAAGAAAAAGCATGGAAGAATTTATATTTCCTGCCCTGGGTCACATAACTAGTAAGAACCATTGTCAGAAACCTATTTTGTATTTACTTCTTGTTCTCTCCGTGTTCCTTTTGGATCTTGAAAAAACTGGAGAGTGTCCAACTGCTCAACAAGAAATACAGTCACGTCTGCCTCCCATTTTTTCTAGGAAGCCACATAGAGAAAGGAAAGAAAGTGGAAAAAAATAAAAAGCCAAGTTCTGCCTTCCATAAATGAAATTTAGGCTTTTGTAACTCTGAACCAAGCTAAAAGAAAGGGACAATAAAGTATAGTGAAGGAATTCACAAAGTCATCATCAAGTGCAGATCTCAGACAAAACTCAGATCACAGTTAGGCAAACAAGACAATGCTCTATAAAGATAAAGACACTCTGTCATTGGGGCAACATGAAGGCATCAGCAAGCGATCGTTGGGAATTCTCTAGGACCCTATTTAGCACCAAATATTGCAGAAGAAATGGGTCCCAGGAGGAAACTCACAGACTTTGCAGGAAGAAAACTGTTGCTGATAAAGAGGAAAAAAAAATTCTCAATTGCAAACAACTATGTAATGATTCTTTTGTCTGAAAGCTAAAACAACTCATTCAGACCCTTCCTCATCCAAACCTAATGAAAAGAAGTAGATGTCTGAAGAAGTTGTTCATCAAAGATGACCTAAGAAGAAGAATCAACATTTGTTGATAAAATGACTTCATTAAAGTAAAAGGAAGATAGAAATATAAATGAGAATACTAACCAAAAATATATAAAAATTACTAACAAGGAATAAAAAAATAATTACTGAGCTAATCAAACATTAAATAGTTAAATCTCTTAAGGTAGAAAAAGAAAAGAAAAGCTTCGTTAAACTGGATTTAGAAAAATTTTATTAGCTATAATACCTAAAAGACATATTTATTTTTTTTTGGTTTTTTTTGGGCCACACCCGTTTGACGCTCAGGGGTTATTCCTGGCTATGCACTCAGAAATCGCCCCTGGCTTGGGGGGACCATATGGGACGCCGGGGGATCGAACTGCGGTCCGTCCTACGCTAGCGCTTGCAAGGCAGACACCTTACCTCTTGCGCCACCTTCCCGGCCCCTAAAAGACATCTTTATAATAAACAAATTAGTCAATATCAGGAGTTTGAATTTACCAGGAAATAAAGGAATCACCAGGGTAACATAGGAGTGGGAGAAAAATTTAAATTATGTCAATATTAATATTATATTTATACTAAGAACATTAAAGAATCTATACAACTCAACAACAGAAAGCAAACAGTTAAAAGTAAAATGGACAATTCCAAAAGCATGTCTATATTGATACTGGTCAGGGAAATTCAACTCAAACCCACAATAAAGTATTTATTATTTGATACTTGTTAGGATAGCTAACATGAGGGAACACAAATTTAACTAATTTAACAAATATTGACAAGATGAGGATATATTGAAAAACTGAACACTGTTAGTACAAGTATAAAATTGTGTGGCCAGGAAAGAAAACAATATGGTATTCCTAATAAAATTAAAAATAAAATTAACAAATGATATAGTAATTCTCTTTCTAGGTATATACTAAGAGTATTAAAATCAGGACATCAGAGGTATTTGTATACCCATGTTCATATAAACATTATTCACAATAATCAAAAGATGGTGGGGCCAGGAAGATGGCGCTAGAGGTAAGATGTCTACCTTGCAAGCGCTAGCGTACGATGGACCGCGGTTCAAATCCCCGGCGTCCCATATGGTCCCCCCAAGCCAGGGGCGATTTCTGAGCGCATAGCCAGGAGTAACCCCTGAGCATCAAACGGGTGTGGCCCAAAAACCAAAAACCAAAAAAAAAAAAAAGATGGTTGCAAAATAAGAGTCCATCAAGATGGAGCCAGAGTGATAGCACAACAGTATGATGTTTGCCCTGCATGCTGCCAACCCAGAACAGACCCAGATTCAATCCTCAGCATCCCATATGGTCCCCTGAGCCTGACACGAGCGATTTCTGAGTGCAGAGACCAGAGTAACCCCTGAGAACCACTGGGTGTGGCCAAAACAAACAAAAAGTATGTAGATGAACAATATGTGGTATATATTTAATATTTCAACGTATTACTCATTTTTAAAAGAGAGGCTATTCTAAGCACATTAATAGGAGACTATTACACTTTCTCTCGACTCATAACTTAAAGTACAAATGTATATGAGTAGGATATCAAACACTCAAATATACATAAGCTCTAGACTACACTCTACCCTGAGAGTTTCAAAATAACATCTTTTGATAGAAGTGTAGTTGTTTTAGATCATGTTTTGTGAACAACTGATCTTTTGTGATGTAGAATGAAGTGGGAAATTGTGTCTGGAAGATAAATGACTCAGATATCTGAATCTCACAAGTATCTATGCAGAGAGAAATGAAGCTGAAGAATCAAAAGCATTATTTAACCTGTTGCTGATTTCTCTGACATTAGCTATTTAACCCCATGTGTATAGACCACAGCCCATCAATCCTGGTTGCTTCAGGGTTCTACAGTGTACTTATTATTTTTAGAATTTTTGAGTGGCAATGACAGTTATGGAAAACAAAACTCAATCTTTTTATTAATGGTAAGTGTTTGAAAGACAACTCTAAATTTTTGTGTTTAAATAAGTTATCTAACTATTCTAAACTTCTATGCTTCATCTAAATCTCCAAGCAAGAGATATGTCATAAAGTGTTTGAAAGACAACTCTAAATTTTTGTGTTTAAATAAGTTATCTAACTATTCTAAACGTCTATGCTTTATCTAAATCTCCAGGCAAGAGATATGTCATAAAATAGAGTTCTTCAGGACTGTGATGAGGGCTATGAACTATAAGTATAAAGCATCCAGTACAATATTTGACAAGTAGTACCTGGTCAGTCGATAATGCCTGCTATTTATTCAAAGCTGTCCCCTAGGAGGTCTCCTAAATGGAGAAAATGAGTCTCATTTGTTCCTAGATTATATCAATGCCAGTTGGGCATCATCAAAAGAGACAAATTAATGGCATGGCAAATGTGCTTTCTTCCATGGTTTATTTTACAACCCAAATAATATATTCAATTAAAAAGCCTTCCTAAGTGTGAATCATGCAAATCTGCATCCCTGCCACACAATCATGCACACAATATATTCATGCCTTCCTAATATACTTTGGTCAAGGATTGGTAAGAGGTTAATTATGCTTAATTAATGCATATGGCCCAGAACTTTTCTATAGACTATATAGATTTATCTTTGAAAGAGCACAAAATACAGAGACAGAGAGATAGCACAGCAGTAGGGCATTTGCTTTGCATGCAGCCGATCCAGGATGGTGGTTCAAATTCCAGCATCCCATATGATCCCCCGTCCAGGAGCAATTTTTGAACACAGAGCTAGAAGTAACCCCTGAGTGCTGCTAGGTGTGACCCAAAAAAAAAAAAAAAAACCACAAAAGGATCTCTCTTGGGAGAGGTACATTACTAAGTTCCTTCCTCCCCATCATTTCCACTTATCATCTCAGCTCTATAAGATATATATAGCTATATCTGCCATCAAAAACTTTTATTAAATGAAGTCCCTGTAATGGCTAGTCACACAACTTATATGATGGCCTAACAAATCAACAGGAACAGAAAAATTTACCCTATTAAATATAATATTTTTCAAATGCTCTCTATCTGTGAATCCAATTGTTTCCTCTGAAAATTTCTTGGTCTATCAGCAATAGTAAAGTTATATTAGGGAAGTGGACAAATAGGAATAATTAACACCTGTTGCTCCTTTACTGGAAATTAAGATCTTTACATGATTTTTCACAGGTACTCCACCCAACCAACAACTTCACAGAGTATAGAATATCTCATCCTAACAAGTAAATGTGAAAAAACTGAGGCCCAGGAGATAAATATCATAACTAATCAATATTAAGACATCAGGTGGGGCCCGGAGAGATAGCACAGCGGCGTTTGCCTTGCAAGCAGCCGATCCAGCACCAAAGGTGGTTGGTTCAAATCCCGGTGTCTCATATGGTCCCCCATGCCTACCAAGAGCTATTTCTGAGCAGACAGCCAGGAGTAACCCCTGAGCACTGCTGGGTGTGAACCAAAAACCAAAAAAAAAAAAAAAAAAGACATCAGGTGACAGAGCATACATTCTGTTAACTACAGAGCCCCATCCCTCAAACCCAGACTGTGATTACAGTGGTCACTGAGGTGCATATAAGTGAACCTTAAGTCAAGACTTAGATGCATTGTGTGTTCCCAAAATCATAGAGAAACCATAGATACTAGTGTGAGCATTAGGAAGGGAGACTTTTATGAGCCAATTAAGTTCAGATATACTGAACCTTATTAGTTCCCAGATCATATCAATGCCAGTTTGCATTATTACCACTTATAGTGAAGGTGCCTTTCTGTCTTGGTATTATTGTCATAAAACTGAGATCTCCTGGCCATGTCAAAACATAACAAAAAAGATGGCAGTCAGCAAGCCAAACAGTGATCTCTCACCAGGAACCACCATGGTAACACCCTGATCCAGATCTCTCAGCCTTCAAAACTAAAAGTAATACTTGTCTGTGACTTAAACATCCCAAAGTATGGTATTTTAGCTTTGAAACCCAAGCTGTTACAGAAATCGACTTAAGATATTATCTGTAGCTATTCAGCAATTCCAGGAAAAAAATGTATAAGCAGTAAGGATTAAAATAAGTGGTGAAGGAACTCTACAATAAATAAAGGGGCATTTTTCCAACTTGGGGACATTATTCCAAAATAGTAGAAGAAAAAAACATGGTAATATGTCAAGGACACAAAACAAAAACTAAGGTAAATTAATCCTGAAACGTACGTCCTCCCACCTACTTTTCTTAAGACAGTGCTATTTCTCTCACTCGCGTGAAATGCTGTTACACACAGATCTACCTGTCCTTGCGTCCACCTCCACCATTTTCTGTTTTTAAACCTGTTTTCAAAAGTCTTTTTCTCATGCCCATACTCCTCCTACATTTACTTTCATGCAGCTATGTAAGGAAACCTAAAGCTTGATCCCGCCCATGTTCACAGCGTGGGAGGAAGGCAGCAGGCTGCTGGCCCAGCCATCTGTTACATCTGGTACCTCTCAATTCCCATCTGGCCTAGCAGCTGAGGCCCTGGCTGAGCTCAACCCAGCGCCCCTTCCTCTGACCCTGTGGCTTCTTCCTGCTCCACAAAGCTTCTTTTCAAAGGTCAAGGTTGCACCAAAATGCTGCCTTTTCCTTTTTGTTCTTTATGGAATTCTCTGAGCATTTTCTCCTCTAAAATACAGTTTCTTGAAGCTTCTGTATCTCTCCACTGAATGTAGAGCTCCAGGCCAAGGGATCCTGCCAGCCAGTCTGAAAACAAAGGTTTTCTTCTCAAATGGAAAAGCTTCTTCTGTGCCTGAGGTTCCCTGAGCCCTGCTTAGCTACACACCCAGCCACTACATCCATCACCACAAAAAAAAATTTTTATCCAGCTTTAAAGAGAATATTATGTCTTTATTTTTAATTCTTGTGGTTATGACTCATGACTAGGATCAACTGGCATTGCTGAAATTAATTTTTAATTCCAAGAAGAGAGCTACCCATTGCTAATATTTATGACATGCTACACTAGGAGGAGCTATTTATATGTGTGAAATTCCAAGCAAGAATCTGCTGATTTCAAGATGAGGCCCCATGTTGACAGGCCTGACTTAGAAAATCTATCAAGGAAGGCTTGAAATGGCTGTCCTAAGAGCACGCCCAACGATATGATGGTATTCTTGGACTTGTAGGCTCATAGCTCTCTTTCTAAACCCAGCAAAGAGTCAGAGACAATCTCTCTATGTTTTAACAAAAGAAAATTATAATCTTTGTAAGGAAAGTCAGTTTTTACTTCTAAAAGAAATTTGAATGTTTCCTATGACAGAAAGCTTAAGAAATCTCAAACTTGAAGGATAGAGAAATCCCACATTTGAAGATATATTTGTCCCTATGCTGGCATTTTGTTAACCCTCCATATAATACTGTCTCTTATCTGTCATGCAGAAGACTTATATATTAAATAGAAGATAGACCACATGTGGAAAGTGCGTGATATTATTGTGGTCTGATATCATTGTTTCTCCACAGTCATTTTCTTTATTTTTTTTCCATCAGTTCCATAATTGCTGCTAAGACTCTGTAGTACTGAGAGATTACCAAACAATTCCAATAATATTGGAAGAAGAGTAATATGGGAGTTTCCAGAGATATTCTTAGGGTAAAAACATCAAATGAAACTGCTTCCTGAATCAGAAGATAAAAGGGGTAGAAGAGATTACTACAGTTACTGGTGTTTTCTTTTATCGTTCAAATAGATGCTATTGCTTTAAAATCTACATCAGTGTATAGAGTGATATATCTAGTTAGCTAACCTCTTCTTTATCTAATGGCTCAATCTAACTTTCAACTGGGTAAAAAAGAATCAAACTGTCTGTTCCCTAATCTTAAACTCCTTCCTGTTTTCACCAGGAATATCAAATTTAGAAGGAAACGGATCAAAAAGTGCAATCTGTTGAAGTACAAAGTCATCAATCATTCGGTGAGAGGGGCTATGCAGGGTCCCCAAACAAAGCTTTGCCTCTCCACCCCAGGCCCATATGCTACTTCTCTTTGCCAGGACAGCTCCTCGACTGCTGGGTGCCCTTCTGCTCAGGACACTGAGAAAATAGGTTAAATGTAGTATTCAGCAACTTTCCTTAGGTTTTGAAGGTCATCTCAGTACTCAGCATTTTTGCATCTTTTCAAATAAATAATGAAAATGTAGATTTCTCAATATGGCGTAGCTGGGTTGATTCCCAAGAAACTACATTCCAACGGCACCACGTATTGCCAGCATATGTTTCTCCTTGTAGTGTAGATGCCAAGCTAAGATTACATTAGGGAATGCATTTTCATAAAGAATTAAGGATATCAAAAAAAAATAACTTGCTAGAAAAATGTAGTAGGGAGGAAGATTGGCAAAAATAAGTACTCCTCGTAATAACACAATGGAAATATGAGTATCTTAAGGAGATGGGATCCTTGAAAGTAATTCTTCAAAATGTCAGCAGATGATCCCTCAGAGATCCCATCTTACTAATACTTGGAAAAGTTAAATATTGAGCAATTCTGCCAAGATCACTTAAAATATAGTTAACAAAATCTGCAACAAAATGTGATGCATATTAATGCCTCCCAAATATGTGAACATAATAATACCCAATATCTACGAGTAAGTGCCTTATAATGCAAAGAGACTATAGATCTGATTAAGGGAGACGATCTTGGTGTGAGATGGGGCAGTATCATGCATTGCCCAGAGCCCAGTATGATCACAAGCCCTTAAATTATAAAGAATGTTTTCTGGTTCTACACCAAGAGAAAAATGATCAGAGATATATTGCAATGCTGCCTCTGATGTAGCATAAGCCAAAGGATGTGGATAACCATTGGATTCTAGAGCCTAAACATGAAATGGACAACCAAACAAACTCTTGTCTAGAACTTGCACAAAGAAGAGATCTCTTTCACTTTAATTTGAACCAAATATCAGATGTCTGACCTACAGAACTGTATAATAATAAATTTGTGGTTGTTTAAGTTATATGTGTGTGGTAATTTTATAGCAGCAAAAGGAAGCAAATAGATTATTTTAAAATCTGACAAAATCATGAAATTATTATATACTATGACACCATCATAAGAAGAAAAATAGAGGTTGTGGAGTGATAGTACAACATATAGGGCACATATCTGACAATTTATCCAATCCTCTGCCCTTTATACCACCTTTGGCACACCAAGCACAGCCAAGAGTGATCCTGGAGCACAGAGCAAGGAGTAAGTCCTGAGCACCACCAAATGTGGTGACCATCCTGTTAGGTATTAAAATATAGTTGGCATCATAAAAAATGGAGAACTATACTAATGTCCTGAAAATGACTCTATTATATTAAATGTATTTATACAATTAGAGAAAATAACTGGAAAAGAAAAATTATATAAGAAATATTTTGAAAATATCTGATTAAGAAATCTTAAAAAATGGGTTATAACTTCAAGTTACATAATTTAGAATAATTATTTGTAGATCACTAAAAGTGTGAATATCTTTAAATGTTTTAAATTGAGGCAAAAATGAAATTATGTTCAAATATGTGAAGAAATTAAATTTTCCAAGCTGTAATTGGTGAAGAAAATTCAAATATAAAGCCATAAAAGAGGAAAAACAAGGACTACAGGACTTCCATGAAAAGGTTAATATTTATATCTTATAAGATTCATAATTATCATATACATACAAGATATCCAATATAAACAAGCAAAGAATATAATATGATCATCTATGCAAGAGGAATTTAAATTAGTAAACAAGCCTCAAAAATGTTCCACCTAACTGTAAGTAAAGTATTAAAATATTCATTAGAAACTATTTACACCTATTATATTAGCAAAAAAAAATGGTAATACACAGGTTAAACAAGTTTTGAAGAAGTTAGCATGTTTATATAATGTTGCTGCAACTTAAACAGATTCTATTTGTTAGGTAAGGCTAATATATACCAAAAACTGTAAGATAATAAGTTTTGTGATCCATAATTTCATCACCAAGAATCTATTCTAAGAAAATAATTCAGAGACAAAGCCAATGTCTATATATGAAAATCTTTCACTGGGAAAGTGAACTTTTACCAGGTAGACACTGGAGTGAAGAGATCGCTCAAAGAACTGGCATCAATTCTTTGTAAGACTCCAAGGTTCAGTTCTCATCAATACAGGGCAGAAAGTCAGGGATCTGACACAAAAACAAAGCAAAACAAAACAAAAAGACCACTAGACAGTCATTGAAATGTATGAAGACTTCCAAGCAACATAGAAACCATTTAATAAAGTGTTGAATAAAGCTGAAAATCTCTGCTTGACTTAACCTAATGATTTTCACGGATATAGGAAACTAAAATCGCGTTTTCTGATAAACAGACCTATGAAGAAACAGAAAAGCTGTTGAAAGAATGGTCATTTATATTAGAGATCAGCTTTTATTTATTACGTTTTCCTCTCTTTTGTTGTTGTTATTGTTTTTATTTCTGAGATAACCAGAGGTTACCTTGGTTACTATACACAAAAGATCACATTTTATTATAGTATCAGAAATCACAAATAGGCTGCTGCCAGAATTTAGGCTGAAATTCTCAGCCCCTTGCATGCACAACAAATACTCAAACACTGAGTCACAATCCCAGGATGTAGGATTAAATTTAAATTATTTTTGGTTTTTAAGGGGTCACACCCAGCTGTGCTTGGAAATACTCCTATCTCTGCACTCAGTTTTCACTTCTGGTTGTACTCTGGGACTATAAGTGATGCCAGGATCAAATCCAGATCAGTTGTGTAAAAAGCAAGCGCCTTGTTCCCAACCTATCTCTCTGACACTAGGATAAACTTTTTAGCTTTTGTCATTTCCATACTCTGAAAATGTTGATTAAATCAATCTTAAAATAAAGCATAAAGCTGAGTGAAATAAGGCAGAGAGAGAAAGAGAAAGACGCAGAATGGTCTCACTCATCTATGAGTTTTAAGAAAAATGAAAGACATTCTTGCAATAATAATTTTCAGACACAAAAGAGAAAAGAGCTGGAAGTTACAGCTCACCTCATGAAGCTCACCACAAACAGGGATGAATTTAGTTAGAGAAATAACTATGTTTTGAACTATCCTAATAATGAGAATGTACAAGGGAAATAGAAAGCCTGTCTAGAGTACAGGCGGGGATTGGTTGGGGAGGAGGGAGATTTGGGACATTGGTGATGGGAATGTTGTACTGGTGATGGGTGGTGTTCTTTATATGACTGAAACCCAAACACAATCATGTACATAATCAAGGTGTTTAAATAAAATATATTTAAAAAATAAAGCATAAAGACACCATCACCACCAAGATAAATGTCTCATAACTAAAAAGGTACAAATTTATGATATATTACTAGTTCAAAGTCTGAAGACTTTTACTATAAAATATTCAAGAAATTAATGTTTAAACTAGAGTAAGAATTTGTTTGAAAATATAATAATAAAATATGTCTAGTTAGAAGTAACATACAAGGGTATTAAGCCCTAGGGTCATATACCATTTATTGTAAATTTAAAAAAAATGTTAAAAATATTCTCACTTAGCCTGTTATTTTTCTATGAGCTTGGATGACAAAAAGATTGATATGAAATTAACTACTTACTTGGAGTCATCAAATAATTTTCAGTAAATATAAGAGTAACACTATTAATGAAATAGTCTAAGTCTTTAGACAAACAACGAATGGAGTAAGAAAACAACACACACAAAAGAATATTTCTATACCCATTAGACTGTAAATGTCAACTTATCTATCATAAGCCATTATTTCTGCTGATAGATTGGTTATTCTTTAAAACAAGGTAAATCTCTGGAAGCTATGAGCCATTGACAATAAACATTCACAGAAATTGAATGATGATTTGAAAAACCTAAGTAAGATAATCTGGGCAAGGCATCACAGCATTCACTATATAGGCTAGAGATGGAAATTAAAAGAGAAGGACTTAAGGAAACAAATATGGCAGCAATGTGAAGAAAAGCAATGCATAACAATTCATTTTTGTATGGGCTAATAGGCAATTTCTTAAGGAAAAATATAAAAAGACAATAGAAATTAAATAAAAGTGGTCTAAATAAAAACTAGAGTTAGGGAAGACAAAATGTGATGGGGATAGTCACTCCCATTTAGAATCATCTTTCTGGGCACTGTCCTTTGGCAAAATGTGTATTGATGTTCAAGTTAGCAAGAAGTTTCTGGATTTTATGGCATGACCTGACACTATATACAATCCCCCGCAAGGATTACCAGGGATAACTCCTGAGCAAAAAATCAGGACTAGCTTAAGAGTACTACGGAGTATGGCCCCGACCTCACCCCTTCAAAGACAGTGGGTTCCAAGATAATGGGTCTTTTCTCAGAAGAGATAAAACTATTCAGAAGGGATAAACCACTCAGTATTGAGGGACAGAGTAAGAGTCCTGATGGGCCCATTAAACTATCTTTCCTAAGGATTCTAATTCAGAATTAGCAGATAGACAAATGGCCACCAAAATAAATGTTATCACAAAAATCTCTACAATAGAAGTGGGTTTTGATTTGGGAAGTTTTTTTATGGGGTGGTGTTGGACTGTACTCAGTGCTACCCAAGACATACTCTTTAACTCAGTGTTCTGAGGTCTCTATTGGTGAAATCCAACCTGGGTTGACTGCATGCTAGGCAACTGCCTTAACACTTGTACATTCTCTCTAGTTCCCTCACAAATTTAATTATCTTTGAATTAGAAGCATTCTCATTACATAACAACATTATGCACTCATACATTATCAATTTTCTCTGGGCCACACCAGTGACACTCAAGGGTTACTCCTGGCTATGCGCTCAGAAATTGCTCCTGGCTTGAGGAACCCTTCCCTGGGTCAGCCACATACAAGGCAAATGCCCTACCACTGTGTTATCACTATGGCCTCATATCATCAATTTTCAATAGAATTAACTACTACTAGTTTGTTTTCTCTAAATTCTCTCCTATTTTATTTTCCAAATAATTTTGAAACTAAGTTTAGGTATATAATTATATCAATATTAATCTTTGAAAGCAGAAATTAAATATTTTCATAATTATAGAACCATTTTACTCCTGAAGAATATTATTGATTATTTAATATCATCAAATGCATTCACAGTATTTATGTTTCCCCTCTATATTTTGAGTTATTTGGTTTTTGGTGGAACGAATTTACTTTGATGTCATTTGTTGAATAATTTGAATCACAAGCTGAAGAAAGTTTATACATGATGATTTTTGGTGTTTCTTAAGAACTCTTTAAGTAAATAAACTTAGTGATACATTTATCTTGCCTTTTCTATTACTGCTCAAGAAACTGAATCATTTGTATTGTAAAGTAGAGATCTTCAATTACCAGTCCATAGTCAAAAGCCAGTCTACAGAGGTTGAAAACCACTGGACTACCACCTTGATAAAGTACATAATCTACAGATTTATGGAATGATCCACAGGTGCAAAATATGAAATGCACTGCTAAAGAGTTCCATACAGTCTGAATTTGTCAAGTTCATCTCCATAGTATCAGTTAACATGTTCCTCTGTGCCCTGTATTATTTGAATTATAATATAAATAAAATCTGGTTGATTTTTATGTGCTGTTCTTTTTATGTTTTTTGATGTTCATCATCAAAATTATTAGTTTATCAGAATAATAATTTAACATAATTCCTTTCTCAATACTATTTGGAATACCTTTCTTTATAAAGAAATGCCTTCCAGTCAGAAATGATACAATCATGGACTTTGCAGCAACGTGGATGGACCTTGAACATATTATGTTAAATGAAGTAAGTCAGAAGACAAAAGATAAACACAGAATGATAGCATTATTCTGAAGCACCTAGAACATACACCTTATATACAACTAATACTCAACAATCAAATAACAGGGTAGAAATTCCAAACACTGTAACAGTCAACATACACCGGGGAGCAATGCCCAAAACACATGAAAGAAGAACAACACAAACTCTTGACTACACATTAGACCACAAAGAAACCAGAAAAAACAGAAACAGCAGCATAGAGAGAACAGGTATGTAATCAGCCTTCTACTACAAAGGTCCATAATAATCCCTTAGGGATCTTATACAGGATTACAGGTAAAGAATAACATGGGGGTGAAACTCTTGGGAGTGGGGCCAAAGAGGCTCCAGAAATCTGCTCTCCCAGATGCCATTTCCAAGGCGGGTCTCCAGAACGTGAAAACCAGCGGGTTTTCGCAGAAGCCAGCTGCCCTGTTTGGGACATCAGGCAGGGAAAAGCCACGAATCTGCGCCCACCCAGTGGAGCCTAACTGTGAGTGCTCCTTGTAAATGTTTCTCCACTGTCCTCTTGCGTGAAACTCTTGGGAGTGGGGCAAAAGAGGCTCCAAAAAAGAGGCTCCGCTTCGCTACGCGGCCGTGCGCTCTTTCTAAGAAAAGAACACCATCGTAACAAGAAGAAAAAATCACACTAAGAACTGAGCTATAACACCGAAGCAAGCATTCCTCTTCGAACTGTCTTCTCCGTTGAATGCTTGGGCCTAAGATTTGATCCAGTGTGAGACTTCACCCACAGAGGACTCCCCTCCCTTAGAGACAAGTCAGCCCATCCAGAAAGGGCAGAGCCAGAGAAGTGTGCTGCCTACATCATCTAGCCAATGAATACCACCACAACACGTAAAAAAACCCAAAATAGAAGTGTGACAATGGGGAAACAACGCAGGCCAGCATCAGACAAAGAGAATGAAGAGGACAATTCTGAGGACCAGATAATGGCCAAGCAACTAGTCACCCTCTCAGATAAGAACTTTAGACTAGCAAAATGGAAGATGCTCAACGGTCTCCAAGAAACCATGGATCGAGTTGAACAGAACACTAATAAGAACCAAGAAAATATGAAGACAGAAATCACAAAACTCCAAACTGAAATAACATATCAATTAACAAGCCTGAAAAAGTCAGTAAACGAAGTGAATGACAAAATGGATAAGCTCTGGGACAGGGTATCAGAAGCTGAGAATAGACTTGGTGCTGTGGAAGATGAGATACATAACAATTCCATACAGCAGGAGAGATTGGACAAAAAACTTAAAGCAAATGAGCAGACAACGGAAAAATTAGTCAAAGAATGGGAACAGATGAAAATAGAAGTCTATGATAAGATCAACAGAAACAACTTAAGAATCATTGGAGTCCCAGAGACCCAGGAAGAAAATTCCCAGGAAGAATCAATGGTCAAGAACATCATTAAAGAGAAACTTCCAGAGCTAAAGAATATAGGTGATCAAATCCTACATGCTCGAAGAGTACCAACCAAAAGAGACCCCAGAAAAACAACCCCAAGACACATCCTAGTCACAATGACAAATCCCACAGATAGAGACAGAATTCTGAAAACAGCAAGATCAAAAGGGGAAATTACGTTCAAGCAAGCTTCCCTGAGATTTACAGCAGACCTGTCACCAGAAACACTCAATGCCAGAAAGCAGTGGTGGGATATTGTGACAAGACTGAATGAAATGAATGCTTCACCCAGAATACTATACCCAGCAAAACTCACTTTCCGGTTTGAAAGAAGAATACATGGTTTTACAGACAAAAAACAGCTCAGAAACTTCACAGACACAAAACCAATCTTAAGAGAAAAACTGAAAGACCTAATCTAAGACAAGACTACCCAAAAGACACACCAAATTTTGAAATAAAGATGGCGTTAAATCCCAGGACAATTCTTTCTCTCAACTGCAATGGACTAAATGCACCAGTTAAGAGACACAGAGTGGCTAAATGGATCAAAAAACTCAATCCAACCTTCTGCTGCCTACAAGAAACGCACCTGAATAGTCAGAACAAACATAGACTCAAAATAAAAGGCTGGAGAAAAATTATCCATGCAAACAACACCCATAAAAAAGCTGGAGTGGCCATACTAATATCAGATAATGCAAACTTTATACTCAGGAAGGTTGTAAGGGACAAAGATGGACATTTTATATTAATCAAGGGGTATGTAGAGCAGGAAGAAATAACTCTCCTAAACATATATGCACCGAATGAGGGGCCAGCAAAATATTTAATACAACTGTTGACAAACCTGAAATATAGTATCAATAACAACACAATAATTGTGGGGGACCTTAACACGGCTTTGTCAACACTGGATAGGTCAACAAGACTGAAACCCAACAAGAATATACTAGACCTGAGGAGAGAAATGGAAGAAAGAGGCTTAGTGGATATATATAGGACACTCCACCCCCAGAAACCTGGATACACATTCTTCTCCAATGTACATGGGACATTCTCCAGGATAGACTACATGCTGGCACATAAAACATACCTCCATAAGATCAAGAAGATAGAAATTTTGCAGACTGCCTTTGCTGACCACAAGGGTCTGAAATTATTTGTGAACTCCAAAGGGACTCAGAAGAAAAACCTTAACACCTGGAAGTTAAACAGCCTCATACTCAATAACCAGTGGGTCCGAGATGAAATCAAGGAGGAAATCAAAAGGTTCCTGGAAACAAATGACAATCAAGACACAAACTATCAGAACTTATGGGACACAGCAAAAGCAGTACTGAGAGGAAAATTTATAGCTTTGCAAGCACAAATCAGGAAGGAAGAAGGAGCTTACCTGAGTAACCTAATGACACAGCTAATAGAACTAGAAAATGCTCAACAAAAGGACCCAAAAATAGGAAGACAGAAGGAAACAACAAAGCTGAGAGCAGAAATCAACGAAGTGGAAACCCAAAAAACAATCCGAAAGATCAACGAAAGCAGAAGTTGGTTCTTTGAAAAAATAAACAAGATTGATAGACCACTGGCAAACCTAACAAAGAAAGAGAGAGAGAGAAACTTGATAACTCGTATTAGGAATGAAAAAGGAGAGATCACTACTGATATGACAGAGATTCAAAGGGTAATCAGAAACTACTTTGAGAAACTCTACGCCACTAAAAATGAGAACCTGGAAGAAATGGATAAATTCTTGGACTCTTATAATCTTCCACGGTTGAAGGAAGAGGATGTAGCATATCTAAACACCCCCATCACCATAGATGAAATTAGAATGGTAATCAAAGGTCTGCCGAAAAACAAAAGCCCAGGCACAGATGGATTCACTAATGAATTCTTTCAAACTTTCCAAGAGGAACTACTACCAATCCTGGCAAGACTCTTTCATGAAATTGAACAAACGGAAACACTTCCAAATAGCTTTTATGAAGCCAAAATCACCTTGATACCTAAACCAGACAGAGATGCTACAAAAAAAGAAAATTACAGACCAATATCGCTGATGAATGCAGATGCAAAGATCCTCAACAAAATCCTGGCAAATAGGATTCAATGCCTCATTAAGAAGATCATCCACTATGATCAAGTAGGTTTCATCCCAGGAATGCAAGGCTGGTTTAACATCCGTAAATCTATCAACATCATACACAACATCAATAACAAGAAAAATAAAAACCACATGATCATATCAATAGATGCAGAGAAAGCATTTGATAAGGTCCAACACCCATTCTTGATCAAAACTCTCAGCAAGATGGGAATGGAAGGAACCTTTCTCAATCTACTTGAAGCCATCTCCCACAAGCCAACGGCAAATATTATCCTAAATGGAGAAAAACTAAAAGCCTTCCCTCTAAATTCTGGTACAAGACAAGGCTGTCCTCTCTCACCACTCCTATTCAACATAGCACTGGAAGTACTTGCTATAGCAATTAGGCAAGAAAAAGATATCAAGGGAATCCAGATAGGAAAGGAAGAAGTCAAGCTCTCACTGTTTGCAGATGACATGATACTCTACTTAGAAAACCCTAAAGACTCTACCAAAAAGCTTCTAGAAACAATAGACTCATATAGCAAGGTGGCAGGCTACAAAATTAACACGCAAAAATCAATGGCCTTTCTATACACCAACAGTAATAAGGAAGAAATGGACATTAAGAAAACAACCCCATTCACAATAGTGCCACACAAACTCAAATATCTTGGAATCAACTTGACTAAAAATGTGAAGGACCTATACAGAGAAAACTATAAAACTCTGCTCCAAGAAATAAGAGAGGACACGCGGAAATGGAAATGCATACCCTGCTCGTGGATTGGCAGGATTAACATCATCAAAATTGCAATAGTCCCCAAGGCATTATACAGATTTAATGCTATCCCTCTAAAGATACCCATGACATTCTTCCAAGAAGTGGATCAGGCACTTTTGAAATTCATTTGGAACAATAAACACCCTCGAATAGCCAAAGCAATCATTGGGAAAAAGAATATGGGAGGAATTACTTTCCCCAACTTTAAACTGTACTACAAAGCAATAGTTATCAAAACAGCATGGTATTGGAATAAGGACAGGCCCTCAGATCAGTGGAATAGGCTTGAATACTCAGAAAATTTTCCCCAGACATACAATCAACTAATTTTTGATAAAGGAGCAGGAAACCCTAAATGGAGCAGGGAAAGCCTCTTCAACAAGTGGTGTTGGCACAATTGGATAGCTGCTTGCAAAAAATTGAACTTAGACCCCCAGCTAACATCATGTACGGAGGTAAAATCCAAATGGATTAAAGACCTCGATATCAGCCCCAAAACCATAAGATATATAGAACAGCACATAGGCAAGACACTCCAGGACATTACAGGCATCTTCAAGGAGGAAACTGCACTCTCCAAGCAAGTGAAAGCAGAGATTAACAGATGGGAATATATTAAACTGAGAAGCTTCTGCACCTCAAAGGAAATAGTGCCCAGGATACAAGAGCCACCCACTGAGTGGGAGAAACTATTCACCCAATACCCATCAGATAAGGGGCTAATCTCCAAAATATACAAGGCACTGACAGAACTTTACAAGAAAAAAACATCTAATCCCATCAAAAAATGGGGAGAAGAAATGAACAGACACTTTGACAAAAAGGAAATACAAATGGCCAAAAGACACATGAAAAAGTGCTCCACATCACTAATCATCAGGGAGATGCAAATCAAAACAACGATGAGATACCACCTCACACCCCAGAGAATGGCACACATCACAAAGAATGAGAATAAACAGTGTTGGCGGGGATGTGGAGAGAAAGGAACTCTTATCCACTGCTGGTGGGAATGCCGTCTAGTTCAACTTTTATGGAAAGCGATATGGAGATTCCTCCAAAAACTTGAAATCGAGCTCCCATATGATCCAGCTATACCACTCCTAGGAATATACCCTAAGAACACAAAAATACAGTACAAAAACCCCTTCCTTACACCCATATTCATTGCAGCACTATTTACCATAGAAGACTCTGGAAACAACCAAGATGCCCTTCAACAGATGAATGGCTAAAGAAACTGTGGTACATATACACAATGGAATATTATGCAGCTGTCAGGAGAGATGAAGTCATGAAATTTTCCTATACATGGATGTACACGGAATCTATTATGCTGAGTGAAATAAGCCAGAGAGAGAGAGAAAAACACAGAATGGTCTCATTCATCTATGGGTTTTAAGAAAAATGAAAGACATTCTTGCAATAATAATTTTTAGACACAAAAGAGAAAAGAGCTGGAAGTTCCAGCTCACCACAGGAAGCTCACCACAAAGAGTGATGAGTTTAACTAGAGAAATAACTACATTCTGAACTTTCCTAATAATGAGAATGTATGAGGGAAATGGAGAGCCTGTTTAGAGTACAGGCAGGGGTTAGGCGGGGAGGAGGGAGACTTGGGACATTGGTGGTGGGAATGTTGCACTGGTGATGGGTGGCATTCTTTACATGACTGAAACCCAAACACGATCATGTATGTAATCAAGGTGTTTAAATATAAAAAAAAGAATATCATGGGAAATCACTGACTCCAACAGAAACATCTCATAACAATATGTTTTAATGCCTTAATCTTACTATATTTAAAATAACCACTCAGCTTTTCTGTCCACAGGTGTTCTTGGATACAAAGGGTGGGAAAACTAAGATGGCATCTCAGGGCCCAGTCACACGAGATACCATACCCAGCTTGCACTACGAGAATGTCCCGAGAAAACTCTTTAACATACACTTTATCTCCAGGTTATACCTTCTTTTAGGACTAGAAGCACATGACCAGCCAGAACACCGAAGCAGCAACTGTGACCTACAGACTTATTCTACAGGCCCTACTCATCGAACACATTCAAGCAAACTAGCATTCCCTTGCCCTTTTCTCCTTTCATCTCACTACTTTTTTTCTTTTCTTTTTCTTCTTTCTCTCTTCTTCTCTTTTTCTTTTTAATGTATTTTGTCTTCTCTTCTTTCCTGCCCCTTACATATACTTTCCCCTTACCCCCTTTGGAAATTCGACTATTCCTTCACCCCCAATCCCATCCAGATTTCCCACTTTATTAAAACTCTTCACCCTTAGTCCTTAATCTATTAGGTATCAAGACAGACCTCCTCCTACCTCCAACAAACAAGTACCCAGCACCCAGCACCCAACCGAAGAGACACCAAGTTAAACCCACACCTCATCCCGGCAAGAAAAGGCAACCAACTCCCCTGCTGACTCACGCTGCATCACCCTCTTTACCAACTCTTCCTAACGTGGACTGTTACTTGAAACCGGACTTAGCTCTAAAAGTATCCCCAAAGCAAGAACTCTTCCCAAGATCTCCCTGCCACAAAGCTTTTGCCAATCTCAAGAAGGTCAGGGTGTGTGATGAAAAGGTGCCTGGGAACCCACACACCACAAGAAAATCTCAAAAGACAATGGGGAAACCTATAGTTCCATCATAAGACCTGTACACAGTACCTCTTTACCTGCTTTTCCCCAAATGTAAAATAGTCTCTTGCATCATTTTGTTCTTTTAATTACTTTGTTATTTCACTTTTTAAATCTTTGTTCCATGTATATATATATAATGAGCACATATATTTTTATTTCTATTTTTATCTTTTTTGGGTGTGTGACCTGTTTCCGTTTTCTTCTTTTTCCACCCCCAAATGCACCGGCAATATCATGTAGCACCATTTATCCTTGCAAAGACACACTAAAAAAAAGGGGAAATCTTACATATAAAAACGAGCTCTTATCTACTAGGAATAAGAACTCATACTTGTTTACAATACAGGGACATCTCCCACCTTGAAAATATGTCATGTGGACCCAACTTAGACCCCAGGTGATTAGACACCATCTGTCCAGCCTTGAACCTTGGATCCCAGACATAGAAATGACACAGTTCTTCACGACAGCTACAGGAAACATATCCTCAATACTGCTCAGACACCAACAAGTGCCAGCTCTAATATGATATCCTGACCACAAGGGAAATGGGAACAACTTGACCTAAGATCAGGTTATCCTACCCCTCCAGATGACAATAAGACAAAATCAGAGGACTTGTCACCCTTTGGTCAGTCCAAAAGCCAAGATCGTGATTTACAGATGACTGGCTGATAGAACCAAGACCAAACTGTATGTATCCTGTGACCAATAAAATAAGCCCTAGTCTAGGGTTTGAGCTACGACCTGCACAACAACCATGATCTCCAGTTTCAAAGGTCCATCTGAATGGAATGGGTCTTCTGGAAACACAACAAAAGACGCTATCATAGGCTCCATCCTAAGATCAGTGCAAAGACCAAGACCACCAAACACAGAAGACAGATTAAAATGACACTGAGGGAACAGAACTTCTAGAACCACAAAGAAAGGCTTCATCATAAGTTCCACCCCTTGACCTGTGCAGATACTGAGATCTCTAGATATAAAGATCTGGTTTTATCACCCAGGACGAAGCAGAAGTCTTCCAAACACCACGAAAGCACCAAGGGGAGAGTAAATGAACCTGAACGGAGTCTATAGTTAATCCCATGACAATATACTCCAAGGGTGGAGAAACCCTGTATCTCTTAGGCTAAGGGAATTCCTTTTCGAATGACCCCAATATTTACTGTGCCTGTGCAGGAGGGGGGAAAAAAGGTACAAAACAATCTTTTTCTTATATCTATCTAGGTTTTGTTGATTTCTTCGTTTTGGTAGGGTTATTGAAGTTGTTGTCTCCATTTATATTTATTTATTTATTTATTTTCTTCTTTTCTTTTTCTTTATGTGCTCTGCCATGTTTTTTATCTCAAGACCATGGCTTTTATGTGGTGCTTATCTTTATTGTTGGAGTGCTCACTGGATATTTTATTTGACACTTCTTGTTGTACTTGTTGAGGTGTTTCACCTTCTTTTTCCCCTTCATCTCTCAAACCGATGATGAGAGCCTCTAGAAGGACTCTGCCTACTTTTGGCGTATTTTATTTTTACCCCAGTTTATCACTTTTCTCTTCTTCAAACAAAACCACATAACTGGAAGTATCTAGTACCGCCTCCCAGTTAGAGGAGGAAACAAGGGAGGTACTAAGACCAAAATAGGTGTAGGACCACTAAGTAGTAAGCTAGGCTCAGAGGGGACCACGTATTCTAGCAGCCCTGGGGGTGAGGGAGGAGGATATGGGAGGTAGGATGGGAACGAAGGTGTAGGGAGGATAATTTGGTGATGGGAATCCCCCTGATATTATGTTAATATGTACCTAAAATATTATTATCAACAATATGTAAGCCACTATAATCAAAATAAAAATTATATTTTAAGGAAATGCAATCCCAAAAAAAGAAATGCCTTTATAAAAGAAAATTTCCCCTCATCAATGATTTGATTATACTCAAGTAGTTATATTGGAAAGAAAGAATAAATTTTTACTCTTTATTTCTAGATTTCAAATAAATAAAAATATTTTTAAAATAACATAATAATAAATCAATTTTGTTGAAGTTGGTCAATGAGAGTAGATTTTCTCGAATGTGGGGAGTGGGAAAAGAAAGAGAGAAAATAAACTTACGGATTTATTTCTATTTGATGGACTTAACTCTTTCATGGACATAACACTTCCTGATGCTTCAATTCACCCTTGTGCACTGGAAACCTCTTTCACAATGACTCTAGAAATCTATCAGTCTAGAGGTATTTGATGGTTTACTTGATTTCTGTCACAAACTATTACAGGTTTATCTTATGCATTTTTGCCTCCAAACAGTATCAGGAAACTCATTTCCTATAATGAAAATGGCATTTAGAACACTGGGGGATGGTTATTGATTTCTTGATTGTTTCTCCGAGTCTCCTTTCACTAGTCCAGATACAATGAGGAACAGCTGTAGCTTTCACCTTCTTCAACTGATAAAATGGTTACCACTACCATGTCTAAGTCTCTAAAAAGCACTGGACCCTCTATTTTATCTACCATATGCTAAGCAGTTTATACAGAAACAAACATATAGTGCCTAGATGCCCAAACTATAATTCCATAAGCCTGATTGAAAGCTCTATACCAAAGTTTCAATAAAGACTTGGTCACATTAATCTCGTGACTTATGGATTTCAATATAAAACTTTCTCTTTTTCTTAACCCATAGATTGAGAACACCCCAAATTAAAAGCCATACTAGCTTTGCCTTTGGAGGCAATAATCAAAGTATCTTAGTACTTGTCTGTATCATGAGCCCAAAATGGGACAGAAAGCACAACTTTATAAATTTTTCTCCTTAAGAATTTACTTTCTATCATCAGAGAAGGAAAATAGTAGTATGAAAAGACTTGATAAAAAAATGAAGCAGGGTTGAAATATGACATACTTGAAACCCTATAGTTTACAGTATTACAAATCACAATGGTTAAAATAAAAAATAATATTAATAAAACGTGTTGATAAGGTTTGGAGAAGGAGAAAGAATTGTGTATTGTTGAAACAATATACATTGATGAAGGGGCAATGAAAACAGTATGGGAGATACTCAAAAAAATAAAAATAGAATATTTATATAATCCAGAAATTCTAGTTCTGGGTATTTATCTGAAGATAGACCAATAGGATTAATAAAACTTTAGAGAAAGTTTCCAAGAAAAAATAAATAGGGTACAAGTGAAACTAGATGTGAATTAGGTTAAATGATAACATACATTAAGCATACAAAACAGCATGAGAAACAACTATAAGCAATTATACACCAGCAAAATTAACAGGCTAGAACAATGGATGAAGTTCTCAAATAATGCAAGACTAAATTGGAATGAAAAATAAAATTGTGAATATACCTACTACTAGCAAGGATATAGATTTTGTGCACATCTCATGTTGCTCAGGAGACCACACAGTGCTAGGGATTGAAATGGACCTCCAGTATTAAGTCCATTGAGTTAAATGGATAGCAGTAAGGATATTGAAATAGCATTTCACCCTACTTCCCTTCCAAATGAAAGTCCTAGATCAGACAATTATATCAGAGAATTAATTGCTTGAAGAATTCAAGAATTTTTGAGCTCAAGAATCACTCAGGGGACCATATGGAATGCCAGGGACTGAACTGAGGTCATCCATCAGATCACCTCTCCATCATATCATCTCTCCAGTCCCAGTTTATTTATTTTTTATTTATTTTGGTTTTTCAAGCCACACCCGTTTGATGCTCAGGGGCTACTCCTGTCTAAGCGCTCAGAAATTGCCCCTGGCTTGGGGGGACCATATGGGACACCGGGGGATACAACAGCGGTCCTTCCTTGGCTAGCGCTTGCAAGACAGACTCCTTACCTCTAGTGCCACCTCGCCGGCTCCCCGGTTTACATTTTTAATGGAAGAAATCTATGTATTTAAAATATTGAGAATTCACTAGAGAAGGAGAGTATAGGATTCTGGGAAGGAAGAAATATAGAAGGGCACATACTTCCTGAGACAAAGAGAACGGGTGAGATTTGTGAGTCAAAAGAAGTCCCAGGCTAATCAGAGATAATTCAGCCATTTTAGTGCTTGCCTGGTAGACTTAGGCTTAACCTCAGAACTGCATGATCTTCAGAATATTAGCATTAAAGATCCTGAGCACAAAACTAGAAGTATTTTCTCAGTACCAGCAGGTGTGATCCAAAAAAACAAAGAGATATGAATATGGTTCTTGATCTAGGGAGATAAGTATGGGTAGAGCCAAGAATTTAGAATTTAGATAAAAGTCGGCCTGGACAAATGGCAGGTATTATCCGTGTGAAATAAAAAGTGTAAAGAGAATAGAAACAGTGAGCAAACTTTAGGAAATGTCAATGCCGATGGAAGACTGAGAAGACTGAGAATCGACACCCTGAGGTGTGGAACCATTTAGAATTATGCAGTTATAATTTCTCCTCACTTCTTGCCTCATTCAGATCCAAAATAGCCTTCTAACTGATGGTTCAAATTACTTTTAATCAAGCCAGTTTCTTTCAATCTACCACTATGATAGGTGTAGAGGGGGCAGGAAAGTTAAGAGAAGCAAACTCAGATCAGATACCTTATGGGCTGTTACATAATGTGTAACAACCCCTGATTACATTTACTTCCACCATTTATTTGCCATGGAAGTTTGGACAAGTCATCTCTTTCTCTTTCAGCTCTCTGGTGTGTGAAATAAGGACACCAATATTTTCTTTAACCACCTCATAGGATGGTCCTAAAATTTACGAGTTATTGGCTGTGCAAATGTTCTAAATACTTGTAAATCATAACATAGCAATGTAAAATTATTTATTAATCTTGCATCACTGTTTGTTTTATGGCTCATCCTTCCTCAAATAGTTCCATTGGCTTCCTTTCTTGGCTCCCAGCAAGTTAATGAATGGTGCTGTCACCACCCAAACTATTGCCCTTTCCTTTTCAGGTCTTTCCAAATCTGAGTCACAGTTAAGTGAATGTGATGCATTTTGCAGGTAGCGTTTGGCAAGATGCGCTCCATTTGCTTTTTGGCCCAGCCATTTAATTGCACTTGGAAATACACTGTGGAGTGAAGAGTGTGATGTGGGAAAAGAGAGAAAAGGAAATTGAAGGAAATGTAGGGAAGTGGCCTGGCTAAACCAACTTAAAATAATTGGAAATGTCTGAAATTCCCAAAGGACATCTAGAGCATAGATCTTCCTGCTGAGAACACTCCTGTTTTTGGATATCATGGTTCTCTGATGACCCCAATGCATTCCCTTATTGCTCATCAACATGCCTTTATGGCTACCTCCATGCATTTTTTTATTTAAGAAGTTCAAATACCAGCCTATCAGTTCCTGCTACCTGCCCCAGGTAAGTAAAGTTTAAGCCTACCCTTCATTAGAGTAGTCCAATTTCTTCCTCTGTATTTCTTCAGAACTTAGAGTCAAGAATGCCTCTCCCTCTGTCTGACAGTTCCCTGGTTTATTCTTTCCAATTAACATTGTTAACTTTGAACAACTGTTCTCTTATGGAATATTTTTTATCCATTTTCTTATTCAGATGTGTACTCTCCCCCATTCTACATATGAGGAAATTAATTCTTATAGTGGTAAACAGTTTTCTCAAAATTGTCAGCATGTTTAAACCTCCTGAGAATGATGGTAAATTTCAGCCTAGTCTTTCTCCTCAAAGGCACTGTATCTCCTGAGTCTTTATTTTCTTTGCAATTTCTCCCCTGGTGCCAGTCACAGAGTGGCTGCTTGGACAACTGCCAACATTTGCAGGGGAAAGGGAAAGGCTGCTGAGAAATAAAAAGGAGGACTCCAAAGATTTATGTTCATTTTCAGTTTCTCTCAAGTGTAGAACCTAAAGCCCATTAACCATATACCAGTTCCTCACACCATAATATTAAACCAGGCTTTCAAACAGCTTTAGGGTGAAGGATTTCTTTTCTTATTCTCCATGAATTACTATTTCATTTGCTAATACTTCTAATGTTATTTTAATCAGAGCAGACTGTGACTTTTCACAACATTTTAAACAGAACAATACTCTCTGTATCTTCGCACTTTAGCCAGCCAGAGTGTTTTATTTGTGTTTCTGTGAACTAATATATGCAGATTCACCACAATTAATCATCACCATGGTAATTTTTATCCCTTTTGTGTCGGTTTTTGTTGCATATGCTCTTCAAAGAGAATGAGGCTTTCCTGATGAAACAAAATGCCTTACCTGTTTTTGGATTTAAAATATATCAAGTTTAAAGGAATGTTTTCAAATCTTAATGGCATTCCATTTCTAGTTTACTTTACAGAGATCAATAAATGTGATGTCTAAAACCCATCAAGCAATTTCTACTTCAGGAATGACAGATTCTCTGGCAAAAAGGTGGCTTTCAGAAGAAACATGGGGACTGGAGATCTGGAAGAGTGAGTCCTCTTTGTTTCTTAAAACGATTTCAATTGTTTTAAGGTTCACTGAGGTATTGCTTTTTACATAAAACTCAAAAATAAATATGTAATTATGGCAAATTATCTGCAATGTTCACAGTCAACAATCTTCCCATACTGGGGTACACATTCACTCCTCTCAGCAGGGAGTTTGGTTTTCCTGCTAATCTTGAATTTGGTCCTATGACTCGTTCTAACCCATGGCTAATGGCAACAGTGACGTTGACAGTTCCGGATTCTAAGTCTTAAGAAACACCACAGTTTCTATATTTACTCTATCATATACAAAACTAATGAGAGGTCATTTGCAATGTCACTCTTAGCTTACTGTCAGCCATTCTGAGTTGAGGCACCAGAAATGCAAGTGTGTGAGCACATCATGGATGTTCTCTCCTCAATTGAACTCCAGCTGAATGCAGTCAGGTGAGGGATCCAGACAACTTTAGGTAAAGACCAAAAGAGTTTTTCACTAAATTCATCAAACTATAAAATTGTAAGAAAATAACTGGTTGAAAAATATAGTGGTTACTAGGAAGAGTTGAGATGGCAATCAAAAGCTGTCGTTTAATGGTTAAAAGTTGCAGGTATGCAACCCAGCAGATCTTCTGGAAACATAATGAAAGACTCTATCCTAGGCTTAGTCCTAGGATGGGGCAAAAACCAAGACCACCAACTACAAAAGACTGATTAAAACAACAGTGATGGAACAGAACTTCTAGAATCATAAAGAAAGACTCCATCCTGGGCTCCACCCTTTGACCTGTGCAAATACCAAGATCTCTAGCTACACAGGCCTGATTTTATCATCTGTGACAGAGCAGAAAGTTTCCAGATACCACAAAAGGACCTAGGGGAGTGTAAAAGAACATGTATGGAGCCTGTAGTTATTCCCATGACATATACCACAAGGGCAGAGAAACCCTGTATCTCTTAGGTCAAGGGAATTCTCTTTCTAATCTCCCCAATATTTACTGTGCCTATGCAAGAATAAAAGAAGCACAAATTAATTTTTTGTTTAATTTTTTAAATTTTTTGGTTTTGTTATTGTTGTTTGTTGGGGTTTTTTCCTATGCAGTTTTTTTTGGGAGGGGTATTTGTTTTGTTTAGTTTTTGGTGTTTTGCTTTGTTTTTATTTCAGGACTGTGGTTATTTTTTGGTTGTTGTCTTTATTGCTGTGGTGCTTTTAGAAATTTTTGTTTGGTTTTTTTTTCTTCCTTTTTCCAGTTCTTCTCTTAAGTTGATATTTATAGACTCTAGAAGGACTCCTCCCATTTTTTGCTTGTTTGATTTTTGCCCCATTTTAATTAGATTTTTCTTTCCTTGAAACTTAACCACATAACTTGAACCTTCTTGTTCTGCCTCACAAATTGAGGGGGGAATAATGGAGGGTACCAAGACCAAACAGTCATATGAACGTTAAGTAGAAATAAAAAATGATAAGACTTAAACACCAAATCCAAAGCCAATGACAACAGAAATGATACCCAATCTACAACATGCTAGTCACAGAGGGGACCACTTATACTAGCAACCCCAGAGGGTAAAGAAGGGGATATGGGATGCATGCTGGGTGGGAACAGGGGTGGAGGGAGGACAACATTGATGGTGGGAATGCCCCTGATTCAATGTCGCTATGTACCTAAAATATTACTGTGAAAGATTTGTAATCCACTTTGGTCAAAATACAAATTAAAAAAAAAGTTGCAATTATATAAAATCAATATTCTAAAAATCTCCTGTAATAGTATGATAATATATAGTGTGCTGGCTAAGATGATAGTGTTGAGCACTTAACATTTGTTGAGTGTAGATATCATGTAATATATTCAGACTACACAAAAAATAAAAGCAAAAGAGAAAGAAGAAACTAAACTATTGGAGATATTTATTACTGTGCCTGTGGCAGCAGTGGTATCGTGCATAAATTCAAATTCTTGAAGCCCAAGCTCACTAAAACTCAATTCTACATTAAAGTATAATCCATATATATTAAATATCTGTAGTTTAATATTTTACTTATGTTTCAATAAATTAAAGTGGGCTCGAGAGATAAGACCCTGACCTTACAACTTAATGACACAATGGTTGGACTCCCCAGCAACGTGTATGGTACCCGAGCATCACTAGGAGTCATTCTTGAATGAAAATACAGGAAGAGTTCCTGAGTATTGTGTGCATCACTCAATTCCAACCCACTTCTCCCACTGACCAATACCAAAACAAAAAATTTAAATACTATTCTGAGCTAAGTTTTTGAGGGTTTGTTACACAAAATGTTGATCTCCTATATAAAGAAATATTGGGTATATATATATATCAGATATAAGATAGGTGATAAATACAGATATATTTAAATTTCTCAGTTTTACCAGTCTTCATCTCCAAATATAATACTCCTCCCACTCCATCAATTCTAAGGAAGTATAACGCCTGATTGCATTAATCAAACTATAAGCAGTCTGACAGCAGGACTGTATCAAATCTTTTTGTGTTCTTTAAGGTACCACACAGGTGGTGCTGGATTGTTCTACCACTGCCTTCCACTTACTCCCACAATCACCATATCTTCCTATCAAAATGACAATGCCAACTTTTACATCATTTACAGGAATACTTCAGTTACTATCCAATAAAGCATTCCGAATTGGTAAGTCTTCTGATTTTGAAATGATCCAGCTATTTCACATAGATCATTTTATGGCATTAATAAAATGGAGTGTTCTGGGAAATGCCTTTTAAGTGAAGCTGTCTGATTCCAAGGTTCTAGAAAGCTTTTAGTTTAAATGCAAACCTCTTGGACACAGTGAACCACGACATCATTAAGGAGCTATGCAGTAAAATATGCAGGATTCAGAGATCATAGCTATCCTAATCCATGCATCCCTATAGCTTTTGATTCCAGTGGTCCTAGATAATAATGAAAAACCTAAAAACAAAGACTGGGAGGAAGCAGGGTGAAAAACAAAAATGGAAATGGAAATCAATTCTGCTTAACCATCAAGGAAGAGTGCCAGGCAAAAAGAGAAAGCACTTGAATTGTTTTAATAATCTGAAATTCAGCCATCAGTCATGAGTTATGTAGCTGTGGACAACTCCCTTTCTATCTTGGAACTGAACGGAGATAAGCTGTACTTAACCCACAGAGCTATTGTGAAAAACAAGCCAGAAAAGGTGCCTCACCATGTTCTGTGAACTGTGAAATGCTATACATATGTGACGTATTGTTATCACCTGGAGCAACAGCTGCTGCTATAGCCACCAATTCGAAATAGCAGCAATAAAGCAAGGTAATACTCCTTAGTGGAACACTTTGGATTTTCCCCACAAGTCATGGATGTTCTCTGATTTAGCATTATCTCCTAAGAAGCGGATATGAGGATGCCTTGAGTGCCGGAGAGGACACAGAAATATCATCAGTATTGCTAACATACACATTTCATTATAAAGGAGTATTTTCTTAACACCAAATTGAAACTGAGTTAAGAGAAGTACCAAGTGCAGGTACCAACTACCACCTGAGGGACATCCTTTCCTGTTGGGCCTGGATTGCTGAGATATAGGATTTGGGGGAACTCTAACCCCCATGGAAGTGGTGGTCATTGAACAGAGCTCAATGAAATTGGGAGGGTGTGAGAATACTAGAAAGATATTGGGAATTGTTCAAATTTAAGTAGTCTGGAAAAGGATCCCATTAGAAATAGGAGCTTGGCCTTTGACGCAGAGTGGGTGGGGGTGCCACCTGGCAGAAGCTGGCTCCCCAAGGAGGTACAAAGGAGGTGCTGAGTCTGTGGATATTAGAAAATCTATTGGCAGATTCCAACAGCTGTTTACAGGAAGAAGCTGGTCCTACAGGAGAGTGTAAGCCTGGCTGGTGGGCAACTCCAAAGAACAGATGGAAATAGCAAATCAATTCTGTCTTCTGCCCCCTACTGGCAAAACAAGAGAGCCAGGTAGCCATAGTAGAAATAATATGTGCTTAATCCCCAGTTTCACTCAACAGAGGGGCACAGTAAATTAGAGATAATAATTTCACAACTGGCACAGAAACTCTCAACGATATGCAATAAAAGATTTCGACAAAGAACCTGTCATTCCAATCCCCTGAGTCCAATCTTCTTCTGCATTCAGGAAGAGAATTTCTACAAAGTTCTGTTCTCTTAGCTCCTGCCCAGAGTTGGATGAAACATCGTCTCTCATTCCCAGCACTACAATGCCCAATGAGGACCCATGGAGGTTACTTACAGTCACAGCATCAGGCCATGTCTTGTTGTCTTCTCCCGAGGAGCCATGCTGCCTACTTTGCAAACTTTCAGACAGCTGGGCTGAGAGGCGCATTAGGTAGTTTTAAAAATTGATGCAGGTTATTATTCTTTCATGAGCCACTGCAAATCCAACAGCACGAGGCCAAAGGCACACGGATGGGAGTCATTGCTTCACTCCACTTTGTTCCTGGCAGGTGAGAGCCTTTGAAAGAGGCGTGGGAGCAGGCCCAGCAGATTTAGCGCTTGCCACCAGAGGTCATAACCACACAGTTCTCAGACTCAAGACTCTCTCCTTACCCCACACATCCCTACATACTCCTCTGATTTTGTGCCATACAAAAACTCATGGCTAAAGTACCAATCTCTATCTTTGCACTTTTAAGAGATGGAAAACTCAAAATTAAAACTCAAAATTACTTCTCCATAAGAATTACAAAGTACTAATTACTGTCTATTTAGTACATTGTTTGACTTTATTTTTTTCCTTTTATGCTATTCTTCCCATTATCTAGTCTTTCCTTTTCTCTTATTTATCCTCCTTCTTTCTGGCTTTCTATTTTTCCTTTCCTTATAGATCTCATCCCTAAAACTCTGCCCCTTTGGTTCCCTTTAATTTTCTTTGTATGGGTCTTGCATTCCAATTTTTCTCTCTGCATGCACATGTGTATTTGTGTGTGCAAATGTGAATGTGATATGTGTGAATGTGATGTGTATTTCTCCAATGCATTCTGTCTCCTTTGGTCTTGATATCTCCCTGGGTCAGCATTGCAAGTCACAACTCTCTGGCAGCAAAGTGAAGTGTACTATGCCTCTTGGAAAAAGACGGGAATCAATTTTATTCCTTTGATATTGCCAATGAAAAGATGAATTAGGCAGAGATCAGTTCCAGTCAGGATATAACTTTGAGTTCCAAATATTTACTGAGCATGAGACACAGATGCACCATCATTATACATGTTTAGTAATGGCCTACTATGTGCCAATCACAGTCTTGGGTAAACAAAGAAGACTCGGGCAGGAGGCATCTACCATAGATTGTAGTGTAAGATAAGGCACCATAGATGAAAGCAGATCAATGAAAAAAATTGCAGGAGAAGCATTTATATCCAACTAGGGAAATAATGTATCAGAAAAGACTAACGGGTAACTGGGGACATTGCAGGAGTATAGTAGACGCTAGTGAGGGATTGGTATCGGAACATTATACACCTGAAATCCAATCATAAGTATCTTTTAAACTTTCTAATTCAAGGTGTTTTAATTAAAAAAAAAGACTTTATTGAGGAAGTAGAGCTGAAATCTGAAAAGCTTATAGGTGTTAAACAGATGGAGATATGGGGGGTGTTATCTTTCAAGACAGAAGATCCTCTGTGAGCAAAGTATAGAGATGATAATCTTCAGCTTTCAATACATAGTGACTCAAAAACAGCCTAGACTCACTCAAGAATAAGGTCTGATGTGAGAAAAAGAGCTCAAGATTGAGAAGTGGCTGCCTCAAGAACCCTGCTAGACAGTCCTGTTAGTCCTTCATAGTCCCCACATAACTCCTGTCTGAAGTACTATGCTTCTGTCTGAGGACCTTGCTGGCCCCATACAGGGAAAGTGTGAGCATGGGTAACGAATAATCCTGTCACTCACACGGCCAATGACACATGCAAGTGTTTGGGGAACAACTGAGTTTACAACCCAGACAGCAACATCTCCTAGTGTTTCCCAATGCGGGCCATATCACCCCATTGGGGCACTGAAATGATCCAGGGTGAGGTAACAGTTGCCTCAGATGCTCAGGGCTGATGGGTACTTTTCTGTTTGTTTTCTTAGCAAAGGTACAATTCCAGAGGGGAGCTCTGAATAATTGTGTATCTGCAAAGAAGATGGAAAGCCAAATAAGTCTGGGGAGTTCTCTCTTTCTCTCTCTCTCTGACTTTGAATCTCTTTCTCTCTGACTCTCTTTCTCTGACTCTTTTCCTCTCTCTGACTCTTTCTCTTTCTCTCTGACTCTCTCTCTCTCTCACTGTCTTCCTCTCTCATATCCACAGGAATAAATTCTGATCACATTGCTAATATACTTTCTTCACTTCCCTGTCTCAGGACCCAGTCCTTCATGTTTCCTCAGGTTCCTTCCATCTCCCATATAAACTGCTTGCCCCTGAGTCTTGGGTTTAGGCTATGCTTCTGGTGCAACTCAACATAACTCAGCCTTTAGTACACAGGGAGAGTTGGAAAAAGCCTACAAAGAGCAGTGACGCATTCAGATTTGAAGGGTAGAAGGAGCATTGAGGGCTAGTTTTGAAAACAAAGGTTACTCCAAGTGTGTGGGGAGAGATGAGGCATCTCTCACCTCACAGAGCAAAGTGAGGCTCCAAATTAGAGCAAGAGTACTGGGGTTGACCGGCTACGACACCTCCCTCAGGAACCAATACACTCACATAGTGCCTTGTGAAGACAGCCAAGGTGATATGAAGTGGTGTGAAGGCAACTCAGCGTTGCTTGCCACACCTAGAGAAATGATAAGGAAGGAGAGAGCAGACTGGGCAGAATGAGTCGGAAAGTGAGAATGAAGGATAAGAGAGCAGTTTACCTGAGACTCATTCAGAACAGAGTCAAGATGGCTGAGGTGCAAAATACAAAGCAGAGGGCATTAGATTGAGTTGAGGGCACAGAATTCTTTAGTCAGATGCTCTAGCTTTGCCCGTGTCCCATGCTAAATGTGACTCTGATCTGGGTGTTAAATGCCAGGAATTCAAAGGCTGAATTCCCAGAGAAGTCTAGAAGCTCCTTTATTGACTAATTTCTTGGAAAATGTGGGCATGACTGAAGTGCTGACTCGACCTCAAGTCTGAGTAGGCAGTGGAGTAGGAGGAGTTAGATTCAACTCCTGGTTGGCTGGACAGGATGTTAGAGATGTCAGAAAGGTTCAAACAGTTTTTGATGGAAGAGAGCACAAGAATTTATAAAGGAAACACACATCTGAGAAAAACGTTCAGGCAAACAGGAAGCTCCTCGCCATCGAATCTTCTTCCCTCAGGGTAGTTGAAATAGAACCATGTTGACTTACTGATTTGTCTCCCGTCGCTCCTCTGCTCAGGTTCTCTGGAGGTGGTTTAATAAACCAAAAAGTTGAAGAGAAAAAGTGACAGCAAAGAAAGCTGCTCTGAAAGAGAGAAGAGAGGCTTCAGATGAGCCAAGGATGTAGAAATCATGCCCTCAAGGAAAATCCACATGTACCCAGCACAGTTTTAACCTTCTATTGCTCTTAGACTGATTTTCCACATTTTCATAAGCCTTAGAAAACTTGCTTTGGGAAGCAAGTATGTGTGAAAAAAAAAAAGACAAAATGCACATCCCCAGAGAGTTTGCCAAACTCAACCATTACCAGTTGGGAAAAGTGGGTTACCCTTCTTTAATTGAAAGAATCATCTCAGGTTCAGGTTTTGTCTTAAGTCATTCAAGTGGTCAGAAACAATTCAAAATCATAGCTAGCTGATTTAATTTTTAATTTTTTTACCCCTAAAAATTAATTTAGCCTGAGTTTGAAGCAGTCAACTCTCTTTCTCACCATTCATTTAAAGTTGTATGATCCAGTATATTGGGTAGTGAATATGCATCATTTTTAAGTTCTTTGCTTTAAAAAATAATGAAGAAAGAGTTCTAAAGGGAATTCTCACTTTAAAATATTTTAAAAATACTTTATAGAGCTATGTTTAAATATGCAGAGTTACCACCTGATGTCGTCCAGTAGAAGTAATCTTCCACAAATTTATTCTAAATCCCTTATTCTAGGATTCATATTGCAGAACTAGCTAGGTGTGGGATTTGGAAGGAGAATTTGTTTAGGTATTGTCTCTGCCACCTAATAACCATATAAAAATAGGACAAGATATTTATGAAGAAACCTTCTACTTCATAAGATTATGATGATAAAATAAAGGGCATAAATATAGTTCTTGGTACACAGATGAAAACTCATTAATTCACCTTTTCCCCTTTCTCATCCCAATTTTACTCTCCCTTGTTGATATTACCTCTGCCAGGAGCCAGCAATCTCAGTGCAATAGAAACACACCTCCGCTGGCTCATACATGAATATAGGCTCTTGACTCAATCGCCTGTTCTGCTTGTGCTAAACATGTCTAATAGGTACCTAAATTTTATTTAAATAATTTCACTTTAACTGGGAAACAGAAAAGTCTTATGATGTGGAAGGCCTCTTTTCAGAGAACTGCTAAAGATAGATCTCTGGGACCTAACATGTACAAGGGTCAAGGAATAAATATGTTTGGGGTTCAAATAAACTGGCACACATAATTTTTCACTGAATCCACTTTTAAAATGGTCTGAATTTAGGTCATTGCTTAAATTCTATTTGATCAGAAAGTAAATTAGCTGGGTCAAATAAAATTAAACTCTTTCAAGAGGTACATGAGTTTTTGGGGGGAATGCAGTTTTGCCCTGATGAATACAAGAAGAGAGGATTTAATCTGAGAGAATAAAACCCCATCAAGATGAAGCTACTGCTGAACAATAAAAAAGTCTTCAAATAAACTGAACCCAACTGACCCCCCAAATGTGGGAATCTAGCAATTTACAGAACATACATAACCCAGTAGTGTCACTATATGACATTCCTCAATTACTCACAGCACTTTCTCAAACCTGGAGAATTCTTACATTGACTCAAGACACAGAAGTGTAGTGACTAGAAAGACTTCTGTCACTCCTTTTTATATGCAGCTCCTAAACAAACAGGCCTTTTTGTCTTCCTCTCAGCCAAAGGTTGCTGGACCAAAACAGACTGAATGTAGGTATACATCTATGGCTGCATGGAAACTGAGAACCTATGGGGTAGTTTTCTACCATCTCCTCAACCAGCTCAGCCCTACTCAGAGACAAAAGCATGCCTTAACTTCGAAGCATATTTCCCAAATCATTTCTCTATCATTTTTTACTAGAAGTTAATAATAGAGAATCATGAAAACACCTCTTAAGTTCCCAGAGAGACCCAAGTTCATATTTCCACCTTAGAATTTCCCTGCCGGACCAGTACAGGGCCACTTGGTCACACACTTTCTCAAGATACAGAACACTCTCAAGTCAAAGATATAGACCCTCTCAAAAAGGATAGCCATGGAAAAATCAGAAGGTCCTAAAAAAAAAAAAACAACCACCCAAGGAGAATTAATTTCCCTAGCTCTCTGAGCTGCCACTTGTTTATCTTTCACAAAGAATGGGTCTTAAAATAAATGGGGAATGGTGAAGAAAAGTGGAAAGTCTGAGTCTTGATTGTGTCTATGAAGTCTTACTACTCTAGCCTGAAAACACCCCTTTGGTTTCAAAAAGAAAAAAAAATGAGCCAGAGTGATAGCATGGTGGTAGGGCATTTGCCTTGCATGCAGCTGACCCAAGACAGACTCGGGTTTGATCCCTAGCATCCCTTTTAGTTCCCCGAGCCAGGAGTGATTTTTGAGCACAGATACAGGAGTAACCCCTGAGCACCATTGTGTGTGCATGTGTGGCGAAGGAGGAGGAGGAGGGAAAAGAAGAAGAAGAAGAAGAAGAAGAAGAAGAAGAAGAAGAAGAAGAAGAAGAAGAAGAAGAAGAAGAAGAAGAAGAAGAAGAAGAGGAGGAGGAGGAGGAGGAGGAGGAGGAGGAGGAGGAAAAAATAATCATAAAATAAAGGAAAATAGTCAGAAAATAGCCAAAAGAAAATATAGGAATAAAATAGAGGAAAAAATAGCCAGAAAATGATACACATGGTGGAAGAAAAGTGAGGAAACGAAAAAGAGGTTTATACAACCAGTAATACAGTTTATACAGCCAGCTCCTTGCCAGCTCTTTGACTCATAAAGAAGTCACCAAAATTCAGCACAAATAATGTGAGGCTCTGTAAGGTTTGGGTGAGAATGAACAATGGTATAGAAACAGCTCCATCTGGGCTGAAATCACTGGCACAGAAATCTCCAGAAGCGATGCTTAGGGCATTTATCTCCCTACATACATGCAACACCCTGCTCCAATTCAGGACCTAAGCATTGGTAGGAGGATAAGACAGCATCCTGATAACTGCCAAATCTCCATGTGAAGTCCATAGCCATAACACCATCTAAGTCCTTGTAGCCTTACAAAGGACATCTGTGCCTTGCATGTTCTTGCTCCCAGCCAGGGAACTTGTGCTTTAACTGCTTTGTTACTTCTTTTTTTTTTTTTTCAGGCACTGCCAAGTGGGGTTTGAGCTGCTTTCTTATGAGAGACGTAATTGTTGCTGCTATCTGAATGTCAAGTGCATCTCTTCGTGCTGAAGGATTACTGGGAAACTGTATTTATGCAACAGGAAATAGATTCCACATGGGCAGGGTCTCAGCACCTGAGCAGTTGTTATCATGTTTTATCTGTAAAAATCAGTACTTTTATCGGTTTAGCCAGCTATTTTATCTGTCCCCAAGGGATAGTAAAGTCCCACAACTTGGGATCTGAATGCTAAAATTTTCAGGGACAGTGTTAGCAAAAGACTGGGAAAGACTACTAAACCAAAAATCAAATAAGAAGAGTTCTAGTCTTGGCTCTCTCGACACAGCTGGGTAACCCTATAAATTTTCCTCTGAAGCTTATAAACTTCATCTGTAAAAGAAAGAAATATTTAGCCACGAAAAGAAAGAAGCCCTGCCATTTGTGACAAGGTTGGACATTATGATGATGGTGATAAATCAACAAAGACAGAAAGCATATATGAATATATGTATACCCATATATGCATAAATCCCATATATAAATATGGCATCAAAAGGCAAGATAAAAATGCAGAAGACTTTGGACTGCTAGATACAGATATGAGTTTGGTGGTTACCAGAAGTGGGTGTTAGGAACTGAGAGAAGCAAGTTAGTTAGTCAATAAAGTAAAAACTTATAGTGATAAAATAAACAAGTCCTAGGGGTGGAATATCTTGTATAGCAGCTAATTAATTATACCATGTTGAAAGTGCTAAGAGAGTAGAATTTAAAAGTCCTGATCAAGATCTAACTACTCAACCCGAAGTCAACAACAATAGAATCTAGAGACCCAAACTACAACGAGCTATACACAAAAGGGGTTGTAGTCCTGGGGGATATGGGTGAAGGCAGGGGAAGCATGCTGGGACTAAGAGTGAAGGGAAGTCAACACTGTGGTAGGAGTTGCCCTAATTCACTGTCACTATGTACCTTAAATATAACTGTGAAAGACTTATAATCCACATTGGTCTCAATAAATAATATTTTTAAAAAAAAAGAATCTATAATAGTACAAGAGCTGCAAAAGACATGAGTCCCAATCAGTGTCAGATGTCATACAGGAGTTAAGTCACTTTCCTTGCCTGTGACTGATCCCAATTCAACCCTGCGCTGCAAAAAATCCCTGGGTTTTCACATATGGAAACCTAGAGCACAGAGCCAGAAGTAAGCCCTAAGCATAAGCCACTCCTCCAAAAATAAAGTCTTCATAAAGTTCAAAACTTGTGTAACTATGTTATATTACTTTTGTAACTCTGGTGATGGATGAAAATTAGATGTATTTTCATAATATTTTCATATTTATCAATAATAAATAAATATTAAATAATAACTACAATGTTATATGTCATTTACACTTCAATTTTTAAAATATAAAGGAAAAAAGAAAAAAATCGAGTACAAATTTCATTCTTTCTGTGGAATTTTTGAGGAAAAGGTTTTTAAATTGTTTATAGATACTAAGTATAATCATGTAAGATAAGGCCGGAGTGGTGCTACAAGTGGTAAGATGTCTGCCTTGCCTGAGCTTGGTGTCCCATATGGTCCCCCCAAGCCAGGAGCAATTTCTGAGCTCATAGCCAGGAGTAATCCCTAAGCATCACCGGGTATGGGCCCCCCCCCAAAAAAAAACAAAAAAGAAAAATGTAAGATAGCCAAAGCTGATAAGAACTCTAACAAGTAGAATAGAAACTTAAACTATAACACAATTAATTACTCTAAAATACTATTATAATACTCTAGTATATGGATGAATTTTACTACCACTAGTAATAATAAGGGATAAAATACCAAAGACTAAAGATGAAATGATTCCCTATAGATGAACTTTAAGAATTTATAGTAACAAGTCATAATAGTTTTTATTTAGAGCAGGAAGCAAAACTGACAGGGAAGGAGACAGAAATAACTTTCTGGAATGTTGGAAAGGTTTTGTTTCTTGATCTGGGGATAATCTTGGGCATTTACTTGTATAAAAACATGCAGTTGTAGCTTTCATGGCTTGAGCATATTAATGTACATACGGAACTCTTTAACTTAGAAGAAAAATAGGACTTGAAAAATCAACTGAATCCCTGCAATGGGTGAAAAGCAGTAAGGAAGTTTGTTCTATCTATGCTAATTCTTCCTTCTCTCTGACCTCAATAATCCTTCAATTTAAAGTGCAAATATACAGCATTTCAAAACTAGAGTCTATGCCATCTACTCTTACAGGCAAAATGCACACGTGTTTTCAAACAGAAATACCAAAGATGCCACCAGTCCTTGGCTACTAATAGAGATGAAAATCTCTAAATGATCTGCCGCCAAGCTTGATCATGCTGGTTTGTTTCTGAACTGAGCAAAAGCAAAGCAGAGACTCTGCAGCAAGATAGAAAGAATTGCTCTGTTTGACAGAGAGAAATATGATTAGAATGCACCAAGGCAGAAATAATGACTAGCATCCCCCCAGGACCAGCCTGCCCTACCTCCTGTTCCCACGACAAGCTTTGCATTGCTAACAACAGGGTGTTGGGAGGCCCATGGCATCTAAATCTATCCTGACTCATCCTGCAATCAGATTATGTACAACCTGAAAAGCCCAGACATTTCCAGAAGGGCACACATAGACAGGTAGCACAAACATCTTCTCTCCTCATTAGAGCAAGGTCCCTAGAAGTGTGTGTGTGTGTGTGTGTGTGTGTGTGTGTGTGTGTGTGTGTGTGTGTATACTGACTGAGATGGTCCTCTCAGAAGAAACCCAGCAAGAAGGGCAGAGAGATAAGAGAAAAACAAAAGGAAGTTACCTACAGTCTCAGTGTGGACCCAGCTCCAGTATTTTCCACCCCCCCCAAAAAAAGAAAAAGCTCTGAAGCATGAATGGTACCACCACCGTTGGTTCATCACAAATTGCAGACTGTTTTCTGGAGGGACAGGGGCAAATGAGTTCTATTTAGCAGAAGAGGTCACACTGGCAGAGTTTAGTTCTGCATCATAAGAAATAGCTATGAACATTAGCTGCACCAGTCACATCTTCTGGGGAGGTGAGGGGGGAAAGGGGAGTGTTGAGTGACTGTGTACCAGTCCAAGCAAGAAGATATAGAAAGGGATAAAAAATGCTTCAGGTAATACCTGTATGCTGATAGCCCCAAGTGCATAGATCTTTCACTTGTAATTCAAATTCATTTATCCAGTTATCTGTCCAACATCTCCCATGTAAGCTCCAACTACAGTTCTCCCTCACCTGTTCTTTATTTCAGGTCAGCTCCTTCTATAAATCTTCCCTTGATCACAATGGTTAATTCTACTTTTCCATCCTCTTCATCTTGACTTATTTCTTTCACATATTCATCAACTCTTTTGGATCTACCTTCGAAATATAATCCAGATTTAGGTCAAGGTCATTATCATATCTTGCCTAGAATGTAGTAGTAATGGTAACCTTGATTTACTCATCTGTCAGAATAGTCCTTGTAAGGAGTCAAAGAATAGCATTCTTCTACTCAACACCCTTCACAACTCTCCCTCATGAAGAAAAGACAAAACCTAGGCCCAGAATGATCTTGTTCCTTACCTTCAACCTTCTCCCTCATTATTCTAACCACTCTTCCCTTTCACTGGTTCCTCAACTCCTAAAGCTACCTGAACTTGCCCTTTCTCCTCTATTGGTAGGGGGACATCTTGGAGATTGCTCCCTCAACTGCTTAAAAATATTTGTTTCTCAGTGATAATTTCCAATATCATTACACACACTCACAGACACATCATATCTTTAATACTTGAAAAAATTAATGCAATGGAATTATGGAACACTTTTATCTTCTTAGCTTAACTATCCCTTAAGGACAGTTTTTAAATTTGTATAGTTACATTTTATTTCACATATCATTTTAATGTTTGTGAGATATTTCAAAGTTTACTTCTCAGAACATTCACCCTCTAATATTTCTAATAGATAACCAAGATATTCTACTCAGAAAATAGTTCCTATGACCCAAAAATATGATCGACCCATTTGACCCTCAACTTCAGGGATTCTACAGTGATAAACATGAATCTGACTGATAGAACCAGTCTCTTTATTAAATGACTCACGGGAATCCCGCCACCTATAACAATTGTTCTCACCTAAGAAAGCAATTCTGGTTTTCCATTCTAAACCTACTAAATCAAACTAAGGAAAAGATTGATAAATCTCTAGGTGAATTTGACACACCCTAAACATTATAATGATCAACATATCTAAGCATTCAGAACAAAACTACAGGTAGGAGCAGGGTAGTTAAAAAACATTGTGGAGTCAACAAAGGAAGGATGAAGGACAGATAATGAACGTCTTCCTTGATTTAGGCTAGAGAAAATAAAGCAATACCATAAGTATGATAGACTTATCAAAATTATGTAAAAGCATTCAAAGAATGGACATCAAGTTTGTGTTTGCACACAATGTATATATACACTGGGTGTGCTATGAGAGCCTAAGGACATTAAATACTTGTTGGCTGGATTAAAAGTTTGCGTATAGCCAAATTAACCATATTACATAAACCATCATGGTCTCTTTTGTGATTTAATTTAAAATTTTGTAAATTTTTCTCCAAGATTGGAAGAAGCCAGAAACATTTTGAGCACTTTCTTGCCAATAGGCCAACCACTGGGAAATAAAAACACTCAGGGCCTCTTCAAACCCTCCAGGGCTGAAAGTCTATTAACACACTGACAAAAAGAAAAAGTACAGAAAACTCAGTTAAATTTGCATTTTGGGTTAATATGAATTATTTTAAAGTTTATCTCAAACACATATAGGACACACTTATAAAAGCATGTTGTTTGTATAAAATTCACATGTAAATGGGTATCCTGCATTTTTATTTTCTAGGGCAACTATTTTGGATTCATCTCTTTCCTTGGAGCAAAATGAAGAGAAGCTTCTCCATATCATATAACTCATGGAAAAAATAAGGTGTTGTGGAATTTGGCCTTCTTTATTCCCAGAAATGCAAATGATGCTTCCAAAGACTTGAGACTATGTACTAGGATAGGGCACTTGTATTCTCTCACAGCTATAAAGTTTATTCTCTTTGCTGAAACTCTTTATTTTATCTTTACTCCAACCTTCTCTCTACCCTTTGGATCTATCTTATCCTACTGGACTCATTAAAAGATGAATTATTTCCTCAAACAAACAAACACACACACACACACACACAACACACACACAGATTGAATCAAGTTCTTCCCTTCAATTCTTCCAAACCTTTATCTCAGAAATAAGCAACTTCTCATTAAAAGCCCCTATAAAAGCATATGTTTCTCCTACTGAGCACCAAAAGTTCTGGAGAAGAATTGTGTTTTTTATTGCTTGTTCCCAACATCCTTTCCTGTACCTGACTTTTAAACAGTGTTTGATAGGGACCAGAGCAATAACACAATGGATAGGGCACTTGCGTTGCACCTAGCTGACCCAGTTCGATCCCTGGCATTTCATATAGTCCCCCATGCCCACTAGGAGTAATTCCCGAGTGCAGAGCCAGGAGTAACCCCTGTGCACCAGTAAAGCCCAAAATCCAAAATAAAAATGTATTTGATAAATTTGTGAATACATAGTAACACTTGAAGAAAAAGTGCTGAATTCATTAGGAAACCTTAGAGATGTGGATGAGCAGTAATGCATATATCTGACTTTTGGAGTCTCACCCCCAAAGGTCATCAGTGATTATAAAGAAGACAACTTGGGAGTACCACATGGAAATCCAGGGTATAACAAAGCTCATGGCTGACACTATAACAAGTAATTTTTCATGGTCACACTCAATGCTCAATTGCTTCGTCAGAGCCCTCTCAGAACCAGTATCAAGCTATATTTTAATCCCTCAATTTTATACCTTATTTAATTTATTCTACTAAATTTTGTCTAATTTAGTGACCACTAGCTCATACCCAAGTTCTGGTCTTCACACCACTTCCTTTCAACTCCCTGATTTTCTCATGGTTGGGTGGTAAATTGTGTTCTCCTCATTTCTTCCTTGGTCCTGACCACCTCTACTTCTTACTATACCATGAGTCCCCCAAATAAAACCTAGGGGACAAAAGGAAAAATAAAGATGATCTGCAAAGGTATTCACATATATTCATAGCAATAGTAATACTAGGTCACAAGAGGAGTTGCTATTGTACTGAGAGTATGTAGCCTGCACAGACAAAAGGCACATTTCTGAAACATTTATGGCAGAGATTAAAAAGTGCTGGAGTTGAGATATTCAGAAGTGTCCCTGGACAACTCTCTGCTCTGAGGTCTCCATTCAGAAGGCAGTTGTCATCCATATCCAGGTAATACCAGGAGAGATTTGTCTCAAGAAATGCATAGCTTCAAGAGGAGACTAAAGAATGCAAAGACAGAAAGTACAAAAAATGCAAAAACTTTTGATGTCTTCTTGGAATGTTAATTTACCTAGAAATAAAAGGAAGAGCCTAATTTTCAGTATAATAAAGTCCTATTTGCCTTCTTTTGCACTATACTGTGTTTGGAATGGGGTATCAATAAAGAGGCTTGCACTAATAAAAGTAATGCTACTGGAATTGGTAATAAGCTGATCCAAAAATTAAACAATGTGAAAATCATTAACTGCTCATGATTTCTTTATCATGAAAGAAATGATGTTTCACCATCTCTACTGCTTCAGTAGCATCTGGCTCTATTGTTTGACTGTATGACATATGCAAAACATAGAAGTCCAAAGTTAACATGCTCTAAGACACAAAACAAGAAGAGGTGAATATAACATTACCACTGATGGCGACATATTTAGTCAGGGTGTCAAGTTCTAAAGAGTGCCTAAGACCTTGTTTGCATGAGTCATTCCATGAAGAAGAGTCCCTCCTCTAGTCCATCGCTATAATTTAGAAGACCATGGCTATGAATGAAAGGGATTGCTGATACTTCTCACTGCTATTTACAGTTATTAGAAGAACATGACCTGACCTATAATTGGTCAAAAAAGATAGCTCAGTGGATTGAAAACATCTTTGCATATAGAAAGCCCAAGTTCTATCTCCTGCACTACATAATCCCCAATGAGATCAACCTCAAACACCAAGCCTGAGTAAATCCAGATAACTGCCAGATGTGGTCCCTGATATAAAATTAATAAGAGCTGAAGATAGATAGGGTGCTTGCCTTGCTCTAACCAACTTGGGTTCAAACCCCAGCATCCCATATTGTCTCCGAGCCCACTAGGACTGATACCTGCCTGAGTGTAATGTTAGGAGTAAGCCCTGACATGTGGGTGTGCCCCCCAACAAAAATAATAATTATAAAAATAAATAAAATTATAATCCTGCTATATTAGAATATTCTAAAACAGACAGAGGCAAGCACCTTCTTAAGGTAGTTTCCTATTCATGGGAGAACAAACAGAAAATTTGATAAATAGCTGAGAAGTATAAACCATTACATACTACTTAACTCCAAATGGTAATTCTGGCAGAGATTCAGTAGAGTGTAAAACAAATGGTTCACTTGTCTCATCAACCAAGAAAGGATTTGGGGGATACTTTCAGAATAGTAAAGGGGAGATGGTCAGGGAAAGAGGGTAAGCAGGGTGCAGAGGATAAGAAAAGAAAGTGATAATTCACCAAGAATTAATTATGTTCTAAGTCCTGTACAATTTTTCTCTTCTTTATGGAATACCAAAATAATTAAAGAAGCAGTACCAACTGTCACATCTTATAGGAAGAAAATGGGTTCAGGAGGTTTATTGGCTCCCAACATGGGGTAGAAGCTCAAGAAGATGGTCTGAGATAGCTAGTGCAAAGGACCGATAGACCTCTTTCTGAATGGTCCATGACTTGTTTTATGATTTCATAAAATTTGCCTTAACTCCCTTAAAACTCACTTAAGCTCTGTTGGAAATATTAATATTATCAGTTCTCCTAAATTGGAATAAGCTTGTCTGTTCCTCCTCTCTAGGTTTCCTGTTTCCTTGTCCTGTGGTGCTACTGAATTAGATAAGGTCTACAAAGCTCTCTCAGTTCCTTGAAGGGAAGTTTCGATAAACACAAGTTATTAACCTTCAAAGCACTCAGAGTTTTTGAATGAAGTTATAAAAATTATCATAAAGTCCTGCTGGGGTTGCATAATGAACAAAAGCTTTATTGAATCTTCAAATACTTCCTTTGCTTCCTAAGAGCAAAGGTGAAACCCTCCAGCTAGAAGGGGCACTATTTCCAATACTAGTCCCTGTTTCTTCTGATGTAAGGGAAGGTCAAGTGCCTCTTTCCAGAGCTTTCCGTGATGGTTTCACAAAGATTTAGCACAGGAGGTGCCTGAGGTTTCCAAATAATGAAGCTCTAGCATTCTCTGGTTCTCTCTGCCTGGGTACATCCTGAACAATGACCTGACAGAGCCCAAGAAGAGACTAGTACTGAGAAACCGAGGCCCAGTAGTAATTCATTATTCAAAGAGCACGACATTTGTCACTTCTCTGACTCTTCTAAGTTAGAATGTGATTATCATGGGTCAAACAAGGATGTATTTTGTCCATCTAAGCCACACAAGTTGGTGCGACCCAGCTTTGCCTCTCTGAGACTATGCTATGAGTGGTAGGGAGAGGATAAATGAAGGTGAAAGCTAATGGAGATACCTCATCCCTCTGTGGGTCTAGACCACACACTTGTTCTTTATTATGCTATGCTGAGCTTGTATCCAAAAAAATGGAGGCAAGAGTAAAAAGTCCCATGGCCAAATGATCACAACTCTTTACAGTATCATTTTATTATTTTTTGATTGGGCACCTTACAATCTAAGCATGTTTGGAATTATACACATGAGGATCCATATGCATATCAACCTATATTAGGGCACTTAATCTCATTTTCAGCAATGGGCATAATAGTATTACCTACTTCATGGTACGGTTGTAAGATTTGGCTTCGTTTATTACAGATAATCACCCAAAATAATGCCCAACCCAGGGAAAGCACTCAAGAATGGGCATAGCTCTAACTCATTAGTTACTAAGTAATAAGTAAAGGCATAAATAGTAATAATAGAAGGGTGAGGAGTGGAAGGTGAAAAAAAAAGTTTCCCTTTCTCAGGAAAAAGAAAAAACACCTTGTTGGTTTGTTGTTATTGAGTTAATTATTGTTATTATTGAGTTATTATTGGTATTAAGTTGTTATTGAGTTTTCGAGTTAAAATCAGTGATATTCCTGTTTCTACGCTCAAAGTAACTCCCTAAAGATGTTCAGCAGACCCATGAGGTGCTCATTATTTGAACCAGGGTCAAACTATATGCAACTATATGCAAGGCAAGTACCTCCCCTCCTAAATTTCTCCCTCCAGTCAAAAAGGGGAGGGGAAAGAGTTTCTATTGTTTCTATTGTTCTCTTGTTGAGAAGATAAAGAAAAACCAAAAGTCAAATGTGATCTCCTGAATTTACAGAAGAGGAATCAAACCAGGACAGATGCTACTGAAAGGCAAGAGAAATAAGGCCTTCTTGCTAAAAAGCTCTGAACTTCAAGCAAGGTGAGACCATTGCCAATGATTATGGAAAGGGCCCTGCTAATATCCAGGATTTGAAGTACCCTTATACATCAAAGGGGAGTAACATGCATCCTAGATAGAGAGGGTCACCTCTATGACATTAACCCTCCTGCCACCCTTCAGTCCATAACAATATCCTTTCAGTAATAGCTCATCAAGAAACTAGGAACATCACCTCCCCAAAGGTGATGTAGACCCTCTTAGCAGATCTAAATTCAGGGGTCATAGCAGGAGATTCAGAAATCTGAAAAGACTCGACTCATCACATTTTTTTTAAGCATCAGCCCAAAAGCAAGCAATGCATCATCTCCACTAACTACACTGCTTACCTTGAAACCCATTCCTAGAGAAGTAGACCATTTTTCTTTCCCTCCAATAAAGAGATCCTCTGCCTATTAAGAGAAATGTCCTGCAGCCGAGGGTACTCAGGAGGGGTCCACCTTGATTAAAGCAGCTTTGTCTGCCAAGAAGTCTTGAATATGCTCTCTTGGTTCAAGGCTGTTAGTGCAAGCATGGAGGCAGCAGGCGACGTGAATTGCCTTTTATCTAATTGGAAAACTCCCACCGAGTTTAGAAGTACTCATTTAGACAGGCAGATCAATAAAAGAAATGGGGAGTGTGTGGCCATGAAAATGTTATGGAAAAGAGCTGGTCCTCTATCCATCTGCATAATAAAGATAAAACCCTGGTCCTCCCATAATAAAAACCCTAGTTGGAGTAGAAACACCAAATGCCCTTTTGGCTCTAGAGTGCAAGTTTCATTCATTTTCCACAAGCAAACATATTCCTTGGGAACTCTGGGCAAGAGACTTTCTTTCCCTCTCTTCTCTCTCTCTAAACTCAAGACCTCAAGTGTGGAAGGGAAAGAAAATATAGGAAGAGGAGCCTTTGGGTAAAAGACTAGCCTCCTCCACAAATGGTCTTCTCTAGACCCAGTCAAAAGGGGGATAGAACAAAGAGCAGAGGCCCACAGGAAAGGAGCAGAAAAAGAAAATAAGTGACCAGTGGAGAGCCAATGAGAGAGAGACACAGACAGACATAGAGAAAGAGAGACAGGAAAGAGAGATAGAGAGATATCAAACTCTCTTGCCATGTCCTGTCACTTTATGCTGTGTAAGTCAAGTTGACTAGTAAGAACAAAAGGGGTGGAGGGAGAACAACCCAGGTGATGGGAATTGCCCTGATTCATTGTCACTATGTACCTTCAATATGACTGTGAAAGATTTGTTATTCACTTTTTTGGTCACAATAAAAATTATTATTTAAAAGAAAAAGAAGCTTTTAGAAACTCTTCAGTCAACAGCCTTGTTTCTCTTTAGCTTTCCCATTCATCATTGAGTTTGGGGATTCTAAAATCTTTTTTTTTTCCACAACACAACCGTTGATGCATTTTTATCCTTCAGTTAAACTCTCTCCCCATCACTCCGCCCCTCATCCTCTACACAGGCTTTTAATGCTGAGCCCACAGATCACTTCAAATACAAGCTTTTGTTATTTTTAGTATTAAAGCTGATTTCCTTCAAAGAGTGAAAGGCTCTCGGGGTGAAGGTCCCTAAATATGTGTGAATCTCATGACTTAAGTGCATCTAAATATATGCATGTACGTGTGTCTATACATACACGCATATATGCATGAGACAGAATATTTCATTTGCTACACTGGGGAAATTTTAAGTAAGCTGAGGTCTCTGTGTTTGATTCATGTGTTCCTCCTTTGACTCCTGCAGAAGTTCCTCTCTGAAAAAGGGCTGCAGGGGGATCCTGCTGACAGTCAGCTTTAATAAAGGCCTTTTCTCCTGCACAGTCCTATGGTGAAGGCACAGGCTCGTACCTGGGCCATGGGTTGGTTGCCATGGAAATGTCTGTAGAGTCACAAATAAGGCGGTATTAGTTCTTTCAGCAGGACCAGACAAGTGCTAGAAGCTGGAAAGAGAAAAAGAAAGAGGGAGACGGAGCTAGAGAGAAAGCAAGCACAGAAGAGACTAGAAATATCTTCCATCAATAGCAAGCCAGAAAAGAAACACAAATAAAGCAGCAGGGTATTCTTTGAGAGAAAAGAGGTTTCGGAGAAAAGAAGCAAGAGTAGGAGAGATAGTATTGTTTTCTTTGAGGAAGAATTCCACTTTCAGAGAGGCAAAGGGACCATTGACAAAAGAGCCACTCTCTCTCACTCTCTTTCTCGCCTTCCTTCACTTCTACTGTTCTTTATCATTTCTCATTGAGTAATGGCTTTTTGTGCAAAGGAAGCTAGATAGATACAGAGGAACTGGAAAAGATAGGGATGCAGTGATGAGATAACCTGTTTCTAGTCTCCTTTCCTCTATACCTCTCTACCTCTATACCTACACATGCGTAGGTATACATCTATACCTACCTGCTCTAAGTCTCAGCAGGAAAGGTGCCGCCTTTTTATCCCTGGTTCTCTAACAAATTCATACCAAACTTCTACCTTCCTAAAACGTCGTCTGCCCTCCAGCAGCCCCCCAAATCCTCAGTAATGTTTCTCCTGAACTGAACGTCTCTGAAAGAAGACTGGCCCATGGAGTTCTTAAGGTCACTTTTTCAAGCTTGATTGGTTTCCTCTCTACAGACAGAGTCTCAGAATCAAGACCTAGATTCAGATTCACTAAGCAAATAAAAATCGTATGCTATTCCAGCTAAGTCATGAGATTTTATGTAGGACAAAGAACACTCAAATTCTGCTTTTCCCATATTGGTCTTATTTTTGCTTTTTTTAGTGGACATATTTTTTTTCTATCTAGGGAGTGAATTTTAGACAGTGCATAAAATATTTTTTCTACAAGTCCTTAATTGAAAATCAAATTTTTAAGTGTAATATTCCATGCTTAATCTGAACCTTATTTTTTATAGCAGCACTCAGCTGCTAGCTAGCTCTGCCTCAGTCTATAGTCCAAACGAGGCAGCTTTCTCTAAATCTGATGTTAGGTGCATTAAAAAACCTTAAAATTCTCTCCCCCATGAATAAGCATCAAGTGCCTAAAAACTCTGCATGCTGCTCCATATTGAAATATATATATACATATATGTTTTAAAACAAAAGTTCACTTCTTTATTACATTTTTTTTATTTAGAGCATTGTGCTTTACAAAGTTTTAGGCATTTGTTTTAGCACCAATCTGTGCACCATTGTCAACCTCCCTCCACTGATGTCCCCAGATTCCATCCCATGAAGAAGAAAAAAAAGTCAACTTCTTTAACCTCTCAGTAAAAATGTGTTTTCAAATTAGCTAAAGAAGTAGGGGTTGGTATAAACAAATTCTAATGTTGAAAAGCATGGTACACTCATGTCTGTTTTCTTGACAATAAGAAAAATTGTAGAACCCAAATGCATGATTCTTTGATAGTCCAATAGGATCACCAGTCTGCTTGAGGTAGAGAAAAAACAATGGTACATCCAAATCATTATTGTCCTGGGTTTCAGTCTTATACTCCTGGTTAAAATACCTTGGTCAGCAAGATCATTAGACCCCTTTCACTCAAAGAATTTCTTTTGTGTTTGAATGCAGCCTTTCATTGATCTGTTTCTCAGCCTTCAAATACTGAATATTCTTGATCCTAGAAGTCTAAATCAGGGAAATGATACAACTTTACCCTAAGGTACACGGTTTCCCCAGAAAGCAAGTACTCAACCAAAAGCAATTCAGACACTTCTCATGGTATTACCAACATAAAAAAGCTCCAAGAACAGCCAAAATGGTAGAAAAGCTTGAAGTTTCTTTCCCCTTTCTCTAATTATTGCCCAATTAAGTCACAATGATTCTTAACTATGTAGGGTTTACATGAAAATCTCTACTCTTTCAACGTGAATTGGGAGAGAGGGGTAAACTTGAGTCCAATTCAAGGTGTAGGGCAGGGAGGTAATTCCAGAAGACAGCCAGCCAAGGTCTAAATAGGATCTCCCTAGAGAGCCCCTGGAGTGATGAAAGATTAGAGAAACTGCTTTACTCATTGGAATTCATAATAATTTGGTAAATTAAAAATGTGGCTAAGTCAGGGAATCATAAACAGTAAGGTGATATTAGCCAAGAAAAATGCTTAAATGCTAGAGCACATTCCTTTTATGTGGAGGCCCCATATGCACCATATTGCTCCCTCAGATGGTCGTGTACTCTTGGTAGCACTCAGCACTGCAATAGCTTTTTCTAATGGCCCCTATGCTCCACCAAGATGGTCCAGCTGTGGTGGCCCTCATCCCCACAATATCTAAGAAGCACTGAATCCTAAGCCTCAGCATTAAACACATAGGCACAACCAATGTTGTTAAGAGTGTCCCACAGATCCCTTGAGCCCCACACAAGAGGCTCCCCAAATCAATCAACCAAAAATATGTACATTAGGTACATTTTTTCAGTTTAATTTTTTTTTTTTTTTGGTTTTGGGCCACACCCGTTTGACGCTCAGAGGTTACTCCTGGCTATGCGCTCAGAAATCGCTCCTGGCTTGAAGGGGGGGGGGATATGGGACACCGGGGGATCGAACCACGGTCCGTCCTACGTTAGCGCTAGCGCTTGTAAGGCAGACACCTTACCTCTAGCACCACCTTCCCGGCCCCTCAGTTTAATTTTATTAACCATGATTTACATACAAATCTGTTGATAACTTTTTGTCGCAACTTCAAACCCATGATTATGCATGGCATCTTAAATCGTTTACTCTAACTTAAAGCAGACATAATTATTTTAGAGGCAAGTAATAGTACTTGTGTTCAGTGGGCCATGTAGTATTGAGATTAATAATGCAATAATTATGCTCAATAATGCAAGGCATGCATTTCAACATTTAAGTTACCTCCCTAACACTCTGCTAAGTTTATTTTGTAGGTCCATAATAATCTGAATATGAAAGGATACTGATAAAAGTTATAAATCTTCTTTATTCAAAAGCCACATTCAGAATTCACCTGCAATGTCCATTTCCTTCACTTATTCTCGTTTCCACTTCTTCAAATCAAAGTGGAAATTTAAGGACCATTATGAGGTAATGCAAGTACAAATTCCTTTCCTATGTTTTATTTCTCTGCAATCATTTATAGTTGTTTCACCCATACCAACAATTTCTTAGCAACTCACACTTATTGAGCCTTTTCAAAGCATGCAATTTTGTTTTCATAGAAACATCTCCTTTCATGCTCAATGTTTGTCAGTCTGCATAATACTTCATTAAATTATACAATTACATCTGTTAAAGTGGTTGAGTAGAAATTGGTCATTAGGGGTTCAGCTGCTATTTTTCCCTTGAAGAAACATTCTGAGTCTGAGAAGCTTAGCTTGGAATTGACCTTCAAAGAAAATCACATTTTAAATATCAGAGTCAATTATTATAGACTGAAAACTATTTGGGTGATAAGAAAATAACTTCTAGGAATACAAAATTGGGAAGTGTAGAGAGTTTGGCAAGAGAAAAGAGTTAAAGTCACCAAATTCTCTTCCTGCAAACAATTAAACTCCTGGACAATATTACCAGATTTTTAGGACAAAGGACAGTTATAAGTTAAAAAGCTTTTATTCTTTAAACAAAAAAATACAAGGGCTGGAGAGGTAACTCTAGATGTAAGGTGTCTGCTTTGCAAGCACTAGCCTAGGATGGTCTGTGGTTCTATCCCCTGGTGTCCTGGTGTCCCATATGGTTTCCCCAAACCAGGAGCGATTTCTGAGCTCATAGCCAGGAGTACCCCTGAGCATCAAAATGGTGTGGCTCAAAAAATACCAAAAAAAATCCTCCTACCTATTAATAAAAAGTGTTAGCATATACAATCTCTCTGCTTAAGGCTGACCCCATCACCTCTATTTAGCACAGTGATTCTAATAAGTTAAACCACTTGCATGATCAGAACAGGATGACTAACTTGGAGTAAAAAGTGAAAACCCAGCAGTTAGTAAAAGATTCATCCAATCTTAACAGGGAGCAAAGAGTGAATTGGTGACTCTAACTGAAATAGCATTTAAACTCAAGACTTGAGGCAACTGGCTTATGTTCCGGGATGACCAGAGTCAGCGGGCAAGTGCAAGAGCAACTTGAACTTTGAATAGTCTCAAAACAATGGACAATCTGTCAGGAATGGATGGGAAGTTTTATTGATTAAAATTTATGAACACATCTGAAGAATCATTTTCTGGCTATTAAACTATGAATATTCAAGGGAAAATGATGGGAATCAAGATTTGGAAATATACATTACAAATATATTTGCAAATAATATTTATAGCATATATGTAGCTATATTTTAGGTAAGCAGAGAAATCAGCAATGACATAACACAAGGAAATATATCTCACAAAAAAGTTACTAAACAAACAAACATCCTCAGTGGCTTAAAATGGAGTTCCTGTTCTGCTAAATTATCTAAAATTTTGATTTTTCAAGAAGAATTATAAGAACTAATCATAAATCATCTGAGCATCCACAGACATTGGATTTAGCACACAAGAATGCTAAGTAGTTCTGTTCAAGAAATGCAATAAAATTATGTTTAAAAAGTCAAAGAATCCTATCTGACCAAAACTCTAATATGCTGGTATTTGGGCTAAGATCTCTTGGATTTTGTCAGAAGGAGCCAACCCTCCCCCAACCTTTTTGTGCTTCAAGTCTTGCAGTGCTGGTAGTCACAGACATGGCTGACATCTGCCACCATATCTTCTCAGGAGTCAGTTCCACAGACCAATTTTATTTTAATAAAATAAAATTACATCAAAAGAGATGTAGACCATTATATACAATGGAATACTACATAAGTTTAAGGAATGGTGCGGTAATGCAAAATGCAGAAAATGGATGAAGCTGGAAGATATTACGTTAAATGAAGTAAGCCAGAAGAATTTAGAATAATTGCATAAAGAAATTCCATGGTTTAAATGGGGATTGTTGAGAACACTCTAGGCTCCAGAGTATAGTAGGGTGGAGAAAAATTGAATGGAAGAGAACACAAATATAAAAAAGTGGGGGATCATTTGGTGTGGCCCCAAATCATTCTCAAATGATATGATGCTGTTAAAAGAAGTACAAAGTGAGGCCGAGAGAGCACAGCAGTAGGACTTTTGTCTTGCATGTGGCTGACCCAGGAGAAACCCAGTTCAACTCCTGGCACCCATATGATCCTGCCAGTGGCAATTTCTGAGTGCAGAGCCAGGAGTAACCTCTGAGCTCCACTAGGTGTGGCCCAACAACTAATCAATCAATTAATTAATAAATAAATAAATTTTAATAAAAAAAAGAAAGTACAAAGCTAAATATCCAAGCTACAGTCAACAACAATGAAATCATGAGACTCAATCTTTAACAACCAAAATAAAAAAACAGACTTGTTATGCTGTCAGGCTGAGTGTAGGGGGCAGTGACATGGGATGGACTCTGGAACAGTGGTAGAGGGAGGTTGACACTGGTGGTGGGACTGGTCCTGAAATATTGTATGTTTGAACCCCAACTATGAATAGCTTTGTAAATCACAACGGTTTAAATAACATTTTTAAAAATAGAGAGATGTAGATCAAGTCACAAAAAATCATGGGTATTCTGGCCTCTCAGATGAAAATAAAGCTTTGGTGGTTGCATCCACAGCCCACAATTGCCACCAAACTAATAGTCCAACTTCACTGCCTTTCCATTGATCTCTACAAAGACGTTAAATTGACCAAAACTCCAGGTATACCTGGAGTTGGGCTGAGATCTCCAGGACTTTATCAGTGAGTGCATGCAATCTCCCTTGCCCTGGAAGCCATAATGGCTTCACATCTACCACCATGTCAGCCACACAAATCCCAGAATTTCTGGACACCTCTAAATTTTTCAATATTAATATCCCTGTAAGAACACACCAAATTAGATGTCAAAGAAGTCCCATAAAGTTAATAATCAACACCAATAACGTGATTATTCAATCAAGTAGCAACAAAACTCAATAAATCTTCAAACAATGACTAAAAGACCCATTTTTGAGATACAATTTTCACAAATTTTCTTTTGCTGTAGTTGTTTGAATAATTCCATGACCACTTAGTTGTAAATATAAAGTAATTTATTTTTTACCTGCAAGGGTCATGCTTAGTGGTGAGTAGTAATCTGAGGACAATGATGGAGGTAACTTTATACTGGTAGTTGGAATTTGTATTAGAACATGGAATGGCAGAAACAAATGTATTATGAGCAACATGTAAACCACTGTTTAAATACAGTAGTAAAAATTTTTGAAAGAGTGAATGAAAGAAAAACCTGATAACAATGATACAATGATACAATATAATGCAATAATACAATAATAAAAAAGAGAAAACTTCACTAAGTAGCAATAAGATATATAAATAACCAAATCAAAATTATTGGTAAAAATGTTCAACTGTTCAGCAAAAACTGACTAAGCAGGGGTAAGGCTGTGACTTGAGGCAAAATATGTGACTCTCAGGTATGAGGCTATGGATTTAATCCTCAGCATCTCAAAAAAAATTGATTAGTGGTGCAGATATGTTAGCACATGGATAGGTCATTTTCCTTGCAAGCAGCTGACCCAGGTTCCCAGCATCCTTGATGGTCCCCCAAGCCTGCCAGAAATAACTTTTGGTGTGGTCCCAAAACAACCAAACAAAAATGTGACTAGAAAGTGAACAGAAGACATAATTTCAAAGAAAAATCAATACACAGAAATGTAATCAATAGAGGTTATTTTGTCTGAAAAATCAAAAAATTAAGATTGAAAAATATTAATAAACCATCAAAGACACATGAAACAACGTTAAACAAAACAGCATAGCCCTTAAGAAGAAATGACAGGGGCTGAGGATCTACTCAAGTAGTAGAAAACTAAGTTTGATTCCTGAGGCACAAAAGAGAGAATTGGGACTGAAGCAAAAGTATAGCTGGTACTGAAAAAAAGGAAAGACATTCAGATCAATGAACATAATTGAAAACCCAGAGGCAGACAATGGACCCTGTGAAGGGATTGGTATAGAAAAATGGGCCGAAGCTGTGGCACAGCAGCAGGGCATCTGCCTTGCACACGCTAACCTAGGACGGACCATGGTTCAATCCCCCGGCGTCCCATATGGTCCTCCAAGTCAGGAGCAATTTCTGAGTGCATAGCCAGGAGTAACCCCTGAGCATCACCGGGTATGGTTCAAAAACAAACAAACAACAACAACAATTTATATTGAAACTAGACTGGGAGAAAGCAAGTATATCCTTACTTGCTACTATTCAACTCCATTGTTCTAGTCAGTACAATGTGGAAAAGGAAGGAAGAAAATCAGAAAGGAACAACTGAAAGCATTTAAGGTCATTCCAATGTTTTAACTGCTGCACATACATTTATAAAACTCCTAGAGTAATAGAAATAGTAGAAACTGTCTTTTATTAATCAGCAAATTTTTAAATATGGTATCAACATGTCTAGATGCTACCTATTCTAAGAGAATGTGATGGAACAAGATAAACTCCATCAACAAATGGTGTTAGGAAATTGATAAGCCACATGCAAAATTGAACTCAATTCCCTATCTCATACCAGGCACAGAAGTCCAATCAAAATAAATTTAAGACCTCAATATCACAATCACCACAATTATATTAAGGAAAATATAAGAAGACCCCTTCATGACATTTCATCTAGAGGCATTCTCAATGATTTGATGCAATTGGCCAAGCAAACGGAAGCAAAAATAAACAAGTGGATAATATTAAAGTAAGATACTTCTGGACTGCAAAAAGAAACAGTGATTAGGTTAAAAAAAATAGAGGCCAGAATGATAGCACAGCGTTTGCATTACATGCAGCTAACGATGGATGGACTCGGGTTGATCCCTGGGGTCCCATGATGTCCCCTGAGCCTGCCAAGAGCAATTTATGAGTGCAGAGCCAGAAGTAACCCCTGAGCACCACCGAGTGTGGCCCCCCAAAATAATAATAATAATAATAATAATAATAATAATAATAATAATGTTAACCCCATCTAATTATGGAAAGAAAAGATGAATAGAAACGTTCCCAAAGAAGACATACAGGTGTTTTTGAAAGAAAGTTTAGATAAAAGCATACACTATATTAATAAATATGGATACATATACATATATACAAATATATAGAGGTACACATAAATATAGAAAATACTCTACATTATCAGAAAAATGCAAATCAAAACAACAATGAGGTTTCACTCATACCAGTGAGACTGGCATGCATCACAAAGGATAAAAAAACTACCAGTGTTGGTGTGAATGCAGAGAAAACAACCTTTATCAACTGCAGGTGGAAAAGTTGGCTGGTTTAACCTTTTAGAAAACAATTAAAACACTTGTTGGAAAACCAAGAATTAAATGAGCTTCCATGTGACCCAGCAATTTCATTTCTGGGCATTTTTGGGACCATCAGTGTCTCCAAAACAAGATTCCAAAAAGACATTCCTATTTTTGCATTCCTATATAGAACTATTCATGATACTATTCATTGCAGCACTATTCCTGATAGCCAAATATCTGAAAACAACCCAGGATTCTAAAAATAGATTATGAGACAGATAAACAAGGGTGTATATACACAATGGAATACTACTCAGCCATGAGAAAGGACAAAATTGTGCAATTTATCACTGTCTAGATCGTACTGAAGGGAATGTGCTGAGAGAAATCTGCCAGAGGAGAGAGATGAAGAAAGAGTACTCTCGTATATTAAGGATATAAGGAGAAACAAATAGCTAAAAACTACAGAATCTAAGCAACAGCATCTTGGTCTGTGGAACAAAGTTTACAATGGCAGTGAAACATATGGATGGAGACAGAGTGTTGAAGGGAGTGCACAGGGAGAGGGTCTGATGGGGTACTCTGAGATAGTGGTGGAGAGAAACCACTCTGGTGAGTGATGTGGTTTTGGAATGTTGTTTACATGAAAATCTATCATCGAAAATAGTGTTGTAAAATTGTAGATCATGAAGAAAATAAAACTAAATTAAATGTTCTAACATTTTTTAAACTTTTAAGTTACCTTTGGAAAAAACTTGAAAATAACAGCATCTGTAGGTAGGAGGGAAGAGGGCATGAGGGAGGGTGGAAGGGAAACTGGAGACATTGGTAGAGGGAAATGTGCACTGATTATTGTAGATTGTATGACTATAACTCAATCATAAACATCTTTATCTCTAGAAAAATTATAATATGAACAACTTTGTAGCCATGGTGTTTAAATACTTTTTTTAAAAAATTATCATCCTGGGGCCGGTGAGATGGCGCTAGAGGTAAGGTGTCTGCCTTGCAAGCGCTAGCCAAGGAAAGATCACGACCACTGTTTGATCCCCCGGAGTCCCATATGGTCCCCCCAACCCAGGGGCAATTTCTGAGCGCTTAGCCAGGAGTAACCCCTGAGCATCAAACGGGTGTGGCCCGAAAAAACAAAAAAAAATTATCCTAAAAAACCAATATGTACTTATACAGAAGTTGATTTGATATGGTTAAATTAAAGGATCAAATGTGGAATCTCAAATTATAAAATTAATAAATCAAAATGTAATAGAATAGTTTTCCAAAATCCAAATGTATATAAGGTTTTCCTTAGAGAAAACAATAATTTCAAGTGCCCAAAACATAAGACAAAAAAAAATAAGTTATCTTGCTGAAAAAATATTATTTCTGTCAACAAAAAACAAAATGGATGAAATTATTAATAGCATATTGAAAAAAATTTTTAGATTATCCAAACTGATCAGATTTAATTAGAGAATATTTTCAGAGGGAAAAAATGAGTATTGACAGCAGGAAAAAATTCAAATATATATATATATAAGCAAATATAAAGAAAATTAACATTTCTCTTAGTGAGAAGATACTCACCAATCAAAGAACAAATTAAAACAGCAATATATAATTTTACTAGATATATATTTACTAATATATAATTTTACTAGAAATCTGTCTACACCCTCACAAAGATTCATAAGATTTTCATTTTTGGGAACTGGGGTGGAAGGGAGGGCAACACTGGTGACTGGAATACCCCTGATTCAATGCCACTATGTACTTCAAATATTACTATGAAAGATTTGTAGCTCATGTTGATCACAATAAAAATTATTTTTAAAAAAGATTTTCATTTTTGCAGTGACAAAAAGTTGAAGATAATTTGGATGCACATTACTGCAAAGTAAATATGTAAGATCAGAGAAGATTGAACTTTCCATGGAGTAAAAAAAAAAAAAAAAAAATATATATATATATATATATATATATATATAAATGAAAACCAAGCTTAGTTTAAAAAAAAAAAACACTAACCAGAGAGTACTGCAGGTTTTGCTTTTTATGCAACTAAGGGGGTTCAATCATTAGCTCCCTACAACATCCCCCTAAGCATCTCCAAGCATTGGCAGAAGTGACCCCCTGAAGCCAGGAGTAGACCTGAGCACAGTAGGAGGAAGAAGAGGGTAAAGAGGGGGGAAGAAGAAAAAGAACAAGACAAGAAACAAAATAACTATTCCAAAACATCATGTACATAAACTTAAAATACAAGGCCTAAAGAACATGGCAACTGGGGTGGGGAGGGGAGAACAATTAGAAAATTGATGTGGATGTGGGAGGAGGGCTAAAAAAAAAAAAAAGAAAAGAAAAGAAAATTAAGGTTAAGAAGGACATGAATGAATGAGAGAAAAGATTCAAAGAATTTGGCAACAACCTACTTTTCCTTCCCATTAAGGAACCTCCCAGTATATATTAATATTAATACATTATTTTATAAGTATCATACATAAATATATTCATAATAGTACCATTAATAATATCCAAGGAAAATACATAAATATCAATTTTAATTTATTAAGGTATCATATGTCTATGATCAGTAAGACATTACTAAATAACAAAATAAAAACTCAAACCCTTGACTAGAAATTTAATTTTACCATGTGAAAACGAATGATGTGGATTCCTGTAGTCTTAACATAACATGAGCTATATCTTGGGCATTTTACAAACTTTGCAAGACAATTAAATATTTTACTTTTGGGTTTGTTATTCTGGTTGTGGGTTTTTCTTTTAACTTGACTGCAAATTGAAGATACACAGTCCTACAGCGAGCACTCCTTGCAATATGCAAAAAAAAAAAAAATGAAACAGATTGTGAAATTTAAAAAAAAAACTGTGTGCCAAATATGTGGGAGTATACACTTCTCTAATTCTGCACCATCAACATGATTTTATCTAAGATATAATTTCAGCATGAGGAAAATATAAATAAGAACTTCAAAGATGCTCTAAGTTCACCGCAGTTTACTAAGAGCATATTTGTTATGTTTTTTTATGGCTTCAAATAGGTAGGTTTCAACTTTTTTAATAGTGGGTGTTATTTTAAAAAAAAAGAGAAAGAATATATTTTAATCATATGTATTAAATGCTTTGTGATCAGAAGGGGCCATGAAGACAGTGCTTTGTGAGCCAGAGATTACTTCAGGTCAACCCAAGTGAAGTATTTCTAAAAGCATCAGGGCAGGCCACAGAAAAATTGGTTTCTTTCTACTGATAACATCTGCATTGTGCCCTTTCTTGCACTGGCACCCACTTTATCCAAATACATGCCAGAAAGAGAAAAAACAACAACAACAACAACATTCCCCCTACAGAGATCTTCACACCCCGTGGATTCCGTGCTTCGAGGGAGTGAAAAGGTGAGTGGTGGGGGTGGGATTCTTTATGTCCTTACCAGTCCACCAGCCTCCTCACAGCATGTATCCAGGACTACAGGATTACTGATATTTCTTCTATGGTAAAGAGAAAGCTTATCTTCTATGATTTATGATAATTCATGACAAATCTCCTAAAACATAAAATCACCCAGTGAATGTTTAAGAACATTTGTAAACAGATTAAGGACATGCATTTGAATTTCAAAGTAAATTTATCATGTCACATGAGTTCTGTATAATCACTAGAGGAGGCCTGTTAGTTCTTTAGCAGCTATTACAAATGCTTGAAATTAGAAAAATTCAACTTTAAAAAATAGTTCAAATAATCTTTCTTTGTAACAGATTATATATGCTATTATAAATCAATATATATGCATATATTGAAAAGACTGGTCTCCATCTTTTATTACACAATTTATCATTTTACCCTATTTATCAATATTTTTGTGGGACAACTACTGACTAGATGCTTAGGGATGCATCCTGATGGCACTGAGGGAAGGAGATCAGGCACTACCAGGGATCAAGATAGGGTTACCCTTTCAAAGAAAGTGTTCCCACCCTTTAAGCTATCTCCCCAGCCCAATTTATTAACTTTGAAAAAATATTTTAGTTCAGATTATTAAAGATGGAACCTTTCCAAATGCCTGAATTAATTTTCCTTCTATTGGAAAGTTGTCAAAATTGACTGAATTTTGCCAGAGCTATAGCACAGCAGTAGGGCATTTGCCTTGCAAGCTGCTGATCCAGGACTGACCCAGGTTCAATTCCCAGTGACCCATATGGTCCCCCAAGCCAGGAAAGATTTCCTTTTTGGGGGAGGGGGGCACACTCAGTAACGCTCAGTTACTCCTGGCTATGGGGAATATCGCTTCTGGCTTGGGGGACCATATGGGATGCCAGGGATATAACCCAGGTCTGTCCAGGTCAGCCACATGCAAGGCAAATGCCCTACCACTGCACTACCTAGGACAGATTTCTGAGCACATAGCCATAAGTGGATAGATCCTGAGCATCACTGGGTGTGGCCCAAAAACAAAAACAATATATATGTATGTGTGTGTGTTGTGTGTGTATATATATATATATACTGAATTTGCCAGCCTTAGGTAGAGAACCAACAGATAGGTTATTCAGTCTCCTTCACAAATGTTATCCAGTTTGATGGGCTACTCCTCAGTCTCATTACAGATTTCCATAGTCTCCCCACAGATCTTCAGCCAGTTCTACACTGTCAAATGCATGAAGGTAACATGTCAGTGAATGTAAAATCATCCATGTGCTAGATTTCCAACCCTGGGTAAATGAGTCTGAATCAGGGTAACAGCATGAAATAATCTAAACCAGACTGACAGTGAAACACATATAGTCTGGCAATCTTCTCCCTCATATGAAGACCCCATTGCCTGCCAGAACTGTCGTTTCTATTGAGTACAGAGATAGACTCCATGGGCAGATAGCTCAGGCTATCCTGAGGCTGTCCCTTGCAGGCTTATATATGACAATCTCTGTTTTGGGGTAAAATCAAATTGCAAACAAACAGATACAAAGAAACCAGGGATGATCTATATCTTAGGTAAAACAAGGTATACTCTAACAACTGCCCCTTTTTCATTCCAAAAAATTGAGAAGGGTAATGTTCTATTCTTTTCTACAAGAGGTGAGAACCCCAGATCAGAATCTACAAAAGTGGTTGTTATTTTGCATAGGCAAAGTAAAAGTTGACTAGGATAGCATCAAAGTTTAAATTGTATATACCATGCTCAAAACAATCAGCTTTTTCCATATCATTCCATATCTTATACATATCACAACATTTCTTCATAGACTTCTCTCAACCTAAATAGTAGAACCTTTCTGCAGATGCACTTAATTTGAAAATTCTTTTTTTTGTTTTGTTTTGTTTTTGTTTTTTGGGCCACACCTGGCAGTGCTCAGGGGTTACTCCTGGCTGTCTGCTCAGAAATAGCTCCTGGCAGGCACGGGGGACCATATGGGACACCGGGATTCGAACCAACCACCTTTGGTCCTGGATCGGCTGCTTGCAAGGCAAACGCTGCTGTGCTATCTCTCCGGGCCCTTAATTTGAAAATTCTTAAGCATTCTTACACCAAGCATTCTCTTTTTTTTTTTTTTTTTTTTTTTGGTTTTTGGGCCACACCCGGTAACGCTCAGGGGTTACTTCTGGCTATGTGCTCAGAAGTTGCTCCTGGCTTGGGGGACCATATGGGACACCGGGGGATCGAACCGCGGTCCGTCCAAGGCTAGCGCAGGCAAGGCAGGCACCTTACCTTTAGTGCCACCGCCCGGCCCCACACCAAGCATTCTTACACCAAGTAATACAAGTCTAGAACATCCAAGTTCCTTTTCCTAAACTTCTCTAAACAAAATCACAAGAACTTTTCTGCAAATATATCTATACAGTTTGAAAATAAGTTTGTTAAACATTCTTATGAGTACTATAAAAAGACCTTATAGTATCCAAGTTCCCTTTCCATCTACTTCTGTGGGCAAAGACATTAGAACATTTTTGCAGACATAACTTGAGAATAAGTTGCTACATAATATGCTCAATAAAACATCAGACCAATTGGGAAACATCCACTACAATAGCTAAAAACTTTTAAAACTCTAACAACATTATTCATTGCCCAGGAATTGTGCAAACTATTATTGTTCCACTAAAGTTGAATACAAAATTTTATTTTTGCAGTGGGGCATAAAACAAAGCAGTAGCTATTAAGATCCAGACAGATAAAATACAATTTAATCTGCAGTATAGTGACTGGTGCAAATTGGCTCAAGAGATTAACCTAAAAGAAAGTGAATTTTTTTGTTTTTTTTTGTTTTGTTTTTGTTTTTGTTTTGTTTTTTGTTTTTGGGCCACACCCTGTGATGCTCAGGGGTTACTTCGGGCTATGCGCTCAGAAGTTGCTCCTGGCTTCTTGGGGGACCATATGGGACACCGGGGGATCGAACCGCGGTCCGTCCTAGGCTAGCGCAGGCACCTTACCTCCAGCGCCACCGCCCGGCCCCAAGAAAGTGGATTTTTGGAGTAAGCCAGTCATAGGAGGTTCTGAAAACAGCTTTTCCTCAGTGGGCTTCAGCTGCGCTTGAATTCTTCATCTTTACCTTCTGTAGTGGCTCCTGGGGTCTTCTTGATAAACTACTGCAGGTGGTGGAGCAGCTGAGTGAGGCTGGGGGATGAGTCAAGAGAACCTCTGTCGATTGAGATCATATTTGCAACCTTTCACTGGCATTCTACCAGGTCTGGATACATTAGCAGCTTTTGGACCCCTCTCTCCTTTCATGACATCAAAATCCACAGTTTCCCCATCTCCAACAATACACGGAAGCTTCCTGGGATTGTTTCTCTTTATTGCTGTCCAGTGAACAAAGAAAGACATCTTTCTGTTGATAAATCAATAACCATTCCAGACATTGAACCATTTGACAGTGCCCAGGACTTGGATTGCCAGCACCAGTTTGTCCACCTGATTTAGTGTTTGGGGCACTGTGGTATTTCTGGTTGAGCCATTTTCAGACTCTGAATCTGTAGGAACAGTGGCTGGCTCATCACCCTTGGGTGATGGGGATCTCTCTGGTTTAGTGCCAGTAGTAAATTATAAATTATTGGCCCTGGGAAGGCCTTTAGATTGAGAACTCATCACCACTGGGAAGGCACCCCTCCCTTCTTGATACATGCATGAGGGAGACTCTTTAGAGGACCTGGCACATACAGTCCAGAGCAAGAAATGCAGGTAGATAGACCAAAGAAACATGAAGCCATTCAGAATGGGGACCATGTGCACCGATGTTCCAGGCACAGCACATTGAGTCCAGCTTAAGGGGGGCCATCATGGTGATTATGCACCAGAGGGTCAAGTTAGTCACCATCATTGGGGGTCTTCTTGGGTTTTTGACTTGCTGTTCAAGTGCCAGTTGTAAAAGCACCCCACATGCCATATTTCCAACTCCAGGTGAATGAGTCTAAATCAGGGTGACTGCAAGAAATAATCCAAACTAGGATGAGGGTGAAACACATATAGTCTGGCAGTCTCTACTTTCAGATGTCTGTCAAGTCTCTCAATTGAACGTTGATTATGTAATCTCTATATAATATTTTTGTTTTGTTTAGGATATTTTGGGGGAGAGGAAGAGGTTGACCCATACCCAGTGGTGCTCAAGGCTTACTCCTGGATCTATGCTCAGAGATCACTCCTGGAGGACTGGAGGCCTCCAGGGATTATGCCCAGTTGACTTATAAAAAGTTTCTTACCTATATTTATTCTCTCCACCTCCAAGTAATCTACATGTACATTTTTATTAAAATTTCTGTTTCTGGGTTAGGGACATGTCTCAAAGCGACATGTCTTAAAGCTCAGGCACTAGGGACCTCAATTTGATGTACTACTAGTCATCCTGAATACTGCCAAGAATGGCTGTAGAAGAGCCAAGCAACACTGCATATGACTCTTACCAAAAAAATATATTTTTCAAAATACAAAATTGCATGATAGTCATCAAATTAAGAATCTACTATGCTAAAAAATAAATGATTAAAATAAAAGGTACCCCACAAATGGAGAGAGAATATTCCCCACACTCATATACCAAGTTAATGGATATTAACTCATCTCAAGGGCTAATGTCCAAGATATATAAAGCACTTGTTTTATTTAATTTAAGAACAAATAAATAAATAAAGTAGAGATGGGGGGCTAAAGAACTAGTACATTGGGTAAGGCATTTGCCTTACACATGGAAAATCTAGATTCAGTCTTTGGTATCCATTATGGTTTCCTGAGCACTTCCAGGAGTACTGCCTGAGTGTAGTCAGGAATAACCCCTGATCATCACAGGGTGTGACCAAAAAAAAACCTGAAAATGAACAAATACTTTCTTAAAGAAGATAATATCATTTATCCTCAGAGAAATAAATCACAACAAAATGATCTATCACCTCACATTGGTGAGATTAGTGCATATACAAAAAGAAAAAAATTACCAAAACGGTGTTGTCCATCTCCGCAGATGACTAACAAATCAAAACTGTAGGTATTCAGTATTTGGACTGAGATCACCAGGACTTTGTCAGACTGATTAGCAACATCTTCCCCCACCTTCTCATACTTCAGGAAGGCCTGGCATCCAAAACCACTTCATCCCACTGCCACCACCACCATGTCTGTATTGGCAAGCTTCGTAGACTCATTCTATTCTCAAAAGAGGTGAAAACAAAGTTGCAAAAAAAATCATAAGTACACGAGCTTCACAGATGAAAACTGGAGCACTTTGGGGAGAAAGTGCAAGCCACATCACTGCCCTGCTGAAGCATCATCATCTGCATCCACCACCCAATCATCACCTCACCAATGTCCCAACTTCATTGCTTAATTACTGATCTCTGCAGAGATGCCTAACAGACCAAAACTCTAGTGTGTTGGTATTTGTGTTGAGACCACCTGCGCTTTGTCAGAATGAGTGTGGGCACATAATTTCAGAAGACCCGGCAGCATTCCCCACTGTTGCCACCTTATTAGCCACAGAGGTTGAAATTCCTGGACCATGCAGCCACACATCTTTAAATTGTTCAAGGTTTTCATCCCAGAAGGAACGCACCAAATTAGATATCAGTGCAGCATAGAAATTACCTAAATGTTAAGAAACAAAACTAAAAGATCAAGCAGCAACAAACAGCTTAGTAAACCTTCTGACAATGACTTAATGACCTAATTTAAGATACAATAATTTTCACAAATTTTCTGTTGTACTTTTTAACAATAACTTCATTATCACTTACTTGTAAGCAAGCAATATTAAATATATTATCCTATGCCTGTCTAAAGGGGCTGAATTGGGAATGGGTAGAAATTTAGGGACAACAGTGAAAGAAACTTTACACTGATGGTGGGTTTTTTTGTTGGAACATGGAATGTCAGAATCAAATGTATTATAAAATAATAAATAATGGTCTTTAAATAAAATATTTTTAAATAAAAGATTTAGAGCCATGGCAAAAGTACAATGAGTATGATCATTTGCCATTATGATTCCCTGGTCTTCTGCCAGGAGTTCTGAGCACTATCAGGTATGGCCTCCCCAAAATAAGTAAATAATTTAAATAATTTTAAAACAATGTTGGCTGTTTGTTGGGGAAAATGGGTCCCTCATCCCTCATCAACCCCTTTAGAAAGCAATATGGCACTCCTTTTAAAACTAAGAATTTAGTTTCCATAAGACCCCAAAACACAATTTTGAAAAAAAACATGTTTCTATATTTATTGCAACACAATTCACAATGGCCAAAGGCTGGAAAAACCCCAAATACCCAAGAATAGATGACTGTATAAAGAAATTATGTTGCATATACTACTCTACCATAAGAAAATAGAATACTACTTAATCATAAGAAAAGAGGAAGTCATGAAATTTGCTGCTTTGTGAATGGTTCAGAAGAGTATCATACTGAATGAAGTTTGACAGAGGAAGAGGAGTAGACACTGTTTTTTTTTCTCATATACTGGATATAAAGTTGGGAGATAATAAATACCCAAAGGCAAGAAAACTTGTCTTCAGTAGGAAGGTTCTCACTAGGAAAAATGCACATCAAAACAACACTGAGAAATTACACCAGACTAGTAAGAAATATAAACATCAAAAAGAGAAAAACATCCAGTTGCTGGTAGGTGAAAAGGAATTCTTATCTATGGTTAGTGGCAATATCATCTACAATTCAGCTACAATGAAAAACCATATAAAAGTTTCTCCCAAAATTAATAAAAGGATTTCTATATGATCCAGTGGCTTCTCTTCTTGACATCTACCCTAAGCGCCCAAAAAATATATTTTGGAAATAGATTTACACCATATGTTCATTTCTGTGCTACTTACAATAGCCAAGATCTAGAACCTACTCAGATGTCCAATAACAGATAAGTATAAAGAAATTGTAGTATATAAACAATGAAATACTACTTACCTATAAGCAAAGATAATAGCTTGCAACTCATTGCAATTTGAATGGTACTGAAGGGTATCATGCTAAGTAATAAAAATGAGTCAAAGTGAGAAGGATAAACACAAAAATATCTCACACACAAACATGGAGTATAAAGAAATAAAGGACATAAATCAATAATTGATAGCATATCGTAAGTCTGTGTATATAGAAATGAGTTAATGTATAGTATTGGGAGGACAAAAGGAACCTAGAGGTAGTGGTGGAGCAATACTGACTGGCACTCTGGTAGTGGATGTGGTGTAGAAACATTATATTCCTAAAACATTAACACACTAAATATAATATAAAATAATATATAATATAATATAATATAAATTAGAACGAGCAACAATGACTTGCTTGGAAGTCTTAAACAGAACTAAAATACTATTAAGCCAAAGAAAAATAGTATGGCAGAAGAAAAGACCAGAATCAATGTTTCAATGTTATTGAATTATTCAGGATTAGGTTACTATTATAGTTTAAATTAATCATACATATTAAAAATTAAATTGACACTAATAAAATTATAAAATGAGTGAATAAATTTCAAAAAATAGTTGAAGATACAGTGGGAATAAAAATTATTTTATTAATTTAAGATTTCTCTAAGTAGGAGAAAAAAATCAAGGCAAATAATAAACATATGGAAAGCCTTGCCCACAAATGTAATAACCATGTCTGTGTTTAGCTAGCTCCATAGACTTAAACTATTTTTGAAAAATATGTAAACCAAGTTGTCAAAAAGTATGGCCACACAGCTAGAAGCTGGCAATCTCAGGAGAAGGCAGGCCAAGTCTCTGTCCTACCAAAGCCACACTTGCTGTACCCATCATCTATACTCCAAACTTGCAGCTTCACCAATGACCCTTCTTACCCACTCCCCTACTGTTCTCTGCAGATACACAAAACTGAGCAAAACTCCAGGTATGCTGATTTGTGGGCTGACATCACCAGGAGTGTTTTTTTAAGTGAGTACAGGTACTACCACCCAACTCCCCAATTCTCCACCCTAACTTCCTCATGCTCTGGAAGCCCAAGCAGCCAAAACCATTCTCCTTACAAAAGCAGCAGTATCAGCTGTAGAGCTTGAAACTCCTGAACTCCGTTTTGTAACCATAATCCCAATAGGAAGAGACCAATGTAGACACTAATGTGTATCTGCAGCTACCTAATGTTCAAAATCAAGTGAAGTAACAAAATGGTCAACTAGCGACTAGAGCTTACTAAACCTCTGACAATGAGTTAATGACATAATTAGAGGTCAAATGATTTCCACAAATTTGCTTGTCAATTTCTTTTTATCTCTTCCTTTTTTTTATAATTTCACTCCCACTTATACCTGGAAATAAATGTATTATTATTAACTATGCCAACTATGTGATACTTTCTCTTTAAATAAAGTTAAATATAAATAAAAATATAAGATATGATTGTATGTATTTTAGTTATTCAGTTATATGAATTAATTGAACTTAATATATTAATTTAAAGGAAAAATTCTCATACTAAGTAATAATAAATCTGAGCATATGTTATTATCCAAGTAGTTACTTGAAATATAATGACAGAAATGTTAGAATCCATGGGGAAAATACTGTAGGCATAAACACTAAAAAATAACAAAATTTGGAATAGCAATATGTTCAACAAAAAAGATTAACCAGGACTGGAGCTGTGTCACAAGTGGTAGGGCATTTGCCTTGCACACGCTAATCTAGGACTGACTGCAGTTTAATCCCCCAGCATCCTATATTGTCCCCCAAGCTAGGAGTGATTTCTGAGCACATATCCAGGAGTAACCCCTGAGTATCACCGGGTATGACCCAACCCCCCCCAAAAACAGATTAAACAAAAATATACAGTTATGTAGATGGAAACCTATATTCATGTAGGCAGAGATATGTAAATATATATATTTTATATATAGTATGTAAATACTATATATACAAATACTATATATACATATATATTTACATATATATATGTAAATACTATAAAGGAATAAAATGGTAAATTATCTTGGAATAATAGTAATCTACATTCAGAGAAAACTTACTATGTAGCAGATACTGTTCAAAGTGCTTTTGATAGAAATTGGGTCGCCTTTGACCTTCCAATGCTTCTCCAGGAATAGCCCATTTAACAGAGGAGAAAACTGAATTACAGGAAATAAATGACTTCTCTAAGATTCTTAGCTATCAAAAAGCAAAGCTATGATTTAGACCTAGGCAGTTTTGTTTTAATATCTTAATACTAAACTTTCTTTTTCTTTTCTGCTAATAGTAGAGACTTTAGATATAGGAAGCTCACATTTACAAAATTGCAAAGAAAAATTAGCAAGGCCACCATCATAATGGGAATTTTAATATGCATGTCTCAGTATCTAATTAAGCAAATAAAAAATTAGTGAAGATATAGAACACAATTAAAATACTTGATCTAATGGCTCTCTATAAAATGCTATTCCAACTCTTTGCAGCACAAAGCATTTATAAAAATAGATCATATAAAAGGTTGCAAAGCAGTTTGCTATAAATCCCAGAGAAAGAAAAGTATAGAAGCCAGATGATCTGACTACAGAATAATTAAATCAGAAATCAATAAAAAGAGATAACCCCAAAGAACCCATGTTTTTGAAAATTTTAAGACACTGTCAAATATGCTCAGAGTCAAAGGACAAACCATAATGAATGTAATGAAATCTTTTTTTATAGTTATTACCATCACCACATATTAAAAGTAACAGAAGGTAAAGAATATAATGTGTGCATCAAGAATGAAGAAAGATTAAAATTAATATAATTTATTATGTAAGTAAAATAAAAACTCAAAGAACAAAGAAAGAATAGACTAAGAGCAATGAAAAACAGGGAAGCATCTGGAAAGCTGAGTATCTAGAAGATGTTATGTAATTAGTTACAAGAAAGAAAAGTACAATTTATACACAACACAAATTTAGGAGACCAGAGATCTTATTTCAGCAATATGCGTTACCTGGCTGTGATCTCACTCTGGGCAGCCGTTTATTCATCTATAATATTAGTCAGTTAGATTAAGTCAAAACTTTGCAGTTTCAAGACTTGATACCACTTAAAAATAAGAATATATGGAGGGTCAGGGAGATAGTAAAGTGGGTAAGGCACTTGTCTTACATAAACTAACCCCGAGATCAATCTTTGTCACCACATATGGCCCCCTGAGTCGCCCTATGAGTGATCCCTGAGGACTGAACTAGAAATATACCCTGAGCATTGTTGGCATAGGAGAGAGAGAAAGAGACAGACAGACAGACAGACACAGAGAGACAGAGACAAAGAGAGACAGAGAGAGGAGAGAGAGTTTTAAAGCAAAGCAAGAGGCAACTATAGGATTGTTGATAGGACACATGTCTTTTTTGTCTTTCTGGTATCATTTTATTATTTAAACCAGAATGAAGATTTTGAGGTCTGCTCCCTCTTGTGCTACCCAAGTTGAGCTAGAAAAATGCTAGAATATTCCAACAGAAAAAAAAAATCTTTATTTATGTAAAAGTCTCTTCTTGGATTTTCTGGGAATTTTTTCCTTTTTGGGCCATACCCAGTAACGCTCAGGGGTTACTCCTGGCTATATGGTCAGAAATTGCTCCTGGTTCTCACTTCAGCAGTACATACACTAAAATTAGAAAGAAATCGCTCCTGGCAGGCACGAGGGACTATATGGGATGGTGGGGATCGAACCAAGATCAGCCCTGGATCAGCCTCATGCAAGACAAACACCCTACCACTGTGCTATCATTCCAGATAGTCTTCTGGAATTTCTTAACTAGTCATTTCAGGGCTTCCACCCACTTTCCTGTCAAATTTAGCTACTTCATGGTGTGAGGGGTTTAGGCTGAGAAATGAATTGGGAACAGATTCCTTTTATCTGCTCCTGTTTCTTTTATGAACTTTCTTTTTTTTTTAACTTTTTTTTCTTTATTTAAACATCTTGATTACACATATGATTGTGATTAGGTTTCAGTCATGTAAAGAACACCCTCTTCACCAGTGCAACATTCCCACCACCAATGTCCCAAATCTCCCTCCATCCCACCCCACCCCCACCTGTACTCCAGACAGGCTTTCCAGTCCTCATTCATTCACATGATTATAATAGTTCTCAGTGTAGTTATTTCTATAACTGCACTCACCACTCTTTATGGTGAGCTTCATGAAGTGAGCTGGAAGTTCCAGCCCTCCTCTCATTGTCTCTGAGGATTGTTGCAAAAATGACTTTTATTTTTCTTAAAACCCATAGATGAATGAGACTATTCTACGTCTCTCTCTCTCTCTCTCTCTCTCTCTCTCTCTCTCTCTCTCTCTCTCTCCCTCCCTCCCTCTCTCTCTCTCCCTCCCTCTCTCTCTCTCTCTCTCTCTCTCTCTCTCTCTCTCTCTCTCTCTCTCTCTCTCTCTCTCTCTCTCTCTCTCTCTCTCCCTCTGACTCATTTCACTGAGCATGATAGATTCCATGTACATCCATGTATAGGAAAATTTTATGACTTCATCTCTCCTGATGGCTGCATAATATTCCATTGTGTATATGTACCACAGTTTCTTTAGCCATTCGTCTGTTGAAGGGCATCATGGTTGTTTCCAGAGCCTGGCTATTGTGAATAGTGATGCAATAATATAGGTGTGAGGAAGGGGTTTTAGTATTATAATCTTGTGTTCTTAGGGTATATCCCTAGAAATGGAATAGCTGGGTCGAATGGAAGTTCAATTTCCAGATTTTGGAGGAATCTCCATATCGCTTTCCATAGAGGTTGGACTAGACAGCATTCCCATCAGCAGTGGATAAGAGTTCCTTTCTCTCCACATCTAATCCCATCAAAAAATGGGGAGAAGAAATGAACAGACGCTTTGATAAAAAAAAAAAAAAAAAGAAATACAAATGGCCAAAAGGCACATGAAAAAAACGCTCCTCGTCACTAATCATCAGGGAGATGCAAATCAAAACAACAATGAGATACCATCTCACACCACAGAGATTGGCATACATCACAAAGAATGAGAACAATCAGTGCTGGCCGGGATGTGGAGAGAATGAACTTTCTGTTACTGCTAATTTTCCTAGAAAGGGGATCCTATATCCAAAGCCATGTCCTCTGAAACCCTACTAAGCTATCCAGAGAAAAAAAATGATCTCTATGTTCCTCATTCAAAGGTGGAAAGAAGACCAAAAAAAATATGTGTGTATATATATCCTTTATAAAATACCCTTTGATAAAAGTCTGTTGGACCCGTTTACCTTCAGTTCCCTCAAAATCCTTTCAAAATGCTGGAAGTTAACTTGAAACCGGGTTTATAGTATTTGTTTTTTGTCCAAGAAAAAAATTATGTGTGAAAAGGAGTGCTTCTTTATTTCTTTATTACCTCCCTTGAGGCTCCCACCCTGCTTTCCACTCTCTCTCTCTAGCCCTTTTATTTCCAGGTGTGTTCTGGACAACCTGAACAGCTCCAAATTCATTGTCATGTACATTTTTTTTAAGTTGGTCTTTAAAGGGCACCACTGCCAATGATTTGGTTGCATTGCAAGGATTTAATTACCTAAATGAAGTACACTTAAAAAAATACATGTTTGGCATTTTTTTTTCTTTCCACAACTCCACTTCAATTTGTATTTTTCCCCTTCTAATTTAAATTAATTTCCCTTGCTGTTTTGTGTTACAAAACACCTGGATGGGGTTATTATTCTGGAAAGGTAATTATAAAATTAGAAAGCTAACCACGAGGCGGATTTCCTAAATTGCAGGTGGCAATGATACCAAGTGCCGACACAAAAGGAAAAATATGCACAAACGTGGGCTTAATTCTCTTGCAAAGAAAAAAAAAACAGCCCATCACGCATCAGCAATGCAGTACCCTGATTCAGATGATGTCCTGTCAACAAGAATGTGCTGGCAATTGTGATCCACTGGTGAGATCTCTTGGGAACTAAACAAACCCCTCTTCAACAGCTTGGAATGTTGCTGCCAAGCAACACAACACCTGGGGAGTAGCTTGGCCAAGGTCACAACTGCTTCTTTGAGCAGCTAGTAGCACTGACTAAGCCTTCCCACCCAACTTGGGCTGATTCTGAATGTCTAGTCCAGCTAATTCCTCAGAGCTTTATGAGGGTCTCACAGTCCAACTTCTCCCTCTGCCCACTTCTTTCTCTGTTCTTTTCCTTCCATAGGAGCAGATCCCAAGGCACTTTGTAAAGATGCTTCCAGCACTTTAAGTCAGGCTCTGGGTGAAATTCCCTAAGAATCCAAGGGAATAAAGGGACTCTATAAAAGAGTTGAGTTTGCATTTACTGAGTCTTACCATCAATGAACACTAACCTATCTCATTGCTAAGTGATTTTAGACCCATTAGTAATAAGCTCAGTTACTTAAAAAGTCCGAGACAAAACAGATGATAGCCCTAGGAGGTAATTAGAAAAGAAAAGGTAATAGGTAAAGAAAAGGTAATGTGTCAAAATCTTCCACATTTTGAGTTATGGTATATGTTGACAATACGATTTAATGTCCAAGATTACTGGAGGTGGCTTACCAAAAGTGCTTATTATAAAGCAAGATAACTATATAAATACATACCCTGAGCAAAGAAAAGAGAATATAACCACAGAGCTAAGGTGAATCCAATAAAAGTGGCTCTACGGTCAGTCCAGGTTTAAGGGTATTTGAGGTCACTACTTCCATAAAAGCAAGTCAAACAAAAAGAAGGAAAGACTGAACACAAAACATACGTAAGTTTTAAAATTAAAATCATTTCACCTCCCCTAGACTTTCTGAGAGCAAATGCTGTTTGTTTGGATGAAGCCCTATATAGAAACAAACGTAACATACAGAAGACTTGGCAATTTCATGAAGAAACCACCAGCCAAGGAAGAGTCCCCTCTACCTCAGTTTTGCACCAAGTCATGCAACAACTTCAGGTAAGACTGAGTCTCCACAGATGTAATTTCTCTAACAGATGGACAAATGGGCAAAATTCTAATATTTTCAGTCATGGAGTTTTATCTCACAAAGGTACAAAAATTAAACAGGCATTGAAAATTGTGAAACTTACACTTAATGGAAAAAGCAACAAGGCACCTGTGACACAAAATTAGTACCAAGAATAAATCCTCTAAAAAATCATCCTAGGGGTCAGAGCTTTAGTGCATGTGTAGGGCACTTGCTTTGCACATGGCCATTCCAGATTTTATTTCCAGCATCAAATAGTCCTCTGAGCCCACAAGGAATAAATCTAGCACCACCAGGAGTGGACCAAAAAAAAAAAAAACCCTAAATATCAAAAAATAATAACTACAAAGACATCTACTATGGATTCTTTATAATAACAATACCCTGTAAGCCCCAATGATCTTCAATAAATTAACAAGTAAAGAAGTAAAAACTGCCAGATAATGACTAATCATCAGTAGAGTCAATAACAAATATCACTCACTCTTACAATATTTAGCAAGAGATCATAATAAAAACTTCATTTGCATGCTTGAAAGCTCACTTCGGCAGCACATATACTAAAAACTTCATTTATCTAAGGCAGGGGTCCTCAAACTTTTTCAACAGGGGGCCAGTTCACTGTCCCTCAGACCATCGGAGGGTCGGACTCTAATAAAAAAAAACTTATGAACGAATTCTTATGCACACTGCATAGATCTTATTTTACAATGAAGAAACAAAGCAGATACAAATACAATATGTGGCCTGCGGGCCATAGTTTGAGAACCACTGAAAGGGATGTAATTCCTTTAGGGATAGAATAAAAACACTTGCAAAAAGTGACCAGAAGTATGTATTAAAACTGATAATAATGTTTAGTGTCATAAATTCATTATTGTTCTTCCTTTTTTAATTTTCCTATCATCTTACAAAACTTTTCTTGAAAACATAACTTTATATAAAATGGATCTTACATGAATTTATTTTGTATAAAATTTCTTTTATAATGACTTTATTGTGTATATAAAATTTATTTTATAATAAATTTTCTCAAAAAAAGGCTAATAAGATGTTGATTCTACTCAGAAGCCTCAGAGAGCTAAAGAATTTCTAAAGGGCATCCAAAGTGGATCACAACATAAAGGCCAGAGATGGGTGTATTGATGGTGTACAGTGACTTCCCAAGTCTCCGAAGACCACAGCCACAATGCATGAACCCACACTCAGGTTAACACTGACAGACTAACTTCTGTCATGCCTAGTGAAATACACCCAAAATTTGATTTGAACTCAGCTGGTTCCTGGCTCATTTCATATTTCTATGTCAATGTCTGAATTGAATTTATTGCTGCATTTTAGTCTCAGCAAAGCTTCTGTCTTCAGAGGGAAAAAAAAGATGCAGTAACTGTAGATGAAAAAAATAATAAATGAAAAGGGCAAGTCTCACTTTCCCTGTGTGAAATCTCACAGCAATTTCTGGAATGGAAGTGGCGCTGCTGCTAATTTCCCCTGGGGAGTCTGAAATGAAGTCCTTGTCCCTACAAAAAAAAAAAGTAACTGCCTCCCAGCTATGGAGATATATTTTCAAAACCAAAATTCAGAGCTTATAGCTTTGACTGTTGGGACAAGACATTTGAAGTTGGGGCTCTTCTGAACAACCAGGACTACTGATTCACAGTAAATGGTCCTTTATATCTTCTGGATATCTAAGTGCTATCCACAGCGGTGTGTCTTGAGAAATCTGCAGCAGTATTTCCTCAAACTCTTTAGAAGATCAATAGACAAAATAGTTTTAATTACTTCTAAGTATAAGGCAAAGAGTAAAATGGGATTAAGATGGCAACACAGTACAATCTGAAAAATATTTTAGTATTTGCAGAGATGAAACAATTATTGAAACTAGAACTGGTTAAGGAAATGCTATTCACAAGTATTTCTGCCAGGCTGTATGCTATGAATGAAGCAAAGAACTCAGGAGATTATTAAAATGCCACTCAAGTCTGAATTTCTAAGGTGTGTTGTATATTGTGAATGGTGTTTATTCCACAGACTTGACATTTTATAGCTAAGATTCTCCAAAAAATAATGTCTACCCCCAGTTTTTTCTCTAAGAAGCCAACACTGATATGTATTCCTTTAATCCAAAGCTTAAATTTTTCTTGTGGCTCCCATGAATAGGGTACTAGCTGTCACCAGATTCCTTTGTGTCTTTCAGAATGCTCAAATTCAGATTTTGTGAAAGAAAATGAGTAAATAGAAAGAGAGAGAATGTGTATACTGATTGTCTGAGAGCATTATAGAGGAAATTTAGAAATGAAGAATATCCTATAGAATTGGTCTAAGGTGCTTAGCTGAATCTTATCAGACATGTGTTTGGGAAACAACTTTCTCCAACTTTCTATTTACTAGCAGGAAGAGGACACCTATCTATTGACTAGATACTGCTCCTTCAAGTCCCAGAACACCTACCTCTAGGGAAGATTAATAGGAGACAACTGATTAAAACTCTAGTGATTCTCATCTTTGAAAATGGCTATCGGAAGAGTAGAGACCAGTGTTGAAATAAATGTGGAAAGTTGAGAACTCATACACTATTAATGGAAACATAAATTGCTGCAAGAACCCTGGGAAACAGTAAGGTTATTCTTCAAAAAGTTAAACATATGTTTCAATTATCCCACTCCTAGATAGTTCCCCTAAATTAAAAATTGCTAATTCAATAGAGATTCCTCAAACTGAAAATTGAGCTCCTATATGATCCAGCTCTACCACTACTAGGGATATACCCTAGGAACACAAAAACACAACACAAAAAGGCCTTCTGCATACCTATATTCATTGAAGCACTATTTACAATAGCCAGAATCTGGAAACAACCCTAATGCCCAACAACAGGTGAGTGGCTAAAAAAAAACTGTGGTACATATACACAATGGAATACCAGGTAGCTGTCAACAAAATGAAGTCATGTAATTTTCCTATACATGGATAGACATGGAAAATATTAGATTGAGTGAAATAAGTCAGAGAGATAGACACAGAATAGTCTCACTCATCTATGGGTTTTAAGAAAAATAAAAGACACTATTATAATAATACATAGAGATAATGATGAAGGCTGAAAGGTCCAGCCCACAATATGAAGCTTACCACAAAGAGTGTTGAATTCAGTTCAAGAAATAACTATACTGACAACTACCATGACAAATGGTAGTGAGTGAGAGAAATAGAATTCCTGTCAAGGAGTGGGGGGAGGAGGGAGATGGAGGGCATTGGTGGTGGGAACATTGCACTAGTAAAGGGGAGTGTTCTTTATATATATATATATATATATATATATATATATATATATATATATATATATATAAAACCCAACTACAAGCATGCTTGTAACCATGATGCTTAAATAAAGATGATTATTTAAAAAAAGAAAAATGCTAGTTCAAAGATACATATTAACTCCAATGTTTATTGCAGCAATATTTTCATTAGACTGGAATAAAAACAATCTATGTACCAAATGACAGATGACACAATAAGGAAGACAGAGACAGAAAAGAATACAACTCAGCTGTAAAGAAATAAATAAATAAAGATGATATGCATAGATCTCTAACAGTGTTTCCCAAAGTGGGTCATGCTGTTACCTAAATTATCCAAAGGTTAGAAGAACTTTGGGTACAATTGGAGATTTCTCACTGTTTATTTTTTTTTAAAAAGGTCAATTTACTGACATGGTGGGAAAACTAAATAGACTAATTTCTGGAAGTAGAAGACCAAATAAGTGTGGAACCTCTAATTCTGTAAAATAAATCATAAAAAGGCAAATAATATACTTGATTTGATATTCAGAGAAAGAAAACAAAACTCACAAATATTTGGCCTTTAAAACTATTATATCAAAATAGTAGGTACCTGGAGAGAAGAAAGATAATAGGAAAGTAAACAACGTAAAGGATCAATTGCTTGCTGGAGAATAGAATTGTACTGCTAGTGAAGTATGACTCTTTACTCAAACTCCAGCATAGGTCTCACCAGGATATAAAAGTCTTCTAATAAGGTGGTGAAAACAAGAATAAGCCATGTTGGCCTTCAGAGTTGGTAATGTGTTCACTACCAATCCTTAATTTGGAGGCTGCTGGTATTGGATAAAACAGATTGTCTTTGAAAATACAAAGCTCCCTTTTATACCCTCAAGGAAAGACCACCCCTTCTTTTCAGGATTATAGAAACCCAGGCATTATCATCCCAAGTAATAAGGACAAACAGTATAGAAACCACCCCGAATCTAAGGTAGAATTCGAAGAAAGAGTTTGTCCTGCCATGCTCCCTCTCTCCTGGTTATCTCAGAAATGTCTCTAAGGATCTGGTCTCCTGCTTTCTTCTCTAGGACGATGCCTGCTCTCTTGGCAAGTCATGACCTTTTCTGTGTTTCTCCAGCAGTAGTTTTATAATGGGAAAAGCTCACTCTATTTTAAATTGTTTAAAATAAATTCCAAGTTTTTGAAGGTAAAAGAAAAACTTTGCTCCAGTTTCTTGCTCATGGCAGTGAATCCAGAGTTTATTTTGGAACCATAAACACCCACTCCAAAGTCCCATATGGCCTGTGCACAAATAAATGCATTCTACTTTTTTAAAGGGCCATAACAAATTCTCTCTAAATTTTAAATAGAAGTATAAACTTACCCCAGTTTATAGAAAAACAGAATACCTATCCAGGACATAGAGATGAATTCTCCTCTCACTTCCATGTCTCATGTGCTGAGGTCATGAAAAGTTTTTATTTAAAATAACTAATTAATGAACATTAATAATTAAATAACTCTAATTAGTTAGGAGAGAGGTGATACAGCAGGTAGGATGCTTTCCTTGCACACAAATGACTTAAGTGTGATTCCTGGCATCCCATTGTGTCCCTGGAGCACTGCCAGAAGTGATTGCTGAATGCAGAACCAGGAATAGGCCCTGATATTCCAGAGTTGGCCCTACCTAAACAAATAAATAAATTGCTGTGATTTATAAAGTTATTGATAGTAGAGTTTTAGGTATATGTTATTCTAGTACCAATCTAGTGACCCATGTCTACTTCCATCTACCAGTGTGTCCATCACTACCACCTACCACCAACTACCCAAATCTGGCAGGCACATTTTAAAAGTTTGGCATTGTGGTTTGGATCCCATGTTCTCAGTTTCATTTACTCTGTGCTTTCGAGTTATATACCACTCTCCCACAATACTAGTCTATCCAAGGCCTCTTACCTCTATTCCCTTAATACTTTCCTATCTCATCCCCTTCCTTACTCCCTCGATATTTTTCTTCTCTGTACCTCTCCATCTCTTTCTCAAGAAATCAACCACCTATTTTTTTTTAACTATTCCACTCATTCTGGACCAGTCAAGGCTTAAGTCTCCTGAAGAGCAAAGGCATGAAAGATTTATTATGAAAGCATTTATAATTTATATGTAAAAGGAAACATCATAGAAAATATTATACCCTGCCAAGCTGTTAATACTCCTTTTCTAGTTTATTTTTTCCTATAGAAGTAAAAGAAAAACCATAAGCATTTTAGTATTGAGGTCTCCAAAACCGCTCTTGATGTACCCTTGGCTTCATAGTAAACCAAGCTATTTGTCAACTTCATCTTATATATCTACACTGATGTGTCTATTTCACACAAAAACTTAACACTTTTCTTCCCATCTGTCCAGACCTCCTTCCAGCTTGTGCTTTGCTATTAACCTAGCATGGACTGCTGCAAATCTATAATCCTGAAATTATTATAAGCCCTTGTTTTTTCTCAACTGATCTTATATCTGAGTCCTGTTCATTTGTATGTAAATTTCAAATAAACATCTTAACTAGAATAAATATAGTCTTTAAAATCGACATCTGCCCACTCACTGTTTCACTTCCTCCTCCTCTTTTAGACACCTCCTTGTCCTTCACACATGAATATCTCTCTGTACCTCACTATCCCACTGTGAAAACAATCCTCTGGTCCTCCTCGCCATCCTCCCCGTGCCCAACTTCAGAAACTTTTCAATTTCCATCTATCCTACTGTTGTACATTTCCAGCTGTGTGTTTCTTCCTCACTCCACACCTCCTGCATGAAGAGTCCACCAACCTGCACTAAAGTAATAAAAATTGTATATCAAGGAAAATTGTGTATCTGTCTGGGCAAAGAAGATAAAAATTAATCTTGATCCCAATTATAGACTAAGCAAATTCCATGTAGAGGACAGAAATAAATGTAATCAGGAAAACAGTTTATATATACAAAATTATTCCATTAAGAAGCCCCATACTTATAATATGATGAACACATTTTATGCATACTAGTACTTTGAGGTTTTTTTCCACAGAGCTAACAAAAGGTATCTTAAATCCCAAATTGGATCATGCTAGGCTATGTTCAACAGTTCCCCAATTGTTCTTAAAATACCAAATTATTTGTGGTGGCTTCTGAAGTTCTATGTGATGTGGCCTTCACTACATTTTCCAGCTGTGTCTATCCATTTTCCCCCTTTTCTTCCTTATATTTTAGCTACTCCAAACTCCTTTCATCTCTCAAGTGAAGACATTTTTTCTATTCAGAATATTTTCACTTTTTGTTTCTTCCTCCTACTGTGTTCTTTTCTTCACCTTCATCAACTCTTAGCCTACCTGATTCTTTGCCTTCTTTGAAGTCAACTAAATACCACAAAGATATCTTTTCAACATCCCAGTATAAAGAGTTCAAACAATATACTCCTTTATTATTCCCTGAAATTGTTTTTATATGTCTTCGTTTATTCCATTGCCTGGTTTCCACTGTAGACTATTAGTACTGAGAAAGCTAGAACTGGCAGTATTTCTTAATCACCACTGAATACTCTGTGTCATGCAAAGAGCATATCTTACATACATACAGAGTAAATAAGTGTTGAGTGAAAATCAACATATTAAAAATTATTTTCAATCCCAATTTAGCTATAAACCAAAAAGTAATATCTCAGTCATGATAGATATTAATTTTCCTCTTACATTAGTTTGAAAGTGGGTATTTTTTCAGATCAATTTTCCATACCTAATAAGAATTTCTCATTCTGACTCTACCCTAAGTATTTTCTTCTAGGCCCCAAGCAGAAGTAACAGCTCCTCTTTTGAACTTAGCTATCTTGTGACATAAAGATAAATCATTTGAAAAATGTACAGTTCTATTTAAAGCTTCTAATTATATGTGGCATATATCATTCTACTCATAGCTCATCTGTTAAACAATTCACATGGCTAAGCCTACTAACGTAGTTAAATCTAAAAATAGAGGGGGGAGTCTTTAGGAAGGCAACACTAATTACATAGCAAAAGGCTAGGAAAATTGTTTCTCCTATGGAGCAAAAGAAATAATTAAGAATGTGAGTCACAGGAAGATTCCAAAGACATAAGGGACCCAAGAGCCTTAAGCTAACTGTGAACCCCAATTTTTCAATGTGGCAGCAATATGCCCAGGAATCATATCCATATCTCAAACAGTAGAAATGTGGAAAGAAGAGCATAACCTTTCCTTATCGTCCACTCGCCATAATCTAGAAAATGTCATCTTTACTGCAGAAAAAGTCCTAAGTCCATGTAATGCTAAAGATCGAATACTAAGGTAGAAAATGAAAATAGATGTGAAATAGATAGCAACTCTTCCAGATTAATTTGTCTCCTAAAGAAAATCCATGTTTTATGTGTGTTTTTTTGTTTTTGTTTTGGAGAGATTTTGCTTTGTTTTAGAGCTACACCCTGTGATGCGCAGGATTACACCTGACACTGTGTTTATGGATGACTCTGTGCTTAATGGTACAGGGAATATGTAGGGTGCTGAGAGTAGAACTCAGATCGGCTGCATACAAGGCAAACACCCTATTTGCTAAACTATCTCTCTATCACTTCAAACCCATAGTTTCTCATAGAAAGGGCTATCTATCTTCCTGCACCACCAGAGTAAACTTCTAAGCCAGGAAACTAAGCAAATTATTCTCATTAGTGACATGAAATGTTCTCTGGTGAAGGTTAATGTACATTGTATAACTGTAATTCAATCATGAACAACTTTATCTGTGGGGAAAAAGCTGTTTTATGAACAACCTTATAAATAAAGAATTCATAAACATTTAGTGAATTTCATAAGCATCTACTGTATGCTAGAAACTCAGAGAATTTACAAGAATCCCAGGCCTTTTTTCTTATAATCTGATCTGTGTCACTTGCTATGTAAAACTTTCTCAAACTTTAATGGATTAAAAACAAGCATTTCTATTTAAAAAAAAATCATGGAATACTATGCAGTTAGGAAAAATGAAGTTATGAAATTTTTCTATACATGGATGAACATGAAAACATGTTGAGTAAATAAGTCAGAGAAAAATAGACATGGAATAGTATCATTCATCTGGGGGATTTAAGAAAAATAAAAGACAGTGTGGTAATAATACCCAGAGACAAAAAAAAAAATGAGGGCCGGAAGGAGCAGCCCACAATATGACACTTACTGCAAACAGTGGTGAGTGCGGTTAGAGAAATAACTACACTAACAACGATAATGACAATGATAGTGAGTGAGAGAAAGAGAGAGAAAAAGAGAGAGAAAAAAGAGAAAGAGAAAGCGAGAAGAAAGGAAGGAAGGAAGGAAGGAAGGAAGGAAGGAAGGAAGGAAGGCAAGGAAGGAAGGAAGGAAGGAAGGAAGGAAGGAAGGAAGGAAGGAAGGAAGGAAGGAAGGAAGGATGGAAGGAAGGAAGGAAGGAAGGAAGGAAGGAAGGAAGCAAGGAAGAAAGCAAGGAAAGAAAGAAAGAAAGAAAGAAAGAAAGAAAGAAGAAAGAAGAAAAGAAAGAAAGAAAGAAAGAAAGAAAGAAAGAAAGAAAGAAAGAGAGAGAGAGAGAGAGAGAGAGAAAGAAAGAAAGAAAGAAAGAAAGAAAGAAAGAAGAAAGAAAGAAAGAAAGAAGAAGAAGAAAGAAAGACAGAAAGAAAGAAAGAAAGAAAAGAAAGAAAGAAAGAAAGAAGAAGAAAGAAGAAAGAAAGAAAGAAAGAAAAAAGAAGAAAGGAAAGAAAGAAAGAAAGAAAGAAGAAGAAAGAAAGAAAGAAAGAAAGAAAGAAAGAAAGAAAGAAAGAAAGAAAGAAAGAAAGAAAGAAAGAAAGAAAGAAAGAAAGAAAGAAGGAAAGAAGGAAAGAAGGAAAGAAAGAAAGAAGACAAGAAAAAAGAAAAGAAAAGAAAAGAAAGGAAGACAAGAAAAAAAGAAAAGAAATGAAAAGAAAAAGGAAAAACATTCATCCAAAAGGATGTATGCACACTACTTATTGCAGCACTCAGTAAAATGCCTAAAAGTTGGCATCAACATAGATGTTCAACAACAAATGAGTGGCTCATGAAGATGCCATACATATGTAAAAAGAAAGACTACATGGATGTAAAGAATAATGTAACCATGCAATTTGCTGCAACCTGGATGGTACTGGAAGATACGTTAAATAAAGTAAGCCTGAGAAAGAAGGATAAAAATATAACAGTATCATTTATATGTGGTATTTAGAATAACTGCATGAAGAAATGCAATGGTTTCAAGGGTCTCAAACTCAATTTACCTGGGGCCACAGGAAGCAAAGTCGGGGTGATCCTTAAGCGCAAAGTCAGTATTAAGCCTTGAACATTGGGGGGTATGACCCAAACAACTAAAACACAAAACAAAACAAAAAAAGATTCCTATAGGGCAGGGCCACAAAATGTTGTACAGAGGGCCACAAAGGGCCTGCGGGCCGCAAGTTTGAGACCCCTGGTTTAAAAGGAAGCTATCTCAAACACTCTTTTCCCCAGAGCATAACAAGGATTAGGAAAGAAATTGAGTCGAGAAGGAGAAATACAAATATGAAACAAGGGGCCCAGGAGCCAAGTGGTCTCAGGTGCAAAAATAAGGACAGTTTTTCTGGGGAACATTCTCTGAGTACTCAAGCCTATTCCACTGATCTGAGGGTCTGTCTTTATTCCAATACCATGATGTTTTGATACCTATTGCTTTGTAATATTGTTTAAAATTAAGGAAGTAATGTCTCCTGTATTCCTTTTCCCAAAGATTGCTTTAGCTATCTGAGGGTGTTTAATATTCCAAATGAATTTCAGAAGTGTTTGATCCACTTCTTTGAAGAATGTCATGGGTATCTTTAGAAGGATCACATTAAATCTGTACAATGCTTTGGGGAGTGTTGGCATTTTAATGATGCTGATCCTGCTAATCCATAAGCAGGGTATGTGTTTCCATTTCACGTGTCCTCTCTTATTTCATAGAATCATCTAATTTTTGATAAAGGAGCAAGAAATCCTAAATGGAGCAAGGAAAGTCTCTTGAACAAGTTGTGTTGGCACAACTGGTTAGTCACTTGCAAAAAAGCGAACTCAGACCCTCAGCTAACACCATGTACGAAGGTAAAATCCAAATGGATTAAATACCTTGATATCAGACATGAAACCATAGGTAAAACACTCCACGACACTAAGACTAAAGGCATCTTTAAGGAGAAAACAGCACTCTCTAAAGAGTCGAAGCAGAGATAAACAAATGGGAATATATTAAGCTGAGAAGCTTCTGCACCTCAAAGGAAATAGTGCCCAGGATACAAGAGCCACCTACTGAGTGGGCAAAACTATTCACCCAATACCTATCAAAGAAGGGGTTAATATCCAAAATACGCAAGGCGCTGACAGAACTTCACAAGAAAAAAATCATCTAATCCCATCAAAAAATGGGGAGAAGAAATGAACAGACACTTTGTCAAAGAAGAAATACAAATAGCCAAAAGGCACATTAAAAATGCTCTACGTCACTAATCATCAGAGAGATGCAAATCAAAACAACGAGGTACCTTCTCATACCACAAAGATTGGCGCACATCACAAATAATGAAAACAAGCAGTGCTAGTGGGGAATCGGAGAGAAAGGAACTCATTCACTGCTGGTGGGAATATAGTCTAGTCCAATCTTTATGGAAAGCAATATGGAGATTCCTCCAAAAACTGGAAATCGAGCTCCCATATGATCCAGCTATACCACTCCTAGGGATATACCCTGGTAACACAAAAATACAATACAAAAATCCTTTCCTCACACCCATATTCACTGCAGTGCTATTTACAATAGCCAGACTCTAGAAACATCCAAGATGTCCTTCAACAGATGAGTGGCTGAAGAAACTGTGGTACATATACACAATGGAATATTATGCAGCCATCAGGAGAGATGAAGTCATGAAATTTTCCTATACATGGATGTACCTGGAATTTATTATGCTGGATGAAATAAGTCAGAGGGAGAGAGATAGAAGCAGAATAGTCTCACTCCTGTATGGGTTTTAAGAAAAATGAAAGACATTTTTGCAATAATTCTCAGAGACTAAAGAGAGGAGGGCTGGAAGGTCCAGCTCACAACATGTAGCTCATCACAAAGAGTGATGAGTGCAGTTAGAGAAAAAATTACATTGAGAACTATCATAACAATGTGAATGAATGTGGGAAGTAGAAAGCCTATCTAGAGTATAGGTGGGAGTAGGGTGGAGAGGAAGGAAATTTGGGACATTGGTGATGGGAATGTTGCACTGGTGAAGGGGAGTGTTCTTGACATGATTGATACCCAACTACAATCGTATTTGTAATCAAGGTGTTTAAATAAAAATATTAATAAAGAAAAAAAAAGAAATCCAGTGAGTTCTGCAAGAAAATCCTAGGTTTCCTTTATTAAATAAAATTCAAATAAATATTTTTTAAGAAGGACAGAACCAATTATTCAAGCCAAAGTCAACAATGAAATCATGAGACCCAAACTTTTAATAATAAAACTTAAAATGAGCCTGGCAGACTGTCAGGCTGGAGGAGGGGGGAAGGAAGTGGTGACATGGGATGTACTCTAGGAACACTAGTGAAGGGAGGTGGCACTGGTGGTAGGATTGGGCCTGATACATAGTACGTCTGAAACCCAACTATGAAGAACTTTGTAAATCATAATGGTTTTTTTATATATATATTTTATTTAAACACCTTGATTACATACATGATTGTGTTTGGGTTTCAGTCATGTAAAGAACACCACCCATCACCAGTGCAACATTCCCATCACCAATGTCCCAAATCTCCCTCCTCCCCACTCAACCCCCGCCTGTACTCTAGACAGGCTTTCCATTTCCCTCATACATTCTCATTATTAGGACAGTTCAAAAGGTATTTATTTCTCTAACTAAACTCATCACTCTTTGTGGTGAGCTTCCTGAGGTGAGCTGGAACTTCCAGCTCTTTTCTCTTTTGTGTCTGAAAATTATTATTGCAAGAATGTCTTTCATTTTTCTTAAAACCCATAGATGAGTGAGACCATTCTGCATCTTTCTCTCTCTCTCTGACTTATTTCACTCAGCATAATAAATTCTGTGTACATCCATGTATAGGAAAGTTTCATGACTTCATCTCTCCTAACAGCTGCATAATATTCCATTGTGTATATGTACCACAGTTTCTTTAGCCATTCGTCTGTTGAAGGGCATCTTGGTTGTTTCCAGAGTCTTGCTATGGTAAATAGTGCTGCAATGAACATAGGTGTAAGGAAGGGGGTTTTGTATTGTATTTTTGTGTTCCTAGGGTATATTCCTAGGAGTGGTATAGCTGGATCATATGGGAGCTCGATTTCCAGTTTTTGGAGGAATCTCCATATTGCTTTCCATAAAGGTTGAACTAGTCGGCATTTCCACCAGCAGTGGATAAGAGTTCCTTTCTCTCCACATCCCCGCCAACACTGTTTATTCTCATTCTTTGTGATGTGTGCCATTCTCTGGGGTGTGGGGTGGTACCTCATAGTTGTTTTGATTTGCATCTCCCTGATGATTAGTGATGTGGAGCATTTTTTCATGTGTCTTTTGGCCATTTGTATTTCTTCTTTGTCAAAGTGTCTGTCCATTTCTTCTCCCCATTTTTTGATGGGATCAGATGTTTTTTTCTTGTAAAGTTCTGTCAGTGCCTTGTATATTTTGGAGATTAGCCCCTTATCTGATGGGAATTGGGTGAATAGTTTCTCCCACTCAGTGGGTGGCTCTTGTATTCTGGGCACTATTTCCTTAAAGAAAAACATTTCTCCTGATCCTATCAATTAGATAAGTAGCTCTATAGGTTTATTTTAGTTTAGTTTGTTTATTACTTTAGTTTTACTTGGTTTGGTTCATATATATCTCATCCTCTAGCAAATGAGTTATTGTTAGATCTCATTTATAAATATGTAATCACAAGAAAGATTACATATCTCTTGTCATCTATAGGACTATTTGAGACCTAACTTCAAGAAAGAAGTAATTTTCATCAATTTTTCATCAAATTTTAAAGATGGGGAAATCTTGTGATGAGAAGAAAATTGTAAGGTTCCTTTGTGAAAGACATAGCCATGGGGAATGACAGATCTATAAAGAGTTCTTTGTAATCTACCACAGTATTATATTCCTTCATTTTAAAGGTCTTCCACAATAAACATGTAATAAAATCAAAATGCCTGTCTGCCCCTCTAGGAACTAGCACAAAAGTTTGATAATTTAATTTACTCTGTCCTGTACATAAGTTATTAGAATTCTCAGGGTATTTGTAGAACAACAAGAACGACGACAACAACAACAACAAATGGAAATTATTGCTATGTGTTGTGTGACCTCCTATACAAGAATAAAATACAATGGAGTGGAACTAATGATTTCTTTTGTAAGTCACTTAGATATTTCAACCTAGACCATAATGCTCCACCAGGGAACAGTTTTCAAGCTCATATATTTTATGCATGCTTATTAAACATATTTTATTTATGTACAATATATAAGTAATCATATTCAATGCCACAGTCCAAGTATGCAATAATATAAAAATCAAAGAAATAAACAGAAAATCGATCTTTAGTACTAAACCTTGGCCAAAATAACTATTGACAAGATTCTAGAATAAGAAGAATGTTTAGCTTCAAGATAGGCTTTCTTGCTATAAAAATACCATTAAAGTCAGCATCTGTAATAAAATATTCACTCAAGTTTTAGGGTCCAATACTCATTTTTCCAAAAAAATCAAGCCTAGACACCAGAATTATCACAAAAACATGCAAACATTTTAGAGAAAATGCTCTGCCTTACTTCATTGTGGGTCATAAAATTATCATCGACTAATTATATAAAAGGGTAATATATAAAAAAGAGTAATATATATACATATATATTAAATCTAGAAGAAATAAGTTTGTTCAATTACTCACTTAATGAACACTAACAGCAGTACTATAAGAGTTGATTCTATAAGAAAAAAAAAAAAAACCAAACCAGAGGACGGAGGTATTTGTGAGATCCCTGCCAATATAATGACTAATGTGCTTCAAGTTAAGAAGTGGTTAAAATATTAAAGAAAAAAGTTTACAGAAATATTTTAAATTTACCTGTTGAGAACTCAGATGCCAGCACCCCTATCTGCCTGTCTTCTGTGCTGTGCTCCATGTTCGGCCTGATTTCATCCTGTGTGTGGCTCATCTGCAGACAGCTTGCCTTCCCTGGAGCCTTCCCTGGAGGTGAGCTTACACGCCCAGAAAGGGGAAGCCGCTGAACCATGCTGGAAGTCAGATGCCAGCACCCCTATCTGCCTGTCTTCTGTGCTGTGCTCCATGTTCGGCCTGATTACATCCTGTGTGTGGCTCATCTGCGGACAGCTCACCTTCCAATCCTGGCAAGACTCATGAAATCGAAAAAACAGGAACACTTCCAAATAGCTTTTATGAAGCCAACATCACCTTGATACCTAAACCAGACAGAGATGCTACCAAAAAAGAAAATTACAAACCAATATCACTGATGAATACAGATGCAACAAAATCCTGGCAAATAGGATTCAATGCCTCATTAAGAAGATCATCCACTACGATCAAGTAGGTTTTATCCCAGGAATGCAAGGCTGATTTAACATCCATAAATTTATCAACATAATACACAACATCCACAACAAGAAAAATAGAAATCACACACATCTTATCAATAGATGCAGAGAAAGCATTTGATAAGGTCCAACACCCATTCTTGATCAAAACTCTCAGCAAGATGGGAATGGAAGGAACCTTTCTCAATATAGTTAAGGCCATCTACCACAAGCCAGAGGCAAATATTGTCCTCAATGGAGAAAAACTGAAAGCCTTTCCTCTAAATTCTGGCACAAGACAAGGCTGTCCTCTCTCACCACTCCTATTCAACATAGAACTGGAAGTACTTGCTATAGTGATTAGGCAAGAAAAAGATATCAAGGGAATCCAGATAGGAAAGGAAGAAATCAAGCTGTCGCTATTTGCAGATGACATGATACTCTACCTAGAAAACCCTAAAGTCTCTACCAAAAAGTTTCTAGAAACAATAGATTTATATAGCAAGGTGGCAGGCTACAAAATTAACACACAAAAATCAATGGCCTTTCTATACACCAATAGTAATAAGGAAGAAATGAACATTAAGAAAACAACCCCATTCACAATAGTGCCACACAAACTCAAATACCGTGGAATAAACTTGACTAAAAATGTGAAGGACCTATACAAAGAAAACTATAAAACTCTGCTCCAAGAAATAAGAGAGGACACGTGGAAATGGAAACATATACCCTGCTCATGGATTGGCAGGATTAGCATCATTAAAATGGCAATACTCCCCAAAGCATTGCACAGATTTAATGTGATCCCACTAAAGATACCCATGACATTCTTCAAAGAAGTGGATCAGGCACTTTTGAAATTTATTTGGAACAATAAACACCCTAGAATAGCTAAAGCAATCATTGGGAAAAAGAATATAGGAGGAATTACTTTCCCCAACTTTAAAATTTACTACAAAGCGATACTTATCAAAAGAGCATGGTATTGGAATAAAGACAGGCCCTCAGATCAGTGGAATAGGCTTGAATACTCAGAGAATGTTCCCCAGACATACAATCACCTAATTTTTGATAAAGTAGCAAGAAATCCTAAATGGAGCAAAGTAAGCCTCTTCAACAAGTGGTGTTGGCACAACTGGATAGCCACTTGCAAAAAATTGAACTTAGATCCCCAGTTAACATCATGTATGAAGGTTAAATCCAAATGGATGAAAGACCTCGATATCAGACCCAAAACCATAAGATATATAGAACAGGTAGGTAAAACACTCCAGGACATTGAGACTAAAGGCATCTTCAAAGAGGAAACTGCACTCTCCAAACAAGTGAAAGCAGAGATTAACAGATGGGAATATATTAAACTGAGAAGCTTCTGTACCTCAAAAGAAATAGTGCCCAGGATACAAGAGCCCCCACTGAGTGGGAGAAACTATTCACCCAATACCCATCAGATAAGGGGCTAGTCTCCAAAATATACTAGGCACTGACAGAAATTTACAAGAAAAAAACATCTAACCCCATCAAAAAATGGGGAGAAGAAATGGACAGACACTTTGACAGAGAAGAAATACAAACGGCCAAAAGACACATGAAAAAATGCTCCACGTCACTAATCATCAGGGAGATGCAAATCAAAACAACTATGAGGTACCACCTCACACCCCAGAGATTATCACACATCACAAAGAATGAGAACAAGCAGTGTTGGCGGGGATGTGGAGAGAACGGAACTCTTATCCACTGCTGGTGGGAATGCCGACTAGTTCAACCTTTATGGAAAGCAATATGGAGATTCCTCCAAAAACTGGAAATTGAGCTCCCATATGACCCAGCTATACCACTCCTAGGAATATACCCTAGGAACACAAAAAAATAATATAAAAATCCCTTCCTTGCTCCTATATTCATTGCAGCACTATTTACCATAGAAAGACTCTGGAAACAGCCAAGATACCCTTCAACAGATGAATGGCTAAAGAAACTGTGGTACATATACACAATGGAATATTATGCAGATGTCAGGAGAGATGAAGTCATGAAATTTTCCTATACATGGATATACATGGAATCTATTATGCTGAGTGAAATAGGTCAGAGAGAGAGAGAGAGAAAGACGCAGAATGGTCTCACTCATCTATGGGTTTTAAGAAAAATGAAAGACATTCTTGCAATAATAACTTTCAGACACAAAAGAGTAAAGAGCTGGAAGTTACAGGTCACCTCATGAAGCTCACCACAAACAGGGATGAGTTTAGTTAGAGAAATAATTACGTTTTGAACTACTCTAATACTGAGAATGTACGAGGGAAATAGAAAGCCTGTCTAGAGTACAGGCAGGGGTTAGGTGGGGAGGAGGGAGATTTGGGACATTGGTGATGGGAATGTTGCACTGGTGATGGGTGGTGTTCTTTACATGACTGAAATCCAAACACAATCATGTATGTAATAAAGTTGTTTAAATAAAAAATTTTTTTAAATTTATTTGTTGACCAGAAGTAGGTATTTGTTAGTATCCCATTTCAGCTTTCCTAACCAGAGTATTCAATAGCTCTTGGCGACTATTTCTTTGAAATGTGAATTAAATGACAAAGTCATAAATTATATAAATTTTAAAATTTCACATATCCTTTTCATGGTATCCTCCTCCCCCCACACTGGTTCTAGGCTTCATCGTGTGACTTGCTTCAATGAACAAGAGAGGGTATTTGTAACTCAAGAAGAGACGTGAGAAGAACTTTCTAAATGGAGCTTGTGCTCTTGATTCCTGGCACTATGTGAACAAGACCAGGCCAGCCAGTAGAAGATGAAAACCATCTCACCCAATCATGTCCTTTTGTCCAGCTGAGAGCCAGGTATGTGAATGACAACAGATAGAACCAGCCAGCCTTCAGCTGACCCACCAAGAACCTTCATATAAACCAACTTAGACAGCCCAGACAAAGTCAGTGTAATGATTTCCACAGAGAGTAAACTAGAAATAGGGTTATATCTGTGAGCTTAAAAGATGGAGAGGCAATTGTTATGTAACAATGCCTAACATTAATAAGGCAAGATAGTCGTGTCGAATCATTGAACCATCTGTTAAGATACCCATTAGTGCAGTGCCCATGAAACTCAAGGCAATTGGGCCTGAGGTTTGCTGTGTTGTAAGTATTGTGATTGAAAGAGCTGATGTCGTTTCTTCACAAACCCATGTGGAATGGAATTCGCCATTTTGGACACAGGTTTTAAAACACAACTTCTAGTAGGTGAGACTGGTTCATGGGATAACTTTTACTTCTTCCACAAAACCGGGGATCTCTGAGGCACATCTTGGTATGTGCCACACTAATTGGTACTGAGAGTAGTCTTTTCTGGTTGCCTAAAGAACCAGTAGTCCATGCTGAAGCGATGACTCAGTGGTAGGGTGTTTGCCTTGCATGCATCTGACCCAGGACTGACCATGGTTCGATTCCCCAGTATCCCATATGGTTCCACCAGCCAGGGGTGATTTCCCTGAGCATCACCAAGTGTGGCCCAAAAAACAAAAAAAAATAAATAAATAAAAATAAAAATAACCAATAATCCTTAGACTCAAGTCTCCAAGGGTTGAATCAGCTCTATCTTGTTCACCAGATTTACAAGAGAAATTTTTTCAGTTCTGATATGTGACCATCTCAGACTGCCTCTTTGCAAATTATATTTGGTCCTTGCTGACTAGCATTACTACCACCAGCTCTCAACGTTGTACCTAGGTTTAGCCTCCAATTGCAGTGAGTTTCCTAAGCACATTCCAGCCTCCATCTGACCTTGCTTCTCTCAAAAATTCTATGACCGGTGATTGAACTATTTTTAGTATCAAATCGTTCAAAATTAGTTCTAGCTACTAACTACTCAGTTAGATTATTCTTTTACCATAAAATGTCAGTTATTCTTTTCAAACTCACTGTCAGACAGAATTGAATTCTGTTGCCAAGACCTCTTTCTCCATTCTTAAGGTATTTGACCTTAATTATTCATTTTTTTCTCTCTCTATAGTATTAACTTGGTACTTGTCACCCTTGGTTTGTATGTTCATAATAATTGAACTAGCCAAAACTCTCCCAGCACAAAGATCCTAAATGCACTGACCTACAGTATCTCCCAATTTGTCTTACACTATTGCAAAAATAGAAAATGAAAATATTTGTGGACATTGAAGTAAACTTGTGGAATTTGGTGGAAAAAATAGATAGAACTTGGCGCAAAATCATATTTTCTTTACCGTATTGTATAAAATTAAAATAGTGTGGGTTTTGATTCAGTGGTGAAAGATACCAAGTATAAATATATGAACAACTTGGAGACAAAAAATTTTTTTAATTTTTGGCAAGAAATTTGGTAAAGAGTTATGATGTAGTGAATAGAGCAGTTGCCTCACAATGTGACCAATATAATCACCAATGATCATTTACGTTTAGACAAGAATTTTTGCAAGTTATAAAAATATAAAACTATTTCTTACAATTATTGAAAAATACAATATGTTTACTATTTAATGTTTAAGGAATCTGACTACTTTCTTTCACTAACAAATGTACAAATTTTGTGAAGTGTTGTAACTATGATACAAAAGCTACCCACAGAATGAGAGAAACTATTCACCCAATTCCCGTGAGATAAGGGGTTAATATCTAAGATATATAAGGTACTGACAGAACCTAACAAGAAAAAAAAACATGTAAACCAATCAAAAATGGGGAAAAGAAATGAATAGACACTTTCTCAAAGAAGAAATACAATGGCCAAACGGCACATGAAAAAATGCTCCACATCACTGATCATTGGGGAGATGCAAATCAAAACAATGAAGTATCATCTCACACCACAGAGACTGGCACACATCACAAAGAACAAGACTAATCTGTGTCAGCGGGGATGTAGAGAGAAAGGAACTCTCATTCACTGCTGATGGGAATGTTATCTAGTACAGCCCTTAAGGAAAACAATATAGAGATTCCTCAAAAAACTGGAAATTGAGCTCCCATTTGATCAGACTATACCACTCCTATGGATATATCCTAAGAACACAACAATACAATACAAAAATGCCTTCCTCACACCCATATTCATTGCAGCTCTATTTACAATAACCAGACTCTGAAAACAACAAAGATGCCCTTTAACAGATGAATGGCTAAAGAAACTGTGGTACATATCCACAACAGAATGCTATGCAAGCATCAGGAAAAATGAAGTCATGAAATTTTTCTATGCATGGATAGATTTGGTAACTATTACACTGAGTGAAATAAGTCAGAGAGAGATAGATATAGAATAATCTCACTCATCTGTGGGTTTTAAGAAAAATAAGAGACATTATTGTAATAATACCCACAGACAATAGAGATGAGAGCCAGAAGGACCAGCTCAAGTTATGAAGTTCACCACAAAGAGTGGTGAAGGCAGTAGAGAAATAACCACACTAACAACTATCATGACAATGTTAAGGAGTGAGAGAAGTAGAATGCCTGTCAAACACAGGCTGGGGGTGGGGGAGGAGTGAGATGGGGATCATTGATAGTGGGAATGTTGCACTGGTGAAGAGGGGTGTTCTTTTTATGATTGAAACCCAACTATAATCACGTTTGTAATCATGGTGCCTAAATATATAAAAAAATAATTTTGTGAAGTGAATAGATTTCCCATTCATTTAAATATGTTCAGCCATAAAAGCTTTAGAAAGACCTTTACCTTTAGTAAAGACCTTGTACTCACACCACCAGGAGAGCCATCTATGAGATTGGACTCCACCAAAAGGGAAAAGTAGCCACAAATAGTGGCTGACCCCTTTAAAGGCCAAGATTCAGGTCTGCTTGGAGCTGTCCTCAGCCCTGACAGGACACACTTGAACTGGATACCAATGCTCCTGAACACCTAGATTACAAAGTCTCAAATGTTCCCTGGTTGGACTGGAGGGGTAGTATAGCAGTGTTTTTCAGGTATGCAGCTAACCCAGGTTTTATACTTGGCATTCCTTGTGGTCCCCCAAGCACCTCCAGGATTAATTCCTGAGTCCAGAGCCAGGAGCAAACCTTGAACATTTCCAGCAATGACCCAAAACGACAAAAAATAAATAAAATAAAATTAGAAATACAATGGTTCTTTGTCTGCCCTTAGCAGAGAAGATCTAATGTCATACTCACCATGACTCCCCAACCTTTCTGCAAAGTTTAATTTTGAGGGCATCCTTGATATGCACAGAGCCACATTCAAGTTCCCAGGTAGATTTTTTACTACACTTCTTCTATCTCAGGATTTTCCTTAAAGTACCATGGACCAAAGACCAAACCTTGAGGCCTCTAGTCAAGTTACGGAATCTCTCCAAATCTTCTAGTTTCATCCTGAGTCTTCATCCTTCAAAGTAATGCCTGTCTCCTTTACAAAGAGTACACACTATGCATTTGTAGTTATTCCCCCTCCCTTGGATTTAAATGTTTCTGATTTATTAAATTAACCTAAATCAGTGCAGAGACTCTGAGAACACATAGCCTTGTTTTCCCATCCTGGTAACACCATTGAGTTCAGAGTTTGACTTTAGAAAAAAACTGTTTAATTTCTACCCTTGGTTTTCTCATCTGTAAAATCAACTTAATAATAGTTTCCACATTTTGAAGATTTAATGAGCTAAATACAGCAATTTGTGCAATACCAGACATATGGTAAGAATCCATTTTATTAAAATTTGCTATTATTGCCTTTTCACTGCTGTTATTATACTCATTTTTATTATTTTAATTATTGGTAGGGCCATAAGAGAATAAAAAAGGTAAAAAAAAATAAGGGGGGGTGGGGGAAGCCATATGTTCCCTTTAACATTGTTCCTAAGATCTGCTCTGAGGACAATGGGAACTTTATACATGGGTACAAGGGGTCCTAGAGAGCCAAGAAATCCCAAAAGCAATGAAGTCAAATCTAATTTAGGGAAGAAAAAAGGCCCCAGTCATTCACATACCCTCGCTTCCCTGTTCAAAATGCTAGTGGTGTATCAGAGTGATAATACAGCAAGTAGAGTGCTTGCCCCACATGCAGGCAATACAGATTGGATCCCCAGTATCCCATATGCTTCCCCCAAGCCTGCTAAGACTGAGCCCTGTGCACAGAACCAGAAGTAAGCTCTGAGAACAGCTGAGTGTGGCTCAAAAACAATAAAAATGCTACTGCTGCTCATTGCTACTAGTGTAAAATCCAGGCAGGTACCCCAGGTCTCTTACCCTGTTTTAGCTCCTTCATTGATCTATCACAAAATTATTTTCTTTCATATTCAGGGTCTGTCTCTCTTTACTGGAATGCAAGTTCTGTGAAAGCAGAGATCTTCTTGCCGTGGCCATGACTGTATCCCAACACGTAAAGAATTGGCTCATAGCAGATGCTCAAATATAAACGCTGAAGGAATATTAATTAATATAAGCAGTTATGTCACACAAGTTCTAGAAATTGAGATATATGCAATTTGTGTGTTCGCAAATGAATGTTGTCCTGCTTTAGAAATGACTTGCATGAATGGTTGAATGAATGAATGGAAAAGAGAATTGACTCATCTACACATGAGGGAAAATTGTCATAAACAAGCATGCAAATACACACACACACACACACACACACACACACACACACAACCCTGAGAAAGCCAAACTCGAATGGCTTCTTGCACCAGGGTCCGTTTTATCCCCACAGTAATAAAGAACTTACAAATTTCTGACCGATATGACCGACCCAGTGGTGGTCCTATCAGTGGTCTCAGCAAACAGCATTAAATATAAACCAAGCAAAGCCCTGGTTTCAAATTGGCTGCTAGCTGACTTTGAGACCAGCCATGCAGGTTTCATCTCTCTGTGATTCTCATTCTTGCTCTGAAAACTAGGACACAAAGCTAGATGATTTCTGAAGTTCTTTCACCCATGATAAAGAAATTTGGTGATTTTCGACCACTCAGAAAAGTCTAGACTTTGATGGAATGCTCCTCATTATTTCTTTAAAAAAAAATTAACACACACACACACACACACAGCAACCTGCTTCCAGGGTGTGGCAGCCTAAGTCATTGTAGTCAAGGGTCCCCAAATAGGTAGTACACACATCTGCACCCCAGTTCTTGCTATCCAAGCCCTATTGCATTGAAATTTATTTATGTGTTTGTTTGGCTGTGTGTTGCCTTTGTGTGACTCCAAAGAGCACTCAAGAGAGACAATGTCAAACTCGATGACAAAGTTTTCTTTCTCTCGAGCAGAGTCAGGCTGGCTCCCTGTTTTTTCAGCTGACCCAGAATTGCTAATTCTGCTGATTTCCTACTGTAACTGCCTCCTCATTTACCACACAGTGGAGATCTGATTCCTTCCTACTGAGACAAGTAGTTTTGCCTGCTCCTTTGGGCTTTCAGTATTCTTCCAAATTATTCTGATTGATATAGACCTCCATCCATGCTAATTATGCATAGCTTCTCTTATAAAGTGTGGTTTCCATAGCAACAGCGAAGGGAGAACAGGTGTGCGGAAAGCTGTGATATATTAAATGACAGTTACCCTCTGCCTCTCCTATGCAGATTGCTTTTCTCTGCGTTTATTTATAGCAGGCAGTAATTAATCTGTGTGAATCTCATTGCTGGGGGGTAGGGTGGGAGAAGGATACAAAATGATTAACCAGAGTCCTAATTATCCTCATACCTTTGAATTTTTGAGAATTTCGTCAGCATCAGATAAATTCCAAAGTAGAATTGTTGAACTTTCACTTGTGCGGGGATGTTGTTGCATGAACCTCAGGTGATCATCTACAAACTGGCAGCATTCTTCTGGATGCTGCAGTGTTGAGGTGGGCACCTGCATTTGGGCAATTTACAGAGGACTCCAAAAGTTGTCCCCTGGGCTCTCTCAAATGACCTGTCAAGAAACAAAATTAAAAAGGCCAGAGGTGATTCAGACTCCAGAGACAGCCCAGCTTCATGCACATGGAGAGAGAAATTTTGTGACTTCAAAGCAAAGAGAAAAAAAGCAGAGCAGCATAGTGAGACTGGCCCTAACTAACTTCAGGGCCTGGAATGCTGTAAAACAAAGAAATGCATTCCAAGAGAAAGCAGAACTGGACACCAGTACAGAACCAATATTAATTGCGACTTTAACATCTCTTCTCTCTATGTGTCAAAGTGTTTCTATCTGTAAAAAGAGAAAATAGAGAGTTAAACCAGATACTTAGTTTTGTTTCAGCTCTTGAAAATTAATATATCAGATATGCATTAATAGGCATCATCTCTTCGTGTTTTCTGCGGTAACAAAGCTAATGTTTTAATGACTAAGTTTTTACTCCTATTTATGTCCATTCGTGTCACTAGGAACTCCTGTGTGTCATTATGTCATTTGAGGATCAAGGTTAATGATAGACACTGAAAAAGTGGCCTAGGGATCTCATACTAGCAGTTAATTGATCCTATCTAGATTGATCATGTGACTTCAAGGAGCCACAAGAGAGCAAGGAAGTACATACATTAGGCCAGCAATGGAGAAACTTGGAAATATTTGATGAGCTATACCAATGGCTATTGTATTGCAGTTCTGAAAGTTACTAAGAAAATAAATCTTCAAAGTTCTCATCCTCAGTCAGCTCAAAGGTCTGAAATGCATGATTAGATTGCTGGAACCCTAGTTCAATCTCCAACATTGCACGATCCCCTTTAAGCACAGCTGGAAGTAAGCCCTGAGTACCAAAGTTTATCAAACTCTCCTTGCCCCTCCAAAACTAATTTCTCCTGGCCAAGAAACACAGTTGTCATGTCTGCATTCTGCCAGATTTGTAGACTTACTCCGTTCTTGAAAGAAATATAAACCACACCATGAAAAATTATGAGTACCTCAGCCAGGCTGCTGAAAACTGGTGATGTTGGGAGGAGAGAGCTGGCCAAGGCCCCATACTGCCAAAGCCATGCCTGCAGCATATATCACCCACAATCGCCTCTATGCAATGCAATGGCCCTGCTTCAATACTCCTCTGAGGTTCTAGGTATGTCAGTATTTGGTTTGACATCACCAGGACATTTTTGGAGTGAATGTGGGGAACCCTCCTAATACCTTCTGGCAACCAGAAACATGCTCCACAAAGCCACGGTATTAGTAATAGTACTTGGAACTCCTGAACCTCGCAGCTGCATTTGCAGTCGTGCAACAGCTCTGGTATTTTTAATACTGTCATCCCCATAGAAACACACTCACTTAGACGCCAATGTGTATCTGAAGCCACCTAATGTTCAGAAACAAAAGAAGTAACAGAATGATCAACTAGCAACAAGGGCTTATTAAACAATTTTTCTAATTTTATAAATTACTTTAAACGTCATGGTTTACAAAGTTATTCATAATGCATGCATTTGTGCTTTTCACAGTGACAAAATAGCTCACGATTGATAATACTACACACCAGTGTCCCGAGTTTCCTGCCTGTCTGCCCTCCCTTCACTTCCTGCCCTCTCCTCTGGCTGCCTGTACTTCTCTCTCTCTCTCTCTCTCTCTCTCTCTCTCTCTCTCTCTCTCTCTCTCTCTCTCTCTCTCTCTCTCTCTCTCTCTCTCTCTCTCTCTCTCTCCTTTTTTTCCCTTTTAGATACTCTTTTAGATGTCAACTATGTGATATATGGATTTTAAGTAAAGTTATTTATATATTTTTAATTCCCCTTCATTGGTAGCATGAAGTTGTAGTAAGGTAGTTGTATATCTATAACTAAATCGTGCTCAACCTTATATGTGAAAAAACTGTATTTTCAATAATCTAGTAACCATAGTGTTTAAATTAAAAAAAATAATTCTCCTGAGGCTGGAGTAATATCGCTGGAGTAATCTCACAGGTGTTTGCCTTGCACACAGCCAATCCAGATTCAATCCCCAGCATCCCATATGGTCCTCCGTGCTTTCCAGGAGCAATTTCTGAGCACAGAGCCAGGAGTAACCCCAGAGCACCATCGTGTGTGGCCCCCAAATAAAAGCAAACCAAAAATAATTCTCCTAAATGTGGTAAAAGAGACTAGGTAGACATGATGGTGATAATTTTCTACAAATACAAATATTTTATTTATTTATTTATTTATTTATTTATTTATTTATTTATTTATTTATTTATTTTGGGCTACTCCCGGTGATGCTCAGGGGTTACTCCTACTAGGCGCTCATAAATCGCTCCCTGACTTGGGGACCATATGGGATGCCGGGGATCAAACCTCGGTCCATCCTGGGTCAGCCGCGTGCAAGGCAAATGCTCTACCACTGTGCTAGCTCTCCGGCCCCACAAATACAAATATTGAATCATTATATTTTCACACTGAAACTAATATGCTAATTAAATGTCAATCACGTTTATTTTACTTGTTTTATATCAATATTTTAAATTAAACAAACATTAATAAAATAGGAATGGCTGCTGTGAGGTAGCTTTGCATTCTGTGGTTCTACTACTATGTAACAGTGACTTCTCTGTAAATTGCACATGTCTAAAAAGTGGAATGGAGAAATTAATGAGAGATTGAACCAAAGGACTGGAATGTTGTGCTAGAGTGGTTGATTCATGAGTAATTCTTGTTTCCTTTTCTTCATTTTCTAAACTTGGGATAATACTAGAGAAATGTACCTCAATATTAAAAGATTAAATTCTATTAGTCCAACATGTTTGTGTTAGGGGCCAAACTAGTACCTGGGCACAGTGCAAGTTTGTGTGGAAAGTACAAAAGTGATTAAATCAGGTTCACCAATGACTATATTTTTAATATTTTATTTAAACAACTTTATTACATACATGATTGTATTTGGGTTTCAGTCATGTAAAGAACACCACCCATCACCAGTGCAACATTCCCATCACCAATGTCCCAAATCTCCCTCCTCCCCACCCAACCCCCGCCTGTACTCTAGACAGGCTTTCTATTTCCCTCGTACATTCTCATTATTAGGATAGTTCAAAACGTAGTTATTTCTCTAACTAAACTCATCCCTGTCTGTGGTGAGCTTCATGAGGTGAGCTGTAACTTCCAGCTCTTTTCTCTTTTGTCAATGACTATTTTTAAACAACATGCAAGTATGTGCTCAGCTGATAAAAGGAAAGTTAGAAAAATCAGAACGCAAAAGTAATCAATGAGGGCTTGAAATTTGTAAAAGGAGATGGAAGTGTGGACGGATGGTATCTAATCATCTGAGGTTTAAGTTGATTCCACATGACATTTTTTCCAGGTAGGAGATATGCCTGTATTGTAAACAACTATGAGTTCCCATCTCTAGTAGATAGGAACTCATAGTTGTTGATCGATTTCTCTGTGGAGGTGTGGTTATTGAAGCTGTTGTCCCCAGATATTCCTAGTTTTTTCTCCTCTTTTCTTTTCTTTCTTTATGGGCTAAGTCATGTTTCTTATATCAAGACCATGGCGGTTTTTGCTTTTTTTTTTTTGCTTTTTTTTGTGTTTGTGTTGTTTTGCTTTGTTTTGTTTGTTTGTTTGGTTTTTGTTTTTGTTTTGTGCATGTGTGGTGCTTACCATTATTGTTGGAGGCCTCACTGGATAATGGACACCTTTTGTTTTGTTTTGTACTGATGGAATGTTTCATTTCCTTTTTTCTCCATCGCCTCCCAAATCGATGATGAGAACCTCTAGAAGGACTCTGCCCACTTTTGGAGTATTAGTTTACTACTTTTGGAGTATTAGTTTACTACTTTTCTCTTCTTCAGACCAAACCACGCGAACTTAACTAGCTAGGCCTACCTCCCAGTTAGAGGGGGAAATTAGGGAGACACCTAGACCAATCAGATGCAAGACTACTAGGTGGTAGGATAGGTACATAGGGGACCACATATTCTAGCAGCCCTGGGGGTGAAGGAAGTGGATATGGGAGATACGACAAAAACAGAGGTGAAGGGAAGACAATTTGGTGATGGGAATCCCCCCTGATGTTATGTAAATATTTAACTAAAATATTATTGTCAACATGTAAACCACTATGATCAAAATAAAAATTATATAAAAAAAAAAAGGAGATGGAAGTGCAGTAGAAGTGGGCCAAGAAGTAGAACCAATAGATGACCATTTGGGCTTGAAATTTGTAAAAGGAGATGAAAGTGCAATAGAAGTGGGCCAAGAAGTAGTACCAATAGATGACCGTTTGATGGTGTAATAATAGAAAATGGTGGATTGATGAGAAATATGACTTGGTTGCACCAACTGAGCCAGAGTAAACTCAGAGCCTAGATATGTGATTCTATTTACAAATGATAAATGAATCTATGGGCATGTATGAGGCTCAAAGAGTACCAAGATAAAGAAGAGAAGACAAGAGAATAATTATAGAGAGATGAGGGATATCATAACAAAGGTAAATGTACTTGATCTATATACAGCCATCTATGGTTTGATCCCCAGCATACATATGATCCCTTTAGCAGTCAGAAGTGATCCCTGAGCACAAAACCAGCACAAAGCCCTGAGCACTTCCAGATGTGCAAAATAAAGAAAATAAAAGGCAACAAGAGAATAGAAGAGGGAGAGACGGTGAGAAAGGAGGAATAGGGAAGAAGAGGGAGAGGGAAAAGAGAAATCTGTGGACAGGCATAGAAAGAATATAAATATAGGATCATAAAGTCATAGTACAGTAAGTAGGGCATTTGCCATGGTTGTATCTGACCCAGGCTCAATCTCCAGCACCTCTTATGCCCACACCACGCTCTTTCAGCAGTGTTCCCTGAGTGCTGAGCCAGGAGTAAGCCCTGAGCACTTCTGGGTGTGGTCAAAAAATAATATGAATATGAGTCAGTTGTGGAGTCAGAAGTGGAGCCATAAAAACCTGCTTTATGCAATGTTTCAAAAAAAATATCTTCCTACCTTCCTATACTTTTCATATGGTAAGAAAATCAATAAGGTCAATGAGGGTGAAATCAGGAACAGCTTTTGTTTATGCAATTCCAAGACTACTTAAAAACAACTAGAGCAGGGCCTAGGCTATGACTCAGAAGGTAAAGCACATGCTTTTGTGTATGTTAGACCCTGGGTTCAATCCCCTACCACCAATATAATTCTGGTGACATCTGAGTACGTGAGGGCCACACAACAGGGTGTTGTCTTATATAATAAAAGAGTGAGAAAGCATCAATAGAATGATCTTGATGTCTTAAGAATGGCCCTTAGGCCTCCTAAGCACACTGGGGGTGACCTTCCTCCAACTAAAATAGCTTCAACAAAGAGGGCGGATTAGATGGATGCCTCCAACTATTGAATCCTGAGTGGGTGGATCTGGATATAGTGAACGAACTACTGTTCGAGAAATTTAAGATTCAAGGCCAGCAGAGTCAGAATCAGAAAAAGCTATGTCTATGACATATAAGGTAACTGGTGTGTGTATATGTGTGTATGTTTGTGAGTAGAATTAGGGCAACCACACAAAGGAACAGAATGCAAATGTTCATGGAATTAGAAAAACATACTTTTGAAATACTGATTTTAAAGCAATTTTGACTTACGAAAACAGCAATATCATATGGTTCAATCTAATAAAAAGTAATGAAAGCTAACTATTCTCTTGGAAAAGCATGCATTATCCAGATTTGTTTGAGACTGGCAAGATGCCAAACGTACATCAACGACCTTCCTGCCAGACTCTGGAGAAGCTGGATGAATAGTATCCAAGCCCTTGTCTAGAGTGGTTTAGGAAACAAACATAAAACAAATCATTTTTATTCACTGTGATAAATTCCCAAAGTATGTCACTTCAAACTAACAATAAGAACTTTCAAGGAACCAGGAAACAAAGCTGAAAGATGTCAGAATTGCTCAAGCATTGATGTTGCTGAAAGGAGAGAGAGAGGATGTTTATGTAAATGTAGCATCCTGGCCAGCATCATGGAGAGCCAAAGAGTCTTGCACACCCAATACAAGAAGTATTGTGACATTGCTGAAGCTAAAACTAGAAGGGTAAAATGCTAAAACATTAATGTAACAATGATGCATGGGTAAACATGATGTTCCTGTGGGTAATAAGAATATGCTGCAATAAACATGACCCACAATATATTACTCTCAATGCATAATATAAAGCAATACAAAGATTTGAATGCTCTCAAAGCTTTTGTAACTGAGTAGTGCTGAACAAACTACCCAAAAGTAGCAAAAATGGAGAGTAGTTGGAGTTGATTTCCATTTCTATTATCTCAGTGCTCAAGCACCGATAGCCATGTCTGTTTGTGAAAATAGAACAATACAATATTTAAAAGAATAGCGTTCAAAACTCACTTCCTATCCTCTAGTCATCAAGGTGGGGAAGACAGAAGAATCTTAGTGTCTCAACTTTCATATTGACTAAAAGAATAATAATGTTACCTATCACAAAGGATAATATTTAATATTAAAATAATAGAAGTAGATAACCATTGTCTGGTACTCAGTAAGTACTTAATACATGTTGGCTTACTGTGAAAAGAGGAGAAAGAAGTGGAGAAACAGTAATGGCGGTGGCGATGGTCCATTGTCTCCTCTACATTTAGACACAGTATACTTTCACTCAATAATAATAACCCATTAACTTAAGCTAATATGCATGTACATGGAAATGTAAAAAATACTACGCCTCTAATGTTTAAGGAGTTACGTAAGTTTTATGGCTTTAGATTGCCTTGTGTGCTGTTAAGAAATATTATAATGTGTTACAATCTGGGGACTTGAGGGACAAAGTCATTGTACATGGATTCTGTTTTATTTATCTTAATGTTCTTTGGCTGAAAGTTCAAAGTTAAAATATCAGCAAGGGGACTTCTTCTGAGAATTATGTTATGGGTGATTGTCCTTCCACTGTAACTTTACCTTGTCTCTTTCTTTGCATCTTTGTTCTCATAATTAAAAATAAAAAATTTAAAAAAAATAATAACCCATGAATTATCCAAGACATTCCAAGCACCAAAATTATAAGCAAGGTATGAGGACCAATCAATGAGAGTCTGTTCTGCCATTCTTTCTTTGAAATTCTGCCAAACGTATAATAACAGTGTTCCTTCTTTCTCCAATCTACTAGAAAAATATATAGTCAATTGGCTATTTATCCTCATTCTATACCTCACAGAGTTCATTTATCATTCAGATTCTGGAATGGAACAAAAAAGTATACTGAAGAGTTTTCTCTCACCCAAAACCCAGAGAGAGTAACCCTAAATTTCCATAATTATGTGTCGTGTTTCACCAAATGTAAGTCAGATTAATTCAGGCAAAAGTAAAATTAACTTTTTACTACACTACTAACTTTTTATTACACCCAGCGAGTCATTTGAGACCCACCAAAAGCCATTAAAGGCTATCTAGGCTAAAAGATAGCTTTGACCTCTGTTCTTTTACTTCTCTGCACCCCAAATTTTAATTTTAATTTAACTTCCACAAGTTCAGATTCTAATGATGATCAGTCATTCTTGCAGCTCAAAACCATACAAGAGGACTAAGCAAAAACTCAATCTAGAATGCACCCAGGTTCATCAAAGTTTCATTTTATTTTATATTAATTAAAGGAAAAATTAGACATAATGGAAAGAGAATTATTATTTGTAATAATTGATTTTTCCCAATTTTTTCCAGAATTTTAATAAAATATTTAAATATTTATTTATAAGAAACTGTGAGACTCTAAATAAGTGTCAATATAAATTTTATGAAGCAAGTAATGAGATATTTCTTTTTAGGTCAAAAATTAAAATTTCCATAATAACTTAAGTAAGAAGTAATAAAGTAATAAGCCTTATTTTAGGATAAAGGGAATAAGACTCAGAGAGAGGTAACAGATTTTCCAAGGCTGCCAGAGTTCCTTAGCTATAGTACTGGCCTGTCCTAATGTCTTCAAGCTCATTCAAAAACTTCATATTCTGCACTACTTCCATCAAAGATAAAGTTAGGAACTCAATAACCATGACTACAGAAATATTTAGCAATAGCCTGATACTCTCCACCTTTTAAGAGTCAATGACATAGAGTTGATAAAGTTTTGATGATCTAATAATCAAATAACATCATCCCACCATCACAAGAACAATTCTCATGGGAAGAAAACATATAGATTCTTTGAATCTCTAACTCCAGTATATTGATTCTCACATTATTTTTATTTTTAAAAAGACTTAAGAGGAAAGTAATAAAGAATACTATAGCAATAACAAACAAAAGTAAAAACTAAAGAACAGATAAATATATCCTCACAAAAGGAAACATTACTTGAAAGTTAGTCTGCTATATGCTTTTTGAGAGAGAAAAAGTAAAAAAAGTAAAAAAAAAAAAAATCCACAGAATGGGGAAACGTTAAAAAATTTTTCCCTCTAGATCTCCCAAGAACCATAAGGAATATCAAAAATTATTAAATTCCCAATTATTGCCATCCATACATATATTTTGCACAGCTGGAAAACAAGTTGAAGAGTGCCCATGACAAGCAAACAGAATATAGATGCATTAGAAGTCTTTACCAACCCAAATCCCCAGAAGGTAGCAAGCTATTCTAGACTTGTGCTAAAAAGAGATTTCTCATGGGAAAATGGCTGTCTTGGAGTATAAGACACACAGTTCATCATGCATTATGCAGAGGTTCATCAATGAAACAATGGTCCAGTGAGCCAGACTCAAAACTGACCTGCATTGAAAACACCCAGTATGTCTTAAATGAGATAACAACATTTTCTTGACCAAAACAGTTCACCAACATCTCTCCCTCTCCAGTCATCCTTACGGACAACTACAGAAACTCACAAAAATCATTGCTATTTTCTATCTGTGGTTCTAGTGCCTAGAGAGAACAGGCTTGATTAAAAGTTTTGGGAAGTTAGGATTACAAAATGTGATCCAGTGGTTTATTTTTTCACAGCCTAAGTTTTGATTTCTTAACTGCTGCACTGCCTGCTGTTTCTACCTTCTCTTAACTTGAATTATACACAGACAGATCATAAATTCAAATCACAATATATCAATCACTTATTCTCATGAAATGTACCATAATGAAAACTAACCCAAGTGTGGATTTCTGTCATGTAACACTAACTTACCTCTCTCCTTTTTTGACCTTTGTAGGATGGAAAGGAAAAACAGAAAAGGCACTGAGATTCACCTAATCCCCTTGCTTGAAGAGCATATCTTGTTACACCTTCCATATAAATGAACTCAGATTAACTTATACCAACTGTTCTCATCAAATTCATATTTTGATCACTTTCTCTCATCTATAAGGTTAAATAAAAGTATATAGACTGTGTAAAGGTGAAACTCTGAAGACACAAGCTTGGGGCTAGAGACATGAGCCAGCTGTAGAGTACTGGCCTTAGACCCTGAACCAGAATTTTAGCACCACCAAAAGAAAAACTTAGAATGAAAAACTTATCTTGACACCCCATCGGTGCTTCTTCCACTGCAGCAGGTTTTTATGTGGGGACTGGGCTCAAGAAATCATGGGTTATACCAGCTTTAACCCTCAGGTCTTTGACCTGCAGTGTATGAGTTCCAGCCTTTTGAACTAATTCCTTGTCCCAGTAACACACTTTGTTTTATTTGGTTTGGTTTTTTTGGTTTAGGGGCCACACTTAGTAGCACTCTGGGATTACTTCCGGCTCTGTGCTCAGAAATCGCTCGTGGCAAGTTCGGGGACCACGTGGGATGCTGGGGATCAAAACCCGAGTCTGCAGTGTGGAAAGCAAATGCCCTACCCACTGTGCTATTGCTCCAGACATGTGCTGGTAACATATTATTAAATGTCATTATAATGTGTGTATACAATGACTAACTAGTGAGGCTAACAGCAGAAAACTCACTATTCAATCCTAACCTGCACTCATCACCTAAAAGCCAGCCCCACATTTTCATTTATTGAACATCACTATTGTAATGGCCTTTTTTTTTCTTAATAATTTTTATTTTGACCAACGCGGATTACAAATCTTTCACAGTAGTATTTTAGGTACATAGTGACATTGAATCAGGGGCATTAACCCCTCAAATTACAAAATATTCTTAAATCCAAAATAGAACACCTTGATTTTGTTTTGGGGGTGGCTTTGGTTGTTGTTGTTTTTTTATTTCCTTTTATTTCCTAAAATATATAGTGACATAAAACCTGGGGCTCAAATCTTAAAGTAGTACACAATTAGCTATTGTAACATTCTTAAACCAAGGGCAAAATTTCCACCACAGAAATACGAATGTCTTTGACCTGAACTTCCCTACAATTAATTTGCAGCCTTAAAATAGTTTGCACTAAGATCGGGGGAGGGGAGAAGGTGTTAGTCTAATGAACATCTCTGGAGAAACACAGCCAGTGTAGCTTCACAAAGTTCCTAAAAATGTATCTGCAAGTTACAGGATGTGGCTTTTTCGGATGTGACATGCCACAGGAAAAGCACTGCGAGCTGTTGTGTTTCTGCAACTTATTATACTATTTAATTAGAATTTGTCTGTCAAAGAAGCAGCTTAAGCAGCAGTTATCAAAAGGGCATAAATATCTCAGCATCAACTCTTCTGCCCCAGAATTTAAATAGAATTTTTTAAAGCATGGGAAAATTCCAGGGTTCCATGAGATAGGTTAACAGTTCAATAGAGAGGTATATTGGCAGGTCTCTCTCTCTCTCTCTCTCTCTCTCTCTCTCTCTCTCTCTCTCTCTCTCTCTCTCTCTCTCTCTCTCTCTCTCTCTCTCTCTCTCTCAGGGGACTTTCATAGCTCATGTGCTATTCTTTTTATTAAATTTTAATATCTGATATATTAAAATTTGCTGCATCTCCTCTGTCCCAGAAAATTCACAGAGGACAATAGCAGATAAACTCTTGCCCACAGTAACAATTTTGTGCCCTTGGTCGCACAATAGCCATAAAACAATGGAGCCAGATATGGTTTCTTGAAACTGCTGTCATTGCTGCTGCTTCAGAAGATGAAGTGGCTTTCCTTTATCCTACGGTATTACTACAGAAGCTTTCTGACATGTTGGTTTTTTAACAACCTGGCTAAAACTGCCACTTACTGGGGTTTTCTGAGTTAGACTTAAAATCAAGTTAAATAAAAACAGAGGGACATTATTGATAGCAAGCAACTAAGATCCCAGTCCCTTAGCCCCAGATTCAAAGATAGAACAATTCAGTAGGAAGTTTTCAGGAGCTCCATGTAAGGCCCATAATAGGACAAATAGATAATACTTGGAGAAGGGAAAGTCAGAGGCAGCAGGAGTGATTTCCTCTGGAAAGGGAGGAGAGACAAGGCTAGTGCAGTGAACCTCACACAGATAGATCCAATATTGGATGGCCCTCCATATCCATAACCTGGTTCTTTCCAGTGCTTGTAGTCAATGGATGCTCCAGCACTACAAACACAGGGTCGATATGATATGAGCTGCAAAGACTAAAAGATTTACTCTGTAGAAGATTTACTCAGGGAAGTGTGTGCTGACCTCTGAATTAAGGATTGGTGGTTGAGTTGGTGACATAACAGGTGAAGCTGTAACTTCCTTCCAGGAAGTCAATATAGAACATCATCAAGCTCAAGCCAGAATCTGAACTTTTAAGAGCATCACTGCAGTGTTCGATGACGAGCAGAGCTAGGGCTCAAGCCCTTGCAATTCCAAGTCCAGAAACTAAATGGCTTTAAATTACTTTTCAGCAGGGAAAAACTGGGTCTACCAACCTTGGCTGGTAAGCCATATCCCTCCTTCTGGGAAGAATACCAAGGGAGTGATTTACCTTTAAAAGATTTACTCTCTTGAAAGCCTTTGACCTCCTATCTTGCTTTGCAGACGTTGAAAATTCTTGGAGTTGGTTTGGTTGTGGGAGTCAGTTCTTTTCCATGATATTAAAAAGATAAGCAATAACTAAGATGGTTGGTGAGTTACTGATTTATTGCCTCTCCTCTCCAAAATCATCCACAATACCTGCTCTGTGATAATGAATTGGACTCAAACACTACTTTAACAGTGAGTTTGTTTGTTACAATGAGCACAATATTTGTCAATAGAGGGAGCAGGTGGGATACTGCAGGCAGCTGGCACATCTCTTTCTAGTCCTTCTTTATATTTTAATTACTTTATTTAAACACACTGGTTTACAAATTTGTTCAGAATACAGTTTTTTTCTGTATGTATAAAGTTGTTCATGATTGAGTTTCAGGCATATAGTATATGACATCCTTCACCAGCAAACATTTCCCACAACCAATGTTCCTGGTTTTCCTCACCCTGTCCCCTTGCCTGCCTCTGTGGCAGATATTGTTCTTTCTCTCTCCATCTCTATCGCTTTCTCTCAATGGCTTTTAACTACACTCAGATCTACAATCAACGGCTCATGAATGTGAAAACATATGACGTCTCTTTAACCCAAAGACATACTCAAGCCATGCTGTCCCCCAGAGAAGTGTTACTTCCTTGTTGCACAGTCCCTTGCCTGCAGACATGGCAATGCTTCCAACATCGCTCACAGAAGTTCATTCCCAACCCCCTCACTCACCTAAGTCTGATCCTCAGCTCATTTGACCCCATCAAGGTGATGCTGATGGAATCCAAACATATACAGTAAGAGTCCACCTTGCCCAGTTACTGTAAACTAGCTCTGCCGCCAATAGCCCAGATAGCATCAACATCATCAAGAGAGCTACAACAGGGTCTTTTTCAGTGAAATCTGAACATCTACCTCCACAGTTCTGATTCCTGAGGTAACTTTTAGACTTCTTTTTCTGTCTTTACACATAGTTTGATGATTGTCATCACCTTCCCCCAGTGTTAAAATCACTAAGATAGGGTTTAAAAGCAGATGAGTTAAGAAAACAGACTGGGATATACCACTGCTTTTATGAATTCCTAAGAAACCTCATATTTTACTTCTTTGAATAACTCTCAGCATGGGCATATGAACTCACAAAACTCTCAAAACCACTGGCTTATGAGTGAGTGAAAAAACAAGTTTAACCTTGATTAAGAAGAGTCAATGGATAATCTATGAACATAAGTCACTCATATAAACTTAAGAAATTTGATATCTCAAGCCTTTTTTCTAAATTATAGTATATTTTCTAATATAGATAAGCTATTATTATGTTCTGTTTAGAATACCTACATCAATTTTCTTCCCATTTAGCAAGTCTTTCACCATAGCAACACAAGCACATACTAAACAACCAGAGGTTTTAGCAACAAATAAGAAAGGGCTTGATGTTTTCCTTTACCTCACTTACATTTTTCCATTATAAAATATAGTGTTGTATCATGAACACTTCCATCAATTAGGCCACATGAGTTACAAATGTAACTAGTCCATGTTTTGGTTTAGGAATATACAACTTTTATCCAGTTGCATCCTTCCCTCAACATCTGGCAACAAGACATCAAGTTCCTACTCCATGACTGTTGCAGAGCTAGTAAGAGTTTGAAAGATGCAGCTTGCCCTCATCGAAGTGTTAGAATTCAGAGACCACCATCCTCCTAGCATTTTATCAGGTTTCAGAGAAAGAAACATGACAGCACTGAGGGGGAACAAATGCTTCTGTCAGACACAGAGCTGGAACCAGATAACTAACCACAGAAACATATGCCGTAAACCTTGGCAACAAGGTTTTCATCGTCCTCCCTAGAGATGAAGAAACTAGATATTCTCAACACCACTTTTACATGATTATGTGTATCCTTTGAGACATCATCTAAATAGGTAATAATAGCAATCTATTATAGAAAGGAACGCAGAAACTATAAAATATAAGCATTCTTATGATGAATGAGAGTTTTTGTTTTCTCCCCCAATTCTGGTGGCTTATCTACTGCAAGGTTAATAGGTCTTTGAGTTATCTCAAGAATAGGTTGATGTATGAACAATTCCTGGGCTCCACAACACCCCCATTTTAACCCCAGGAGCTGCCACTGCCATGCAGAAGTACAAATATTCCCTGTTCACAATAAAAATTTTAAAAAGCAACAACAGCAACAAAATTAAGAACTGAAAATACTTCATGTAAGAATTGTGTGGCAAGGGGTCACAGCGTTAGGGCCTTTGCCTTTCACGCAGCTGACCCAGGACAGACCGTGGTTCGATCCTCTGCCATCCCATATGGTCCCCCGAGCCAAGAGTGATTTCTGAGCATACAGCCAGGAGTGACCCCTGAGTATCTCCAGGTGTGGCTCAAAAAAAAAAATTTAGACCAGATATATTTACCTTACATCTCAATTATTCTATTCATATGTATTTACTTGAAAAATAAAAATTTAAGTTCACAAAAAGATGTATATAGGAATATTTAAAGAAACAATATTCAGGATTATTGAAATTGGGAGATTTCAACATTGACATTTAACATTGACATCTTGTTATCTTCTCTGAAAAACAGTATAGAGATTTCTCAAATATTAAGAATAGAACTTCCATATGATCCAGCAATTCTAACCTAAGAACAAAAAAATATGTGAATGCCTATGTTTACCGAAGTACTATTTCCAATTACCAAGATATGGAAGTAACCCAAGTACTCAACAACAAATGAAATAGATAAAGGAATTGTGGTATGTGTACATAGTAGAATACTATGCAGCTCTAAGAAAAAATAAAATCTTACTATAAGTTGAATGGAGCTAATGGATGCCATGCCAAGTAAAGTAAATCTAGGGTAGACAATACACTGAACAATCTGACTCATATTTAAAATATAAAGAAATAATAAGGGAATAAGAAGTAGCCACTCCTAGGGATATACCCTAAGAACACAAGAATACAATACAAAAACCCCTTCCTCACACCTATATTTATTGCAGCACTATTCACAATAGCCAGGCTCTGGAAACAACCAAGATGCCCTTCAACAGACGAATGGCTAAAGAAACTATGGTACATATACACAATGGAATATTATGCAGCCGTCAGGAGAGATGAAGCCATGAAATTTTCCTATACATGGATGTACATGGAATCTATCATGCTGAGGGAAATAAGTCAGTGGGAGAGAGAGAAACGCAGAATAGTCTCACTCATCTATGGGTTTTAAGAAAAATAAAAGTCATTTTTGTAACAATCCTCAGAGACAATGAGAGGAGCGCTGGAACACCAGCTCACTCCATGAAGCTCACCACAAAGAGTGGTGAGTACAGCTATAGAAATAACTACACAGAGAACTACCATAATCATGTGAATGAATGAGGTAACTGGAAAGCCTGTCTGGAGTACAGGTGGGGGTGGGGTGGGATGGAGGAAAATTTGGGACATTGGTGGTGGGAATGTTGCACTGGTGAAGGGGGTGTTCTTTACATGACTGAAACCTAATCACAATCATTTATGTAATCAAGATGTTTAAATAAAAAAATGGGAAATAAAAGAAGTGGCCAATGAAATAGATCCTGAGATTATTTATTATTATTATTTATCCTGAGATAAAACTGAGCCTATTAATGGTGGAGAGCAAGGTTATGAGTAGAAACCAACAGGCAGTTATGAGATGATGATGTTACTTGAGTAGCAGCTGTGGTACACAACCATTGCATGCCTACAATTAACATTAACACAATTATAAAACATGGTGCCTCTAATTAAAAAAAAAGGATAGAGTCAGCTCTATAAAATGAAATACAATTCAGTACAAAAAAAAGGATCAAGTCACCATTAGAACACCACTGATAAGCATCACAGGCATTTTAGTAAGCACAGGAAACATATGCAAAAACATGACTGTCATTATATTCCTATATTGTGTTTTCTAGAAAGGACCAAAAGGTTACAGAAGTGTTTTTGTTGAGGAGTTATTTACTTGGAAGAGGGGAAAGGGGGATTTTGTTAAAAACAGTGTTCTTTGTCTTGATGTTAATGGTGCTTTCTTAGTGTTTATGTGTATAAAATTTCACACTATAATGTACAAAATTAAAAAGTGTTAGCACAAATTATAGGAAAGGTTTTGTAGAAGAGGTGAAGAGAAAGAGTCCAGAGAAAGTGATGGAGAGGGGTAAGGAGCCCAGATCTTCTAAAATCCACTCCTCTATACACATCATGCTTCTCCAAGTAGAAGTAGAGCCTTGCCATCACACAGAGCCAAGCAAGTGGCAAGGCAAGCTTTTATCCCTAATGATGTCTGGAGTCCCAGCTCAGCAGGCTATGTGGAATTTGGGGTGTTCATTTGGACAGTGAATCACATCTCATAGGGATGAGACTCCTTCAGCAGTTTGGGATTTAAATAATGATGTGTCAACATCTGCCTCCAATGACTCAGATTTAATCTTCACACTGACCTTGTAAGCTTGCAGGATTATTAGAGCCAGCCACACAGACACAAAGAATATTAAAGTTGTTTGTCAAAACTCTCTCTGCTTCTGTCAGGGAAAAAAAACTTCTAGAACAGAGGAACACATATGCTCAAAATAGAAGTACCTACAACTGCAAAAGGAAAGACTAAGGTGCCATTTAAGACTATTTTTCCAAGGACCATCCACTAGAAGCAATAAATTTCTGATGTTTATAGCTTTAAAGAAATCGGATATTTTTATGTTATCCAAAGAGTCATAATATTTCAGTGATTTAAGATAAAATTGTTACCCTTTCTGTACTTTGTCTTATCTTCTCAACATTGTGCTTAAGATCAATATCATAAATTATTAATTTAAATCATACTAAAAACCTGAATGGGTGGGAAGAAAGGTGAAGGGTTTTTCTGAAAATTCTCAGGCAACTAGATCAGTAGTGAATGCTAGGAGTGGAGGCTAAATTGCTGCCATATTGAAGATTATAAGGGCCACTATAGCAGTATTCAGAGACCCAAGGAACACTCCCAGTGATTTTCAGGAAAACATGGTGCTGGGGATTAAACTGGGGTCAATTACATTTAATACAAGCACCATAACCACTATACTATCTCTCTGCCACTGAATATATTTCAGGGGTAAGTGAGGGTGGCACTCTGAATACAGGCGTTTCAGAAGCCACTGCTAGAAATAGTAAGCCTGGGAGTACAGATTCCTTAGTATGGTGATAATGTGCTACTGGATGTACTGAGGGACAGAAGGATAAATCTGGGGAAAGTCAGAAAGCCACCAGGGTCTCACATGGTCCTATTTAAAGGGCCACATCATGCTAGAAATCTAAATTTGGATCCAACATAGACCAAACATGTACTCTATCTACTAGGGCCATTTCCTGACCCTGAGAAATCTGATTTTCTTCTTCCTCCTATTATTCCTTCTGTTCCTTATTCTTTTCCTTAATCTTTTATGTCTTTTTTGGTAGGTTGTTTTGTAGTAGTGCTCAGGGTTTATTTCTGGTTCAAAAACCAGGGATGACTCCTGGTAAACTCAAGGACAATATGGGATATTAGGGAACCCTAGTTAGCCATGTACAAGGCATGTGCCTTACTTGCTGTACTAGCTCTCTGATACAAAAATATGATTTCTTATCCAAGATCTATCATGGCTGGTTTGGATCCTTAGACAAGTACATCAGTTTCTCCAAGCCCATTTTCTCATGGGTAAAATTGAAACTAAGTATTGGAGAGTTGATATTAAAATAAACAACTGAGAAGTCATGGAGAAGTCAAGAACATATTATAGGTATTGAATAGTCAAAAGCAACTTTCTCCCCCTTCTATACTACAGCCTTCCTCTTCCTATCCTGACATCAAGGCTCAGAATACATCATTCAAATTCTTAGATCTAACTCAGAATTTACAGAATCTCGGAAAATTCCTTGATTGACTATATCTAACACCTAACCCTAACATGCTATAAGGCATTTTTTTTTTTTTGGTTTTTGGGTCACACCCAGCAGCGCTCAGGGGTTACTCCTGGCTCTATGCTCAGAAGTCGCCCCTGGCAGGCACAGGGGACCATATGGGATGCTGGGATTTGAACCACCATCCTCCTGCATGAAAGGCAAACGCCTTATCTCCATACTATCTCTCCAGCCCCTATCAGGCATTTTCAATTGAATTGATTCATTGCAGCCTTACTACAAACCACTCGAAGGCCTTAGAAAACCCTGTTGTAGATAAGAAAGTGAAAATACAAAGTGTTTGTAAACACATTGCTTGATCTATGGTTGAGTCAAAATTCCCACACTAGACTACCTGGGGTGCAAAAGCTTTGTAATTCTCTCACTTGAACACATTTAGCAACTCTATTAGGGAAAAGAGATAGAATCCTGAAAGAAAAAAAAAAGTTCTGTTTAACTTTAAGTTACTGAGCTACCAACTACAACAGAGCTTAGTCTACTATTTTTTGCATAGTTCAATATAGCCAGAACTTGGGAGTTTAACTAAGAAATCAGAAAATTGGAATTAGAAAATACATTTTCAAGACAGCTTCTTCATTTGATATGAAAGTTTCTCCACAGTCTTATGTTCTCTACATGAGGCTCATCACCAGGCTGTCTCTAGATAGAAACATGGACCAAAGAGGTAGTAGGTAAGAGATAGAAGGTAAGACACACATTTTTGTATAGCAATAGCTCTGAGTGGTAGAGGAACAGAAGATGCCAGGCAGTCCAAGGGTTCTCTCTGAATACTGATCTATGTCACCCTTCCATTGGTCAAAACATTCATGGGGTAAACTAGAGTCCAGAGAATAGAGCAATGGGTCATAGTTCTTGATGTTGGAGTGCTAAGGTCACCTTGAAGAAGTGTATGAGAGATGGGAAATATTGGGCCTTAGTTGGAAAATGTTGGGCCTTAGTTGGAAACATAATCTCCCACAAATCCCCAAGTGTTACAAATGTAGAGCACTATGAACATGGACCTCATTACTACTTCAACTAAGAATAGCAATATACTCAGTGACTTATAGATTATATAAAATAATTTAATAGAGGCATCTATCCTTAGATTTTCATAAAATTTTATGAGATTATTATTTGTCAAAGAAAATAATTAGAATGATTAGAAGACACTTGCATATCAACAGTCATGAAACAGCAGTCATGGAACAAAGAGATACTATAGGACAATCCTACTTGGATCTGCCACATCACAAATGGTTTCCCAAACACTGTCAGGTATGATTCCTGAGCAGAAATCCCAAAGCAAACCCTGATAATTACTGGGTAAATCCCCCAAACCAAATAATAATTATAATAATAAAGAGGCATAGTTAGAAAAGTTGTGATGGCTCCAAATCTGCTCTGTCTGCTATGATGAGATTGTATTATATTAAGTATGATAGAGACCTTCCATTGAGGGTATTTAAAAAGAAACTTGGGTAGCAACTTTCTATATATGAAGTTAAATTACTGTGATGCCAATAGTGAAGAATAAGTATTTGAGAATCTTCCTACATTACTTCTGACATAAATAGCCAGATCCCTGTCCTACTGAGTACTCTGATTTCTAGGGGAGGACTGGATGCACCAGGAATAAAAATAAATCACTACCTTGAATGAAATAAAGAATAGAATTCTGAGATGGCTATTCACTGCCTCCCCAGCTGACCTTTCATTTTCCAACACCTCAATAAGCATTTTGCAGTGTTTGAACATTTAAACAGCGTGTGAAATATTCTCTGTCCCACACCACAAACTCGTTGAATACTTCTTGTGAAAGAAAGAGCAGCTAACAAGGATGACAGGTACAAAGTGAAATTTGAGTCTTCCACAGGAAGCTTCCTCTTCTTGAGAATGACTGAAGGAAAGATACATACATCCTTGTCATATGTATATATCTATAGTTATTCTAAGAAATAAGTGTCCACTTTCAGAGCTGGATTGAACATATTCATAAAACTTGAACTACTGAAGAAAGATGGCAATGTGGATTAGACTATAAAAGTGCCACCTCATGGTTTTATTTTATGAATTTCTATGCTTGGCATCTCTTCTCACCAGGATTGTTAACCATAAAGACAAAGGGAATGTTTCTTTCATTCGTTTCAATTTCTGTATTTCCATTTCTGTATTTCTATTACTAGCAAATATAAGGCATTCCATGAATGTTCTTTGAATAAATAAGTTCATAAATATAACTTAACTCCTATTATACCTACACTGGACAGATATGTACTGTATTTGTCTTCATTAGCAGTGTGTTCCCACTGGTGGTTGCTATAAGCCTAATAAATGTTTGATAAGTACTTGAGGAAAGGAAGGCCTTTAGGAAAGTCATGAAAAACCTTAAGCTAAAAAATAACTGTTGTCTAAACATGTGCACCAATGGTTTCTCTTACTGTAGTTATTCACTTCTCTCGGATTTTCTAGGTTTTGGGAAGCCCAACAGCTACCATCATTCTAAGCATGCTAACTGTGAGCTATACCGAGTGGAAATAAGATCATAGAATAAAAATATATTATTTCTACAGAATTCAGTCTTATTTGTACGATTTCTCAGCAAGAACAAATACAGCCAATAAAACAGTTTGAAACAGAAGTTTGTGAATTTCAGATAAGATGTGTTTTAAGAAAAGAAATGAAGGAATTTGCATGTTCCTTAAATTTTAATAACAATTTTTCTGCCTCTGTGTCCTTTTTCAGAATTCCCTCTTACACCCCTGTCTCTTCTCTACCCTCTTCCACCTCTTATCCCACAAAACTAGTAAAATACAGGAGGGCAGATGTTCTTAAGTAATATGTCTTGGTGCTGTCTCTCCTTGACATTTCTATGAAACCCATTCATGTCACTTGCCTCTCACCTTTTCTAGCTGCTCATATGGAGAAAAAGCAATGATCCAGTTAAAACTCCTTCTCTGCTTTGCACAGGGAAAGGACATCCTGTGCTAGACTGATCTAAGTTTGTTGCCAATGCCCCAATCTTCCTCCACAGCAAAAGGACCAAAACCAGCTCTTAGCTTCTACCCACTTTATTCCCATCACAGAAACCCAAACAAAAGCTCAGCACAATATGTTGGCTTCCTGGGTGAAGAAGCCCCCAGAAAACCACTCAGTGGAGGACATTACTCAAAACCTAGAGATACTTGAATAGACCTAAATACTGTACTCTGTCTCATTGTTTAATATTTTACATTTACTTGGCTTTGTTCTCCAAGTTTGCAGAGGAAGAAGTCTAGGCAAATCAAAAAAGCTATAAGGTGCCCATAATGTAGAATAGTTTTCTTTAGAATTTCTACTACTAGTAGCCAGACTGCTGCCTCCTGAAGGTGTTAGAAATTCCTCCTGAGTAAGTAAGGACAGTGCCCAACATGATCATACTTAATCTAGGACCCCCAATGTCAGGGGGGATACAAGAGTAGAATATACCAGATAACCTAGTTAATCATCCACAGTCATTGGGGTCTAGTAGTATCCAGGACACACAGAGGCTTTGTATACACAAAAAAAGAAATCCTAGACATATACTACCTTGCTGGTGTGGGGCATAGGCACAAAAACAATTATTCAGGCTCTGATCAGGGATTACAGCAGAGCCCAGCAGGTCAGTCAACTTTACAGAAGGTCAGTTTCTTCCTAGAGTCTGATACATGCTTAGTTTCCTGGCTTGAAAACTGGGTCACTGGCCCCATGTTAGAGAGAACATTGCAGGTAAAGAATGAGATCCAAAGTGTGCACCCTGGTGCCAGGAGGTATTTTATACGCACATATTCTACTCTGCTAATAACGGGAAGCTGGGTCAATGCTGGGACACAAGACAAAAAAAATGACCCAGTTCTGCTACTTGTCAGTTGTTAGGTCTTAGGCAAAGTCAACTATGGATACTTGGGGCATCTTTATTCCTTCTGAACCTGAGTTTTTCACAGCATGTCCCTGCAGTTCACTGCTGCTAGGCACTGAGGACCAATGCAAACTTCAAAGGAAGCGGGCATTTCCAGAGCTGAGGGCCTCCAACTCCAGACCATAATCTCTCACTCCTCTTGAGAGGAAGAAGGTAATTCTTACCTTTCTTTCCAGATCCAGAACCTACCCATTCGCAAAGCAAAGAACCACATGAGCATTTGTGAGCCTCTACCATATCTGGGAACTCTTTCATGTATTTATTAAATTTAACCTTTCCCCAAGTGCTAGAAGGGAGACATAGCTTTTTCCTTTTTACAGGCAAGCGAGCTGAGATTCACAGACACTAAATGGCATGTCCATAAACACAATGAGTCACAGTGGGAGAGCCAGGACTGAACCCAGCATTTTAGGCTCTCAAATTATCTACATCAGAGGTTTGCACAGCGTGTTGTACCAAAGTTGCAAAGCACTGATCAACATCCCAGCTCTGCAATTTTGAGAGTCAGTGCAAAGCCCTATAACAATGCCCTGGAGTGGCCAAAGACAGAAGGAAAGAATGATGCCCTGAGTGCTAGGGATGTTTGCTAAGTCTCATTCTGTAGCATAGAAGACAAATTCTGGAGGATCCTGAGACAGCTCATTGCTCCTCAGCTGCTGTCCTGACATCACTTTGATGTCCTATTCTCCCTCCACAGTCTTCAGCTTGGAAGAGGTTGGTAGAGGGTGAAGGTTGTAACAGTCTCCTTTCTAGTAAAACAACATGCAAAAATGCAAGAAACAGACATCTCTGATACTTCTCTGTGATTACTCTGCGAAGAGTCTAAGGATACTGGGAATCTCTTACCTATTGGCCTCAAGGAACAAAAATCATCATTCTAAAAGCAGATGAACCATATTCTTTAAAATATTCATTCACACTTTTTTTGTTTTAGGGGGCCTCACCTACTAGCCACTCAGGAGTTACCCCTGGCTTTGCACTCAGAAATTACTCCACGGGGACCAGAGAAATAGCACGGCACTAAGGAGTTTGCCTTAGACACAGAAGGACTGTGGTTCAAATCCCGGCATCTCATATGGTCTCCAGAGCCTGCCAGGAGCAATGTCTGAGCATAAAGCCAGGAGTAATCCCTGAATATTGCTGGTTGTGACCCAAAAAAAATTTTTAAAAAAATAAAATTACTCCTTGCAGGTCTAGGGTACCATATTCCCATATTCCCATATGCTGAGGATCAAAGCTGGGCCAGCTGTGTGCAAGGAAAATGCTATCACTTCAGCCCCTCATTCAGATTTTTACAGAGTGGTACTCCTTCTTCCTCTCAATGAAGAATAAATGCCCTTGCCCTGCCATATATTCAAAGAACTTTCTACCAGATTGACTTGTCAAAGTCAGGTAATGGAAATACCTTTCTCTTTTTTTGTTTGTTTGCTTATTGGGTTTTTCTTCGGGGTAGGGGTGTCACACCCGAAGGTGCTTCCGGGTTACTCCTACTCTGCGCTCTGAAATCGCTCCTGGCAAGCTCTGGGGACCATATTGAATGTCAGGGTTCAAACCCCCATCTGTCCTGGGTCCACTGCATGCAAGGCAAATGCCCTATTGCTGTGCTCTCTCTGGCTGCCAGAAATACCATGCTTCTAATGCCGGATGGAGTGTCTCTGAGCACAACAGCACCAGTCTTTGATTCTCCCAGCTTTACTATGGCTCACACACTGCCTATACTTCATGAAGGTAGATATGTAAACCTAACCAGGTATCCTATGGAGGTCACACAAAGTAAGTATAATAGGATTACAGAATCCTGCACCACATTGAGACACATTTCTAAAGAGATGGCACAATTATAATGGCAGGATTGTAATTATGCAGAATTATAATGGGGAGAGTTCCTCTTCTGATTTTCCCCAAAAAAGAACAGCATTTCAAAGTTCATATATAAAGGCCAGGAGTTAACTGTTGGGAAAGAAAGTTCAAGGATTCCTTCATAAAGTTGTATTGTGGTTGGGGTGAGGGGGCCAAGTGGTCTCAGAAGCATTTAGTGGGGGGAAAAAAATAAGAACAGAACTAAATATACAAGCCAAAGTCAATGAAAGCAGAATCAAGAGACCTAAACTTTAACAATATAAACTTAAATGATCCTGTTATATTGTTAGGCCAGAAGCAAAGGGTGGTGGTACAGGATGCACTCTGGGTCCATTGGTGGAAGGAGGTTGATACTGGTGGTGGGAATGGTTCTTGCTCACTGTATATCTAAAATTCAACTATGAACAACTCTGTAGATCACAATGTTTTAATAAAATAAAATTTAAATAAAGTTGTATTGTGGGTCCTGAATGATAGCACATCAGGTGGGGTGTTTGCCTTGCACTTGGCTGACCTGGATTTTATCCCGGCATCCCATATAATCCCACGAGACTGCTGGGAGTAATTTCTGAGCCCAGGGCCAGAATTATCCCTAAACATCACCAAGTGTGGCAAAAAAAATAGTGTACTGTGACTCACTGGGGTACCCCTTCTACATGTACTCTACCCCAAATCTGGGGTCTGAACTGCGGTATTATTAATGATTAATTAATGATTCTGAAACCATGGGAAGGCTCGCAAGCAATTGAGGACCAAGCCAAACAAAAAGAAACTGGGTTAGATCACCTGCACTGTCAAGGTGCCATTTTAAGAAAGTCACCCATCATTATTTTAGGAAATTTACAGAGAGAGGGACCTGTAGCCATTTGATCATTGAGAGGAAATCTGAAGACTAAAAGAATCCTTAGCAGAAAGAAACGGAGGCTTGGCAAGAGTTTGGGGTCAGAGAAGGAGAATACCAAAAGGTGGGCTAAGGTTCCTCAACTATAACAAAGGAACTGCATGTATGATGTCTTGGGAAGAGAAAAGAATGATAGAGATACCATTACATTACCATTACAATCCTCAGATTGCCATAGATCTTGGGTCACTTTCAATCTGCCACCTCTCTGCCAGCTTCTGAGTATACAAAGACTTCTGTGCATCCTGTATCCTCCAAGACCCCAATGACTGTGGGTCATCTGGTCTATTCTACTCTTGTATCCCTCCTGACAATGAGGGTCCTAGATTAAGTATAATCATGTTGGGCAAGTCCTTATTTAGGAGGAATTTCTAGCATCTTCAGGAGGCAGCAGTCTAGCTACTACCAAAAGAGAACTGGCTACTACTAAAGAGAACTATTCTACATTATGGGATCTTCATAAATTCTTTGATTTGCCTAGTCTTCTTCATCTGCAAACTTGGGGAACAAGCCAAGTAAATGTAAAATATTGAACACTGAGACAGAGAACAGTATTTCAAATTGCAGGTCTACTCAAAACTTTAGGTTTTGAGTAATGTCCTCCACTGAGTGGTTTTCTGGGGGTCTACTTCACCCAGGAAGCCAACATATTGTGCTGAGCTTTTTGTTTGGGTTTCTGTGATGAGAATAAAGTGGGTAGAAGCTAAGAATTGGTTCTGGTTCTTTTGAGTAGGGGAGGATTGGAGCATTGGTGACTTGTAGCTGATATTACTTCACATCCCTTTGACCATGTCTACCAAGATGAAAAATTGGGAAGGCCCTACTTACTGATTCTGAGCCAATACAAACAGGATAATTTATGCCACATATTTCCTTCTTATTAGGTTTGGTGACCCTCAATGGAATTTTTCCTGAAGTCACAACTAGAATGACTCCTTTTATATTCAATTTCTCTGGCTACTTCCCCAAGATTTCTGCACTGCACCCCACAAAGGAGAGTCAAAAATATGCCAATCAATTCACACCACTACCAGACAAGTAAGATAGTCTGGTGTCCTTTCTTCTTCCTCCTCTGGGCCTATGGGAACTGTGACTAACATGCCGGCATTAATAGGGACAGCAAGAACTGGCAAACCACTCTCTTTTCCTTGACTTCTGACTTCCTTATCTCTAGAAGTCCTAAGCAGGCAGAATGGAAAATGCAAAGTAAGAAAGACATCACATGAATCCAATTTCAGATCTATGCCTTCTCCAGAGAAGTGACAGTATTGTGCTTTTGAGCCCCTTGCACTGCCTATCAGTAACTGGAGAAGTCATGTACTTCACTAGAGAAACTATTTTGTTTCAGTACATTACTCTTTTTCATATACCCTCTCATTCATTCCCTTATAAAACTTTCTTCAGAGGACCACCACACTTTCTCTAACAGTCTATTGTCCATTCAGAGCCAAGAGATGCATACCATAGTCTGTATTTGCTCAGCTTTTCAAGACTTTGCTCTCATGCACTCCTCTTCTAGCATACCACTACATACTCTCCCACAAACATCCTATTAGCCCCTGCTTTCAAGAGTTTGTTACACATTCTGTGGAACTGGCTAGAAATGCCAGTATCATAGTAATGAGATTTAGAAAGCTCAGAACTGAAATATGTGGGATAGGTAGACTGAGGCATGGTAAGCACTCTCATTCCCTCTCATTCCAGTAGACAAACTTCTACTACGACTACTACTGGACTACTTCCAGTAGTCAACTCTACAGAAGCAGATTTTATATACCCCATCATCCTTCTCAATCCTAGGCTAAGCCATGTGACTTTCATTGGCCTATAGAATACATTAAAAATAGGATGTGTTGCTTCTGATTCTGCACCATGGGAGACATTACAGACTTCCTTCTTGTTTTTGTCCTGCAGCAGTGTCCTTCCTATGAGTTACACACTCAAGTTTGCCACCTAGAGGATAAGAGTTAGTAGAGTTATCAGAAATAAATCCTACCAACCAATCCTTTCAAATATTACCAGTCATCACCTCCAAGGATGTCTTACTAATTCCTTCCAATTCCAGGCCACCCACAATCTCCAAGGTCAGCCCAGCCATATCTTCCAAGGATGGTCCAGTCATCCCTTCTGAGGGGAGCCCACATATAGCTGGCTAAGTCCCAGACATCAAATTACACTCATCTGAGGCCAAAGAAATTACCCAGACTAGCCTACTCAGTCAGAGTCACCAACCTCCAGCTTGTTAAACTAATAAATGTTCATTATTTTAATGCACAGTGTTGGTTAAGTGCTTTTGTAACAGGGTGTTATCATGGCAAATATAAATTGATGCACAGAGAAATCTATATTTGTATCAAGCGCCCCATACATTACTATGCAGTGCAGAAAAGAAATCCTTCAGTGTGACTCTCACTGTACTATTTACACTCTGCACAGTAGTTTCCTGCAGCAGGTGAGGAGACCAATGTCTGCCTTTCCCACACGGGAGTACCTAAAAGTAGGAATCCACTTTGGGCATTTGTGTATTCTACCTTGACATTGCCCCTTAAGCACAGAAGCACCATTTGCAAACTTATGAGAAGGTTGCTCACAGACTACTGTGAGTCTAGAGAGAAAAAAAAAAACAGATGTGCTAACTTTTACTGACCCCTGAGTAGTTAGCAACTCTGAAGAACACACTAGAGGGAAAGGTGGAGAAGGTCACAGACAGAGTGAAATTAAAATTGTAATGGAAATGGGAATTTTCTCCCCTTTTATTGGCAATGTAATTAGCAAGAAGAGCCCCAACTGATGCTGCTATGACTATTCTGAAACAAAAGTGAAATCAAATAGGGGAAAATCAGATGGAAAACAATAACACTTTGCATTTATATAACTTGTTACGTTCCACACTTTTTCTCCCTTTCCTACCTCACAAACATTAACTAATTAATTGCCATGGCACCCCAATGTAGAGTAGATTCTTGTCTCTATTTTATAAAGATATCACTTTTAAACAATGTAAAAGTCAATTCTGTGCTACAAATATTCTTTGGGGGTCTTTTATATCTTACCACAACCCTCCAGGCTCATACTTTTTTATGTCTTTAAATACAAAGTTCTAGAGATTCCTTTTTATAGACTTAAAATATTAGTATATTTGAACTGGAAAAGACATTAGAGTTGTACTGATCCAAATCTCTTATCTTACAGATGCTTAACAGCCAAGGACTGTTTAAGGTCACAAAACAATTCAGGGAAGAATTAAGATAAGTTCCATTTTGCTTAGCTTTGGTCAACATTCATAGCCTCAATTTCTCAAAAATACAATGATTCACGTAAGACTCACCAACACCTTTGCTTCAATCTTTGTTGACATTTTTTAAACGAATTATCCAGTCATACAACCTTTATAGAGCTGACAACAAAGGATTTCTGGAGTGATAAGGATTTTAAAATAAATGAATTTAGGAATAAACATGACATATCAAGTTAGGAAGAGTGGGAAGTTTGTCATGGCTATCAACCTATCTCAGAGAAGTTCTGATCAAGTGGAACTACAAAACCCAGGACTGTGGGTATTTTTTGGGTATTTCTCAGACATATATATTATTCTAAGACCATTGTAGATGTTTAGTAAATATATAATAATTAATAACTAATCCAAGTCAGGACAGTCCTAAGCTAGCTCAGAATTAGCTAAAGTGAATCAATGGAACATTCTTGCACCAAATTTACCCACCAGTACCTTGACTCCTGACAATCTCCTGACAAACTACTAACTCATCTCCACTCTCAGCCTTACAATTAAGAAAAATCACTGTTGATGTCTCCTTGGAATTTCTCCCCTTTGTATTCATTCTCTTCTTACAATTTTTATGTCAATACCACTGCCAATATCTCCAGCCATATTCCTCTCCTCAAGTCAAATCTAAAAATAATTTTTATTCTCCTGTATTTCCAATTGCTTGGATAACCTTGAACTTCAATATTGTTTAAACTTTTAAACCTTCAAAAGAATGATTTCACCTATCTGTTTCCCTTTAAACTTATTAGGCACTATTGATTTTACACCCAGGTAACTTATTGCAACTTTTCACTGATATTACAAGTTATATGCTTACATCTCTATTATTACTTCTGTCTCTCCTATAAAACTGTTATCTTTGAAAGAGGCTCAATATGTTCAAATTTCATTTTAATTTTTTTTTGAACAGGGGCCACATCCTGTGACGCCTGGTTCATGGGACTATACGGGACACTGGGGATTGAACCAAGGACCATCCAGGATTGGCCACATGCAAGGCAAATGCCCTACAGCTGTGCTATCACTCTAACCCTCATTTTAATTTAAAAAAAATTATGCTGTTTGGTACTGGTATGTAAAGTAGAAAACACTATAGACATGAAGAAATGGGTAAAAGCATGCTATGAAATTGGAGAGGTTCCTGTAAAACTCATTTTACTTCCTCCTCCTTCCCCAGAATTGTCACTTACAGGACATAAACGACGGTTCTTAGAGGCCCACATTTTGATTTTGTGCTCACTCATTTACCACCTTGCAGCTGCAACTCTAAGAGGTAACCAGAAAAAAGTTTGTATAGTTCCAAGTCGCTTTGCTTACCAATAAGGAGAAATGTTCCTCGGAGGAGGCTGTGGCTCAACTATCAATCATTTCAGGAAGTGATCATAGCATGTCTCCTATAATTTACATATCCTATGTCTTATGGAGGTTCTGGTGGAGGAAACTTGGTGGAGAGGGCCAAAATTCTCAAGCTCGGCATGTCTTCAAACAGTTACCATTGCTCTGAAATCTTTCTTACATATTACCCAGGTCAAGTCTTCTGCGTTTCTGTTACTTCTTTCTCTCCACTGACTTCTCTTTTGTTCCATAATTTCCAAAGTAATTCTCTCAGCACTGAGTACATTCAAATGGCATTTAAAGGAAATTAAATAGTCAGGCTCTTCCACTAGCTGTTCACTTTAGACACAGAGTACTGATTTCCTGCTGATCAAAATAAATTACTCAAGTTTAAGATCTCTTAGGTCTCCTTTTCCTCCAAGTATAGCACAGTAAAAAATGTCTTCTACTGAACCATTTGGAGAGCAGGGAGAAAAAACATATCATATTCTATGCTTTAAATGCACTTTTTAATAAAGAGATATATAACCAAAACACAAGACTGAAAACATTCAGTTTTGCTTTTACCTCATTTCACGGGTGGTTTATGAAATCTTTTTCCTGAGAATATGTTTTCACTCATGACCTTGATTCAAGTCAGTGGAGTAAGCACAGGATATTAAGAAGAGCACAGAGAATAGTGTCACTAAGACAAGGGACCCAAGATTCAGGGAATATTTCTGCTGCCTGACGGTGTTAAAGGTAGTAACCACCTCTAGGAGGTAGATGAAAGAGACAAGAGGGCAAAACCAGGTTTTGTTTAATGAAGCTCTATTCAATGGAAACACATACAAGTAGAGTTTATGACAATGGGATGTCCAAGGAACTAAGAGGAAGGAAATGGCCATCACTAGTTGGAGGGTACAGAAAGATCTTTACACAACAAAGAAGGTATAAACTTTTTAGACTTTAACTCAGAGACATAAACTGAGATAAAGAGTTGGTGCCTCTCCAGAATTGTCCTACTTTTTCTCTGCTGCTATAAATATTGATTATTAACTCACAGCTGCTCATGTTCCATAAAATGCCCATATTCCATACTCTAGACCACAGAGTATGTTGTATTTGAGAAATTACACTACTTAGCACCTCACCAGGAACAATCCATGGGTATTGACAGCAGGAAACAAATGTTGCTATTATCTGCTCAGAACATTATAACACACCTTCTTCCTGTCACCCCCTTCTGGCTTGGCATTTCCAGGGACATTTTTCTTTCTTGCCTATAAAGTTTATCAAAATTTTACTAGAGAAGTAAAGAGAGTGTAGAAAATGCCTATCTTCTTGCTCTTGGTTTTGCTTTCCATCACACCCCAAAATAAAGATGCCCCTAGAACTATAATCTCCACAATTCTTTTGGCCTTGAATCAAGCACACTGGTCTGTTCAAATTTCAGAATAGGTCACCAGAGTTCAAAAACACTCTGAGTTTGTCATTGTGAGACTATCTAGAGATTAAAGGAGTCTGCTGAACATTAACATCTCCTGTACCCAGCAAAAGCTGCTAGTAGAAAATAATATCCCAAGATTGGATGCCGATTTCTCTCCTAACCTGCTCTGTCCCCTTACACACATACTTTAGCTGCAGAAGTCAACGAATGGGAACAAATTTATTGATTCACTGTTATTAAAAATCAGAATGGGAAGTCACAAGATGTTTGGTTCAGTAACAGGCCCAGTAAATCTGAGACAAAAGGCTAAATCTTTGCAGGGATATAACATTATTAAATAAATCTCAAATGGATTCAGTTGGAAAGCTTTGAAAATAATTATTTGGGAGTTGCAAGAGTCAGGAAAATCTCTAGTGTTTTTACTGTTTTGTATTTTTTTAATCCCTGAATTATTTTGAGTTGCTGAAGTCTTCTAAACCACAAATTCTTGGTCCTCTAAAACTGAAGTCATAATGGGAACTGCCTTTCACCCGAGAGTATTTGGCAACCGGGACACTCTGTACCATACAGTCAAACACAAAACATTTAGATATCGTTTCACCTAGTGACTCCAAATTATTATAAGCTTTGAAACAAAAAATTAATAGATCATAAGATAAAAATAAAAAGCTGAGTAGAATTGTGTTATCTGGGAAATTGGCTTTAGGTCAGATAAATGGAAATGCTACACTGAAATTATTACACTAGCTAAGATTTAGTGTAAAAAAGATTAGCTCACTAAAAAGTGAGGAGGTGGGACAGAAGAGCATACAGTAGAGCATAAGCTGTCTTCTCAAGAAATTAAAAGAGGTCACTGCAGTATGTCCAGACTAAAGTGACCACTAAAAGGGGTGGGGGGGGGAATCCATGGTGCTTGAAGAGTCAGTACAAAAGGTAAGGTGAAGCTGATTCAAGTTCAATCACCAGCACCCATGATGGTCTCCCAAGTACTATGGGAAGTGATTCCCTGGGTGAAGAATCAGAAATGAGCCCCAAGCACTGCTGAATGTGCCCCCAAAACAAACAAACAAACGAAAAAGACTGAAGCAAGCAAGAAGGGTCTTATACACACAGTAAAGCTGATGAAAATGGCAGGTAGCAGAGCTCACAGGGCCTTCTGAGATATGAGAAGGAATCTAGGTTTTATTAGAGAGACACAATTGAAAAATTTAAAGTAGGAAGAAAAATACAGTCGACATATACTTTAGAAATATTACCTAGCTGTTGAGTGCAGGAATGCAAGTAGGAAATAGAGTGAGAATGGAAGCAGCTCCAACTGGAAGACTTTTATGACAATTCAGGTGACATATTATTGATATGCACCAAGAAAATGTATGGGACAAGAACAAAAAACTAGATTCCACTTAAATTTTGGAGACTGAATTGATAAAGCTTTCCAATAGTATGGTGGTGAGGGAAAGAAAACAATCAAGAGTGAAACTTTGGTTTCTAGCTATTGAGTGCAATATAGCACTGAACTGAGATAAACATAGCTGAAGGGAGAGAGCAGGATATGTCATCTACTTTGGGCAGGGTAAAACAGATATATCTAACAGTCAACTGGAACAGTTCGTAAACAAGTGAATAAGTGAATGTAGAGATCTGAGCTAGGAATATAAAACTGAGGCAACAAAGCATAAGAAAACATTTAAATACCTGAGACTGCACAACAGCAAGAACAAAAATAGACACGAGAAGCTGGAGAGGAGAAAAAGTAGGGCACTTGCCTTGCCTGCAGCCAACCTAGTTCTATGCCCTGCATCCTATATGGTCCTCTTAACACCAGCAAGAGTAATTTCTCAGTGCAGAGCCAGAAGTAATCCCTGAATATCACCAGGTGTATCCTCCCCTTCATAAAAAAAATAATAGAAAAGCAAGAAAAGCCAAATTCAAATGACAGGAGTGACATTCATCTGCTAGAGGAAGATGATAAAGATAAAGACCAAGAGGAACATGACAGGAGGGATGCTATAGACCACACTTATCTAGTTTGCATCACTGCTGCATCTCAATAAATACCCTAACAAGATTAACTATGAACTCCAGGTAGCAAAATCCTATGAGAAAATACTCTTGGTTTCATGAAACTTCTCTTTTAGTTTCTGTTAATTTTTCACCTGTGACTAACAACTACTTTAAAGCAAATGAAAAAAATTTATTTCACCTAACAGAAAACATCTCCTGAGGTAGTTTAGCCTTTATGAGTGGCTGGTTGACTCATCAGAAAAACAATGTCTTTGAAGGCACGGGTTCTATCTATCTCTCTACATTATGGTCTATGAATTGGAATCTATAAGAGAAAGAAAAAGATATAAAAATCAATTTATTTTATCTTCAAAAAAGATAGAATCCTGGTATTTTCTCCCCAGTCCCAGCTACATTCCTGTAGCAATTACAAGGGGCATCTCATAACTGCTATCATCATCCTAAAATGGAACAGTAGTCTTATGGCAGCGGGCCTTCAGACTGAGTCTCTTCTTTAAAAAGACTTAGGACTGTTTTCCTATATATATAATATATAATTGACTCAACAGAGATAGACACAAAGTATTCACTAACTCATCTACCCTACAACCAGTCCCTCAGATCACTGTTCCAACCACTTGTGCCAACTTTCTGTTCTTTGAATAGCCTATGCTCATTCCCTCCCAAAAGCTTTTTTGAACTTCTGGTTTCTTCTTCCATTGAATTGTTCTGCTCCTAGATCCTTGTATGATAAAACCATTTTTATTGTCTCAAGTTTCAAACTAATATTACATTACCTCAGAGAGTCCTCCCTCCCCATTATTTGAAAATTTATATTTAACTCCTTATATCTCCAAGAAACATGATACATGAATAAGTAGCATCCAAAGACCATGGAAATAATGAGTAGAAGAGCAGAACGGATCCTTATTGCCATTGGGGTGGGGGTTATGTGAGGGAAGTGACTTCTACAAATGTGATAGAGAAAAGTGGTCACTCTATCTGAGAACTAGCTGCTGAAAGGAGGTAAAATGATATGCATAATACCTTACCAGTTTTATAACCACAGTATTTTAGGCCACAGTGTTTAAAAGCAGTGGAGGTCTTCTATAAAGGAATTCTAGAGGGCAGTGAGAAACTAGAGACATTGATAAAAGGAAGTAGACACTGATGAAGAGATAAGTGTTGGAACATAATAAACCTAAAACCCAATCATGAATAATTTTGTAACTTTATAACTCACAGTGATTTAATTTTTTTTAAATTTATATTCTTTATCAGCAACAGACTGTTTATTCCTTTAATAGCAACCACCTAAATATAATGTCATGTGCACTTGTTTAATATTTGTAATGCTTATCTTTCTAATGTAAATTCTGGAACGAGAAGATCATATCTCATTACTCAAACAGAATACTGTCAAGTTTTCAGGGCTCCATCATGTCTTTGGAAAATTAAAAGGTCAATGAGCATAAGATGAGAAGCAAGAGGGCATGTTATTGAATCAGTCACTTACTTTGAGTTCTAAAGTCACTAAGAATGAAAATGATGATTTGAAAGAAAATTACAAAGAATGCTAGGTATTGAATTTTACCATGAATGAGCGGAAGAAAGGTGGTCAGTCGATGCTAAGTTAAGGGGTAGCAAAGTATGAAACTACTAAAATGTCATGAGTTTCAATTTGCTTTCAAAGAAGCAAATTTTATTGGCAAAATAGAAAATGTCTATGAGGTGAGGAAAATAAAAAGAAAATTTTTATGAGAAGCACAGTAGACACCAACTTCCCATCCTGGCATTTAGACAGTTAATGTGTGAGAAAATAACCAGCCTTCATTTGGGACAATCCAGGTAAAATCAGGTTTCAATTAGAGAAAGGGAACAGACAATTTCTGAAAGGTAGTGATGAGTTTCCTAACGGCATTGCCAGAGGGCACAATAGAATGTAGTGTGCATTATATTAGAGAAGAAATTCCAAATCAGAATCAATGTCCCTTCTGGAATATAACTGAGAATGTCTGGAGACAGTTTTGATAATCATAACTAAGAGCCTATTAATGGCATCCAAAGGTAAAGCCCAGAGAGGTTGCTAAGTAAGAACTCAATGGCCTCTACAAAAAAAAAAAAAAAAGAGTTCTCTAGCTGAAAATATTAGTAGTACCAGAAACTTTGCAGTTAGATATCCTAAACAGAGAAAATCAGAGCCAAATGGGATAAAAGTCCGATTTAAGGTGGAATATCAGAGTTTAGACATTTAGAAGCCACTTAGACCAACTAGGTGATGAGCTTAGATCTGATGAAAACTGGGATCGAGTTTAGTTAGAGAAATAACTACATTTTGAACTGTCCTAATAATGAGAATGTATGAGGGAAATGGAGAGCCTGTTTAGAGTACAGGCGGGGGTCGGGTGGGGAGGAGGGAGATTTGGGACATTGGTGATGGGAATGTTGCACTGGGGATGGGTGGTGTTCTTTACATGACTGAAACCCAAACACAATCATGTATGTAATCAAGGTGTTCAAATAAAAAAAAAAGAAGAAGAAAATGAAATGATCAAATTAAATAAATAAAGCAAATCCAATTATCTAAAAAAAAAGAAAGTAGTTATAATGGATACCCTTCAAATTGCTATGGCCTAGTTTTTGTATACAGAAGAAAAAATCAGGGCATTGTCCTATAGGAAGAACTAAAAAAAAAAGAAAAAGAAAAAGAAAAAGAAAGAAAACTGGGATCGAAATGGGAAACCACATCTGAGTTTCTACCTGAATTCTGCATGTCTCAGGGAAGTCCAAGGTAGATCCCTCTAGCACCATGGAGATCCTGGACAGCTGCTTCTCTAAACCAGTCTAGTGTAGTGTAATGCTCAGGAAGACATATCATGACTCTTTGGCTTGACCAATTTCTCAGAATTCTCCATATTAAAATAACAAGAGTATAATAATCTGAGGAACTCAGAAATATTGAGAAAACTAATGTTCAATATGTCTTGAGCCCTTTTAGTTTTCACATTTTTATATAATGTCTTCTATTTCCTTTATTGTTGCTTCATTTCTATGTTCTGTGTCACATCTGGAGATGCTTAAGCTAACTTCTGGCTCTACACTTGGGTATTACTCCAGGCAGAGTTTAGAGAACTTTATGGGGTGAAGGAGATCTATACCAAGAGGTAAAGGCCTTACTCACTGCACTCCAACCCTTCTCTGACTCTTTTTTTTTTTTTTTTTTTTTTTTTTTAATTTTTTTTTTATTTAAACACCTTGATTACATACATGATTGTGTTTGGGTTTCAGTCATAAAAGGAACACCACCCATCACCAGTGCAACATTCCCATCACCCAAGTCCCAAATCACCCTCCTCCCCACCCAACCCCCGCCTGTACCCTAAACAGGCTCTACATTTCCCTCATACATTCTCAATATTAGGACAGTTCAAAATGTAGTTATTTCTCTAACTAAACTCATCACTCTTTGTGGTGAGCTTCCTGAGGTGAGCTGGAACTTCCAGCTCTTTTCTCTTTTGTGTCTGAAAATTATTATTACAAGGGTGTCTTTCATTTTTCTTAAAACCCATAGATGAGTGAGACCATTCTGCGTTTTTCTCTCTCTCTCTGACTTATTTCACTCAGCATAATAGATTCCATGTACATCCATGTATAGGAAAATTTCATGACTTCATCTCTCCTGACAGCTGCATAATATTCCATTGTGTATATGTACCACAGTTTCTTTAGCCATTCATCTGTTGAAGGGCATCTTGGTTGTTTCCAGAGTCTTGCTATGGTAAATAGAGCTGCAATGAATATAGGTGTAAGGAAGGGGTTTTTGTATTGTATTTTTGTGTTCCTAGGGTATATTCCTAGGAGTGGTATAGCTGGATCGTATGGGAGCTCGATTTCCAGTTTTTGGAGGAATCTCCATATCGCTTTCCATAAAGGTTGAACTAGACAGCATTCCCACCAGCAGTGGATAAGAGTTCCTTTCTCTCCACATCCCCGCCAACACTGTTTATTCTCATTCTTTGTGATGTGTGCCATTCTCTGGGGTGTGAGGTGGTATCTCATCGTTGTTTTGATTTGCATCTCCCTGATGATTAGTGATGTGGAACATTTTTTCATGTGTCTTTTGGCCATGCGTATTTCTTCTTTGTCAAAGTGTCTGTTCATTTCTTCTCCCCATTTTTTGATGGGGTTAGATGTTTTTTTCTTGTAAAGTTCTGTCAGTGCCTTGTATATTTTGGAGATTAGCCCCTTATCTGATGGGTATTGGGTGAATAGTTTCTCCCACTCAGTGGGTGGCTCTTGTATCCTGGGCACTATTTCCTTTGAGGTGCAGAAGCTTCTCAGCTTAATATATTCCCATCTGTTAATCTCTGCTTTCACTTGCTTGGAGAGTGCAGTTTCCTCCTTGAAGATGCCTGTAATGTCCTGTAGTGTTTTGCCTATGTGCTGTTCTATATATCTTATGGTTTTGGGGCTGATATCGAGGTCTTTAATCCATTTGGATTTTACCTTTGTACATGATGTTAGCTGGGGGTCTAAGTTTAATTTTTTGCAAGTGGCTATCCAATTGTGCCAACACCACTTGTTGAAGAGGCTTTCCCTGCTCCATTTAGGATTTCCTGCTCCTTTATCAAAAATTAGATGGTTGTATCTCTGGGGAACATTTTCTGAGTATTCAAGCCTATTCCACTGATCTGAGGACCTATCCTTATTCCAATACCATGCTGTTTTGATAACTGTTGCTTTGTAGTACAGTTTAAAGTTGGGAAAAGTAATTCCTCCCATATTCTTTTTCCCAATGATTGCTTTAGCTATTCGAGGGTGTTTATTGTTCCAAATGAATTTCAAAAGTGTCTGATCCACTTCTTTGAAGAATGTCATGGGTATCTTTAGAGGGATGGCATTAAATCTGTATAATGCCTTGGGGAGTATTGACATTTTGATGATGTTAATCCTGCCAATCCATGAGCAGGGTATGTGTTTCCATTTCCGTGTGTCCTCTCTTATTTCTTGGAGCAGAGTTTTATAGTTTTCTTTGTATAGGTCCTTCACATATTTAGTCAAGTTGATTCCAAGATATTTGAGTTTGTGTGGTACTATTGTGAATGGGGTTGTTTTCTTAATGTCCATTTCTTCTTTATTACTGTTGGTGTATAGAAAGGCCATTGATTTTTGTGTGTTAATTTTGTAGCCTGCCACCTTGCTATATGAGTCTATTGTTTCTAGAAGCTTTTTGATAGAGTCTTTAGGGTTTTCTAAGTAGAGTATCATGTCATCTGCAAACAGTGAGAGCTTGACTTCTTCCTTTCCTATCTGGATTCCCTTGATATCCTTTTCTTGCCTAATCGCTATAGCAAGTACTTCCAGTGCTATGTTGAATAGGAGTGGTGAGAGAGGACAGCCTTGTCTTGTGCCAGAATTTAGAGGGAAGGCTTTCAGTTTTTCTCCATTGAGGATAATATTTGCCACTGGCTTGTGGTAGATGGCCTTCACTATATTGAGAAAGGTTCCCTCCATTCCCATCTTGCTGAGAGTTTTGATCAAGAATGGGTGTTGGACCTTATCAAATGCTTTCTCTGCATCTATTGATATGATCATGTGGTTTTTATTTTTCTTGTTATTGATGTTGTGTATTATGTTGATAGATTTACGGATGTTAAACCAGCCTTGCATTCCTGGGATGAAACCTACTTGATCGTAGTGGATGATCTTCTTAATGAGGCATTGAATCCTATTTGCCAGGATTTTGTTGAGGATCTTTGCATCTGCATTCATCAGTGATATTGGTCTGTAATTTTCTTTTTTGGTAGCGTCTCTGTCTGGTTTAGGTATCAAGGTGATGTTGGCTTCATAAAAGCTATTTGGAAGTGTTTCTGTTTGTTCAATTTCATGAAAGAGTCTTGCCAAGATTGGCAGTAGTTCCTCTTGGAAAGTTTGATAGAATTCATTAGTGAATCCATCTGGACCTGGGCTTTTGTTTTTCGGCAGACATTTGATTACTGTTTTAATTTCATCAATGGTGATGGGGGTGTTTAGATATGCTACATCCTCTTCCTTCAACCGTGGAAGATTATAAGAGTCCAAGAATTTATCCATTTCTTCCAGGTTCTCATTTTTAGTGGCGTAGAGTTTTTCAAAGTAGTTTCTGATTACCCTTTGAATCTCTGTCATATCAGTAGTGATCTCTCCTTTTTCATTCCTGATACGAGTTATCAAGTTTCTCTCTCTCTCTTTCTTTGTTAGGTTTGCCAGTGGTCTATCAATCTTGTTTATTTTTTCAAAGAACCAACTTCTGCTTTCGTTGATCTTTCGGATTGTTTTTTGAGTTTCCACTTCGTTGATTTCTGCTCTCAGCTTTGTTATTTCCTTCTGTCTTCCTGTTCTTGGGTCCTTTTGTTGAGCATTTTCTAGTTCTATTAGCTGTGTCATTAAGCTACTCAGGTAAGCTCCTTCTTCCTTCCTGATGTGTGCTTGCAAAGCTATAAATTTTCCTCTCAGTACTGCTTTTGCTGTGTCCCATAAGTTCTGAGAGTTTGTGTCTTTATTGTCATTTGTTTCCAGGAACCTTTTTATTTCCTCCTTGATTTCATCTCGGACCCACTGGTTATTGAGCATGAGGCTGTTTAACTTCCAGGTGTTAAAGTGTTTCTTCTGAGTCCCTTTGGAGTTCACAAATAATTTCAGAGCCTTGTGGTCAGCGAAGGTAGTCTGCAAAATTTCTATCCTCTTGATCTTATGGAGGTATGTTTTATGTGCCAGCATGTAGTCTATCCTGGAGAATGTCCCATGTACATTGGAGAAGAATGTGTATCCAGGTTTCTGGGGATGGAGTGTCCTATATATATCCACTAGGCCTCTTTCTTCCATTTCTCTCCTCAGGTCTAGTATATTCTTGTTGGGTTTCAGTCTGGTTGACCTGTCCAGTGTTGACAAAGCCGTGTTTAGGTCCCCCACAATTATTGTGTTGTTGTTGATATTATTTTTCAGATTTGTCAGCAGTTGTATTAAATATTTTGCTGGCCCCTCATTCGGTGCATATATGTTTAGGAGAGTGAATTCTTCCTGCTCTACGTACCCCTTGATTAATATAAAATGTCCGTCTTTGTCCCTTACAACCTTCCTGAGTATAAAGTTTGCATTATCTGATATTAGTATGGCCACTCCAGCTTTTTTATGGGTGTTGTTTGCTTGGATAACTTTTCTCCAGCCTTTTATTTTGAGTCTATGTTTGTTCTGACTATTCAGGTGCGTTTCTTGTAGGCAGCAGAAGGTTGGATTGAGTTTTTTGATCCATTTAGCCACTCTGTGTCTCTTAACTGGTGCATTTAGTCCATTGACGTTGAGAGAAAGAATTGTCCTGGGATTTAACGCCATCTTTATTTCAAAATTTGGTGTGTCTTTTGGGTAGTCTTGTCTTAGATTAGGTCTTTCAGTTTTTCTCTTAAGACTGGTTTTGTGTCTGTGAAGTTTCTGAGCTGTTTTTTGTCTGTGAAACCATGTATTCTTCCATCAAACCGGAAAGTGAGTTTTGCTGGGTATAGTATTCTGGGTGAAGCATTCATTTCATTCAGTCTTGTCACAATATCCCACCACTGCTTTCTGGCATTGAGCGTTTCTGGTGACAGGTCTGCTGTAAATCTCAGGGAAGCTTGCTTGAACATGATTTCCCCTTTTGATCTTGCTGTTTTCAGAATTCTGTCTCTATCTGTGGGATTTGTCATTGTGACTAGGATGTGTCTTGGGGTGGTTTTTCTGGGGTCTCTTTTGGTTGGTACTCTTCGGGCATGCAGGATTTGATCACATATATTCTTTAGCTCTGGAAGTTTCTCTTTAATGATGTTCTTGACCATTGATTCTTCCTGGAAATTTTCTTCCTGGGTCTCTGGGACTCCAATGATTCTTAAGTTGTTTCTGTTGATCTTATCATAGACTTCTATTTTCGTCTGTTCCCATTCTTTGACTAATTTTTCCATTGTCTGCTCATTTGCTTTAAGTTTTTTGTCCAATCTCTCCTGCTGTATGGAATTGTTATGTATCTCATCTTCCACAGCACCAAGTCTATTCTCAGCTTCTGATACCCTGTCCCAGAGCTTATCCATTTTGTCATTCACTTCGTTTACTGAGTTTTTCAGGCCTGTTAGTTGACATGTTATTTCAGTTTGGAGTTTTGTCATTTCTGCCTTCATATTTTCTTGGTTCTTATTAGTGTTCTGTTCAACTCGATCCATGGTTTCTTGGAGTCTGTTGAGCACCTTCCATATTGCTAGTCTAAAGTCCTTATCTGAGAGGTTGATTAGTTGTTCAGTCATTATCTGGTCCTCAGAATTGTCATCTTCATTCTCTATGTCTGATGCTGGCCTGCGCTGTTTCCCCATTGTCACATTTGTATTGTGGGTTTTTCTACGTGTTGTAGTGGTATTCATTGTCTATATGATGTAGGCAGCACACTCCTCTGGCTCCTCCCTTTCTGGATGGGCTGACTTGCCTCTAAGGGAGGGGAGTCCTCCGTGGATGAAGCCTCACACTGGGTCAAATCTTAGGCCCGAGCATGTAACAGAGAAGACAGTCCAGAGAGAAATGTTTGCTTCTGTGATATAGCGCCGTTCTTAGTGTGATTTTTCCTTCTTGTTGCAATGGAGTTCTTTCCTTAGAAAGAGTGCACGGCCGCGTAGCGATTCTCTGACTCTTTTAACAAAATGGCAATATGGGAAAGTCATATAGTATGCTTCACTTTAAAGTATCTTCCTTAAAGATGGATATTAATTATTCAATGAGGAAAAAACTAATATATGTGAGTCACTTTAAGTGCCTGGCATTGTACTGAACATATCACAGCTCTATGGAGAAGAGATTTGGAAGCACTCATAAGGAAAAGAAATTTAAAACTCAGAAATTGTGAGTTTTACAGAGACTGCACATATCACAAAGAATAAGAACAATAGGTTCTGGAAGGGATGTGGAGAGAAAGGAACTCTCTTTCACTGCTGGTGGGAATGCCATCTAGTTCAGCCTTTATGGAAAACAATATGGAGATTACTAAAAAAAAAAACTGGAAATTGAACTCCCTATGATTCAGCTATACCACTCCTAGGGATAAACCCTAGGAAAACAAAAATACAATTCAAAAATCACCAATATTCATGACAACACTATTTACAATAGTCAGACCCTGGAAACAACCAAGATGTCCTTCAACAGATAAATAGCTAAAGAAACTATGGTACATATACACAATGGAATATTATGCAGTCATCAGGAGAAATGAAGTCATAAAATTTTCCTATACATGGATGTACCTGGAATCTATTACACTGAGTGAAATAAGTCAGAGGGAGAGAGATAGACTCAGAATTGTATCACTCATCTATGAGTTTTAAGAAAAATAAAGACATTTTTGTAATAATTCTCAGAGACAATAGAGATGAGGGCTGGAAGGTCCAGTTCACAATATTTAAAGCTCACCACAAAGAGTGGTGAGTACAGTTAGAGAAATAACTACACTGACAACTAACATGACAATGTGAATGAATGAGGGAAGTAGAAAGCCTGTCTCAGATACAAGGAGTGGGGGAGGGGGGGTAGGGAGGTGGAAGATTTGGGGCATTGGTGATGGGAATGTCCCACTGGTAAAGGGGGGTGTTCTTTATATGACTGAAACCCAACTACAATCATGTTTGGAATCAAATTGTATAAATAAAGACATTAATAAAGAAAAAAAGAACCTGAGTTTTAGATTAATTATACAATGTAAATTAATAGCCAGATCAATGTAATGTTAAAGCCTCAGGGTTTTTCACCCTGATATGTGGCTGCAAGTACCATACCTTGTATATGTTGGCAGTAAATACTAAGTGGATGGATGGATGGATGGATGGATGGATGGATGGATGGATGGATGGAAGGAAAGAAGGAAGGAAGGTAAGGTGGGAGGGAGAGAAGGGGAGGGAGGGGGAAGGAGGAAGGAAGGAATGGAGGGAGGAAGTGAGGGCGGAAGAAAGGAAAGAAGAAAAAAGAAGGAAGGAAGGAAGGAAGGAAGGAAGGAAGGAAGGAAGGAAGGAAGGAAGGAAGGAAGGAAGGAAGGAAGGAAGGGAAAAAAAAGAAAGGGAGGGAGGAGGGAGGAGGGAGGAAGGGAGAGAAAAGGAAGAAATGGAAAAGGAAGGGAGGAAGAGAGAGGAAGGGAAAGGGAAGGAAGGGAGAGAAAGAAAGAAAGAGAGGGAGGGAGGAAGGGTAGGTTAGTGAGTATATGGGTGGATGATTTGTAGAAGTATCAGGAGAATATTGGTAGGAAAATAATTTACATAGTTAATGTTTTTTGCTCTGTCTTGGCCTTTTTTGTTTTTTTTTTTTGTTGTTGTTGTTGTTTTTAGTTTGGGGATCACACCCAGTGGTGTTCAGGAGTTACTCCTGGCTCTGCACTCAGAAATCGCTCCTGGCAGGCTCTGGGACCATGTGGGATACCGGGAATCAAACCGAGGTTCATCTTGGGTTGGCCACGTGCATGGCAAATGCCCTATTGCTGTGCTATCTTGGCATTTTTAATGATCAATTTTTGATTGTCCATGATAACGGAAGTGATCGATAATATAAATAAATTTTAAAACATAAGATGTAAATAAATTTCTATTAGTCAGGAGATTTTGTTCACACACTTTTAAACAACATATTTATCAACTTAATTATATTTTACCTTGGCAAATATTAAAATTACTGCTTTTCTTTAAACACACACCAACTGGTGATAGGCAAGGTAAAACTAGACTCAAGTTAAATGGTAGTAAAAGGCAAACCAGGATATGTGACTTCAAAGATCATACACAGCTTTATTACCTTTGGGTGAGTGAACAATTTATTCATAACTCAAAAAAGGAGCCCTTTAACTTTAATAAGAAATAATGAGTCAGTCAGACTCATTATATGAGTCTTTATAGCTCATATAATGAGCGAGTCAGACCCAGCAAGAAAGAAATCTGGTTTTGCCCTTGCTCCTTAACTCTGAGATATTGGCTAACTCAGTCAATAGTAATTATTTCCATCTTCATGAGAATTGGTAAACTTCGAGAGGCAGACAGCTATTCTCCAGCAAGTTAAAATGACAGAGGAGGCTGAAGTGATAGTAGAGAATTTTCCTTGGAAAGAGCTGACACAGGTTCAATCCCTGGCACCCTAGATGGTCCCCAAGCCTGCCAGGAGTGAGCTCTGGTTGCAGAGCCCAGAGTAAGCCTGAATATTGCTTGGTGTGGCTCATACCACACCCCAAAACCCCTAAAAAATAATAAATGTAGATAAATGTAAAAAGGCCATTTTAAGGACTTGAGGGCTCCCAAAGGCATGGAGCACAAAGAGGTAGAGACCACAGAAAATCTACACTTCAATCTATAAATCTAACAAGTTAGAGGATAGCACCATTGTGGTAGTCACTCCCGTCACTTTCCAGACATCCAGTGCAGCAACTCTCTCTTACCAAGAACAAGTCTGAGGGTTATTGATGACAAAATAGTCTCCATTACTTCACCCAACAGCCATCCCTTAGCAAGAGAGAAGCTTCAGTGAAGGAAAGATGAGAAACAAAAATGAGGATGGGGCCGGGCGGTGGCACTGGAGGTAAGGTGCCTGCCTTGCCTGCGCTAGCCTAGGACGGACCGTTCCCCCGGCGTCCCATATGGTCCCCCAAGAAGCCAGGAGCAACTTCTGAGCGCATAGCCAGGAGTAACCCCTGAGCGTCACAGGGTGTGGCCCAAAAACCAAAAAAAAAAAAAATGAGGACAGGCTCACGCAGGCATAGACTTCATCACCTATATTGGCACCTGTGTTTCAAACACCACCACCACCATCACCATTCTAAGTCACTTATTTTTGCCTCAGGATTGGTAGAGGAGCCCAGAACATTCATAGCCCTGCTTTATTAAAAATCATTCTTTCTTTAAATGCTTCTTCCACTGGTTACTCTAAAGCCTCTCTTTTCATCATGATCTCATTTTATGAAATAATACAGTATATCCCGAGTGTGACTGTTCCATTAAAGGGGCAGGACAAAGGGGTCTTCTGACTGCCTCCCTGTGGGGAACCAGCGTGCAAAAAGAATGAGAGTGAAAAGTTGGAATTGGAAGACCTGTATTAGAATCTTCCATTCACTGGTTCTATGACATGGAAAATCCCTGTGCTGGCTTCTTGAGGTCTTGTTTCTTTTTTTGTATACCAGAGATAATAATGCCCAGGAGCAGGTAACATCCTGCAGGCACCTGAAAGGCTGGACTGAATTATAAAAGCAATAAATAATGTATGAGGTCAGTTGTGTAAATGGCACCTCTGAGACAAAAAAAAAATGTTTCCTGTGCCAGCTGCAAAAAGAGAAACAAATTAACGTCATTTGTATTTGTGCCATTAATTCAGAGAATCAACAACATCCACAAAAGAAGCACCTAGCAGGAGGGAGAGCCAGCTCCTAGAATAGTGGCAGAGACAACCTTTGACAGCCCTCTACCAAAGAGGGGGCACTGACCCAAAATGACAGCCATTTAAGCAAGCATTCATAACTCCGTCCTACTCACAAATGTGTTTTATTTCTAAAATCTCATCTCTCATAGTTCTTGCCCTTTCTCTATCTTCTGTTTTTAATTAGTGCTTTATTTAAGCACCACGGTTACAAAATTATTTATGATAGGTTGTCATATAATGTACACTCCCCTTTATCAATGCCTATTTCCCAATAATGTCCCCCAGTTTTCCTCTTACTCTCCCTTCCGCCTGCCTCTAAGGCAGACATTATACTTCTCTCTCTTGCTTTTTTCTGTTTTAGACACTGTGGTTTGCAGTACTGTTAATGTAGGGGTTCTATGCTATCGTTTTTTCTCCTTTCAGCACCCAATTATTGAGAGAGAAAGAGAGGAATAGACATAGGATAGACATATACCACTCATTTGTGGGATCTAAGGAAGAAAACAAAGTATAACAATAATATTCAGAGGCAATAGAGACAAGAGTAACAGTCAGTGGTAGGAAGCTTGCCATAAAGAGTGGAGCAGTGCAGTTAGAGTAGAGAAGGGACCAATATGACAATGACAATGATAGTTGAAACTTATCACTATGTCTCCTAGTCTTAAAATTTTATAGATTGTACTTGACATCAAACCAGGTTCATGAAGAGCAAGCAACAGGACTCTTCTGAAAGATCTGATTCCTTTATTCCCCTGACTTCCTTCCCATAATTTTATCCTAACTTCATTTCCCCTAAGAGCCCTATATAAACCAAGACTGAAAGATGCTTTTGAAGAGACATAGTACCTGAATAACCTGTTTTTTTCTTGTATCAATTTATCTCTTGAATATTGCTCTTCAAGTGGTATCTGAACTTGGGTTTGGTACTAGGACTGCACAATATCCCCCTTAGAACATTAGACACAGGAACTGTGGTCCATTATTACTGAGAAAAAAAATGAAGTGATGCTTACCATGTAGTTTTTTCCCTTGGAGAGGTAAGGGACCTATCAAGTGATCTTTCTGTCCTGTTTTCATAGTTTCACTCCTAAGATTCATTGTATGGCACAAATGAAACCCCAGGAGAAAGGACGATTTGTTTAATATCCTGTGATGCCTTGACATCCTGGTTCACTAGTCACAATCTACTTAGTGTAGTTTCACTAAACCACTGCGAATACTGATTTATCCATCAGACAAGATATAGGGCCTAATAGATATATTCTTACAGAATCCAAGCACCACAGTGAATTCTGATAGTCCAAGAAATGCAGAACCAAGTTTATAAATCAAGATCTACTGAACGCTGGAAATGTCATCTCTGTCCCCATTTCCAATTTATCCCATGTGTTCTCACTTTCTCTCTCTCTGTCTCTCTCTCACTCACTTCCTGAATATCTCTATTTTTCTCTCACTTTAGTAAAGTTTTTTGACAAGAATTTAAATGTTTGCTTCAAGATGACTGAACATATCATTCTTACTACCTAAGTAAGCCCTCAACTCTTCTTTTCTTTACCATCTTAGCAATTTCAGTTCTATAGTCAGAATCTAAAACTTTGCTTTTGCCTGTTCATGCTCTCCTAATCCACTCTACCACAGGCACAATCAGTTTACCTTTCCCTTAAATTAGTCATTTGCCTGTTAGCTTTAATCCCATTCTTAAGAAAACGAAGTATGATACATATATACAATGGAATACTACATAGCTGTAAGGAAAGATGCACTCGTGCAATTTGCAGCTACATGGATGGAACTGAAAGATTTTATGTTAAATAAAGTAAGCCAGAAGAATAAGGATAAATACAGAATAATATCACTTATATGTGGTATTTAGAATAACTGCATGAAGAGATTCAATTATCCAAATGGGAGTTTCCTTGAATACCCTTGGTCCCAGAGTATAGTAAGAAGGAAAGAAATTGAGTGAAAGAGGAGAAATACGAATATAAAAGGATGGGGGCACAGAGGCCTAGCAGTCTCAGGTGCATTAATAGTGTTTTTAAAAAGGACAGAACTAAATATACAAGCCAAAGGCAATAACATTGGAATCAAGAGACCTAATTTTTAACAATATAAAATGTAAAATGGGCCTATTTTACTGGCACATTAGAGGGCTGGGGGTAGTATGGATACACTGGGGAATACTGGTAGAGAGAGGGAGACACTGGTGGTGAGAGTGACCCTGTTTCATAGTATGTCTGAAACCCAACTATGAAGGACTTTGTAAATCACAATAATTTCAATAAAATTCAAATTAAAATAAATAAAAACAAGTCTGATTGAAAACTGCCAACAACTACTTTTCCTACCATCCAAATACTACTTAAGTATTTTCTCAAATATGATACAGACTCTCTTACAACTCTGTAATCTTTCTTTCTGGGTTCTGACATTTTTGCTCTTGGGCACCCTTTCAAAGTATTGACATCTGCTTTGAACTCCGTGATAACGATTGACAAAACTACACCTCTTCTAAACTGAAACACTCCCAAATAGTTTCTGTGAAGCTAATATCACCTGATACAAAAGTAAACAGACAACACAAAAATGGAAAATAACAGGCCTATATTCTTGATGAGCACAGATGCAAAAATCTTCAACAGAATACTAGCGAATAGAATATAACTCATCAAGAGTTTATACACCATAACCAAGTAGGATTGCTTCCAGAGATGCAAGGATGGTTTAACATATGCTAGTCAATAATATAATACACGATATAATAAATAAAAATAACAAAAATCATATGATCGCATTAATAGATGCAGAGAAAGCATTTGAGAAGGTCCAACACCCATTGTTGATAAAAACTCTCAACAAGAAGGGAATTGAAGGGGATTTCCTCAATGTAGTCAAAGTCATTTATCACAAACCCATGGCAAGCATTGTACTCAATGAGGAAAAACAAAAAGCCTTTCCTCTAAGAGCTGGCACTAGACAAGGTTGACTCTTCTCACCGCTTCTATTCAATATAGTATTGAAAGTACTTGCCATAGTATTAAGCAAGAAAAATATAGCAAGGACATCCAGATAGGAAAGGAAGATGTTAAGCTCTTGCAGTCTGCAGGTGACATGATACTGCATCTAGAAAATACTAAAATACTAAAGACTCTACAAATGAGGCTGGAAAGATAGCACAGTGGTAGGGCAGTGGTAGAACTTAGTGATAAGAAAAAAAACACATATAATCCCATCCAAAAATGGGGAGAAGAAATGAACAAGCATTTTCTCAAAGAAGAAACACAGATGGCCAAAAGATACATGAGAAACCTTCTACATCTCTAATTATCATGTAAATGCAAATTAAAACAATAATGAGGTACCATTTCACACCAAAGAAACTGGCGCACATCAAAAGAGCAAGAACAACCAAGACTGGCATGGACATGGGGAGAATGGGAAGAAAACCAGAGACATTGGTAGTATGAAATGATCATGAGTAAAGGGTGGTGTACATTGTAAATCTGAAACTCAATTATGAACAACTTTGTAATCACAGCGTTTAAATAAAATAAAAAAAGAAATTAGTATATCTGCACAATGGAATACTACAAAGCTACTAGTAAAAATGAAATGATGAAATTATCTAATACATTGATGAGCATAGTTTTATGCTGAGTGAAATGAGTCAGAGGAACAGGGAGAGACAAGCATAATCACACTCATTTGTGGGATATATAGAGATAGTATTGTAATAAAATCCAAACACAATAGATACAAGAACCAGGGGGACGAGCCCATGTTAGGAAGCTTGCCACAAAGAGCAAACGAGTACAGTTAGGGCAGAGAAGGATCACCAGGTCAATGACGGTTGAAAATGATCACTCTGAAAAAGAACTGGATGCTGAATGGAGATAAATGATTATGCATGATACACTTTCAGTAAAAATACTGTAAACCTTAGTGCCTAAACAAAAAAGAAAGAAATAGAGAAAAAAATGAAAACCACAAAGGCAGTAGTGAAAGATAAATGGAGGAGGGCTGGAAGGAAATATAGGATATTGGTGGTAGGAAATGTGCACGGATAAATATAGACATCATATGACTGAAATTCAGGCATGCATGGCTTTGTAACTTTATGTCAAGGTGAGTTAAATAAATAATTTACTTTAAAAATTATTTTCTGCTTAAAATCTCTGATGATAAGATTGAAGATATTGGTTTTTTTTAACAACTTTATTACATACATGATTGTGTTTGGGTTTCAGTCATGTAAAGAACACCACCCATCACCAGTGCAACATTCCCATCACCAATGTCCCAAATCTCCCTCCTCCCCACCCAACCTCCACCTGTACTCTAGACAGGCTTTCTATTTCCCTCGTACATTCTCATTATTAGGATAGTTCAAAACGTAGTTATTTCTCTAACTAAACTCATCCCTGTTTGTGGTGAGCTTCATGAGGCGAGCTGTAACTTCCAGCTCTTTTCTCTTTTGTGTCTGAAAGTTGTTGTTGCAAGAATGTCTTTCATTTTTCTTAAAACCCATAGATGAGTGAGATCATTCTGCATCTTTCTCTCTCTCTCTCTCTCTCTCTCTCTCTCTCTCTCTCTCTCTCTCTCTCTCTCTCTCTCTCTCTGACTTATTTCACTCAGCATAATAGATTCCGTGTACATCCATGTATAGGAAAATCTCATGACTTCATCTCTCCTAACAGCTGCATAATATTCCATTGTATATATGTACCTCAGTTTCTTTAGCCATTCATCTGTTGAAGGGAATCTTGGCTGTTTCCAGAGTCTTGCTAAGATTGGAGATTTTGAACAAAAACTTTAGAAAGGTCTTTATTTCTTGAAGGATTTACCCTTAGGCAAAGCACAATTTATAAAAGAGGGAGGAAAATTTATTGTAAAATAAAAAATATTCATCTCTTCTTTTGGAACATGTGCTTAAATTATACCTCTTCCATAATTAAACGTAATCCAGCTGTATTTAACCACATGGTAATATATCTATTGCTTCTATTTAGTGACTTATATAAACCATGCCAGATTCCTAATTCCTAATATGCACTGAACCATTAATGATCTCATAGCATCAAAAATTAGAACATTATCTCCTATCTCAAGACTTTAGATTTGGGCTTCTCAAAGGGATAATAAAATTTTCTGTAAGCTAAGTTGTAATGATATTTTTCCTTAAATAATAAGTAATCATAAACAAACATTTTACCAGACTGAGTCAAAAATGATTTCTTAAAAAGATGGAAATTCAAATATTGGATTGCAAAATTTCCAGAAGAGGGAGAATTTCTATTTTTAGTTCCATCATCTCTTGGGATATGAATATCACCAAGTTTAATGGTGAAGAAAAGAAACAAAGCTCATTACTTACATAAACAAATTCATTAACTTCAAAATCAGTGAGTTCAAAATCAATTAAATTTGTAATACCCTGATTGAGAACACGGTAGTGAATTAATAACAGTGAAAATTAGTTTTCAGACATACAAAAGAGTGAGACTTTTGTAAATAACTTTTGACATTTTAGTTCCCCAAGTCAAAGAAGATATAAAAAATTTTTACAAGGACATCTCCTTTCAAGTCCTGATTCAAAAATTTACATACAATCTTTAGCTTTTTCTGAGCATATATCATGCACTGATTTCAGATAACTTTTAAATTAATATTGGTATTAGAAATCTATTTTTGTTTTAATTTACATTTAAAGTACAAAAAGGAGCTTCTAAGCTTAATATAGTCCATCAGTTTATCCTATGCACCTAAAGGGAAACAGTGCCTAAGATACAAATGCCACCCACAGAATGGGAGAAACTATTCACCCAATACCCATCAGATAAGGGGCTAATATCGAAAATATACAAGGTACTGACAGAACTTAACAAGAAAAATAACAACTAACCAAATCAAAAACTGGGGAGAAGAAATGGACACTTTCTCAGAGAAGAAATACAAATGGTCAAAAGGCACATAAAAAATACTTAACATCACTAATCATCAGGGAGATGCAAATCAAAACAACAATGAGGTACCATCTCATGCCACAGAGATGGCACACATCACAAAGAACAAGAACAATCTGTGCTGGTGGGGGTGTGGAGAGAAAGGAACTCATTCTCTGCTGGTGGGGATGCTGTCTAGTCCAGACTTTCTGGAAAACAATATGGAAATTCCTCAAAAACTGGACATTGAGCTCCCAGATGTTTCAGCTATACCATTCCTAGGAATATACCTCAAGAAGAAAAAAAAACCACAATACAACAATGCCTTCTTTTATCCTAGGCAAGACTTTTTCTTGTAGGTTTTCATACCAAGCAGAACCAAAAATATGTAAAGTTACAGAGGAAAAAGCAATATATATGTATATATAATATAATAAATATATAAAAATAAATTTTAAAAAAGTAATTGAAGAAAAATAAAGTGATGTAAGAGGCTACCTTACATTTGGGGATTAACAGACTCAGATGTATTATTATAGATGTATTAAACAGATAAAGAAAATAGCATGACCATCTTAATGAGTGAGAGAAATAAAATGCTGTCTCGAATACAGGCATGGGTTGGGAAGGAGGGAGGGGGGACACTGGTGGTGGAAATGTTGCACTGGTGAAGGGGGTGTCCTGTTTATAACTGAAACCCAACTACAATCATGCTTGTAATCATGGTGCTTAAATAAAGATATTATAAAAAATAAAAAAGTTTTAAAGAAGGACAGAAAACCACTACCCATATCTGAGCCCAGACTTTCTGAATAAAAAGGTATATCCAGTTCTCCTTATTCTTATTTAGCTAAATATCTAAAGAGCATTTCCCCATTTAGTACCCCTTACCAAACACGACTTCGTCAAATAGTTTCTCCTCACTGAACCTTGGAACAAGAAAGCTGTAACTCTAGATGTAATCAAACTTACAGTTTTATTGCGAATTTAGATGGACCCCTTCTATTACAATCCTAGATCTTCTTCCTTTCCCCTTTCCAGAAAAGTGTTCATTTTTCATGCATCCAAAATGCAAATAAACAGAAATCCCCTTTCACTTAAAAGACAGAAGATATTTTGTGATAAAATAATAATGAGAAAGGAGAGAAAGATGCAGCTAATAAGAAATTTATTCATAATAACCTATATATGAATATACATGTATATTTATATCTCAGGAGGCCCTGCAGAGTTACAGATGAGCTAATTAAAATACTTACGATTTTAACAATGATGTTTATTGAAATCATTTTATAACCATTGAAATTGAGGTTTGTCTTCAGCTGTAATGTATGCTACCTGAGATAGTCTAACCTAAATTATTTATGCCACTAAAAATAGATTGCCTCTCCTCGTTACTGATTTTGTAGATCTATCTCAGGAAGTGGAATTTTTGGTAAATTAAATGATTCTCACAAGCTTTGCCTGCCTCTTTTGTGCCTGCTAAGACCGGGACCAAGCAGACTAATATAAGAGGAAGGCCTTTGAAGGGTCAAGAGAATGAATTAACACTCAGAAAGTGGAAACTTGTTGGGTGCACCAGAACACAAAAGAACTAAAACTCAGGGGACGGAGAGATAGCATGGAGGTAAGGCGTTTGCCTTTCAAGCAGGAGGTCATCGGTTCGAATCCCGGCACCCCATATGGTCCCCTGTGCCTGCCAGGAGCAATTTCTGAGCCTGGAGCCAGGAATAACCCCTGAGCACTGCCGGGTGTGACCCAAAAACCAAAAACCAAAAAAAAAAAAAAAAGAACTAAAACTCGGGAAGCTGTTGCTGCCACCTTCACTGGTCCTGGCTTGAGATACTGAAAGGATGAGTCCAGCTGTCATAAATGTCTATAAATAGGCACTTCCCATCTATTTATATTTCAATCCCTTCAAAGAGGTAAGTTGAACAGTGAAGGATGGAAAGTTGATTTGTGGTGGCTATTATGTGGAGTAGAGACAGATTTTTGAAACCTACATCATGTTACAAACCAATGTAACTAATAATTTTAAAAATTATTAGGCTTGCTTTTCAAGCTGAGTGTTCCCTTGAACACATACTTTGCTTGATTATCACTGTCTCTTTTCTGACTTTTGTCACTCTAGACAAGCACCTGTCCTACTTAAATGTGTACTACCTTTCTTACTATCTCTCTCTCTCACTCTCCCCTTCTCTTTCTCTCTCTTTTCTCCTGTCTTTCTAGGTACATTTTGTTCAATGCAATCTATCTTGCTTCACACACCAAAATAATTTTATTTAGAACACCAGCCCTGGGGCCCGGAGAGATAGCACAGCGGCATTTGCCTTGCAAGCAGCCGATCCAGGACCAAAGGTGGTTGGTTCGAATCCCGGTGTTCCATATGGTCCCCTGTGCCTGCTAGGAGCTATTTCTGAGCAGACAGCCAGGAGTAACCCCTGAGCACTGCCGGGTGTGGCCCAAAAACCAAAAAAAAAAAAAAAAGAACACCAGCCCTTGCCAGAAAGAATACAACAGGTAAGGTATATGTCCTGCATGCAGCCAAGCCCTGTTCCTTCCTCAGTACCACATATGGTCCCTTAAGCCCTGCCAGATGTTATCACTGACTCTGACCCACACACAAAAGAGAATGAAACAATAAGCAAACAAAAGCTAATACCAGTACTGCGTTTCAGCAGAAAGAGAAAGGGAATAAATGAATAATGCCCTATATCATGACTAATACAGAGCTCACTGACATCAATTTGCCAAAGTACTGGCTACAAAACATATAGCAAGAATGTGCCCCTATTTAAAAAATCTTTACTCTTACCAGCTTAATATCTCATCTCATAAAAAAATAATACATTAACCATTATTCATTACAGTATTTATACAGTAAGTATACACTTATACATTTTATACATCAGGAAAAACCTGATGTCCAACAATAAATAAATATGAAATAAATAAATCATGAGAATGTTGTTGACATACACAATGAAATACTACTCAATTGTAAAGAATGATTAAATCATGCAATTTGATGCAACATGGATGGAACTGGAAGGTACCATGTTAAGGTAGAAAAAGAATAAACATAGCATATCACTTATGTAATATCACTGGATGAGGGAATGCAGGGTTACTGGGGATTGCCTAGATTTCCTTTGGAAATCTAGAGTATAGGAAAAAGGAAAATAACCAAGTGGCAGGGGAAAAAGAGACAGCTGAGAAACAAAGGAGATGCAGGGGTGATGATAAGTCAGGTCTATTAATGGTATAAAGAAAAGATATAGCTAAATATACAAACCACAGAGTCAATAACACTGAAATCATGAGGCCCAAATTTTAACTATTGAACTTAAAATGGTGCCTGAAAAGATGGCAGCTGGGGATTGGGAGTTTGTGGAGGGAATTTGGGAATATTGGCTTGAAGGTAGTTGTTGACACTGGTGGTAAGCTCCTTGCTAAAACATTGTATATTTAATACTCAATCATGAATAACTTGTAAATAATGGTGCTTAAATAAAATTTAAAAGATCTTAATTATGTTGGGAAAAAGGGTTTGTCATATTCACCCTCTTACACCTCAGTTAAATGGAATTGTAAGGTTCAGAAATGGAAATGATGTTTTATGATACCTAAAATTCTGCCATTACAAAATAGCTTTTAAATTCATAGTCATAAACTTTCGTAATAAAAATAATTTTTAAAAAAGTAATGACTCTAACCACAGGGATCCTTTACCCCAAAACATTAGAACTGCAAACTAGTAGGCCCAAACCCAGCAATAGCTTTCCACTGCTAGCCAGGAGAATAAAGAGGTGCAGTTGGAAGCCCCTTGGGGCAGAAGCCCAAGAGTGGAATAATAGATGTCAAGAGTGTATAAGGGCAAAAGAAATCCTTCCCTTTATTTCCCTGGAGATAGAGGCTCAGAAACCTGGAATTAAAGGTAACAAGTCTAGGTGTCAGATGGCAGATTAGCTTTGTTCAAGGAATCCAGCAGGACTAAGGGATTTACACAGAGTGACAGTCTGCAAGCAGTGACTGGCACCACATGCCCTCTAGAGCTCTTGCTATCTTAAAGGCAAACTCCAGGGAGAAACTTGCAGCATGATTCCAAGACATCAATAACGACCAAGGTCATAAATTATAGTAGACTCAGTCCTCTGGGACCCACATGTTTGGGAACCTTAGAATTTATCCACAATCTGAACAAAAGTGCCTATTCCAACTGGCCAATGTCACTTTTCAACCAAATCCTGAAAACCTGAAAATTATTTCCTGATTAAGATTTTGTTCGGCAGATGTAATTCACTGACATCAGAGTGTGGTAAAAGTGACAGCCCTGGTCAAGGGATTCATTCATCATAAGTAGGGAATGTAGCCAGAAGGTTCCAATTTTAGTTGGTCCCTTGTCCATTTGTTCTATTGTCAAAGGAAAGAGAGACTGTTCTGCATGTCATGATAAGGGAAACCTCACAATGCCTACAAAACCTTTCTTGCTGACCCAGCTACTGCTAAACCTCTCCAACCCAGTCCTACCTCTCTGAATTATAATGCAAATGTGCAAAGCAGATCTGAACCATTTTTCCATACTTCTGTGTACCACTGATGTATCCCCATTCATACTCTCCATAGTCCTCCCCTCGCAAAGTACATTTATCTATTTTCCCTTCTAGAAATATGTATTTGATCCTTTTAGAAATATAACATAGGATAGGTGCATCCTTAAATATAGCAAGCATCTTACCTTTGGCAAAGTTAATATGAGAAATAGTCCATGGCAGCAAATTAGGGCACTACTTAATGGTCTGGAATTCCAATTAAAGGAAGGAGCTTTTATGAGGCTGCCTGACGGTAGGGAGGAGTATATGACTTAATCTTGGATCCCAGAAAGGCCACCTTAACAGAGAAAGCAATTGCCCATCAGATTTGCTGTGGGTGAAAGGAAGTCATAAACTACAGGGAGACTGGACTCGTTAAAATGGTAATGCTCCTGTCTCCACCATGAAAGCACTCCCTGGACACCTCCAGAAATGAAATTTGGAACAATCAGAGAACCAAGCATTTCCTCCCCTCACCCAATCTAATTATTACGACTTTATATATTGATGTACCATAAGGTTCATTAAATCTGAACTCATCATTCCAGAGTACCTGTCGCACTTCACAGATACCTGCAGGAAAACAAAAGACCTAGGAACTCGAACCAGAAGCAATTTATATGGCAGTATCAGAGAGACTTCAACAGATCTGATTCCAATTGACACTGTTACATAGTTCATCTGAGAAGTTCTTGAAATATTAGCCACTACAATAAAACTAGACTATTGTTCAGGGTAGTAAAAGGGATAGTCGGGGCAAGGGAAGGGGCATAGAGTTAAGCTTCGTACCAACAAAAAACATATATCAGATACCCATCCACTTAAATTCGTCATTTTTCCCACAATCCCTTATTATCTGGTCAAACCCAAGACCAGAACTGTTACAGTCACTCTCTCAATTTATGTTTGTCTAGCATTCTTTATGCCTCTAGAATCACTGCACAAATCTCTTTTCCCAGACTGAGGGAATGCTCAGCTATTATTTATTCCACCAGCTGTTCTTCCCCTTTCTCTTTTTTCCTTCTGGAAGTACTGGTGGTTGTTCCCCTGGATGTCGTAAAAGTACACCTTTTTTTTTATTAGGTTCTTTTTTTAATATATTTTTATTTAAACACCTTGATTACATGCATGATTGTGTTGTTTGGGTTTCAGTCATGTAAAGAACACCACCCATCACCAGTGCAACATTCCCATCACCAATGTCCCAAATCTCCCTGCTTCCCACACAACCCCCGCCTGTACTCTAGGCAGGCTTTCTATTTCCTTCATACATTCTCATTATTAGGATAGTTTGATATGTAGTTATTTCTCTAATATAACTCATCCCTGTTTGTGGTGAGCTTCATGAGGTGAGTTGTAACTTTCAGCCCTTCTCTCTTTTGCCTCTGAAAATTATTATTGCAAGAATGTCTTTCATTTTTCTTAAAACCCATAGATGAGTGAGACCATTCTGTGTCTTTCTCTCTCTCTCTTTCTCTCTCTCTCTCTGACTTATTTCACTCATAATAGATTCCATCTACATCTATGTATAGGAAAATTTCATGACTTCATCTCTCCTAACAGCTGCATAATATAATATTCCATTGTGTCTATGTACCACAGTTTCTTTAGCCATTCATCTGTTGAAGTGTATCTTGGCTGTTTCCAGAGTCTTACTATGGTAAATAGTGCTGCAATGAATATAGGTGTAAGGAAGGGATTTTTGTATTGTATTTTTGTGTTCCTAGGGTATATTCCTAGGAGTGATATAGCTGGATCGTATGGGAGCTCGATTTCCAGTTTTTGGAGAAATCTCCATATCGCTTTTCATAAGGTTGAACTAGACGGCATTCCCACCAGCAGTAGATAAGAGTTCCTTTCTCTCCACATCCCTGTCAACACTGTTTGTTCTCATTCTTTGTGATGTGTGCCAATCTCTGGGGTGTGAGGTGGTACCTCATAGTTGTTTTGATTTGCATCTCCCTGAGGATTAGTGATGTGGAGCATTTTTTTCTTGTGTCTTTTGGCCATTCCATTTGTATTTCTTCTTTGTCAAAGTGTCTGTCCATTTCTTCTCCCCATGTTTTGATGGGATTATATGTTTTTTTCTTGTAAATTTCTGTCAGTACCTTGTATATTTTGGAGATTAGCCCCTAATCTGATGGGTATTGGGTGAATAGTTTCTCCCACTCAGTGGGTGGCTCTTAATTTTATGTTCTAAAACACTTCTATACCTTCTTTATTGTAAGCCTTATCTTTGAGGTCACTGGTTGTATTTTTAGCTTTTATTTTCTCCATATTGCTAAATCCTATTACTAGATTCTTTAGTTCCTTTATTTCTGTTTGAGTCAGTTCTTTCATTTTTTATCAATATTTCTTCAAGCTTATTGATTCTTTCTTCCAATGATTTCTTCAACTTAATGAATATCAAGAGGATTGATGCTCTGAAGTCTTCTCTGAATAATTTTTAAAATTCTGATGTTATGGAGGACCTTCTTGGGTTTCCATGCCAATCCATTAATGGAAGTAAATTTCTCCTGTTTATTTTCATTATTCCTGGTGGTTTATGGAAAAAAGATCCAAGTTTTAGTTCAACTGAGCAGTGACCCCATGCTTCTGCTCAAATATCAGTCTGCTGCCTGTAACTCTTCTGATTTCTGGCCATTGTATATGCCTTGTGAAGATTTCTTAGATACTTACAAGTTGAACTGGTGGCTTCATCTTACGCATATCTAGACCACCACAGGGGGTTTTGTCCCTGTAGCTGCTAAAAGATCCATCTGGCCTGGGCTATCCCCAGGGTTCACAGCTGCCAGTTACCTAGCAGTTATTGTGGAAATACAATACAGTTGACGGATAGTGAATAAAGACTGTGGTCATGGGAACCCAACTATAACTAACTCTAGGGAGATTTTTGCAATTGCAAGTACCATTTCGGGAATGTGTGCTCTTAAGCATGCCACATGGGTGGGGCTCACCTCCATAGTGTCTGCTACCTGCGGTAGCCTCTAAAATGACATCTCTCAACTACCGTTTCAGAAATGACTACACCTATTTGGGGACAACGACTTAATGTTTGTGCTATGTATTGCCAGTTCTCAGTCTTTTTCTAGCACAGTGTTGTGTGCACAAAGACTTTCTATACAAACCTTGTGTCCAGTGCCTTCTGTCTTTGAAGATTAAGTCTGGTCATCTGGGAAGCTACTCCCAGCTCATGCCAGGAATAGCCGCTTTTTGTACTGGGACCAACAAGACCGGAGCCTGATTTTGAATCAGTGAGTGAAACTATTTATAAATCCTGTAAACCCTTTCAGTAAATCCTTTTCCTTTATACATTCAGCATCTTTTCATGTTAGGTTGTTGTTTCATGTCTGGAACCAATTTGCTTGTCCCTTTTCACTTCCAGTCTCTGCTTCTCCCCTGTGCACAACCAGGAGAAATGTACTTTAGCTATGAAATTCTCTACAGTTTTGTATTCTGCAACATCAGATGATGGTTGTGTTCTTCAGTGAATTTTCTGAGTGAGACCACATAGGATGATGTATTGAATTATGTTTTTCTGTGTTCTCTGTGTTGATGCCACAAGAGCACTAACAGAATTGATTTGGGTTACAGGTTTGCTGCTGCTGCTGTTGTTGTTGTTTTGTCATCTTTGTCCTGCCCCCCTAATAATCACCCTTGATATTTTCAAAACTCTCATTCATTTATTTATTCACTCAACAAGTATTCACTGATCAACCATTATGTGCCGATCACTGAGCATGGGCAGGGTGAAGTGAGAAGAAAAGTGACAAAAGTTAACACTCCTATCTGTTCTATATACAGATTCCATTTATTGGTTTCCCAGAATTATATTCTTAAGTCAGGACTGCATGCAAAAGATTCATTTACTGAGAAAAACTCTCAGGAAATACACCCTTAGGAAGGTGAACAATAAGATTGGGCAGAGAGAAAAGCTGACTCTAAACATAGTTGCAACTGAGGTCTCAGCAAATGTTATTTGAGGCAGCTGAATAGCCCTTTAATAGAATCTTAAACAGAAATCTTTGTATCCCCACGTCAACCAGTCACTAGCCATATAGAAGATGTTAAAAGAGGGTATAATTTTCAGAAAGACATAATTTTCAGATTAAGAGACAAAGAGCTCAGCTGAGAGCCATGACTTGTAGATATGCCTCAAAGATAACAATGACTGAGGTTTAGTGTAGAGACCACCATACCCACTGAAAAATGCCCCCCAATATTTCCCTGAGCATAAACACTACTGGTATTTAAGCATATCCTATACCTAGCTCCTCTGTCTTTAATTCTGCTCATTCTCATGGTAATCATCCTGTCTTGTCATCTGAATACTTAAATTAATTTTGGATAACATTTGAGTCTCTAATTAGAAGCTATGGAGAGACCTTTAGCCGTATTATGGTTTCTACCTTCAAAATCTCTCTAAAAAGTTTTCTCTTTTTTAATGGCATTTTTTCTTTTGTTTTTTTCTTTTTAATTTTTTATTGAGACCAATGCGAATTACACGTCTTTCACAGTTTTATTTCAGGCACAAAGTGACAGTGCATTAGGGCCATTCCCACAGCCACTCCCTCCACCACAGTTCCCAGCATGCATCTGAGACCTCCACCCTTAGAACCCTGGACTGCTAGTCTAACAGTTTCATTCTGTGTAGAGTTTGTTAAAATTTGGTCTCTTGATTCTATTGTCATTTACTTTGGTTTGGATATTTAAGTCTGTCCATTTTTGATTTCCACTCACTCATGGCTTTATTTTCTAGCATAATTATAGCCTGGATCGCTTGTATTTCCACTTTAAAACCTGGTTCTGTTCTGAAACTTTTAGTGTTCACATTTGCATTTGATAACCAAATCCATGGGCTCCAAGTAGTGTGATTTAATTTCCTCAGACTAATGAGAGAAAGTCCAGAAACAAACACTGAATATATGATGCCTTGGGGCCAGATAAAGGTTGAAATACTTCACATCACTGTCCAAATTAAGATTTTTCCAGCTTTAAATAGAGAAAATTGTAAATAGTTGAGTAATTTTAGATATACAATAGAATTAGGTCAAATTCATGATAATCTACCTGAAATCATAGGCACTCATTTAGAGTGACAATTTTGGTTCCCAATAATTCCCCCAATAATAACCTAATCTGAAATAATAAACCAATAATTGATTCTATTATGTGTTTATATTATAGTTTTATTTAAATAAAGTTTAAATTTTTGCCTTGTTTCATAGTTATATTAGAGCCATATATATGACACATAGTCTTATAGTTGTGTATATTTAGGTAAAATTGCATAAACTCATTTAAGTCAACAACAGGAAGGTTTTGAGAAGTTGAAAAATTAAGTTAAAAAGTGTCATAAATTACTCAAGTCAAAAACAAAAACTAAAGTCTTCATATGCCTCCATGGCTTCTCATCATCTGGTCCCATCTTACTTATGAAACTTCTCCCTTTTCACAATGCTTTTGCAGATAGAAAAGAAAGAAAAAATTTTTTCTTAGAGTTTCTTCAAATCTTTTTTTTATTTTATTTAACCAACTTTATTACATACATGATTGTATTTGGGTTTCAGTCATGTAAAGAACACCACCCATCACCAGTGCAACATTCCCATCACCAATGTCCCAAATCTCCCTCCTCCCCACCTAACCCCCACCTGTACTCTAGACAGGCTTTCTATTTCCCTCGTACATTCTCATTATTAGGATAGTTCAAAACATAGTTATTTCTCTAACTAAACTCATCTTTTTAATATCTAAATTGACTCAGCCAATTTTTTTGATGGGAACAAGAGCTACACTCATTGTAAAATAAGGAATTAAGGATTTTTTCTATCACAGTTCACAAAAGTTAAGGATTTAGATTTCAAAGACCTTATATTATTTTTCATAAGTTAGGTTTCAATAACAAGCTATTGATGTCCTAAAGAAGAGTTAACAACATACTATGGTCACATGACTTCTGTTCTTTCAGTCCAGTAATGTGACACATACATTATCAATTTGAAAAAGTTGACTGTTCTTGAGACTAAGAGATGAATACCACTTAGGGATGAAGGATGTATATTCCATTGTAATAAGCTATTGGATTCGAGGTACCAGAGAGATAGCACGATGGGTAAGACACTTGCTTTGCAGATGGCTAACTCAGACTTGATTCCTGGCAACCCACATGGTCTCCTGAGCACCATTAGGAATGAATCCTTACATTGAATTCAGTTTCTTTTTTTTTCTTTTTTTTTCTCTTTTTTTTTCTTTTGTTTTGTTTTGTTTTTGTTTTTGTTTTGTTTTTTGGGCCACACCCGTTTGATGCTCAGGGGTTACTCGTGGCTAAGAGCTCAGAAATTGCCCCTGGCTTGGGGGGACCATATGGGATGCCGGGAGATCGAACCGTGGTCCTTCCTTAGCTAGAGCTTGCAAGGCAGACATCTTACCTTTAGCGCCACCTCACCGGCCCTTAATATTTTGTTGAGAATTTACATCTCTATTCAACAGGGATATTGGCTCATGGCTGATAGATCTATCAATGAGAGTGGGTGTTAAAAGTTTCCTATTACTATTATATTGCTAGCAAATGCCATCCTTTACATCTACCATTGCTTATATATTTTGATGCTCCTTGATTAGGTGCATTTATATTAATAAATGTTAAGCCTTCTAGGTGAATTGATCCTTTGATCAATCCTGTATTACTGTCCCTGTTTCTTGTTACCTTTTTATTTGACCTTAGTCTTAGTATGAATATCACTATTTTGGGGGGGATTATTTTTTAGGCCAGGGCACAACTGGTGGTATGCTCAGGGTTTACTCATGGCTCTCTGTCCAGGGATCACTCCTGGTAGGCTAAAGGGGATCATATCTACATGGAATCAAACCCAGGTCAACCATATAGAAGGCAAGTGCCCTAACAATTGTAATATTGTCCCGAACTTGTTCCTACATGTTTTAAGTTATTATTTTCTTACTGGTTGTTATTTCAACCTTCTACTTTAAGCTTGTTTATCTTTTAATCTAGTATGTTTTTATCATAGATAGAAAATTTTGTAGAATGTCTTCTGATTCAACCAACCACTCTATGCCTTTTGATTTTATTTTAATTATTTTTTTATTTTAGCTGGTTTGGGGGAATACTTTCTGTTACCTTCTTTTTTAGTTCACTTGTTAGTGTCTCACCTTTGTCCACTCTCTCAGAGTCCTTTTATTGTGTTTTAAACTCAACTATTATTGTCTCTGTGATCTCTGGCTTATTTTTTTCATATTTTCCCTATCCTTCTTCAAGGTCTCATTTTGTTCAGTCTACAGCTCCTGACTTCAGTGAGCATATTTATAAATTGTTTTGAAGTCTTCTTTAGTTAATATTTTATTTCCATTAGAACATTTTCCCAAAGTTTTGTCTAGATCCATAATTTGGGTTGAATATTTCTATCTCCTCTTTATACTTGGTGCTCATTTTATTTCAACAGATAAAATAAATAGCTTTTCTTCCCAGTTCTGACATAACAGTCTTGTATTGGAGGTGATGGTTGCAGGAGATTGGTGTTGACCATGGATAATGGTCTGTTCTAAATTGCATGTCACCACATAGAATAACTAGAGTCAGGCACCTGTGCAATGTAACAGCCCAAGAGTTCAGCCTATAAATAAGGACTATGGAGGGGAGAAGCAAAGGGATTTCTGCTGCAGACTGTCTATTGCACAAGCTCATAGCTTACTATGAGCTCTGAATTCAGTAGGTTTTACACACAAAACTGCCCTTTTCTACCAGGTAGGGAGGCAACAGAGAGACAATTAGCATCCACTAGCATCAGGAAGACAGATACCACTAACAACCACAGATTTTGTACAATCTGAGTAGCCTTGAAACACTTTAGTCTTAACCAGATGTGGGGGTATTTTTATGGGCTTGGGTGACTAGTTAGATATACCCAGGTCAGTTTTTGTTTCTACCTGCTCCTAGCAGTTTTCCAGCTTTAAAAGTAGGCTCTGCCCTGGGGGAAGAGAGGGATAAGCTGGAAGACAAACGATGCCCAAACTGGAAGGAGCAGAGAGAGGTTGTCTAGATCCAAAATCATCCCTGGCTGAAATATGCTTCTCTCTTTTTTGGGCAGAGCAGAAACAGATGTTTCAAGCTGAGATAAAATTCCCTGACTAACTGCTATACTTCTGCCAGCTTTCCCCAGCTCCCACAGAATGGTACCCCACTGACTTGATTTTTTCCATAGTGTCTGTAGGAGTAAGCACCTCAAACAGACCAAGAGCATACATTTTGGCAGATAATTCTCTGAGCCTCAAATTAGATCCTGGATAAATGGAAAATTTTATCTTGGAATTTTGTGTACTATCGATAGAACCTCAAAATATATCAATGAAACAATCACAAAGGAGACTAGATAAATATATAGATTAATTAAACTAAAAATTACAAAAACAAATCAGGTGATTTTCCTTGTCCTGCATGACAAACCTGACATGACAAACATATAAACCCTACATTCATTAAGTACAAGCTAGAACTTGAACACATATGGAATACTTCTAAAAATGACCACACTTGAGGTCAGAGACATAGTACAAAAAGGTAGGACTTGGGGCCAGAGAGATAGCATGGAGGTAAGGCGTTTGCCTCTCATGCAGAGGTCAGTGGTTCAAATCCCGGCATCCCATATGGTCCCCTGAGCCTTCCAGGAGCAATTTCTGAGCATAGAGCCAGGAGTAACCCCTGAGCACTGCGGGTGTGACCCAAAAATAAATTTTAAAAAGTAGAACTCTTACCTTGCTTATGACCAATTCAGGTTCAATCCCCAGAACTACATCCAGCTAGAATTGATCCCTGAGCACAGAACTAGGAGTAAGCCATGAGTACTTCTAGGCATGGCCCCAAAATATAAAATAACTATCCACATCTAATATACAAAGAAAATATTAATAAATACCAAGGAATCCTTCTCATGACCTCTGACAATAGAAAGCATAAGCAAAATACAAAAATAAGCTTCTAGAAATTTGAAAATGTAATAGCAATTACAAAATATATATTGGGATAAATGTTTTGCGAATTTAAAGCAATAGGTAGAAATCTATTGTTTCACTTTGTTTTTAAATACATAATGCAGTGCTAACACATATTAACATTTAATTCATAGTTGTTCATTGAAAGTAAAGATAGACATTAGAATAAAGTAATTTGTTAATTCAAAGGAAAATAGACACTCTAAGACAAATAATTCATAACAATAAATGTATTATCAAGATACATAAAATCCTCAATAGAAACAATACCATTACAATGCTACAATGAGATACAACATGCAAACAGAAAGGAAGCAACTTCCTTTTATCCTGTCTCCCTTTAAAGTCACAAAAATAGTGAGTTTGGGGGGCCAGAGAGATAGCATGGAGACAGGGCATTTGCAGAAGGACAGTGGTTCAAAGCCCAATATCCCATATGGTCCCCCAAGCCTAAAAGGAGCGATTTCTGAGTGTAGAGCCAGGAGCGACCCCTGAGCACTGCCGGGTGTGACTCAAAAAAACAAAAACAAAACAAGAAAATGAGTGAGTTGCTCCTCTATAGAGGGGAGAAGATAGTGCCAAGATCCTGCATGATATTAATCATCTTTTTTAAGGGAATATATATAATTTTATTTTAGTCACTGTGCTTCACAATTTTACAATACTGCCCATGGTAGGGTTTCATGTATACCCAACACCATACCCACCTACAGAGTATGTACTTCCCTCTACCAGTTTTTTAGGCTCCCTCACACCTGCCCCTTTAGAGTTCCAAGGAAATTTCCCTTCTAGGGCACTAGATTAATTTTACAACCCCTAGGGAAGCTTTGCCCCTTCTGATCTGGTTGTTCTTTATCTACATAGAACAATAAGCAGTATATATACACTCTATCTGTAGTTTCATGAACCCATTCACCCTCCCTAGTGGAATCTAAAAGTTTACCCCCAAGCCAAAGTACCTTCAGTTATTGTTGACAAAGGTCTTGCTATTCTTACCATCTCTCTTTACTCCAATGCCAGATTGGTTGTAACACCTGGCCTGGTTTTTTTGATCTTTCAAGCAAATAAAATACCTGTCCTGTGGGGCTTCTAAACTCTAGGCAACACACATGAACACCCTCAAAGGTCTTTTTAAATTTAATCTCATTAGACAAAAGCATCCTCTCCCAACCCTCACTCTTACCCCAGAATAGTGGGAAAATTCCAGAGTATTCATTATCTTTCTTCATAGATATTATCTCATTCAGTCTTTGTAAATGCAATCTTGTCTTATTCCCAACCTGAAAGTTGTTTAATAATGACTGCACTGGCCCCCAATTACCTCCTTTACCACACTGCATACATGGTCTAGCACCTCATTTCATGAAGTAAGTATGCATCTATCAGTCTCTAATAAGATTTTGTAGCCTCAACTGAAACCAAGTCAGAAAGAATCTTATTGTAATACCCTGTGAGCAGAAATGTAAATTCTACAAAGCCCAGGCATAAATTGAGTAACAGAAGGCCATCCTCTATAATTAAATAGCAGATAATATCAGAAGACCTAAGATCCCTTCTTTTTTACTCAAGATGGGAATCATTTTTAGGAGGACATCAGCCTGTATCATGAGCTCAGCATGAGGACTTCATCAGATCATCTGGAAAAAGAAAATTATACTAACTGATGGTGGAATAGATGAAGGAAAAGGACTCATTTGAGCAGAAGGTAATTTCCTGCTAAGCTGAAAAGGAAGCATCAATATGGCATACAAGCAACAAGAGTTCAATATATAAGCAGTACATCGACATACAAAGTGGCTTCCAATTAAGAAAAAGAGGTAGAAAAAAATTTATAGAAAATTTTGATATAACAGAGAACAAAAGAGGTTTAGATAAGTACGTTCACTATACTCCTAAGAAATTATTTTCAACAACAAAAGTTCCTCTACACAATAAATAAAATAAAGAAATTGAACTTTACACTATCTATAATTCTCAAATACACCCACTGGCATAAAAAAGATCTTGAATTTCTTGGACTATTTATCTGATATTAAAGAATATATTGTAAGGATGTGCATTAATGAAAACTCTCCACAGTTCCTAGGAACCATTCAGAATTTCATTTCTTGAGAGTGATTTCACATATTTGTGTGTGATTAGGATCTAAATTTCAAAGTCTAAAAACAGAAGCAAAAGTCATTTATCTTCATATTTCTCTATTTCTGATTTACTTTTTTCACTGATGTTACAAGGGAATATGTTTCCAGTAAAAATCATTTCTGCCCAATATTTTGTGTTTTTGGAAGAATACAGGATCTTTACTAAAACTAATGAGTTTTTTCATCAAAATAAACTAGCCAGGACCTGAGAATTGTAGCCCAGTCCTCATCATTTTGTAATTTAGGTCATCATATCAATGTATGTCATAAAAAAATTACTTGTCCAGGAACAATATGTCTTTGCTTTCAATTTTTGGGGGGTTATAGAGATGAAAATGCCTGTTTAAAACAGATATTCCTTCTCTTTCTGTGTTTTCATTGTGGCAACAAGAAACAAAAAGGAAGATGGAAAGTTTATATATTGACCCTGCTACTGTGTGACTGGAAGCAACACAATTTCTATGAATCCACATAGATAAATCTCATGAAGTTGAGTTTCCTAATCCAACTGAGGCTGAGACAAGAATCTGTGTCCAGGTGATTCATTTAGGGAAAGCACTTAGAAGAAATATAAGGAAGTGAGAAAGCAGAATTAAGATGAGGCAGAAATTAACTAAAAAATGAGACAATCTTAACTAACCTCAAATTGATCCCACAGGGAGTTCTGGAGGATAGTGCCTCAGAATCTGTCCTGTCTCAAAACTAAGAGAGGGAATTATTTTTCTTTTGGACACTAGGGTTGTTTCCATATTTGGGCTATTGTGAAAGTGTGCGATGAACGTAGGTGTGTAAATATCTTTGTTGTTGTTGTTGTTGTTGTTTGGGGATGAGATCCTACAGGGATCAATGGTTACTTCTGGCTCTGCATTCAGGAATCAGACCTGGCTGTACTTGAGGAACTATATGGGATTGAGGGGATTAAATCCAGGTCGGTTGCAGGCACTATAAATGTCTTTACCTGCTATACTATCTTTCTTATCCTATAAATGCCTTTTTTGAAGACTTTTGGGCCCTTAAGATAAATGCTAAGATACAGAATTGCTGGATAATATAGAATGTCAATTTTTAAGCTTTTGAGGAGTATCCATATCACTTTCCAAATAACTGAACTAGTCAATTTTCCCATATTGGGACAATGTAGACCCGCAGGGGTCCTCAAACTTTTTAAACAGGGGCCAGTTCACTGTCCCTCAGACCATTGGAGGGTCTGACTGTAGTAAAAACAAAACTTACGAACGAATTCTTATGCACACTGCATAGATCTTATTTTGCAATGAAGAAACAAAACAGACACAAATACAATATGTGGCCTGCGGGCCATAGTTTGAGGACCACTGAGGGTATAGTATGGTGTTGTTGTGTTTTATGCCAGTTTTTGGTGTTGTAAATAATTGTAAAACAAAGAAAAAAACTTTTTAAGAGAGCTAAGTGGGGGCCCAGGGGCCAAGTGTCTCACATGCATTGAGTGGAAATAAAAACTGGTCAGAACTAAATGCCCAAGTCAAAGTTAACTATAATAGAATCAAGAAACCCAAGCTATAATAAGCCACAAACACCAAATGGTCCTGGAACACTAGTAAACCAGGGGGCTAAGGGTGGAAGTATGGGATGCATGCTGGGAACTCTGGTGGAGGAAATGTTCCTAATATTGTCAGTATGAGCCTGAAATACTATTATGAAAGACTGTAATTCACAATGGTCTCAATAAAAAAAAAAATTTAGAAAAAGTGACTATTTGAAAAGACCCTTTCTCCAACCCCCAATAGAACATCACTTCTGCATGCTGCCGTAAAGAGGATGTAAATAATTTCACAGCATTGCTGGTGAATTTCCAGACATTTGAAAGCAAGTCTCTGGAGAAAGTTGCTACTGTGAGCCATTCCCAGCTTGAGAGCACCTGGGGATAGTCAAACTAGTAAAGTTGAAACTCAGGGAATCTGGAAAAGAAACCCATCATCATAAGGATGAGTAAGTGGCCCAACTGTGGGCTGACTGTATGACACCACTTCACTATCATAAAGAGATCATCAAAAGTCTGTTCATTATAAAGAGAGTCACTAATTTAAAATCCCTATGTCAGATAAGCTCACCTCTCTGCTATTCTTCACATCCAGATAACTACAAGGGAGTAAGGTCATTCTGACCCTGATATTCCATCCTAATTGCTCAGTTGACAGTGGAGGGCTTTAAGTGGGAAATTCAGTAAAAGTGGGATGAATTTTGCCTGTGGGCAGTCACCGAGGATTTGCCTGTAATGCAGAGCTGTGCTGAGGGATGATATTTTGAGAGCACGCCTTGAATTGATACCTCAAAGGGCTTCTTTCAAAGGAATGATTTATACATCACAAGACAAAGAGGATTTATATTAAAGAAAATGGATTCCTTTTCTGAACTGTTTTGAGGAAGATGGATAGCTTCCTGTAAACTGCAGTTCCATGTCTGTGTGCTGAGTGTTTCCAGAAAATTACTAAGATAATGCTGCCTCTGGGACCCACTATATCGTCCCTGCCACAACCCATTCTGTGTGAGTGTCTGTGTGTGTGTGTGTGTGTGTGTTCATTTCTGTGTAAACTCACCATACAAAAGTTACCTAACAAAAACCCATAAATAGACATTCCTCTAGAAAACATTCATACTGTCTGAAATACACATGAATTGTTGATAATAATGATGAAAGAAAATTTAGCCTAGGAGTAAATGACTATTTGTTGTTATTGTTCTTTACATGTTTTCTACCCAATTCAATCTGCCATATTCTTCAAATAAACTCACTACATGGGCCATTTTCCATGTTTTATAAAGTTCTAATGGATTAGCATGTAATCTTTATAGCAGCTTTCATGTACATGTGATGGGGGGGGGGGAATAACTGACTCAGGTCTGCCCAAATATAAATTAGATACAGACTTACTAAGGCCTCAGACCACCAGGATAAATGAAGATACGAGAAAGGAGACATAGAAAGATCATAGAGGAACCACAGAGATAATACAGCTTGCACAGGGCTGACCGGGTTCTACCCCTGGCATCCCATAAGGTTCCTGAGCAACAGCAGAAGTGATCACACAGCCTGAAGTGAGTCATAAAGACCAGAAAATGTGTCCTATTTTCTCCCAAAAAAAAAGTCATACCTTCCCGGAGCAGGATTTTCAGCCGGCCCGGACGGGCAGCTGGCAGGCCCCCCATGGGCCAGCGGCCTTTTTGTCCGGCCTAGGGTCAGGGGGGCCCGGACTTGGGTCACCCGACCCCCCTCTCCCCCATTCCTCCGGATCTCCAGGTGGGTTTCTGGGAGGAGCTGACGGGGCACCCTGGGTTTTCCCCACTCCCAGGCCGGGCCGGGACACTGGCCTAGAGTGGAGCTTAGGGGGTAGAGTTCGATCTGGTGGGTGGCAGATAGCTGCTCAGCTATACTCAGTCTGTCACTGGTAATTTCATACCAGTCTACATTTTGCAAACCGCGTGGGGGCTAGCGCCCCCCCGCGAATATTTGCTCCTTCCAACCATTACTACCCCAGATTTACCCTTCTTAACTTCAGTAGCACATAGTTCTATTCTCTGACCTAAGACATACAGTATATCTAACAAATCACAGAACTATTTAGAAGGACACAAATTGAACACATATATCTTTTGAATTTTTTATTTTCTTTAACTGATGTAACTCTCTATATATTCTTCTACCATGATGTTTCTATTCACTTTTCATCTTGTCTATTCTTTGTAAGCTGTACAGTAAGGATTGTTGGTGGAACTGTCCCTCAGTTTGATGCCTATGATTGAACTATGTCATGGAAATTGCTGGTCTTGTTCCTATTGCCTCCAGATGCACCAATAACGCCCCATGGCATTGATCCTTGTTTGCATAGACACATTAAAATGGGAAAACACCATACATACAGATAAGTTCTTATCTAATAAATCTCAGTACAATGTACCTTACACCCTGAACATTGATATAATGACCTGGCACAGGCATCGGAAGAATGGGCATCCTCCATTCACGCCGGAACCAGGCAAGCTATCTACGAAACATCCAAGGTCTTTTACAGCAACAGCTGGAAGCAGTCTTCTACCAGGAAAGACACTATCAAGGGTCTGACATCGACCCCCTAAAAAGAGACTTCCGTTTACACTGAGAAGACTTGACAACATCAATGACCTGCTCTATAGGACATGGTTCTCTCTAGTGCCCCTTAAGTGTGAGGTGAAACGAGAGGAAGCTATGCACCATCCTGACTGCAATATGGGATATGCAGACTCCAGGATCTTTAATACAGAAGTATGATACCAACAACAGAGACTATGTGAGGAATGGAGGTGTATTGCCACTACAGACGATGACTCGAATTGGACAAACTAATTCGCCTGGAGCCTAGAGTCAGTCCTGTGCCAGGAAACTTCAGGGTTAGGGTCTCCTTGTATTTAGACCATAATTTGTCTTTCCATGTCCCTTATGTTTTGATGGGCCTATGCAAACAAATGCCACTTTAATACCATTTTTATTATGTTCCCTTGACTCTATTTCTTAAGAAAAACAAGCCACTAAAACTTTTGAGGTTAACTTAAACTAGTTTGTATGTACATGGAACTAGAGAAATGTACTTTGCCCTCAATGTGTAAGGAGCTACATAAGTATAATGTCTTTAGATTATATTGTGTGCTGCTAAGAAATAGTATGTACTACAACTGGGGATTTGAGGGACAAGGAATTGTATTTACATGGGTTCAGTTTTGTTTTTATTAATGCTCTTTGGCTGAAAGTTCAAGGCTGGGATATCGATGGGACTACCGAGAATTCTGTTTATGGGTGATTGGGCTTTCACTGTAACTTTACCCTGTCCTCTTCTTTACATCTTTGTTGTCATAATTAAAATAAAAAAAGAAATTAAAAAAAAGGGAAAACACCATACATACAGATAAATTCTTATCTAATAAATCTCAGTACAATGTACCTTACACCCTGAACATTGATATAACGACCTGGCACAGGCCTCAGAAGAATGGGCATCCTCCATTCACGCCGGAACCAGGCAAGCTATCTACGAAACATCCAAGGTCTTTTATAGCAACAGCTGGAAGCAGTCCTCTACCAGGAAAGACTCTACCAAGGGACTGACATCGACCTCCTAAAAAGAGACTTCCGTTTACACTGAGAAGACTTGACAACAACAATGACCTGCTCTACAGGACATGGTTCTCTCTATTGCCCCATAAGTGTGAGGTGAAATGAGAGGATGCTCAGCACCATCCTGACTACAATATGGGATACGCAGACTCCAGGATCTTTAATATAGAAGCAAGATACCAACAACAACAGAGACTAAGTGAGGAATGGAGGTGTATTGCCACTACAGAGGATGACTTGAATTGGACAAACTAGTGTGCCTGGAGCCTAGAGTCAGTCCTGTGCCAGGAAACTTCAGGGGTAGGGTCTCCTTGTATTTAGACCATAATTTGCCTTTCCATATCCCTTATGTTTTGGTGGGCCTATGCAAACAAATGCCACTTTAATACTATGTCCCCTTGACTCCAATCCTTAAGAAAAACAACCCACTAAAACTTTTGAGGCTAACTTAAACTAGTAAGCATGTGCATGGAACTAGAGAAATGTACTTTTCCCTCAATGTTTAAGGAGTTACATAAGTCTAATGTCTTTAGATTATATTGTGTGCTGCTAAGAAATAGTATGTACTACAACTGGGGATTTGAGGGACAAAGTAATTGTATTGTACATGGGTTCAGTTTTGTTTTAATGTTCTTTGGCTGAAAGTTCAAGGCTGGGATATCATCGATGGGACTACCGAGAATTCTGTTTATGGGTGATTGGGCTTCCACTGTAACTTTACCCTGTCCTCTTTCTTTGCATCTTTGTTGTCATAATTAAAATAAAAAAAAATTATCAAAAAAAAAAAAAAGTCATAGAGTTAGCGAAAGACTTTGCTGAGCATTGAGAACAATTTCCATGAGCAGATTCTGCCTAAAGAATCCATGAGCAGATTCTGCCTAAAGAATCCTGAAAGTTAAGGCACCTGCCTTTAGAAACCAAGAATTCTAATTACCTTTTATTGAAGCCAAATTACTGAGTCATTGAGTTCATTTGAATACACAGAGCAACACTCATCTAGTGTGGTGATAGTAAACTAGGTCTGGTAGGGGGAGGGAGAAGAAAAACCTCTTATTTATAGTGTTTGCAGAACCCTGAGGTATAAATACTCACAATCTGGCCGATTACAAGTTACCCATATTATATCACCCATCCAGATCTTTAGACCAGATTGCTGTGCAATCAGTCCTCATAGCCAAATAAACTGGCTTTAGATTAACACAATGGGAAGTTCAAAATGATGGTAAATTGGGCTGAGTAGCTGCATAAAGCATCGGCTCCTGCCTTCATATCCTCCACTACAGGTATATAAAAGACCAAAGAGAACCATGATTAAATAACTGGCCTTGTGTACAGAACAAGTTATGTCACTGCAAGGTTGGGGCTTTCTAGTATACATTGACTACACTAAGCTATTATTTTGTTGTGTTTTCAGGTCTGTAAAACTCATTTTTGCTTAGCATTTCATCATAGAACTTTACATTTAAATTCTTCAAAAGGTCCATTTAAGTTGTGTGGATTCTGATATAATGAAAAGATAATAAAAAAAATTTTTCAAACTAGATGTGAACGGTCTCAGATATCCTCCCATAGTAATAAAATCTCATAAGTTAATTCTATAAGCACCAATCGCATACTAAATGCTCAAAAATTGTGTTTTCTTACAGCAATTTCTTATAGAGAATAGACCATTTTTTTTCCATTTAATTCATTTCTTTCACCACTATTTCCATCAAAAGTCAGTAATATTTTGATAAAATTCCTTCTGAAAACAGCAGTCTCCATTTTCTTTCACTACTATAGTCTGAGTTTTACTTTTGCCCTCCAAGACCTCAGTGAATCTTTTCTTTGGTATGTTAGCAACTCTAGCAGAATCTTTGAGAGTTTCTTGGAAAGGGGAAACAAAAGACGTGTCATCCCATCACAGGTATGAAGTTAAAAGCTCTTTAAAGAAGGAAACAGAAAATGCAGTCACCATGTCTGCACCCGGTCAGATCCTTAGACTCAAGCTATTCTCATAAGAGACGTAAACCAAGCCGTGAAAAATTATGTGTATACCAGCCAAGCAACTGAAAGCTGACCATCTCAGGAGGAGAAAGCAAACCAAGCACCCACTCTGTTGAAGCCAGACCTGTAGCACCCATCACACAGAATCGCTATTTCACTAATGAACCTGTTTCCCCATTTTTCTATGAGTCTCTGCAAAGATAACAATCTGACCAAAACTCCAGGTATGCCAGGGTTTGCACTGATGTCATCAGGACGTTTTCTGTAATAAGTGTGGGCACATTTCCCCCCCCCCCCCCACCCCAGCCACCTTCTTCCAAGGGGCTGGCAGCTAAAGCATGCCCCACAAAAACCACAGTATCAGAGAATAGTGCTTGGGATTTCTGGGCTACATGGCACCATTTGTGGCTGTGCAACTCCATTTTTGTTTAATACTATCATCCCCGTAGGAACACCCCAATTTAGACATCAGTGTGTATCTGGGGCCACCTAAATATTCAGAAACCAATGAAGTCACAGAATGGTCAACTAGCAACAAGAGCTTACTAAACATTCTACAATGACTTAATTACCTCAATGCAAATTACAAAAATTTTCACAGATTTTCTTGTTGCTGTCCTCTTTTTATAATTCTCACTTTTTTTAAAATAATTTCACTCCCACTTACCTAAAATCAAATGTATTCTAATCAACTATGTCAACTATATGACATATACTCTTTAAATAAAGTAAATCAATTTTTATTTATTTACTTACTTTGTTATTGGACCACACCCGGTGATGCGCCTGGCTCAAAACTCAGAAATAAATCATGGCAGGCTCAGGAGACAATACGGAAGGAACATCAGGGATAGAACCTAGGTTGGCCTCATTCAAGGCAAATGTCCTACCCACTGTGCTATCATTCCAGGACGCGCCCCCCCCCACCTTTTTAGGTAAGTAAATCCAATTTTAAAAAAGAAAAAGAGGAAAAAAATCTGAGTTAGGACTAAATTCAAATCTCAATTTAACCATCTACTAACTGATACAATTTTGTGTCTACTCAAAGTAAGGATATCATTTATTACAAAGAAATAGCACTAGAACAAAAATACAATACAAAAACCCGTTCCTTACACCTATATTTATTGCAGCACTATTTACCATAGCAAGACTCTGAAAACAACCAAGATGCCCTTCAACACACGAATGGCTAAAGAAACTGTGGTACATATACACAATGGAATATTATGTAGCTGTCAGGAGAGATGAAGTCATGAAATTTTCCTATACATGGATGTATACGGAATCTATTATGCTGAGTGAAATAAGTCAGAGAGAGAAAAATGCAGAATGGTCTCACTCATCTATGGGTTTTAAGAAAAATGAAAGACAATCTTGCAATAACAATTTTCAGACACAAAAGAGAAAAGAGCTGGAAGTTCCAGCTCACCTTAGGAAGCTCACCACAAAGAGTGATGAGTTTAGTTAGAGAAATAACTACATTTTGAACTGTCCTAACAATGAGAATGTATGAGGGAAATGGAAAGCCTGTCTAGAGTACAGGCGGGGGTCGGGTGGAGAGGAGGAAGATTTGGGACATTGGTGATGGGAACATTGCACTGGTGATGGGTGGTGTTCTTGACATGACTGAAACCCAAACACAATCATGTATGTAATCAAGGTGTTTAAATAAAATATATAAAAATTAAAAAAAGAAAGAAATGGCACTAGAGAACATCAGGCTTGTTCAGGGTAAGGTAGCTGTAGGCTGACACTCATGAACAACTTTGTAACTGTATGTCTAAAGAATTTTCTTATTAAGGCTTGAGGAATAGTACAGTGGGTAGAGCGTTTGCCTTGCATGTGGCCAGTTCAGGTTTGATCCCCAGCATCCGATATGGTCCCCTGAGCACTACCTGAATGCAGAACCAGGAGTAACTTCGGAGCACCTCTAGGTGTGGCCAAAAAAAATGATGTACTATAAAAATACATTAGATTAAAGAAATAGCACCATTATTCCTACTGTATTGTGTGATGTGAAAATGACCTAGCCTATGCTAAGTGAAAACCCTAAGAATGGGCAGGTGAGTACCCTCTCTTAATTTTAATTTTTATTCTATCTTTTATTCCCTCTGTTGCACATACTTCTACATACCCCTATAAACCCCACTTTACAGTAGTAAAGAATATTTCTAATAGCCTGTCCATCTCTCTAGCCATCCAGCCTGTCTCTCTCAAGCAACACATTGATGAGATCTAAAGCCAAACAGAAAATTCTTGGTGATCTCATTGATTTTAGAGAATATCAGTCACTCAAGATTATGAATGTGGAAAACAAAATGGCCCAAGTCTTTTCCTAAAAGACCTTTGCTCTTTACTCTCAAATGCTTTAGTTCCCAAATTCATTGATTTTATCACAAATCATCACTCTTTATTTGTGCATTTTATTCAAGTATTGTTTTCTTCTCCTAGAAAAATTTATCTTGACTTCTAATTCAAAATACTTTTGAGGGGCCAAAGTGACAATACAATGAGTAAGGCACTTAGCTTCCTTCACACCATCGTGAATTCGGTTCCCAGCATTCTATCAGATCTCCTGCGCCTGCCAGGCATGATTCCTGAATGCAGAGCCAAGAGTAAGTTCTGAGCATCACGAGGTGTGTCTCCTTCCACACAAAAAATAATTTGAGAACTGGAGAGATAGCAGAGGAGTTAGGGGCATATTTTTGCACTGGAACTTAGTTTGATTCCCAGCACCACTTACCAATTAAGTATGATTGGGAGGATCTTGGGGGCTCCAGAGCATCACCAGAGTGACATGGTAGTCCCTAAAATCACAGGGTAGCCCTAACATTGAACCAGCAAACCTTTTGTGTCTCACTATACTCATGAATGACTACTAGATTCTATGAAAACTGCTTGGGAAGCCCCCCAAGATACTTTGCTTTTCAAGTACACTCACCATCTTTAAGTAAATACAACAAACATTTATCTTTTCTATGATTAATTCCAATAGTTGTATAGTGACAATAATTTTAAAGCTCCATGACTCTTTCCTTTTTGCAATAAAATTTAGATATCTTCCCTAGCATTGAATTTCCTCACTCTGAAACATACTTTTGTTTTTTAATAGTTCATTGATCCTATTCTTCTTTCCAAGGAACTAAATAATTTCCATGGAAGCTCTTCTGGACATGAAACATCTTAAATATACTCAAGGAAACTTAATAATTATCCCTTAAAAGAACAGCAGGATAGTAGTAATGAAGACTAATTGGAAAGGGCAGTTTAGTTACTGTTTGGAAAGTGTCAGTGAACTAAATTCACTCTAGAAATAAGATTATCCCCAAAGCCTAAATCCAATAGGAACTTTCTGTGTCTTCGCATCCTACTTTGCATTTTATGCTATATATGCATTCATGTATATATTCTTCTATTTCTCACCCCAAAAAACTGTATAATCTATTTTTACATAAATTTTATAAAAAAGAGAAAACTACAACTTTGAGAGGCAAATTCTTGCTAAGAATAAACTAGCTGGTATTTAATCCAAGACACCAAGGCAGGCCCAAAGAGATAGTATATTGAATGGGTGGGATCTTACCTTACATATAGCTAACTGGGTTTGATCCATGTCACTCAATATCACTCACATTCCCCACCAAGTATGATCATGACCACAGACCAGAACCACTGAGTATGGTACAAAAATAAGAAGAAAAAAATTTAGCTGACTCCTATATCCAAGCCCTCCTTCTCAGTGCACTTTGTAGTTCCAAATAATAACAACAACAAAAATATTTGGGAATTATTTAGGATAGTCAGGAATTTTATGAAAATCTAGTTTCCATTGTAAAGTAATAACTGCAAGTCTCTTACTTCTAGAGAAAAGGAGTAACTTCTGCTTTTTAAGTGCAAAAGTTTGTTTGCAAAACAATTTTGGGTACTAGAAATGCATTATAGATCGCCTCAAAAAAGTTTTTGAATTATAAAATGTGAACAGTCACTTGATGTAGTGAAAGTGAAGATTCAATAAGGACACTCCAGAAGTGAAATTTATAAAAGTCTTCTTATTATTTTTTAAATGCTCTTTTACCACACACACACACACACACACACACACGCGTGCGCACACACACACACACACACACACACATTGATTTCTGAGCCAGATAAACTCAAATGACAAATATCATAATTTTTTCTCCAGGCAATGTAAAGTCCTAAGGCAATAGAACCCAGCATTTTGCTGAATATACAGTAATTTTTTTATTCATCTGAAACAACACAAGTGTTGGGTCAGAAAGCAGCTGCAAGATCACCAGCTATGCCCATTCTCCACCAGGAACTCCTGAGGACAAGGAAATAGAGGATAGACAAAGTCACAAATAGTATCAAGATCAAAGGTAGGTTATATCAGAGAGCTTAGAAATCCTTGCAGCCAACTGTCATCAGGGACATGTAAAAAAAGCAGCACTGTATCAACTCTCATGTCTATCCTTTCTGTCCCTCATCAAACTAAGAGTTATCATAGCAATGGTAGTAAATATAGGACACATGTCACATTGACCATTTTGCAATGAAGTTTTTGTTGTGTAATAAAGTTCCCAAAGTGTTCTTTATGGGAAATTTCCTTTTTCTATTGTTTTCATCTTTATAATCTCAATGGTGACACATGAGAGGACTGGTGGCACTGCTAATAAAAGCACAGCTTCTCCGATGTTTGAGTGGCTGCAGTTGTCTCCAGACTGCTGGTAGGTAATGTGGTACAGTTATAACACAACCTTGAAAAATAACAATATGGGGACCGGAGTGTTGGCGCTAGAGATAAGGTGTCTGCCTTGCAAGTGCTAGCCTAGGACAGACCGCAGTTCAATCCCCTGGCATCCCATATGATCCCCCCAACCCAGAAGCAATTTCTGAGCACATAGCCAGGAGTAACCCCTGAGCATCAATGGGTGTGGCCCAGAAACCAAAAAAAAAGAATAAATAAATAAATAAATAAATAAATAAATAAATAAATAAATAAAAATAAATATAATGTGTCATTAAACTTGATTAGCTAAATGGTCTCATGAAAATCTATAATTAACTAGAAAAAAAATAAAATGTTTTGCCAGGAAATTGAGAGAACCTAGTCTTCTGTTAGGTTGCTTTTTCTTTTTTTTTTTTTTTTTTTTTTTTTTGGTTTTTCGGGCCACACCCATTTGATGCTCAGGGGTTACTCCTGGCTACGCACTCAGAAATTGCCCCTGGCTTGGGGAGACCATATGGGATGCCGGGGGATCGAACCGTGGTCCTTTCCTTGGCTAGCGCTTGCAAGGTAGACACCTTACCTCTAGCGCCACCTCGCCGGCCCCTAGGTTGCTTTTTCTTCCTCACCCATCACGGGTCCAAGAAGCAGCACCCATTCCTTCTTATCCACCTGCAATTACCAAACAATATCCCTAAATATGACTCACATCTCATGTAATTATCACTTTTTTTTTCATGAAAAACTGAGCAAAAAAGAAAATGCAATTTCTTCAAGAGTGTAGAAGCTCATCATAAAGAATGTTAAAAAAAAAAAAAAAAAACCAAAACACACCATCAGCCTAAACCAATTCCCTTGTGGCCACTCTGTTGTCTCCTGGGCTGTTGCTTCCCAACCAAGGATGATATTGTCGCCCTACTGAATATTTTACAATGTCTGGTGATATTTTTAGTTGTTCCTCCAGAGAGAGTACTACTGGCATCTAGTGGGTAGAGGCCAGGGCTGCTACTAAAAATCCCACAATGCCCAGGTCACTTCATGAGTGGGAACATCCTTTGATATAGAGTAGCTAAGTCTCCTCACTAGAGAGTCAGATCTTAAGTCCCTAACTCAACACTGAATTGTATACAGTGGGGTTTGGGAAGGATTTTTTGTTTTGTTTTTGTTTGTTTTTTGAGAAAAGACACACAAGCAATCAATATGCAGTGACCTTTGAAGACCCTAAAGGAATTTTTACCCTTTTGGAAAGTTCTAGAAAGTATGCCATCAAAGACCCTCCTGATGACCATAGTTATGGGGCTCATAACCTCTTCTGTAATACCTGCTCAGTTCCTGAGGAAAAAGGCTTTCCATCACATTCTTTCTCTAGGATCTCATTTCTCTCAAGATCTTAAAGAGAAAGACAAGGGCAAGGAAGAGAGTGGAAGAATGGATTCTACTCACAGACTTTTATACAAATGCTTGGTACAAGTAACCTTTAACACCAATGTTTCCCCCACACACTAAAATAAGATGGCCTCTAATCTTTCTGTCTCAGAGAGATAATTAAAAGAAAAGAAAGAAGTTCCAAACTTTCATGTTAATATATTAGGTGTAAGCATGCACAATAAGAAAAGGCAAAATTTGGTAGAATACTAGCATTTTCATTTGATTCAACTTAATTATATCACTAAGGGATCTCCAGAGAAATTGAGCCAATTGAAATTAAGAGAAAAAGATTTATAATAAAGGACTGGCTCATTCGATTATAGGGGCTGGGAAATCTGGGACAATTATTGGCCATCTGCAAGCCGGAGGCCCTAAAGCTTTTGATGTAGAACCAGTTCAAGTCCAAGGCCTGAGAACCAGGTGAAACAAGGACATGAGTACTGTTCTAAAGCCAAAATTCAGGAGCTAGAGATTCAGAACAGGGCAAAGATGTGTCCCAGCCCAAACAAAGACAGTTTATTTATGTCTTCCACAGATTGTATGATACCCACATGCAATGATATTAGGTCTTAACTAGACCTACCTCCACAAATACTAATCTCTTTTGGAAACAAATCCAGAAAGGAGGTTCAACCAGCTGTCTAGGCATCTCCTAGCCCAGTGAAAACAACTCACAAAATTAATAGTCTCACTGGTACTATAGACATCTTGGGAATACTATGGTTCTGTACATTGCCCCAAACTTTCTATATAAAATTCTAGCTACCCTTTGAAGGAATTATTAACCTCGACTAACATTCTTATTTTATAAAGGGGTACCGTGAAAATGGGTACAGCATATTTAGCATGCAGTAAGACAAGGACTCAAACATAGATACGAAGACTTTGAATCCTAGCCTTTTCCTGTTATTGCTTAGCCCCAAACAAGTACAGCCAGCTGCCATCTATGATTTGATGAAAATATTTCATTCTGTGCAAGAAAAGATTTTATAATTTTGACTAGGATTAAAGTCAAGGAAACAGTTGACTTTATTCTCCACTGAGGACCCTTGCCAAGAGGAAAGAGAGGGCAGGCCCAGGTCCATTCAAGAGCAGTGTTAATTAAGAAGAAGAAAAAGAAGCCCAAGATTAATTTTTGAGAGATGTAGAGACCTCTACAACCAGCAATAGCCTCCTTGCTTCCTTAAGCCCTGAGGCCTAACACACTCCCCTTTTCCTGCCTCTCAAACCCACAGATGCACAAACACACTCTTAATGAGCCTGGTGTCAAACAGTGAGCCTTCTGGGAGCAGGGTCCTGGTTTCTGATCAATGCGAGCAATATTTAGCATTCCCCCGGCCCTGCCAGTTGCCCTCGCCCGTTCAGCAGTTCTGCCGTGTTATTTTTAGTGCGTTAAGTTAATAGAGATCCCTGGAGTGATGGAGAAAGAGGAAAGTCACTGGAGAAACGCTGCTGAATTCATAACCTGAGAGAGGCCTGCAACTCCAGGGTTCCAGGTGGGAACCCAGAGATGATGGGGGAGCTGAAGAACAACTTCCTACATACTCACCACTCCTCCACAGAGGCAGGCTATTCCAGGCTGCTCAGAAGCAGGAGGGAGATCACTACAATTCTCCTTCTGCCTCAGTGCTCAAATAAATAAAATAAGGGTAAAATGAAATTGATAGTATTCAAGAGGAAAATAAGCCAGAGGGTTTAAGTTACATTAAAATATATGTTAGGAAATAAAAATCATTCACTCTTAACTGATGTCAAACCTTCAGTTCATATTTAAATAACCTCTACCCTAATATTCCCTCTGAAAAGCTCTCAGTGTAATTAGAGCTTTAACAAAGGACATACAGACTTATCCAGGAAAGAAAATTATGACAGGCTGGATCAAAATTGCCCTATAAATATCCCTTTACTATTTTAACTACCACGTTTTAGTTCTAGGGGCCATGAAAATGAGTCAGATGATACCAAAGTAAGCCTAGTGCTGAAATTTGATTCTTCCCTTTTTTAATTTTTTTTATTTGGGGGCTACACCCGGTGATGCTCAGGGGTTACTCCTGGCTATGCACTCAGAAATTGCTCCTGGCTTGGGGAACCATATGGGATGCAGGGGGATCGAACTGTGGCCCATCCTGGTCAGCTGCACGCAAGGCATATGCCCTATTGCTGAGCCATTGCTCTGGTCCCTGATTCTTTCCTTTTAAGGTATCTATACATATGACAGCATCTTATAGGGGCCCACCAAGAGAGTCACCCTGAGATTAATGTACATAGGTTTCTGGTAGGCATGGCCCATAAATATGAAAATTGTGCTAAAAGGAAGCCAGAGGGGAATTCAAAAAAAATTCAAACGTCTCCATTCTCTGCCTACTAACCCACGAACTCTAAAGTGACATTCCTCCAGCCACATTTGGAGAGCCAAGGATGGAGCCATTCTAGATCAAAGAGTAGTGGGTATTCAGAATATTTAGAAGCTACCCCCAAGGAACACAAAGTCAACTTGAGGAGGGAGGAAAAAAAAGGAATAAAAAGAACAAATAGTGATGCAGCTTCAATCTTCAAACAACAGATTGCCTGATGAGCATTTTCAAACGATAGGTTTGTTCTTCTCATTTTTGTCCTTTATTGAACTTCACGACGAAGATTGAAGTTACAAAGGAAAATGTTTTATGAAGGGAAAAATGGTTTATATTCATCATAAAACAAAATGAAGAAAGCATCCACTCACTTGTTTAATATAAACATGAATTGTTTTACCTTGTTTCTGAACAAGGACACAGTCATAGATCACTCCCTCTAAACATGGGAATCATAGACGATGAATCTATCCATTGAAGCAGGGCTTGATTTTGACTGACTTACCCCAGGAAAACATGACATTTTTCATCTCTGCCTCTGAAGCAGGAGGCTTGGATGCTAGGCTTTTTCATCAATTCTTTTGTTTTCAAATGTTAACTATTATTAAACAAATTACTTAAGACAATTCTTTTTTAAGATTTAGAATTTCTAGAGCCACTGGCTTAAAAAAGTTAGAATATCACACCCGGTAAGATGTCCCCACCCAATGAACGTGGGGCCAATTCCTGCCGTGTGATTGGGCACCCAGAGACTTATAAAGCATGGCGGCCATGCTCTCTGCCTCTTTTCTGCTGAGCCTGCCTAGACTCCAAGGACTATAACCCCTTCAGGACCCACACCTCTCCCTACACTAATGGAAATGCACTTTGGGAGGAGGGCGGGCCATTTTAGTACTGGTTTATGTTGGGACAGTCACTGGAATTTTTTTCTCCTTGTTTTCCTATTGATGGTATTGTATGCATATATTTTATATATCCATAACATCCATCTTGTATTGTGACCTTGATACTGCCCTACAAATCTCATTTCTAATATTTTACTGCCTCAGTCCCAGCCCTTATTTCCCCCTATCTTCTCAGTAGGTGCAGCTCATGACATGAAGCTCACCACATAGAGCGATGAGTGCAGTTAGAGAAATAACTACACTAAAAACTATCATAACAATGTGAATGAATGAGGAAAAAGAAAGCCTGTCTCGAGTACAGGTGTGGGTGGGGTGGGGAGTAGGTAGATCTGGGGAATTGGGGGTGGGAATCCTGCACTGGTGAAGGGGGGGTGTTCTTTACATGACCATAATCATACAAGTACAATTATATTTGTAATCACGGTGTTTAAATAAAGATAATTTATAAAAAAAAAAAGTTAGAATATAGTCATTTATTTTAAAACAGTCTTCCTAGGTTTGAGCAAGACTACAGCAAGTATGGAGCTTGCCTTGAACACAGCTGATGCAGATTAGATCTTTGGCATCCCATATAGTCCCCTAAACCCATTAGGAATCATCCTGAGTACAGAGCCAGGAGTAAACCCTGAGAAAAGCTAAGTGTGGTCCCAAAACAAACTAAAAAAAAAAGTCTTTTAGGAGCTAGAGAGAGTACAGCAGCTGACATGGGTTTTATCCCTGGCATCCCACATAATTCCCCAAGCACTGCCAGCTGTGATCCCTGAGTGAAGAGCCAGGAGTACCCCCTTAGTATGATTGGGTGTGTTCCCCAAAATTTTATATTCTGAAATAAAATAAAACAATCTTCCAGGTTTGTTTTGCTTTTATAGAAATCTTACCAATCTTTCCATTTCTTACTGCTATATGAAATTGGGAACTTAATAACAGACAGGTCAAAAATGTCCCAGAATGCAGGGCCAGAGTGGTAGCACAGTGGTAGGGCACTTCCTTTGCATGTGGCTGACCCAGGACAGATGTGGGTTCTATACCCCGCAACTTATATGGTCCCCGAGCCAGGAGAGATTTCTGAGTGCAGAGCTGGGAGTAACCCTGAGCACCACTGGGTATGGCCCAAAAACAAAAACCAAAAGAAGTTCAGAATGCATTTGTCATGTTTGTTCTTCCTCAGGGAGTAAAGAGTTGCTTTTCACACTGACTGCCCAAAGAACAATCACAAGTTTATAGATGAAGAGTAGGACAAAATAATACTCTAAATACTCTAAATAATACTCTCAGAAAACCCAGCATCATTAGCTGGAGGAAGTTGTGTCCTAACCATGCAGAAACTACTGAAGACAAGACAATAACCAACATAACTCCATCAGCTGGGATCGCTGTCATGTTTTGCCTTTGTTCTTTGAGGTCAATCTCTCTTATTGAAAAATTACTGGTTTCCCCCACCAGACTGTCTATCCTCTCTGCTCCTCTCATGTAGAGGCATTTGTGTTATTGTTTCTCATTTTTAAAAGTATCAATTTTTCACCAGTCATAAATTTATCAATGTCTCATTAGAAACCATATCTGAAGCCCAACATTTAATGAGCACTCTTTATTACCACAGAAAATGGGCAACTGTTATCCCTGAATGAGACATTTTGCCCCCACAGAAGCCATCTCGCAGGAGAAAAATCTTGAAAATCAATCCCTTTTCCCAGCTTCTCTGAGCCTCTCAGAGACACTATGCTAGCGTGTCATGGAATAACCTATTCTCAAACTCACCAATGGTGATTTCAAACTTGCTAGGTTCTAATGAGAAGGTCTCATATCACGGAGACTTGAATTCCCCTGACTGCAATTTAGGCTCAGTCCCTCTTGCCCTCTCCTACTTCCATACTGAACCACAAAACTCAGAGAATACAACCTCAGCTGGCCAAGCGGTTATCTAACCTTGGACATTTCATTTTCACATTTCTGTCTGAATCTTCACTCCAACTGAGGGTGGGGAAGAAGCAAGCATTAGATTAATAAGATTCACAGGGAAATAATGATTACCCAATTTAGCAGCGAAGAAAAAATGGGAACAACCTTCAAATGTCATCATCCGAGGCAGTGTTGAAATGCCTCCTTTTCTGACACAATTCTGTCAATTAGCTCAGCAGAGCAATTACCATTCCTTTCTCTTTTTTATTTGCAAAGAACCCAAACTTTCTAAGGATGATAAATGACTCCCTGGAAAATTCAATGCTAGTTCTGCTAAATTTGCACTTTTGTATTGTAAGGATTTGGGTGGACTTTTTCCCCTAGTTATTTCTCATAATCAATGGGGTGAAGAGCTTGAAGGAAAAAAAAAACACTCCATGGAGAATTCAGATATGGGGACCTATGGATAGCTAAACCCACTCAGATCAGTCCAAATGACTAGCAGATGAATCCATATTTCAGTGTAATTAGTACAGTTGAGGACGTTGTTAGCCAAATGATGAAGTAAATTTCTTTTTAATTGTTTTGAATTCTATCCCCATTCCCCTCAAAAGAAAAGAAAATGTATTCAGATTATGACCTTTGAGAATTCTGGACTCATTAGTGTTTCATATAACACAGAGCAGAATTAAAGCGGGAAATGGATCCACGATGTTCCCCTAACTACAGCATGTACATCATTAATGACACATAATTAAGGCGGTGTCCGTGTTGGTCCTGGGTCTCAGTTGACAATGGCTCACAAACAGCATTTTCAATTCAGTATAATAGCCAGCTTACAGTGGCTAAACCTATTCATTGAGAGAGAGAGAGAGAGAGAGAGAGAGAGAGAGAGAGAGAGAGAGAAAGAGAGAGAGAGAGAGAAAGAGAGAGAGAGAGAGAGAGAAAGAGAACCTAATTGTATGATGATACTAAGATTGGGGACAAAGGGAATGATGCATGGCATAAACCAGGATTCAGAATTTTCTGGAAATTTGAAAACTCCCCTACAGCTATAGCACAGGAACAGGAAGAAAGGACACAAAGAAAACCAAGCATAGATACAGACAATTGAAAAGATGGTAAGGGGGGGGGGGGAGAAATGAGTAAGGAAGACAAGGAGAAAGACAATAGCACAGAAAACTGCCACCTGTATTTTGGAGGTGTCCCAGGACTGTAATTAACATTAAAGAATAGGTAGAGGTAAAAAAAAAAAAACCACTCAAGGCAGATGAATTTAAGACATCTGTTAGGAAAGCTTTCCATCCGAAAGAGCTCAGGAATAGAAATAACCAACAACCTCCCATGAACTTAAATCCACAATGGCCTACTCTGTAGTCAGACTGTGTGGTATGTTCCATTTGTGCAGCTGTGGTCACTGATGTGGTGACCACAACCTGAGATTTGGGCGAAAACTCTGTCAATATTGAAAATTCCTGATGATCTCTTATCATACAGGATAGTTCTCCATGTGCTTTCTCATTATGAAGTGTTTTAGCAGGACCTCCCACAACATGGCAGTCAGTTTCCAAGAAAACAAAGTCTACAATATGAGCTCATATCCAACCTTTATTTGCTTTAGGTTTATTGGTGTGCTAATAACCAAAGCAACTCACCTGACCAAGACCAGGGTCTGCCTAGGAGGGAAATAAAACAGGAACGGGGTGTATGCTACACTCCAAGGTTCACTGGAGAATATCCATCTACCACAAAACAACAGACCTCTTAGATTCAAAGTCCTTTTCACGGGTGTCATTTCTTTCCATGGAGAAGTGGAAAGCACCAAATAAAATAATGCTGCAAAAATTGTCATAGAACCTTTATACACACACACACACACACACACACACACACACACACAGAGTTCTCCAGTATTTCTTTACTCTATAATATAGTACCACTTCTATTTCATTCTTCGGGTCAAAACACTAAGATTCCTCCAAGAATCATAACCATTTCTTCCTTATACCATAACTGCAGCCCATTACCAACCTTGTCTATATTGAATCTTGAATTGTTCTTGAATCTAGCCTTTTCTCAGCATCTCCAGCAGCTCCTTAAAAACCACAACTGCTTTTTGAGTTGGTCACCCCAGGCACATGACACACTGACATGAGCTTTGCAGAAGACAATCTTTAATGCCTTCCTGCCCTTTTAAACCCTTCAAAGCTTTCCCAGAACTCAAAATAAAGAGGAGAACCCTTCTACAGACTACAAAACTTGGAGTTATCCTCATACCCCCAGCTCTGGCTCTGGATTGCTATAATGAAGATCCACAAGTGGCCTAAAAGAGGATTTTTTTTTTCAGAAAGCCAAAGTTATAAGGGCAGCAGATTTAGCTCCTTCTAGGGGGCTGAGAAGAAATTATTCCATGGCTTTCACATCAGCTTACAGTTCTTTGACTTCAGAGGCATTACTCCAAACTCTGTGTGGCACAGATGTGTGTGTCTCTATGTATGTCTCTTTTGTTTTTGTTTGTTTTGTTTTGTTTTTGGGCCACACCCGGCCGTGCTCAGGGGTTACTCCTGGCTGTCTGCTCAGAAATAGCTCCTGAAAGGCACAGGGGACCATATGGGACACCGGGATTCGAACCAACCACCTTTGGTCCTGGATCGCTGCTTGCAAGGCAAACGCCGCTGTGCTATCTCTCCGGGCCCCATATGTCTCTTTCTTAGTCTCTTTTCTTATTCAGACACCAGTCCTGTTAAAGCCCCCTGCCAACCCCGATATGACCTCATCCTCACTTAAGTCATTACATCTACAATGATCCTATTTTTAAATTATGGCATATTTTGAGGGCCAGGGAAATAATATCAGTTTGGAAAGACACCATTCAACTCCATTCAATTTAGGGTTTCAATGTAACTGTGAGAGAAATAAAAGAACAAATGAAAAAATGGACAAAAGCAGGGGGGTCCAGGGAACCAGGTGAAATAAGCAGCCATCTCTTGCCAAGACCATGGGACAGAGTCACAGTAGCATGTTCTGACCAGGAGAAAGACTTAGGCTACCTCAGTGCTCCTAGCCTCTCAGTCTGACAGGATATTCAAAACACAAAAACATTTCTCAGAGTGAAAAGGCAGAAAAAGTACAGAAGTAAGTTCCCAGACAAAGCAGGAAGGTGGGGTTCAAAGCAGCCAATATACCTGACAAGTACCCAACCTTCTGATGCCTGGAATCACTAAACCCCATTCTCTCAGGCTATCTCGTTTCTCATAATTAGGTCTGAATCTGGATCCAGCCAACATAATGACAAGTGCCCAGAGAGGACAAATCTTATTTCCCAGCTCAGCCCTCATTATAAGTCTCAGCTGATGGGCTGCTGGGTACTGACACTGCACATTTATTTAGACTTGCAAACACCTGTGCACTAGAAAACCAGGCCAGCAGAATGTCTTGCCTTTTCATTGCCACCACATCCCAGCAGCCTCTATTCTCAGGGGCAGCCTGTCCCCCTAATCCTTTCTCAGCTGGAAGTCAGAAGTCCTGGTGAGTCATGCAGGGAATGAAGGCAGACCCTACCCTCCATCCTAGGACCTAGGTCAGTCTCATTAAGCTTTGCTGGCCATGCAATCCCAAATCCATGTTTAGGTGCCGTCCCACCAAGGGTTAAAGAAATAATTACTGCAGCGCTGGGAGACTCAGTAAATAGTATTAGCCTAAGGAGGAAGCAGATTTCCTGAACCCAGCTGAGAAATACAATTAAGTTGTAATATTTTGTCAGGGCTTTTTCCTCCTCCTTACTGTTTATCAGTGTTAAGAGACAATTTATACTTTGCAATTCTCTGGGATGGTGAGTGTACCTCACAGCAGGCAGGTAAGATTAAACTGTCTGTCACCAGGCACTAGCCTTCCCATGTTGCTACATAGGCACAGCTGAGGAGATTAGAGCCCTGGGCACTGGAAAAATCTACTGAGTTCCAGCTCAACAACTGGGAGCAGGACACACTGTCACCTTCCGGGTCTTAACTAATGCTGGGAAATTAGCAGCTGGGCCAATAAAATTCCAGAGCCCCATCCACAGCAGGAGTGGGGTAGCCTATGATCCACTCTGCAACAGAAATGAAATCTCTTTAGCTTCTCTCCCAAGGGTCCCTTGTCCGCCTTCAAGTCAAAATTAGGGTCCTTTGGGAGCCCCACTTGCTACAGAGACATCTTTGACTAAGATAACGGTGCCCTAGGTAATTCATTTACTTTCACAAACCCCCCCCCCCCGTGATGAACAAATGAGATCATGCATATCAGAGGGTACACATTTACCTGTTGAAATCCAGGCAGGTTTGGAATTCTCTCTCTGCCGTCAAATATCTCATCATATTGAATGATGTCAAAATCTGTTGATCCTCCTTATCTAATGTTTGCTCCCTTAAAAATGAACACTGTGTCTACAAAAAAGACTTGTTCATGAATGTTCATTGCAGTATTATTCAAAGTAGCCAAGACATGTAACAACCCAGAGGTCCATCAATAGAAGACATAAACAAACCCTGCATATTCATACAATGGAACACAGCTCATTGATGAGGACAAGTCATTGATGGATACAATGACATGACTATTCTCATAGGATTATACTGAGTAGAATAAGTTAGAGTCAGAAAAACGACATAGTATGATATCACTTGTAAAAAGTGCACAATCAAGCTGTTTTGGGTAATAAGTCAGAACAGTAAGTATGTAGCAGTATGTCAGAACAAAATGTAGCATGTAGCATACTTTCTAGAAAGAAATTTCTAGAATGATGTCAATGTTCTGCTGACTACACCTGGAAACAGACTTGTAAAATGTAATCAAGTTATTTCAGGGGTAGCGAAACAGCTTGCCTTGCAAGCAACCTTGACCCAAAACTTTCATCTGGGTTTGATACCCCAGCACTCCACTTCCAGAAATAATCCCTGACTGTAGAGCCAGGAGTAAGTCCTTTGGAAATGAGCTTATTAGATCATTTAACTAAGTTTATACCCACCCCTTTAGTCTTTCAGACTGTCTCAGTCTTCTAGAAAGCTATTTAAAATAAACTTTAACACTCTGCAACTGTTAGTTCCTGCTCAAGACTTGAACTCCCAATTTGTTGTGAGTCCCTCAGGTATATTCAGGGTAATGATCTAAATGGCTGGATGTAAGAATGGAAGGGTGAGGGATGACTAGATGGATGGACAGATATAGGCATTGTCCCTTCCGACACAGAGCGAAAGCTATTCCGAATACATTGCATAATGGTTCTCTGAGAAAAATTGAAATACAGTGGGTAGGGCACTAGCCTTGCACAGCTGACTCGGGTTTGATCTCCCTGCATCCCATATGGTCCCTGAAGCACCACAAGGAGTAATCCCTGATTACAGAGGGAAGAGGACCCCTAAGCATTGCTGGTTGTGGGCAAAAACGGAAGGGTACTGAATTTACATTTATTCAATAAATAACGCTTCATTACTTAGTCACCCATGGGAGACTTGGTGTTCCAACAACACACCAATTTAGGTTATGACCACGAGAGAGACTTAAGTTAAAAAATATATACCTGGCGGGGAGAGTAGAACCTATTCCACTTATCTGAGTTTCTAAGAATGCAGTTTATAAACTGACAAGGGAAAACTACCTTGGAGCAACCAAACATTCCAAAACTGACCTGCATGTGTCCTGAAAACTGCTTCTAATTGTTTAGTTCAAGCTTTTCTTACTTGCTAAATAGCTACAATGGACAGGAAGTACACCAAATTAGCTAAGGAGATTGCAAACTGGGGAAAAACGTTTATAGGCAATTAGCATCTGAAAATCTAGCTCCAGAAGAAATGCTGTTACTCCTTAAGTCTCCATTATTGGGACTATCTACTTTCGGATAAAACTTGTTTCTGCTTTGTTATCCAGTATCTGTCTATATTTTGAACTCAGAATGTATGCACGGGATTGTTTTTTAATAATAATTTCTTTATTTTAACACATGTTTATTTAAACATGTTCCTAATTGGGTCTCAGTAATAAAATGCACACCCCCCCTTCAGCAGTGCAACTTTTCCAGCCACCGATATCCCCCATTTCCCTCTTCTTCCTTCCCCTGCCTGTGTCAAAGGCAGACATTGTATTTATCTCTCTATCATTGCCACGGTAGTTGTTAGATTAGTTATTTCTCTAACTGTACTTACTATTCTTTGTGGTAAGCTTCACATCGTGGGCTTCATACCCTCATCTCTATTATTTCTGGGTATTATTATTATACTTGCAAATGATCTTTTGGACCATTTGGGATGCCGAGAATCAAACCCAGGTTTGTCCTGTGTCTCTGTGCAAGACAAATGTCCTACAATTGTGTTATTGCTCTAGGCCCTACACACTATTTTTTTCTTTTTTTATTTTGACCAAAGTGGATTACAAATCTTTCACAGTAATATTTTAGGTGCATAGTGATATTGAATCAGGGGCATTCTCACCACCAATGTTGTCCTCCCTCCACCCCTGTTCCCAGCATGCATCCCATATCGCCCCTCCTGTGCCCCTCAGACTGTTAGTATAAGTGGTCCCCTCTGTGTCTAGCATGTTGTAAATTGGGTTTCAATTCTTTTGTTCTTTGAATTTGGTGTTTAAGTCTGATCATTTTTTTATTTCTACTTAATGTTCATACAACTGTTTGGTCTTGGTACCCTCCATAATTTTCCTCTCCATCAGTGGGGTGGAAAAAGATAGTTCAAGTTATGTGGTTCTGTTTGAAGGTAGCTCCTACACACTATTTTTTTAAACAGTGACCACTCCTGGCTAGGGGACCACAAAGGCTTTATGGTGCTGCAGGCAAGGGAGGATGTGAAGTGCCAGAGATCCAACTTAGGGCATCCCACACTTTGCAAAGGATTCTTTTCTTGAAGTGACAAGTCAAAAATTTGAGTATAACTTACATGTTTACTTACTACAGAAAGAAAGTTAAAGGGTTGGGGGACAGCCAAATACTCAGATACCAAGGAACGGTATACTAAAGGAAGAAACGCCGTCCTCTCTTGCTTAAGAAAGAAATTCTATTCATTATTTAATGATAAAAACACTTGAGCAGGAGCAAAATAAAGTTGGTCAATGTGAAAATCCTGAGTTGAATTTAAAAGGTGAAAAGTACTTAAATAGGATTTTTTAAATGTTTAAGATAAATAGCAAACTAAATTTAACACTCAATTTTTCTCACTTTCTAAAAATGTGTTATTTAGGGTCCAACTGAGAAGACTGTCAAAAGTAAAATCTTCTTTATTTTTATTACTATTTGTTTTAGAATAAGGTAACATCGGGCAGTGCTCAGAGGTTACAGCTGGCATGTGTATATAGATCTATAGATCACTCCTTTTGGTCTTCATAGATTGCTGGGTTTACTTCATGCAAGGCCAGTGACTGACCTGCTCTACTTTCTCTCTGACCCCCAAAATGATGCTTTTCTTTGACCCCAGAAAGAATGGAACTGTTACATATTAAACCACCTCCAGAACCTGTGGGTTGTCACATGTATTCACAAAACGAACCTCCTTGAATGACTGTCCTTAAATAGTCAGGACCTCATAGCCTACAAGGGCTAACATCAGTCAGGCAACTAACTTGAATAATTTCTTCAGAAAAAAAAAATGGGCACAAGTATGAGAGTGTACACATAAGCACAAACACACACACACACAAACACACACATCACACCACACCACATCATCCCTACACTAGCAGTATCCTTTGACCAGGAACCAGAAAGTTTCTACCAGTAACAGATCTCCTGGTTCTAGGTAGCAGTCTTATAGAGTGTTTAGGAAAAGAGCTTCAGCTCAGAGCTCCAATACATAAGTTCATTTCCTCCCTAAGCCTTCCTCCCTGCACCAAAATAAAAATGGTTTATATCTGGGTTTTTTTTTTTTTCACAGCTCTTACCTAGAAAAACTTCTAGTTCAACCTACAAAGACATAATATTCAGGAACCTGAATGATGAGAGGCCTGAAGAGATCTGAAGATAGTGTTAAGAGAAAAAAAAAAGAGGGCCCGAAGAGATAGCATAGCAGTGTTTGCCTTGCAAGCAGCCAATCCAGGACCAAAGGTGGTTGGTTCGAATCCCGGTGTCCCATATAGTCCCCCATGCCTGCTATTTCTTAGCAGACAGCCAGGAATAACCCCTGAGCACCGCCGGGTGTGGCCCAAAAACAAACAAAAAAAAAAAAATTTAGTGCTGAGGCAGCTCTTTGGAGAAAGCGAAGTCTAGAATTGAAAAGCTATATATCAATGATAAAAGGACAAATAGAACTGGAGATAGTTCCTGTGGTCAAGGCTGCATAACCTGAGTTTAAACCTCAGAATCACATGATCTCCTGAACACTGTCAGGGCCACAGGACCTAAGTGGGCTCAGTTTTTTTTGGCCCCATTGACTGAATATCTCCAGAAGAAGGAGTCCCCCCAAGTTCCACAAGTACTGCATTGGGAGAGTGGCTCAAAAATAAATGAATAAATTGGGCCAGAGGGATAGCACAGTAGTAGGGTGTTTGCCTTGCATGCTACCAACCCGGGACAGACACAGGTTCCATCCCTGGTATCCCATATATCCTCCAAGCCTACCAGGAGCTATTTCTGAGCAAAGAACCAGGAGTGACCCCTGAGCACCACTGGCTGTGACTCAAAAAAGTGAAACAAAGGAAAGAAAGAAAGAAAGAAAGAAAGAAAGAAAGAAGAAAGAAAGAAAGAAAGAAAGAAAGAAAGAAAGAAAGAAAGAAAGAAAGAAAGAAAGAAAGAAAGAAAGAAAGAAAGAAAGAAAGAAAGAAAGAAAGAAAGAAAGAAAGAAAGAAAGAAAGAAAGAAAGAAAGAAAGAAAGAAAGAAAAGAAAGAAAGAAAGAAAGAAAGAAAGAAAGAAAAGAAGAAAGAAAGAAAGAAAGAAAGAAAGAAAGAAAGAAAGAAAGAAAGGAAAGAAAGAAGAGGAAGAAGGAAGGAAGGAAGGAAGGAAGGAAGGAAGGAAGGAAGGAAGGAAGGAAGGAAGGAAGGAAGGAAGGAAGGAAGGAAGGAAGGAAGGAAGGAAGGAAGGAAGGAAGGAAGGAAGGAGGAAGGAAGAAAGAACGAAAGGAAGAAAGAAAGAAAGAAAGAAAGAAAGAAAGAAAGAAAGAAAGAAAGAAAGAAAGAAAGAAAGGAAGGAAGGAAGGAAGGAAGGAAGGAAGGAAGGAAGGAAGGAAGGAAGGAAGGAAGGAAGGAAGGAAGGAAGGAAGGAAGGAAGAAGGAAGGAAGGAAGGAAGAAAGGAAGGAAGGAAGGAAGGAAGGAAGGAAGGAAGGAAAGAGAAAGAAAGAAAAAGAAAGAAAGAAAGAAAGAAGAAAAGAAAGAAAGAAGAAGAAAGAAAGAAAGAAAGAAAGAAAAGAAAGAAAGAAAGAAAGAAAGAAAGAAAGAAAGAAAGAAAGAAGAAAGAAAGAAAGAAAGAAAGAAAGAAAGAAAGAAAGAAAGAAAGAAAAAGAAATAAAAAAAAGAAAGTAAGAAAGAAAGAAAGAAAGAAAGAAAGAAAGAAAGAAAGAAGAAAGAAAGAAAGAAAAGAAAGAAAGAAAGAAAGAAAAAGAGAAAGAAGAAAGAAAGAAAGAAAGAAAGAAAGAAAGAAAGAAAGAAAGAAAGAAAGAAAGAAAGAAAGAGAAAGAAAATAAACTAAGCTAAAGGATAATGAATAGTATTGAGACAAGAGGGTAGGAATTTTGAATTCCCCAGTAAGGCCAGAGGAAGAATTCACATTTAAGACAGAAAAAGCCCACACTAAACTGAAGTGCTACCTCCCATTGTTTTCAATGGTGGGGAGGGAACTGCGAAATAGTGCTCAGATGCAGCAGGGGTCACTCTCATACCCAGTTAAATTTATTCAAAATCTGGTCCAATAGTGCTCAGGAGTCTGGAGGTGCATGAAATTGAACCTGGGTCTCTCTTTATGCAAAGCATGGACCCCAGCCCGAGCTAGCTCCCAGGCCAGTCCCTAAAAAAATGTTTCAGTTTTCTTATCTGTAACTGTGGGTGCCAACTTGTCACCTTCCAGGACTGACAGAAAGCACTTCCTGATTATGTTCCTCTGCAGAGAGGTCTTTGTTGTCAGCTGTGCCCCACTTTCTCCAACTCCCCTTGCCAGCCCTCTCCCTCAGCCTGCTCTTCACCAACAGCAGCTACTTACTCTAGCAAAGGTGATTTTTGTCCCCCTGACACACCTATTCTGAGCGCCCGCTCTGTTTAAGGATTGATAGTATGCCTTCCAGTTTTCATCCTGAAAGAGGCCTTCTTGCCAAGCATTTGTGAAAGGCAGATAACATAAAAAGAGGAAACTGCAGAGATTAGCGGGGCATAAAGAAGCCAGGTTGGATGAGTAAAAACCATTTCTATAACCTACTTTTTCCAATGAAAGTTTGAATGACTGAAACTTCCCCCCAAATGCCCCCCAAAAGCCTGCGCCCTCGTATCTACATGTTTATATGTATCTACATATACATTTCACATAAGCCCTATGTAGAGAGGTAATCTAGAAGATTCTGGTAATCTAGAAGATTCTGTAAGAGTTTCTAGAGACCCTCAGCTTTTCCCTCGCCGTCTTCCTGATCCCCCTTTATTACACTACCCCAAGCTACCTCCATTGTACTCCCCAATAAAACAAGAAAGATAAAAAAAAAGTCATTAACTGACTGTTATGGAGGCTGACTACTAGATATATAAGGTTTATTATATCTTTCTCTCCCAATTATATATGCTTGAAATTTTCCATAATTAAAACAACTATATTTAGGCACTAGAGAGATAGTGCTGTGTTTAGGACACTGCCTTACAATTTGCCTTGCATGTAGCTGACTTGGGTTTGGTCTCCACCATTCCAGATGGTGGCCCAAGTCCCACCTGGAGTGCAAATCCTTGAGTGCAGAACCAAGAGTAACTGAGTGCAGCCAGGTCTGGCCTTCAAACGAAAACACAATAAATATATGATATATTTAAAGACAAATTGATCTTTTGAGTATTCTGGTTTATATCAATTCTAAAACCAGTCCTTTCAAAAACAACTCAACATGAGCTCTCTCATGTTTGGGATATTTAGCTACACAGTAAGTATTGGAGTAAGGATTGAAGCAGGAAGGATGGGAGGGAGCTTTGGGATGTTGGTGGAAGGAAGCATGAACTCGACTTATAGGTATAGTGCTTGGACTACGTATGCATGACATAATCATTAACACATAACTCAGTGTCTCAATAAACGGAATATGAGAAGAAGAAAAAGGAACAATACAACAAAGATATAAGGGTACTTTCAAGGATGTTCTCTAGAAAAATACACATTTCTAAAAATACCTCATTTTGGGCAGCAGTGACTTTAGATAGGAAGGGGCAGTATTAAACTTATGTCAAACTCTCTGTCATGCCCCAAATCTTTTCTTTCTGCACTGATAATCTCTTTCGCATAGAACAGCTAGCCAAGGAGAGATGCCTTACCAGGATTTCCCCAGGTGCCTGGAACCTGAATATCTATTGCTGCTGCTGGCTGCCTGGGTTGACTAGTAAAGGCAAGCAGGATTGAGGAGATTTAGGAACAGGCATCGCCAATTGCCTCTTAGAACTGAAAGATTTCATCTCATTTCCTTCGGTAACAGTCATCAGATTACTACTGTGGATCAGAGTTTCTTTTTTTGTTTTGTTTTGGTTTGGTTTGGTTTGGTTTGGGGCTACATTTGGCAATGCTCAGGGATTACTCCTGGCTTTGCACTCAGGAAACACTCCTGACAATGCTCAAGAAAGCATATGGGGTGCAGGGGATTGAACCTAGGCCATGTGCAAGGCAAGCATCCTAACCACTGTATCTCTATGGGCTTTCAGATAAGTTTTACTCACCTAATTGTCTAAGAAATTTTCACGTGACCCTCAGTATATAAAACAGGCATGAAACTCAAAAATGTACTAATAAAAACATGAAAAAAGAAAAATTTCCTGCCATAAAGGCAGGATGGGGGGGGAGAGGGAAATTAGTGGCACTGATGAAGGGATTGGTATTGGAATATAGCATGCCTGCAGGGCAATCATGAATAACTTTGTACCTTTGTAATTCATGATGATTCAATATTTTTAATTTACTGATAAAAATAATCATGAAAATTTTATTTTAAAATCAAAAAATTTTAATCCGATCCCAATGAAGTCAATACTTCCAGTTTGAGGACCTACGCTGTAATACCATGTACTTGCTCAGATCAAAAATAGTTTGTGGGAAAAACAAACAATTGGGTCTGTGCTGGATTCAATCATTGATTCCAGGGCATGTTAATTTGCTCTTCATTTGTTCACATCAATGGTGTCTCAGTGGTTTGAATTTGACAGCCCAGGGCTTAGGGAAAGCAGCCAGCCTTGGCATTTCAGGAAGTGTCCTTTAGAGGCTCCAAATTATATCTAGCTTGTAAGCACTTGGAGCTGCCAGGATTCTCTGTATGTTTCTGTAAAGGGCTATTTAAGGTGTTTATTCTTGAGAAAACAGTGTGTCAAGATAGTTAATGACTTATGGACAGACAGTCATTCAAGGCTATCATGGCCTTTCACTATGTGTGAATCTCTACCTGATAAAATGGCACCATAAGCTTCTTTTTTTAAAGCTGACCTGGGCACTATCCTAGAATGTTTCCTCTGCCATCTTCACTTCCAATTCAATCTACTTTGATAACTAGATATTTTCTCAAGTATCTCAAATATCTTCTCAAGTTATCTTTTGATAACTAGGTACTTCTCAAGTCCATCCAATACTAATTTTTACCTATTCTTATTTTTAATTTTACTTATTCTTATTTCACCTATTCTTTCTTCCTTGAGTTTTTGATAGCAGAAAGAAACTTCAAAATGAGACCAGAAAGGGGGCGGGGAGTCTCTCTGTTCTCCGGGAAGGATGGTAGCAGAACAGGAACTTGGCATATAAAAAAAAAATCATACTTTCCAGTTGTCTCAGCATCTGATTCAATTCATTACCCAAGTATGGAACCAATCAGACCTAGAATTTCTGAGGGGAAATTTCTTGAGGTGTCTTTTAGAATCACTCTAATTGGAAAATAGAAATTTCAAAGTACAGAGCCCCAGGGGACGAGCATGGAGATTTAAGTACCTCTTGATGGCAAATAGTCATCCCTTTGATCGTTCTGTGTCCCATATGCACTGAACACCACCTGGCAACTGTGCCATTTGGACCTGGAGGTGAACTGTAGCCAAGTGGGTATAAGCAGCACAAAGAGGGGCACCACAGTTAAAATGTCCATGAGTATGACAGCCAGGCATGTATGCCACCCCCAGTCACTGCAATCACAATAAAGAAGAGGGAAAGAAATTTTAAGAACAAATAAAAACTAAAATCAAAATTCCATTCCAAGAAGCATGAGAAGGAAATAAGGGACCCAGTTTAAAAATTGAGTATGGGTTAGGGGGCCAGAGCAATAGCACCGCAGTAGGGCATTTGCCTTGCACACGGCTGACCTAGGGCAGACCTGGGTTCGATCCGCAGGGTTCCATATGGTCCCCCAAGCCAGGAGCTATTTCTGAGCATATAGCCAGAAGTAACCCTTGAGTGTCATTGAGTGTGGCCCAAAAAACAAAAAAAAAGGTTCTAGTATGGGACCAGAAATATATTACAGCTGCTATGGCACTTGCCTTGCATGTGGCTGACCTGAGTTCAATCCCCAGCATCTTCTTGGTCCCCTGAGCACTACCAGGAGTAATTCCTGAGTGCAGAGCCAGAAGTAAGCCATACACATTGCTAGGTGTGGTCCAGAAAACAAACAAAAAATAAAATAGAGTGGGGCTAGAGAATAAGATTTAAGTGATTTGTCTTGCTCTTGACTAATGTGGGTCTGATCGCCCACATTACATGATTCCCTGAACACTACCCTAAGCACAAAATCAGGGTCCACCAAACTGGACTTATCCTCTAAGTACCATCATGTAGGGTCAAATAACAAGAATTAAAAAGCAAAGGAAAAATTAAATCTGGCAGACTGGAGAGATAACTCAAAGAACTGAAAACTTGTTTTGCACACAGAAAACCAAGGTTCAAAGCACAGCACCACATGGTTCTCTGAGTATCAGTGGAAGTGACCCCCAAGCACAAAGCCATGAGGAGTCCCTGAGCATCAGTAGAAATGAGGAATGGAGGGAGGGTGGGAGAGAGAGAGAGGGTGGGAGAAAGAGAGGGAAGGTGGGTGGGAGAGAGGAGGTACTGTGGTAAAAATTTGATAATTACATAACAATAGCAGTGAGTGCTAGAAATAAAATGTCTCAAACACAGGGGGGTTGGGGGAGGGAGATGAGGGCATTTGTGGTGGGAAGATTGCACTGGTGAAGGTGATGTACTTTTTTATGACTGAAACAGAACAACAAACATATTTGTAACCATAGTGCTTAAAGATATTAAATTAAAAAATAAAAGAATTATAATTGTGCCTCAGGCTGACTATGCAAAACTTATTCCAATCCTTAAAACACTCAAAGGGCTGTTTTTTGGGTGTGTTAGGTTTTTTTTTGTTTTGTTTTGTTTGCAGTCTACATTCTTTTTTTAATAATATTTTATTTAAACATCTTGATTACAAGCATGATGGTGGTTGGGTTTCAGTCATGTAAAGAACACCCCCCTTCACCAGTGCAACATTCCCATCACCAATGTCCCAAATCTCCCTCCTCCCCTTCCCACCCCCGCCTGTACTCTAGACAGGCTTTCTACTTCCCTCATTCATTCTCATTGTTAGGATAGTTCTCAATATAGTTATTGCTCTAACTAAACTCATCACTCTTTGTGATGAGCTTCCAAAGGGCTGTTTTTCAGCTCATTGAAAGCAGGTTTTGTTTGCTGTACTCCTCAATATGGAATACTAAGACCTTTAGTTAGAATTTTTTTTTTTTTTTGGTTTTTGGGTCACACCCAGCAGCGCTCAGGGGTTACTCCTGTCTCTGTGCTCAGAAATAGCGCCTGGCAGGATCCGGGGACCATATGGAATGCCGGGATTTGAACCACTGACCCTCTGCATGCAAGGCAAAAACACCTTACCTCCATGCTATCTCTCCGGCCCCCTAGAATACTTCTTTTTTTCCTCTAGGCCCCTATATTCTGGTCACTAGGATACCTCAACTAATTCATTATTTCTGAATCCTCAAAGCATTTGATTCTTTTGTCTCCATAACTCAAACCTAAATGGCAAACAAAAAGATCCAGTGGAGCCCACTATGAGATACTTGGCATTTCCCCCAACCCAGCATCTACAGGGAAGTCTAAGGCAGGTGGTGGAAGCTGGAGCAGGAATTGCAGACAAATCTTTGCGGGAAGGAAGCAGAGTGCTAAGCAATGGATCTGCTGGCAACCCCACACTGTCTCTTTTTCAAGTTGACCTTTCACTCCTGAATTCATGCTTTTTCATCTGTTGCTGTCACATTCCTAAAACAAAACGTGTGACTGACCTGCTCCTGGCTACTTTACAGTTCCATTTCTTACTTCTCTCTCTCTTCCTGATCTCCTGCCCGTTAATTCTACAGAGCACATAGCCTGAGTCCTCAGAACTAGGCACAGCTCGTATGACTCCTCCATCTCTGTGTGTCAACTTCCAGCAGGCCTGTTAGGACTTGCTTGGGGGCAGCATAAGAAACTTTTAAAAAGAGATAAGTAGAAAGGTCCTTCAAGCTGTTAGCCAAGAATTGGCATTTGCTCACATCTGCTACATGATGCTGACCAAACAGGGCATGGAGCAAGCCCAATTCAGCATACCCCACTTTATTTTTAAATATCTTTATTTAAGCACCTTGATTACAGACATGATTATAGTTGGGTTTCAGTTATAAAAAAAAAAAGAACAACCCCCTTCACCAGTGCAATATTCCCACCATCAATGTCCCCCATCTCCTTCCCCCCTCTCACCCCCTGCCTGTATTTGAGACAGGCATTCTATTTCACTCACTCACTACCATTGTCACGATAGTTATTAGTGTAGTTATTCTGCACTCACCACTTTTTGTGGTAAGCTTCATATTCTTCCAGCCCTCATCTCTATTGTCTCTTGTTATTATTGCCATACTATCTTCATTTTTCTTAAATCCACAGATGAGTGAGATTATTCTGTGTCTATCTCTCCCCTCTGCCTTATTTCACTCAGCATAATAGTTTCCATGTCCATTCATGTATAGGAAAATTTTATGACTTCATTTTTCCTGACAGCTGTGTATATTCCATTGTGTATATGTGCCACGGTTTCTTTAGCCACTCATCTGTTGAAGGGCATCTGAGTTGTTTCCAGATTCTGGCTATTGAAAATAACATGGCAATAAATTTAGATGTGCAGAAGGCATTTTTGAATTGAGCTTTTGTGTTTAGGGTAAATTTCTAGGTGTGAATAGCACACTTCTTGAGGTTACAGAACAAAGGGAGTGAGAGCAGACAGGGAGCCATCTTGATGATCTCCAGTTTACACTGCCAGACTCTTCATGATAGCTTGCTTATATCTTTTGATTTTAAATAATGATGCAGGAGCGGTGATGGCATGGTTGGCCATGGTTCCCAGGTCTTCAATATTTCAAGAATAAAAGTATTGAGTAGTAATAATGCTCTCAGACTCGGAGTTACAATGTAGAAAAGTTTACTGGAAAGTAAAAGAGGACAAGGAGCTCCCCATGTGGATATGAACTTAGTACAGGACTAATTTAAAGTTAAGGGGTTTTAGGGGGCCAATTAGGAATGTCAAAAGTATAGCCAGTGTGTTAGGTCAATGAGATAGATGGAACTGCTGGCAAGAGGAAACTGAGAATTTATTTTTTCTTAAAACACACTACAATATTTTTTTCTCAAAAAAGAAAAGTAACCTCTAAGGGAGAGGGAGAGAAATAGAATAATCTCACTAATTTACGGGCTATAAGAAAAATAAAAGATAGTGTGGTAATTATATCCAGAGACAATAAAGAGGAGGGCCAGGAGTACCAGTCCATGGTAAGAAGCTTGTCACAAATAGTGGAGCAGAACAGTTAGGGCAGAGAAGGGATCACTATGACAATGATAGTTGGCACTGATCATTCTGGACAATATCTGGATATTGGATGGAGATAACACAATATGCATGATATCCCCTCCATTAAAAATAACGCAAACCGGGCCCGGAAAGATAGCACAGCGGCGTTTGCCTTGCAAGCAGCCGATCCAGGACCAAAAGTGGTTGGTTCAAATCCCGGTGTCCCATAGGGTCCCCTGTGCCTGCCAGGAGCTATTTCTGAGCAGACAGTCAGGAGGAACCCCTGAGCACCGCCGGATGTGGCCCAAAAAACAAAATAATAATAATAATAATAATAATAATGCAAACCACAGTGTCTAAAAATAAAAATAAAGGGAGGGCGTATGCATTTTATGGCTGACACCTAATTACAAACATGTTTGTAATCATTGAGCTTAAATAATTTTTAAAAGTAACAACTAAGGGCTGGAGAGATAGCATGGAGGTAAGGTGTTTGTCTTGCATGCAGAAGGACGGTGGTTCAAATCCCGGCATCCCATATGGTCCCTGAGCCTGCCAGGGGCGATTTCTGAATGTAGAGCCAGGAGTAACCCCTCAGCGCTGCCTGCCGGATATGACCCAAAACCAAAAATAAATAGATAAATAAAAATAAAAGTAACAGCTAAAATAATAATAGTGAAAATATTTCTAAAGGTAGTACTGAGCTGGCATGAAAAGTAAGAAATTTGCTTTTATAAAATAATATTTTTATTTCAGAATAATTTTCAATTACAGAAAAATTGCAGAGTCCAAAGTTCCTGCGTTAGCCCATATTATGTTGTTAAAAAAACATCTGTCAAAACAGATACCACTTGGTAGTGATTTTATGATATCATGTGATGCACATGCGACAATATGTTCCTATTCACATGTAACAATGTGATTGTAACACTTGTGTGATATACATGCATATAATAATACATGAATTAAAAAACAAAAAATAAAGGGAGAGAAAGTGAAGCTAAAAGCCTGCCTCAGAAGTAGGTGGAGGGGAGGGTGTGAGGGAAACCGGGGACATTGGTCATGAGAAATGTTCATGGGTGAAGGGTGTGGTGTAAATCCTAAGATTGAAACTCAATCATGAACAACTTTGTAATCACAGTGTTTAAATGAAAGGCAAAATAACCTCAACTAAAAAAAAAATGTAATGACAAGTACAATAGGCTATGAAAAGTCTTTAGCAAAAGACTTGATAATCCCTGTTTAAGCTGGTAGATAACCATCCATGATTAGGTTTGTGTTTCCAACAGATCAATTTGTTGACTTCAACAAATTTTGGCTCTTTTTAAAACTGTGCCTGTGTTCAAAGTCTGAGGTGGGAAAGAGGATGCAGAAGAGCAGTGTAACAATGAAGCTATGCTTCTGTGTCCTGAGGTCACATTGCTGTAGGTGGGAAATCTAGTGATGTTTCCAGTCTGTGGAATCAGGCCACTTGCAGTTCTGGTTTTATTCCCTCTATGACATAAATCCCATTAGATTGTAAGTCAGAATTGTAGGAAAGAGATGCAGAGTACCTACCAAGGGAAATGTCTAGCCCATATAGTAGCAACAAATGGTAGGTATTACTTAAAATGTAGAAACTTGCATTTCCTTTCCACAAGCCATTTCCTACATTACTTTAAAAATAAACGCTTGGAGAGTAGATAGCAGGCTAGTGCTCCCACAGGAAGCTTGCTAGTCAACCCTAAAAAATAGACAAGACAAGCTTCTTATTGGTTATGATTTCGAAACCCAGCTCTGCTTAAGGTAAACAGTGTCTGTGTTAATCACTGTCACTCAGAAAGCAAGCCTAAACCCCAACTCATTCAAAACATCATCAAACTATATGGAGCATATTTTTATACCTATCGATGAGTCAGATGTCCAGAAACCTAGAGGCTGAGACCAATCCAGGCAAGTAACCTCTCTCCAAATGAAGTGTGGGAGTTGAAAAATAATGACTCTCATTTCAAATTTAAATGGCTAATAAGAGAATGGCTTGATGCTGTCAGTTCCAGGAAGCAGTCCCCTAAACCCTCAAAAAATGAGGCACAGGTCTACAAGGTGCCTCCTAGGATTTGGACAGATAACTGAAATGGATCAAGTGGATTATCAGGGCTTTACTAGGCTGATTGCATCCTTGCCAGCTTAATCACAAAGGCACTTCTCTGGAAGGGCTGGCTTCCGCACTTGCTCGGAGCTCAGAAACAAAAAAGCAGACATATCTGGGCAGTGGGGTCAGAACTTCTGGGTAGCTCAAGGGGAGAGCACCATCCAGGGTGCTTGCTGGGTGGCTGAAGACTACAGTCCCTTTCCACAGACCAACTCCACCTCACACTTGCTCACTATTAAATGTATTACCCAAGCACTGTCTGAGAAGCCAACTTTAATGTCCTTGACAGAGAGCATTTTGAACTACGGATTCACAGTGACAACACAACAACAGGAAGATCCAGTCCTTTGTATCCATGCAGTGGAGCGGTGTGAGAAAGGATTCTCACTGTTTTCCTTGAGGGTGTTCATCAGAATTACAATGAGAGACTGGAAACTTCCACAGTGGAAGAATTGGGGCTCGCAGAAAGTGAAGAGGTGCTCTGCAGCACTGACTGGCTGTTCTTTCCTGACCTGACACTGCATAAGCTCCTAATGCCCTCTCTCACTTCCCTGTCCCACTCTCCCTAACGTCTACAGTGACATTGGGAAATGATCTAACCCTGAGTCAGTTCAATTTTCTTGAAAAGAGCCAAAAAGTATGGGCCGGAGAGATAGCATGGAGGTAAGGTGTTTGCCTTGTATGCAGAAGGACGGTGGTTCAAATCCCGGCATCCCATATGGTCCCCTGTGCCTGCCAGCGGCGATTTCTGAGCATAGAGCCAGGAGGAACCCCTGAGCGCTGCTGGGTGTGACCCAAAAACAAACAAAAAAAAAGAGCCAAAAAGTAAATGTTGTAGGTTTTTCAGGGGAGTGGGTTGCTACTGCTCTCCTCTGTCCCTGTATAGCAAATAGAGCCAAAGGCAACATGTCCATGAATGCTTAATGTGTTTTAATAAAACATTACTATGGTCAGAGGTATTTGGATTTCATGTCACTGTCCTGTGTCATGAAACAGTGTCCTTGTGATTTTTTTCCACCACTCAAAAAATATAATATGAAATCCTGTCATTTGCAACAACATGGATGAACCAGGGGATAATTTGCTATCTGATATAAGTCATGTACAGAAAGAAAACTGTGTGACTTTGCAGAAATATGGTATATGAAGTAAAAAGATAAATTAAATCAATGAAACAGAAGAAAATTTTAGATGAAACCAACTAAGTGGTTACCAAGAGTGAGGGTAGGATAAATTGGATAAAAATTATGGTGAATGATGGAAGGAGACTCTAAGTGAAGATAGGTTAGGCCATAGTCCAAAAGGCTGAGTAAAGTAGGAGAACCAAGTTCTATTCCTGGCACCACAGAGCCCTCTGAGTATCGTGTGATATAGTCACAAAACAAAAACAAAATAAAAGATACTTATTTATAATAATGTACCTCTAAAACATAGAATATTCTAATGTAATTCTATTTCAACTTTTTAAATAATAAAGTAAAAGAACAATGCAAAGAAACAGAGAGAAACCTTGGGCAAAAAGTGTTCTGAGTCCTGAATCACCAATTCACATTCTGTGTTCATGACTACTGAGGTAGAAAGCAAGGCATCTCCCAGCGAATCTGCTCACTAATCGGTTATTGTCCAGAGAAATAGTACAACAGGGAAGGTCTTGTTCTGCATGCAACTATCCCGGGTATCGTGCCCAAGTAATAAGAGTTGCCAAGCACAGCATGGATGACCCAAAATCTAAAATAAACAAATAAATAGTCATCAAGTGTCTCCTGGGTGCTAAGCACAACGCTATATGCAGAAATGTGCTGGGTGACAAAATGAAGAGAGAGATGGGAAAATAAGACCTGGTCCCAAAATCCAATAGCTTAGTAAGATGAACTTTCCCAATATTTATTGAAAATCTAGCTGAAGAATGACTTTGAGGCTCCCAAAATGAAAAACACCATCACGGAACCTTAGAGAGAACCTCTGACATGCACAAAGGTTGAGCAGACCCCCAAACAGCCTTCCAGCTGCAGAACTCCCTGAGGAAGCCACATCCTCCCTGTGCAGTGCTTGAGATTTCAGGGCAGCCCAATTGCTGGTGCATGCAAAAACAGATGTCATTTGTTGGGGTGTTGGAGTGCCTTACAGAGGTAAAGGGACAGAGTCAAGGAAATAATTAAGTGACATTAAAGCTCAAACCAGAGTGGTGATGTGATTAGAATCTGTTTGCAGGCAAATTTGCCAATAAAAGTCAGATTTTACATTTCTTGAACAAGGAGACTTGAATTCACATAGATACAGAGCATTTGAAAATTCTGTTGTTCTCTCTCCCCAGCCTGAGAAGGGTGTAGAATGCAATCTGCACTTGCTTATTTTGTATCTAAGCAACTGTCAGATTTCATATCTTCTAATAAGAAAGGGTATAATTATACCCTGATACTTTAATTAGTAGCAGATGCCTGTGTTTGTGAATAAAATGTAAGATTTTCAGAAGACCGGAAGCTCAATTGTATGCAAACTTCAGGTGTCTGGTGATAGAGTCTTCAAGTTTTGCCTTTGGACAGCAAGAACACAGAGACCCAGACAAGAACCCTACCAGATGGGTCTCTGAGGAGAGACAGTTATAAAGAGATATAAAGTTTTCTATATCACTGCATCTCACAGCCTAATAGGTTCAGAAAATCTCTAGTACTTTTCCAGTTATAGTTGATAATGTCTTTATTTTTAACTCACCATGTTGTTGTGCTCAGTAATAAACCCTGAGAAGAAGAAGAGGTAAGAACTTAAAAAATTAGGGCAGCCTACTATCTACTTCGGTTAGAATAGCCTCAATCATGGGTTTGTTTAAGCTTTATCTTTCAACAAGGTACATTTCCTTAGGCAAAATGGGCTGGGGGCTTTCAGCTTACTAGTAAGGTTTATTTTTTTTCCTCTTAGAACTCAAGGCAAGTTCCTATAAATAAAAAGTAAATAAAATGTGTTTCTTCATGTCTGAAAGCACTATCTCTGGAATTGAGATCTTTGGGGAAGGACAAAATGATCAAATATGTCCTTGGAATCCTTAATATTGCGACTCCTTCACTTCTACCTGGTATTTACAAAGCCCCCTGGGTGTTAAAAATCTGCTGGATTTATTTTTAATAAGAGAGAAAGAGAAAGAAATAGCAAAAAATTGGGAAGGATAGAAGGAAGGAGGCAGAGAGCAAGGAAGCACCAAAGTGGGGGAGAGGGAAGGAGATGGAAAGGAAAATAAGGAGCAAGGAGGAAGAGGAGAGGGAGAAAGGAATGAAAGGGGAGAAAATAAGGGAAGTGGGAGAGAGGAGGAGATGAGGAAATGATGAGGAACAGAGGAAGCAGAGGTGACTAAGATGCAAGGGAGAGGGGGAGGAGAAGGATGTAAGTATAAGGGAAGAGGGGAAGAAGAGAAAAGGAGGAAGATGGGGTGATAAAGTGGTGAGCAAGGAGAATAAGAGGAGTGAGAGGGAAAGTTAGTGAGAAGAGGAAAAAGTAAGTGGGAAAGAAAGTGAAAGGAGGGCAAAATGAGAGGAGAGCTGAGTGAAAGAGGTAAAAAGGACTTATTCTGCTTCCTCTGTATTTCACTTACAGGCACAGTGAGCTATTAATAAGTTGATCCATTAATTGGAGAGATAAAGTGGTCACCAATCCATAAACGGATAGAGACTGTGTTTCATGTTCCTTGCACATCCTCAGCCCCTGACAGAGTACCTGGCATGAAGAAGGCAATCACCAAAAGTTTACTTACAGAGAATTCTCTGAACCTCAATTTTCCCCATTTGCACAGGGCAGAAGATAAGACAACTGCCCAACCATTCACTTATTCTATGACCCTACTAACAAGAGGCTAGCTCACTGCTGCAAGAGTCAGCACTGCCATCACCCTATATATTGATGAAAGAACTCTAAATTTCAAGACTAAAATCTCTAACAAGAATGTGCCTGGCGGGCCCGGAGAGATAGCACAGCGGCGTTTGCCTTGCAAGCAGCCAATTCAGGACCAAAGGTGGTTGGTTCAAATCCCGGTGTCCCATATGGTCCCCCGTGCCTGCCAGGAGCTATTTCTGAGCAGACAGCCAGGAGTAACCCCTGAGCACTGCAGGGTGTGGCCCAAAAACAAACAAACAAAAAAAAGAATGTGCCTGAGAAGGCCGGAGAGCTAGCATAGTGGTAGGGCGTTTGCCTTGCAGGCAGCTGATCCAGGACAGATGGTGGTTCAACTCCCAGCATCCCATATGGTCCCCTGAGCCTTCCAGGAGCACAGAGCACAGTGCCAGGAGGAACCCCTGAGTGCTGCTGGGTGTATCTAAAAACCAAGAGAGAGAGAGAGAGAGAGAGAGGGAGGGAGGGAGGGAGGGAGGGAGGAGAGAGAGAGGGAGGAGAGAGAGAGAGGGAGGAGAGAGAGAGAGGAGAGAGAGAGAGATTGTGTTTGTACCCACCTGACAAGACTCCTTGATGGCTTCAGAAAGTGACTCGCCAAACATCCAGGAAAGTATGACCACTTCTGGAATGTAGTTCCAAAGAAGTCCCCCCTCAATGGGGTAGACTGACAGAATACGAAAGTTCCACTGGAATCAACTACTCCAAGATAGCACAAGCAAAGCTTTCTGAGATGGCCTCACAAATGTGGGTTTCATGAAACCCTTCACTTTGTTGTCCTGGAAGTCAAATTTCTCAGGCCGAGGTGATAGCATGGCAGTAGGGTGTTTGCCTTGCATGTAGCCGACCCAGATAGAACTGGGTTCAATCAATCTCCAGCATCCCATATGGTCCCCTGAGCCTGCCAGGAATGATTTCTAAAGCACAGAGCAAAGAGTAATCCCTGAGAGCTGCCAGGTGTGGCCCAAAAACCAAAAATTTAACAAAGAAGTCAAACTTCTCAAGTCCAGTATGGACCCCAACTTATCCAATATGGACTTTGGGGCATTTATAGATGATGGGAAACCTACTCTTAATAAGGAGAGAATTTAGGGGCCCAGAGAGTTCTTCGTATTCTTTTCAAAACAGCTGGGCACAGCAAAGCAGACTCAACACTTCTCCATCTTTCCCTCAACCCTTCAAAGCTGAGCACATGTAGCCAGAGCCCATGAGCAGCTCATGGTCTTATGCTGGAACAGGGTGCATTCTGGGAAGTGATGCTCTTTTTCCTTGCATACAGGCTTGGTCTCACCCATGCTGCAGTCTGGCTTCAGGGAGCCCATAGAATAAACTGGGAACTTTGTGCCCAGAACTCTTAATTCCCTTCAGCTTCCATATACCCAGATGCTTTTATTCTTTGCAAGGGGGACTGTGAATGTTTTAACACAGCTCCAGAATTGAGAGAAGAAAGGGGGAAAAAAAGGGAAGAAAAAAAGGAAAGGAAAAAAAAACAGCAATTACTTTTGCCCAAATCTCTCCTCCCTCAAAACAGCCTTCCCAGCTATGCGGGTGAAGCCTCATTTTCTTTAATATCATCCCAGCAATTTCCTTTCAGGACCCTACTGCATAAAGCAACACCACCTCTTTGCCCTCATGCCTTTATCATCTCCTCCTGACCCTTGGCAGTGCTGGAGCTGCGCTTGCTTCCTGGCAAAGCCCGTCCATCCATTGCCACCTAGTGTCTGCTTCCTGCCAGGTCGCCTAAGACTTCGGGAACTGCTTGTTAAATCCTTTCTCGGCACTCCTTGCTTCCCCCTGGAAATGAATTCGGGAAAGTAGGTCTGGCTCTATGACCTTCTTGCTGGAAATGGGGAGTTCTGACACTTTACCCCAACATGGAGCTTCTTGCTGGCAGGTCCGTCCAATCTCAAGCGCAAGAAAGCCCCAGACTTAGCTCCCATGAGCCTTTAGTTTAGGAAGACAGTGACAGCAGGCTGCATTTCTCAAATTTCAGTGCACCTTCTGTCACTAGAGAATCTTGCTAAATGCAGCTTCGAAAGCAGCCTGAGACTATGGTCGACTAACAAGCTCCCAAACCACTTGGTGCTGCTGGTCCAGAAACCAGACGGAGAGGCAAAGAACTAGAGAGTCAGGCAACCTGGTTGTCCTGCTTCTAGAGAGCCAAGTCCTCAGAGCGGATTCCAATCGCAGGAGCCCCCACCCCACCCCCACATGCAGTCCAATGATACCCCTGCTGGCCTGCATAAGTCCCCTAGTGGGCAGATTGATCCAATGAGGGAAAGATCTGTCTCTCACAGCTATAATGTGGTGGGGGGGGGGGGCTGTCCACCTCTCTTGTTTCCAGTTTTCTCCTCTGTGAAATGAAGATCAGATCATCCTTCGCAAAATGATAAAGCAATGATGGACCCCTTGCTTTTGTCAAGAAGTTCAATAGCATCCTTCCTTGTTAAGAAATCACCAGTTTCACCTTCTTGCTGTCCCTTGGGGTTTTGAATGATCAGTACATTCATATTATCTAGTATACAGTGTCTTCCAGAAGCCAAAAGAGAAGATCTGGCTAGTAAGAAAAGCTGGGAGGGAGAGGAAAGGATGTGAGTAGCTTTCTGCTACTATTTGTTTTGTGCTGAAGTCTCTGGGTGCTGCCCTGTCAGTTGACAAGATCACAAAATGACTCCCAAAAGTATGGGAAGGTGAAAATTCACAAGCCAGCTCAATTTGTATACATATTCCTGCTCTGTAGCTACATAATAATGCTTTTTCTGCACAACTCATCACCACTGGGCACAGAAGAGGAAGAGGGGGAGAGATGGGTTGTCAATCCCAGTTCTGGGACACTGGCAGTCTCTGATGGAGTAGGATTTTCCCAGGACATGAGTAGGTGCTGGGCAATTCTGAAGCCCCATATTTCTGACAGTCTGAGGCTAGGATACTGTATTCTAGATGACAGTGTAGATCAAACTAATGTGAACAAATTTTTACAATGAGAAAAATTACAAAATTGTTTGTTTTTTATTGGGGAGAGGTACACCTCAAAGTACAAAACACGTGAAAGTACATTATGTGTTAAAGATGAGGGCCAAGGAGAAAGTTTAGGATTGGAGTGAAGGCTTTGCTTACAGGAGTCTAAAGTTCCATCCCCGGTACAGCATGATTCCCTAAGAACTAACATGTGTGATTTCACCCACCAAAACATGGAAATTAAATAACAATTCTTAATCATCACAAAATAAGTATCATGAGAAAATCTGTTTAAATGTTTAAATTCCATGAGGAGGAACCAAGAGACAGTAGAGGGGTTAAGGCACACAGACAACTAATTGCATGTAGTTCAATCCCTGGCACCACGTGTTATCCTGAGCACTGCCAAGGGTGATAACTACACACAGCCCTGTGTGGCTTTCCCCACCAAAAAAAAAAAAGTGATTTGAGGGAGTTGTTTATTTGGTTTTTGTGTCATATCCTGCAATGCTCAGGGATAATATTGGATCTACACTCAGGAATTACTCCTGATAGTGTTTGGGAGATGATATAAGTTGTCAGAGATTGAATCCTGGTTGACTAATAGCAAGGAAAAGACCCTATTTACTTTATTATAAGTCCAGAGCCCCATCCCCAAATAATTTTAATTACCATGTGGAAGGAAGATAATTAGAGATTTAGAAACAGTAGGCCATCTTGACCCGCCACTGCTACTGCCATGAACCACCCTGCACAACAGAGCTCCTAACAGCACATAAACAGAGATGAAGGGTGGAACCAAGAGCCCAGGCATTCCTCTTTGCTTTGTGGCCATGCACATCTCCTAGTCAATGAGCCCAAGCACAACACACAGAAAATGCCACACTAAAAATCTTACAATGGGGAAACAATGCAGGCCTCCACCATGCATTGAGAATGAAGATGGCAGCTCTGATGACCAAAATAATACTATCCACCTACTTATCCTCTCAGATAAGAAGTTTAGAGAAATAATATTGAGGATCCTCTTTGTGTGTGTGTGTGTGTGTGTGTGTGTGTGGTTTTTGGGTCACACCCAGCAGTGCTCAGGGGTTATTCCTGGCTCCAGGCTCAGAAATTGCTCCTGGCAGGCACAGGGGACCATATGGGGCACTGGGATTTGAACCGATGACCTCCTGCATGAAAGGCAAAATGCCTTACCTCCATGCTATCTCTCCAGCCCCAGAGGATCCTCTTAGAATTAAAAGAAAGCATGGAATGAGCTGAACAAACTATAAGTAAGAATCAAGATGATATGAAATGAAATATGATATGAAATGAAAAAATGAAAAAACTTCAAACTGAAATAACAGGACTTAAAAACTTGGTAAGCAAAATGAAAACCTCTCTAGAAAGCCTCTCCAACAGAGTAACATCGACTAAGGATAGAATCAGTGAACTGGAAGATGAGATGCATAACAATTTCATACAACAGAATATTGGAAAAGAGTCTAAAAACAATCAGGCAATGGAAAAATCATCCTCAAAGGATGTGAATAGACAAAAACAGAAGTCTTCGATAAACTCAACAGAAACAACGTAAGAATCATTGGAGTCCCAGAGATCAAGATCGCATTAGTCAGAAAAAATATCGCATTAAATATTTGCATACCCCGAGCAGTTCCGTTCGGGGTATACAAATGTTTAATGCGATTTTTGCGATTTTTTTCTTACTCATACAATTTTTTATTGTGAATATTCAGTAAGCGAATAATCGCGAATACTTTGCACCTAGTGCAGACATCATTTCCACTGCTCCTGCCCACTGTCCCTTGCATTATCAGAGGCCTAAGGGAGAGAAGTTTATTACAGAATTAGATTTTGTCACACCTTCATCATGACTTCATCAAAGCCTGCAGTGAAGAGAAAGATTAATGACAAGCACAGACAATTTCAGGAAAAGTGGGAGATGCAGTATTTCTTTGTTGAGCACAGGGGCATCCCCACATGTCTTATTTGCTCAGAGAAAGTTGCAGTGCACAGGGAATACAACTTGAAACACCATTATTCAACTAGACATGCTGAGGAATGTGCAAAATATCAAGGAAATGAGAGAGCCAAGCGGGTTGCCAGTCTTAAAGCATGTCTAATAAGGCAACAAGATTTCTTCAAGAAAGAAACCAAAGAAAATGTTGCATCAGTCGAAGCTAGTTACATAGTTAGTGAGATGATTGCTAAGGCAGGGAAACCATTCACAGAAGGAGAGTTTGCTAAATAATGCATGTTACAGGCTGCAAGTATTATCTGTCCGGAAAAGAAAGGTCAGTTTAGCAAAATCAGCCTTTCTGTCAACAATATGGAAGAGTGCATTTCTGACATGTCAAGTGACATATATCATCAACTGTGTGAGAAAGCCAAATGTTTTGATGCATACTCAGTTGCTCTTGATGAGGGCACAGATATAACAGACATTGCGCAGCTCACAATTTATGTCCATGATGTTGATTGCAATTTTAAATTGACAGAGGAGCTGCTCACAATAATTCCAATGCAAGGCTAGAGCACCGCTAATGAGATATTTCGGCATCTATGTGATGCCATTGAGAATGCAGGTTTGCCATGGAAGAGGTTTGTTGAAATAATAACCAATGGAGTACCATCGATGACAGGGAGAAAAAATGGACTGGTGGCACTTGTTCAAAAAAAACTTCAAGAGGAGGGTGTAGAGAAGGCCATTGCTCTTCACTGCATTATTCATTAGCAGGCCCTTTGCAGTAAATGCTTGCCATGTGACAATGTGATGTCTGTTGTGAAATGCATCAACCAAAACAGATCCAGAGGCTTAAAGCACAGGAGGTTCAGTGCTTTTTTAGAGAAAATGGAGTCAGAATATGGAGATGTGCTCTATTTCACCGAGGTATGTTGGCTCAGCAGGGGAAATGTCCTGAAAAGATTTTTTGAGTTGAGAGAAGTGAAAGCCTTCATGGAGAAGGATGGGAATACTGTTTCTGAGTTGAGTGATCACAAATGGCTCATGGACTTAGCTTTTCTTGTTGACATCACACATAAGCTGAATGTACTAAACAAGATGTTACAAGGCCCGGGGCAGCTTATCAGTGCTGCCTATGGCAACGTGAAAGCATTCTCCACAAAACTTGTGTTATGGAAACCCCAGCTCTCTCAGACAAACCATTGCCATTTCCCAGCATGCAAGGAACTTGTGGATGCAGGCATATCATTCAGTGGTGAGAAATATGTTGATGCTATTTTTAAGCTAGAGAAGGAATTTAATCACAGATTTGCAGACTTCAAAAAGCACAGAGCCACTTTCCAAATTTTTATGGACCCCTTTTCCTTTGATGTGCAAGATGCCCCTCCTGTGCTTCAAATGGAGCTCATTGACCTCTAATGCAACTCTGATCTTAAAGCCAAGTTCAGAGAGATTAGTGGAAAAGCAGACATGCATGGGCAATTTTTGAGAGAATTGCCCCCCAGCTTCCCTGAGCTTTCGCAAATGTTCAACCGCACCATGTGCCTTTTTGGGAGCACATATTTGTGTAAAAAGTTATTCTCCACATTGAACTTCAATAAGTCAAAGTACAGATCTAGATTTAATAATGATCATCTTCAAGCCATACTGAGGTTCTCAACTGCTTCCTCTCTAAAACCAAATGTGGTTCATATTTGTGAGAAGAAGCGCTGTCAAGTCTCTGGCAGGAAGGAATAGGCAAAAGATACCATGTTCAGAAGAACTGTTCATGATCTTCACTCAATGTTCTATTCATGTTCAGAAGAAATAATTAAAACTGTTAATAATGATGTTTGAGGACTTTTTTTTGTGAAATACCTTATGTGGCCCTGCCTCACCCCGACTTTGCCTCCTGCGGCCCCCAGGTAAATTGAGTTTGAGACCCCTGCCCTAAGAGTACTAGCTGAAAAGAGATCCAAAGAAAAGCACTCCAACACACCAACCATCTTAGCACCTGAACACCTTAGTCACAATGACAAACACCACAGAGAGGGATAGAATACTGAAAGCAGCAAGATCAGAAGGGGAAATTACATTCAACAGAGCATCTTGGAGATTTATAGTTGATCTGTCACAAGAGACCCTGAAGACCTGAAGGCAGTGATGGGATATAGTGACAAAACTCAATGAACTGAATGCTTCGCCTAGAATACTTTACCCAACAAGGCTCACATTCAGGTTTGAAGGGCATATATATAGCTTTATGGATAAAAAGAAACTTTAGAGACTCAAACCCAGCCTTAAAAGACAAACTGAAAGGTCTACTTTAATATAAGATAGAACCACAGACACACCAAACTCATACACAAGGATGCTACTAAATACCATGACAATTATCTATCTCAATGTCAAATGACTAAATACACCAGTTAAGAGACATAGAGTGGCAAAATGAATTAAAAAGCTGAATCCAACATTCTATTGCCTACAAGAAACATATCTGAATAGTCAGAACAAACAGACTCAGAATCAAAAGTTGGAGGACAATCATCCAAGCAACAACTCATCAAAAAGCTGGAATGGCCATATTAATATCAGACAACACATACTTTAGACTTAAAGAAGTTATAAGGGAGGGGCCAGAGCGATAGCACAGCTGTAGGGCATTTGCCTTGCACACAGCTGATTCAGGATGGACAGTAGTTCAAACCCTGGGGTCCCATGTGGTCCCCAAAGCCATGAGTGTCACCAGGTGTGGCCCAAAAAAAGTTACAAGGGACAAAGATGAACATTTTTTAATAATCAAGTGATATGTACAACAGTAAATCACATTCCTAAATATATATATGCCCCCAAGAGAGACCAGGAAAATATTTAAAACAATTGTTGACCAATCTGAAAGAAGACATCAATAACAACACAATAATAGTAGGAGACCTCAACATCATCCTGTCATCCTTTGATAGATCAATCAGGAAGACACCTAAAATGAATATACTAGCTCTAAAAGGAGAAATGGGAGAAAGTAGCCTAATAGATAGATATAGGTGGAGAGCCACCCCCAGAAAACTGGATACACATTCTTCTCCAATAAACACGGATCATTCTCCAGGATAGACCATAGACTGGCCCATAAAACATACCTCCATAAAATCAAGAGGATAGAAATTGTTCAAACTGGCGAAAGTACACCTGCCCAGTGGGGCCCAACTGTGAAAAACTGTGAGTGTGACCTGTCTATGTCTGTCTACTGTCCTCTTGCGTGAAACTTTTGCGAGTGGGGCAAAAAGAGGCTCCAGAAACCTCGCTCGCCCAGACACCATTTTCAGGGAGGGACTACAGAGCATGAAAACTGGCAAGGATTTGCAGAAGCCGGCTCCCTGTGTGTGACACCAGGCGGGGAAAATCCGCGAAAGTACACCGGCCCAGTGGGGCCCAACTGTGAAAAACTGTGAGTGTGACCTGTATATGTCTGTCTACTGTCCTCTTGCATGAAACTCTTGCGAGTGGGGCAAAAAGAGGCTCCAGCGGAGCATGGCCGCTCCACTTCGCTACGCGGCTGTGCACTCTTTCTAAGGAAAGAACACCATTGCAACAAGAAGGAAAAATCACACTAAGAACGGTGCTATATCACAGAAGCAAACATTTCTCTTCGGACTGTCTTCTCTGTTGCATGCTCAGGCCTAAGATTTGACCCAGTGTGAGGCTTCATCCACGGAGGACTCCCCTCCCTTAGAGGCAAGTCAGCCCATCCAGAAAGGGAGGAGCCAGAGGAGTATGCTGCCTGCATCATAGAGACAATGAATACCACCACAACACATAGAAAAACCCACAATACAAGTGTGACAATGGGGAAACAACGCAGGCCAGCATCAGACATAGAGAATGAAGATGACAATTCTGAGGACCAGATAATGACCAACCAACTAATCAACCTCTCAGATAAGGACTTTAGACTAGCAATATGGAAGATGCTCAAAGATCTCCAAGAAACCATGGATCGAGTTGAACAGAACACTAATAAGAACCAAGAAAATATGAAGACAGAAATCACAAAACTCCAAACTGAAATAACATGTCAACTAACAGGACTGAAAAAGTCAGTAAACGAAGTGAATGACAAAATGGATAAGTTCTGGGACAGGGTATCAGAAGCTGAGAATAGACTTGGTGCTGTGGAAGATGAGATACATAACAATTCTATACAGCAGAAGAGATTGGACAAAAAACTTAAAGCAAATTAGCAAACAATGGAAAAATTAGTCAAAGAATGGGAACAGATGAAAATAGAAGTCTATGATAAGATCAACAGAAGCAACTTAAGAATCATTGGAGTCCCAGAGACCCAGGAAGAAAATTTCCAGGAAGAATCAACGGTAAAGAACATCATTAAAGAGAAACTTCCAGAGCTAAAGAATATATGTGATCAAATCCTGCATGCCCGAAGAGTACCAACCAAAAGAGACCCAAGAAAAACCACCCCAAGACACATCCTAGTCACAATGACAAATCCCACAGATAGAGACAGAATTCTGAAAACAGCAAGATCAAAAGGGGAAATCACGTTCAAGCAAGCTTCCCTGAGATTTACAGCAGACCTGTCACCAGAAACACTCAATGCCAGAAAGCAGTGGTGGGATATTGTGACAAGACTGAATGAAATGAATGCTTCACCCAGAATACTATACCCAGCAAAACTCACTTTCCAGTTTGACGGAAGAATACATGGTTTCACAGACACAAAACCAGTCTTAAGAGAAAAACTGAAAGACCTAATCTAAGACAAGACTACCCAAAAGACACACCAAATTTTGAAATAAAGATGGCGTTAAATCCCAGGACAATTCTTTCTCTCAATGTCAATGGACTAAATGCACCAGTTAAGAGACACAGAGTGGCTAAATGGATCAAAAAACTCAATCCAACCTTCTGCTGCCTACAAGAAACGCACCTGAATAGTCAGAACAAACATAGACTCAAAATAAAAGGCTGGAGAAAAATTATCCAAGCAAACAACACCCATAAAAAAGCTGGAGTGGCCATACTAATATCAGATAATGCAAACTTTATACTCAGGAAGGTTGTAAGGGACAAAGACGGACATTTTATATTAATCAAGGGGTACGTAGAGCAGGAAGAATTCACTCTCCTAAACATATATGCACCGAATAAGGGGCCAGCAAAATATTTAATACAACTGTTGACAAATCTGAAAAATAATATCAACAACAACACAATAATTGTGGGGGACCTTAAAACGGCTTTGTCAACACTGGATAGGTCAACCAGACTGAAACCCAACAAGAATATACTAGACCTGAGGAGAGAAATGGAAGAAAGAGGCCTAGTGGATATATATAGGACACTCCATCCCCAGAAACCTGAATACACATTCTTCTCCAATGTACATGGGACATTCTCCAGGATAGACTACATGCTGGCACATAAAACCTACCTCCATAAGATCAAGAGGATAGAAATTTTGCAGACTACCTTCGCTGACCACAAGGCTCTGAAATTATTTGTGAACTCCAAAGGGACTCAGAAGAAACACTTTAACACCTGGAAGTAAAACAGCCTCATGCTCAATAACCAGTGGGTCCGAGATGAAATCAAGGAGGAAATCAAAAGGTTCCTGGAAACAAATGACAATAAAGACACAAACTATCAGAACTTATGGGACACAGCAAAAGCAGTACTGAGAGGAAAATTTATAGCTTTGCAAGCACACATCAGGAAGGAAGAAGGAGCTTACCTGAGTAGCTTAATGACACAGCTAATAGAACTAGAAAATGCTCAACAAAAGGACCCAAGAATAGGAAGACAGAAGGAAATAACAAAGCTGAGAGCAGAAATCAACGAAGTGGAAACTCAAAAAACAATCCGAAAGATCAATGAAAGCAGAAGTTGGTTCTTTGAAAAAACAAACAAGATTGATAGACCACTGGCAAACCTAACAAAGAAAGAGAGAGAGAGAAACTTGATAACTCGTATCAGGAATGAAAAAGGAGAGATCACTACTGATATGACAGAGATTCAAAGGGTAATCAGAAACTACTTTGAAAAACTCTACGCCACTAAAAATGAGAACCTGGAAGAAATGGATAAATTCTTGGACTCTTATAATCTTCCACGGTTGAAGGAAGAGGATGTAGCGTATCTAAACACCCCCATCACCATTGATGAAATTAAAACAGTAATCAAATGTCTGCCGAAAAACAAAAGCCCAGGTCCAGATGGATTCACTAATGAATTCTATCAAACTTTCCAAGAGGAACTACTGCCAATCTTGGCAAGACTCTTTCATGAAATTGAACAAACAGAAACACTTCCAAATAGCTTTTATGAAGCCAACATCACCTTGATACCTAAACCAGACAGAGATGCTACCAAAAAAGAAAATTACAGACCAATATCACTGATGAATGCAGATGCAAAGATCCTCAACAAAATCCTGGCAAATAGGATTCAATGCCTCGTTAAAAAGATCATCCACTACGATCAAGTAGGTTCCATCCCAGGAATGCAAGAATGGTTTAACATCCGTAAATCTATCAACATAATACACAACATCAATAACAAGAAAAATAAAAACCACATGATCATATCAATAGATGCAGAGAAAGCATTTGATAAGGTCCAACACCCGTTCTTGATCAAAACTCTCAGCAAGATGGGAATGGAGGGAACCTTTCTCAATATAGTGAAGGCCATCTACCACAAGCCAGTGGCAAATATTATCCTCAATGGAGAAAAACTGAAAGCCTTCCCTCTAAATTCTGGCACAAAACAAGGCTGTCCTCTCTCACCACTCCTATTCAACATAGCACTGGAAGTACTTGCTATAGCGATTAGGCAAGAAAAGGATATCAAAGGAATCCAGATAGGAAAGGAAGAAGTCAAGCTCTCACTGTTTGCAGATGACATGATACTCTACTTAGAAAACCCTAAAGACTCTATCAAAAAGCTTCTAGAAACAATAGACTCATATAGCAAGGTGGCAGGCTACAAAATTAACACACAAAAATCAATGGCCTTTCTATACACCAATAGTAATAAGGATGAAATGGACATTAAGAAAACAACCCCATTCACAATAGTGCCACACAAACTCAAATATCTTGGAATCAACTTGAATAAATATGTGAAGGACCTATACAAGGAAAACTATAAAACTCTTCTCCAAGAAATAAGAGAGGACACACGGAAATGGAAACGCATACCCTGCTCATGGATTGGCAGGATTAACATCATCAAAATGGCAATACTCCCCAAGGCATTATACAGATTTAATGCCATCCCTCTAAAGATACCCATGACATTCTTCAAAGAAGTGGATCAGACACTTTTGAAATTCATTTGAAACAATAAACACCCTCGAATAGCTAAAGCAATCATTGGAAAAAAGAATATGGGAGGAATTACTTTCCCCAACTTTAAACTGTACTACAAAGCAATAGTTATCAAAACAGCATGGTATTGGAATAAGGACAGGCCCTCAGATCAGTGGAATAGGCTTGAATACTCAGAAAATGTTCCCCAGACATACAACCACCTAATTTTTGATAAAGGAGCAGGAAATCCTAAATGGAGCAGGGAAAGCCTCTTCAACAAGTGGTGTTGGCACAATTGGATAGCCACTTGCAAAAAATTGAACTTAGACCCCCAGCTAACATCATGTACGAAGGTAAAATCCAAATGGATTAAAGACCTCGATATCAGCCCCAAAACCATAAGATATATAGAACAGCACATAGGCAAAACACTCCAGGACATTACAGGCATCTTCAAGGAGGAAACTGCACTCTCCAAGCAAGTGAAAGCAGAGATTAACAGATGGGAATATATTAAGCTGAGAAGCTTCTGCACCTCAAAGGAAATAGTGCCCAGGATACAAGAGCCACCCACTGAGTAGGAGAAACTATTCACCCAATAACCATCAGATAAGGGGCTAATCTCCAAAATATACAAGGCACTGACAGAACTTTACAAGAAAAAAACATCTAATCCCATCAAAAAATGGGAAGAAGAAATGAACAGACACTTTGACAAAGAAGAAATACAAATGGCCAAAAGACACATGAAAAAGTGCTCCACATCACTAATCATCAGGGAGATGCAAATCAAAACAACGATGAGATACCACCTCACACCACAGAGAATGGCACACATCACAAAGAATGAGAATAAACAGTGTTGGCGGGGATGTGGAGAGAAAGGAACTCTTATCCACTGCTGGTGGGAATGCCGACTAGTTCAACCTTTATGGAAAGCGATATGGAGATTCCTCCAAAAACTGGAAATCGAGCTCCCATACGATCCAGCTATACCACTCCTAGGAATATACCCTAGGAACACAAAAATACAATATAAAAAAACCCTTCCTTACACCTATATTCATTGCAGCACTATTTACCATAGCAAGACTCTGGAAACAACCAAGATGCCCTTCAACAGACGAATGGCTAAAGAAACTGTGGTACATATACACAATGGAATATTATGCAGCTGTCAGGAGAGATGAAGTCATGAAATTTTCCTATACATGGATGTACACGGAATCTATTATGCTGAGTGAAATAAGTCAGAGAGAGAGAGAAAAACGCAGAATGGTCTCACTCATCTATGGGTTTTAAGAAAAATGAAAGACACCCTTGTAATAATAATTTTCAGACACAAAAGAGAAAAGAGCTGGAAGTTCCAGCTCACCTCAGGAAGCTCACCACAAAGAGTGATGAGTTTAGTTAGGGAAATAACTACATTTTGAACTGTCCTAATAACGAGAATGTATGAGGAAAATGGAGAGCCTGTCTAGAGTACAGGCGTGGGTCGGGTGGGGAGAAGGGAGTCTTGGGACATTGGTGATGGGAATGTTGCACTGATGGTGGTGTTCTTTACATGACTGAAACCCAAACACAATCATGTATGTAATTAAGGTGTTTAAATAAATTTAAATAAATAAATAAAATAAATAAATAAATAAATTGTTCAAACTAACTTCTCAGATCATAATGCAATGAAATTGGAAGTGAAATACAAACAGACAAGGATAAACTTTAACATCTGGAAATTAAAAAGCTCACTATTGAACAACCAGTAGGTCAGAGATGAAATTTATAAGCAGACATCAGGATGAAAGAAGCTGCCTCAATGACCCAACTTATAAAATTAGAAAGTGATCAGAAAGATTAACCAAAAATAGGTATAAATAAAGAAATAATAAACCTTGGAGCAGAAACTAATAAAGTAGAAATCCAAAAATCAATCCGAAAGATCATTGAAAACAAAAGTTGATTCTTTGAAAAAATAAACAAGATACACAAAGAAAAGGAGAGAAAGAAGAAATTTAATAAACTAGATTAGAAATGAAAAGGGGAGATTACTATAGATCCTGCAGAAATTCAAAGGGTAATCAGAGACTATTTTGAGAAACTCTATGCCACAAAACATGAGAACCTTGCAAGAAATGGATAAATGCTTGGACTCATAATCTTCTATGGTTAAACCAAGATGATCTAGCAAATCTAAATAGACCCATTATATTGAAGAAATTAAAATGGTAATCAAAAGTCTTCCCCCCAAAAAAGCCAAGGCCAAGATGGATTTAATAACAAATTTTTTCAAACCTTTCAAGAGGAAAAAAAAAAAAAACCTTTCAAGAGGACCTACTACCAATTCTTTTCAGGACCTTCCAGGAAATTGAAGAAACAAACAATCCCAGGTAGTTTTTATGAAGGTAACATCAACCTGATACCAAAGGCAGACAAAGATGCTGCAAAAAAAAAAAAGTAACTACATACAATATCCCTGTTAAACACAGATGCAAAGATCCTCAACAAAATCTTAGAAAATAGGATCCAATGTCTCACCAAGAAGGTGAGTAGGTTTCATTTCAGAGATGCAAGGATGGTTTAACATATGTAAAACAATTAACATAATACACCATATTAGCAAAAGAAAAGAAAAACCATATGATCATATCAATAGATACAGAAAAAGCATCTGATAGGTCCAACACTCATTCATGATAAAGCATCTCAACAAGATGGGAATGAAAGGAACCTTTCTCATTATAGACAAAGGCCATTTACCTCAAGTTTATGTCAAATATTATTCTCAATGGAGATCAATTAGGATCCTCTTAAATCTGGTACAAGACAAGTCTTCCCCCTCTTGCCACTCCTATTTAGCATAGTACTGGAGGTACTTGCCATAGAAATTAGGCAAGAATAAGATGTCAAGGGCATCCAGAAAAAAGAGAAGAAATCAAGCTCTCACTGTTTGCAGATGACATGACACTATATTTAGAAAAGCCTAATGACTCTACCAGAAAGCTTCTAGAAACAATAGATTCATATAGCAACGTGGCAGGATACAAAATTAACATTCAAAAATCAATGGCCTTCTTATACAGAAATGATAATAGAAAAGAAATGGACATTAAAAAATCCCATTCACATTAGTGTTCCACAAACTCAAATACCTTGGAGTCAACTTAACTAAAGAGGTGAAGGACCTATACAAAGAAAACTACAAAACCCTTATTCAAAAAATAAAAGAGGACACAAGAAAATGGAGATACACACCCTGTTCATGGATTGGGAGGATTAATATCATTAAAATGGTAATACTCCCCAAAGAAATGTATAGATTTAATGCAATTCCTCTAAGAATACCCATGACATTCTTCAAAGAAGTGGATCAAACACTCCTGAAATTCATTTGGAACAATAAACTTCCACTAATATCTAAAGCAATCCTTAGGAAAAAGAAAGTGGGAGGCATCACTTTCCCCAACTTTAATTGTACTAGAAAGCAATGGTCATAAATGTGGCATGGTATTGGAATAAATACAGACCCTTGTAATGAGACATTTTTTGGGAGTTGGGTTGAGGTTAGATTTTCTTAAATCCCTATGTTGTGGGGATAAAAGACATTATTGTAATATTTCCCAGAGACAATAGAAATGAGAGTTGGTAGGACTGGCTCATGATATGAAGCTTACCACAAAGAATGGTGAGTTCAGTTAGAGAAATAACTACACCAACAACTATCATGACAATGGTAGTGAGTGAGAGAAATGGAATGGTTGTCTCAAAGACAGGTGGGATGAGGCGAGATGGGAGTTGGGGGATATTGGTGGCCAGTGATTAAGGGGATTATATTTTTTATGACTGAAGCCCAACTACAAACGTGTTTTTAACTATGGTGCTTAAAAAAATATATTAATTTAAAAAAGAAACAGTATGAATCACTGATATCCCTTAAAGAAGGGTGAGCTAGAGTGATAGTACAGTGGGTAGGAAGTTAGTCTTGCATGCAACCAACATGGGTTTGATCCCCAGCATTTCATATGGTCCCCTGAGCACAGAGTCAGGAGTAACCCATAATACTGCCAGGTATGGACTTCCCCACTCAAGAAAAAAAAAAGCGAATGATGAGTTAAAGAAAAACAAGTTCTAAGACTGCCATCTTGCTTACTGCTTCTGGAGATATCTGAACTCCCTCAGAAGAAATGAACAGAACAGGTTTCTCAGATAGGTAAGGAGCCTTCTCAATCCTAAAGGCATTGCTCAATCAGACAACCTTTCAGGTCCCCCCTCAAAAACTGCACCATCACCAACCCCTTCAAGAATGTCTCACTAAAGTACTCAGAGAATGCCAACCCAGCGGAAATATCAGCTACATGCTTGGTTCCAAGGACCATGTACTCCCTTTCTCAGGTTCCCCCTCAAGTGTCTACCAGTGGCTGAGACCCAGTGAAACTTTTCAAACTAACTTGAAGATCATGGCTGGTGAGCAAATTTGTCTTTTTACTCACTGCTTCATGTACATTTTGAATTCACAAGTATCTCCTCCACTCCCTACAAGGTTCAATAAGTCACTACTTACAGCAAGGCCCTGCTGTGGTAGAAGTCTCCAGATATAATGTGTCATGCTCAGGGAAGAGGAAGACAATCTTGAATTGAAACAGCCAACAAAATAGCAAAAGGGTGAGTCATAAAAATGTCAGCGTTGAGAGATCTGACAGTGATATCATCATAAAGAAAAAAGAGGAAATTCTCTCAAGTTCAACTCCTTAAAAGAGTTGAAATAGGAACTGGGTGGGAGAGAAAGAAGTAATTGTTTTCAGTGATAATATGAAAAGTTCCTACTTTCTACCAGCCCTCCCAGATCCACCTCAAGGGTAAAAGAGGGGTCTATGCTACCCTAAAGGAAAAATTTTAGATGATTCCTTCAGCAAACTTTTTCTATAACTACTGTGTGCCTGACCTTTATGTTTCCGTGAACCAAGCTAGCACCTAAAATACAGCTAAATGGGGGCTGGAGCAGTGGTGCAAGTAGTAAGCCTTGCCTGTGCTAGCCTAGGACGGACCACATATGGTCCCCCAAGCCAGGAGCTATTTCTGAGTTCATAGCCAGGAGTAACCCCTGAGGCCAAAAACCAAATATGTATATATATATATATATATATATATATATATATATATATATATGTGTGTGTGTGTGTGTGTGTGTGTGTGTGTGTGTGTGTGTATGTGTGTGTATATATATATATATATACAGTTAAATGTCTTTAGCCTGTACTCAGTCTCATGACAGTATGCTTCAAAGTTAGAGACACCTTTCTTAGACCTAGTGAATTTCTTTTCTAATTTGCCCAATATTTACTGCCTCTATAAAAAATAAAAATAAAAATAAATAAAAAAAACTTACCACACCTGACTCCTCTCCCATTCATTTTCTTTCTTCTTTTTTTTTAATTTTATTTATAGTTATAGCTTCTAGACCGGGCTCCTGTCTGCTTTTTTTTTTTTTTTTACAGAACCATAGAACATCTTGTTCTGCCTCATATTTCTATATCTTCCTAAAAATTGAGAAAGAAAAAAATGTGGACAGGACCAAAGGCCATATGGTCTCAGGAGTATTGAGTGGAAAGAAAAAAATGGTCAGATCTAAATACCCAACCCAAAGTCAATGACAATAGGATCAAGAGACCCAAACTATAACAAACTATACACAAAGGGACCTGTTACCCTAGCAGTCGAGGGGCCTAATGGTAGAGGTACAGGATGCATGCTGAGAACCATGGTGGAGAGAGGTCAACACAGTTGTGGAAATGACCTTAACTCACTGTACTGTGTACCTGAAATACAACTGTGAAAGACTTGTAAATCACATCGTTCTCAATAAAAAAATATTTTTTAAGAAAAGAAAAGATATAGTACTTTGACAAATATTAGACAATATCTAAGTTCCTTTTCAGGCTTGAAGCCATTCACTGGAAGATTTAGGGCAAACTAGAAGTAGAATATTAAGGGAAAGAGTGATACAGTGAAATATATGGGAAGGGAGGCTTCACTGAGGAGAAACTACCATACAATAGAGTTTAAGACTCTCCTATCAGGCCCTACCAAGCTCCTTTATATTTGCAATTCTTTTTAAAAATTTCTTCCTCGAGGCCTGGAGAGATAGCACAACGTTTGCCTTGCAAGCAGCCAATCCAGGCCCTAAGGTGGTTGGTTCGAATCCCGGAGTCCCATATGGTCCCCCGTGCCTGCCAGGAGCTATCTCTGAGCAGACAGCCAGGAGTAACCCCTGAGCACCACCAGGTGTGGCCCAAAAACAAAAACAAAAACAAAAAAAAATTCCTTCCTCACTTGCAAATATCTCAGTCCAGTCTCTCACCAAAAAATTTGCTTTAAGATCCTGCCCTCTTTTCACGGAAGAGAAAGGAGAAACAATATTGTTTCCTACTTAAGATTTATCAGGAAATCTCAGAAGGCAAAATTTAACTCTGATATCAATCAAAACTTCAAACAAAAAGAATTAGACTGCAAGGATAAATCCTGCAGAGCCTTGTCAACTTCCTGGAGAGAAGAGACAGGACTGAAGTGGAAAGGAAATCATGAAGCCCCACCTTTTAGGTACCTAGCCCCTGACTCTGACGCTGGGCTACTCCAAGCTGTCATTGTTTTACAGGGTCTTTAGCATCATGGTGATGTTGAATTTTTGAAGCTTCCACTGATTCATGGTTTCTGGTGTAGTTTTCCACCTTTCCTCTCCACCTTTTCCTCAGATGTAATGTCAGTGATGAAAAGTGGGGAGCTGTGAATGTGCTTATTTTAAATAAGCTGAGGACAGCCTTCGTAGGTTGTCAAAGATTAGCAATTAGTAGCTAAGTGTTGTGCCTTCCTCTGTCATTTCTGAACTTGTTAACGAATAAGTTAGGTTGACTTAGGATTTTCCGTTTTTGGTTTTTTTTTTTTTTTACTTTAAATTGTAAGTAACTAAAGCCTAAAATGTCACAAATACAAAAATAACACCTCTTTACATTTTGCAGCTTAAAGGCATTTCACAGGACTTTATGTTCTGATTCCCAATGATTGTTTCACTTACATCATTCTTTTCTATCCACGTGTTACAGATAAAATCCCAGATTTCTCTCCTGCCTCTGGTACTATTTAATTTCTCATTACAGGTCTTTTCTTTTCTCAACTTCTCTTTCTCCTCCAGAATTCTAAGCCCACCCATCTGCCTCCCCAGCACCCCCTGTCTCCAGCATAACGTTGAGCCCAGGAAGTTCTGCCATCTTGTGCACAGGATCTGATTTCCTTCCGTAATGTTTACTTCCTCCTCATTCTCCAGGCTAATTCCTGATGCACAGTCATTGGAACTGGGATTTCGGTGACTGACAACCTGGTCTCATCTCCAATAGTATCGTTTATTATTTGACTATAGTAGAAGCCCAATGCCTTTGATGTTGATGCTTTGTCAATGAGAGATGAGTCAATACGATGGTCCAGCATTGTAGTGGGACTGGAATGGAGGCTAATAAAATGGTTTAGGAGAAAGTTCAAAGTATTTGAAAGCAATGCACAGATGAAAACTCTAATTTTCTTCCACCAAATTCCTGGCCATGATCTCTCCCACTCAGACTTCTTGCTGAATCTTTCTAGGACAATTTAAACAAACAAGCAAAAACACCTTTCCCAAATAAAAAAAGAAAATCTGACTGTCACCTAAAGGACTTGGACTCTTAGCAGTTATGTGGTTGGAGCAAATGTTAAATTTGTCTCCTAGAATCTCAGATGCTTTATCCACAACATAGGGGATAACAAATTTCACACCATCTTTCACACTAGTTATCAGGAAGATAAAATAAACATGTTTTGTAATCATAAACTTTATAGAAACAAAAAGTGTCATCCCTTACATTTTAAATTGGCTTTGAATCCCATCCCCATTTATTTCCTCCTAGAAAGTTTATTCATCAGATACAACCAAAAATAATTTCCTGAAATCTGCCAAAATCCTCTGCCAAGTTCAGGACATCAAAGTTGAATAGAAGAGAGGTCTTGCTTGCAAGAAAGTCGCTAGTGGGAGAGACATACAAATATCAGGTAAGCTTCAGGGAGCTTCACAAACAGAGAGGAAGAGGTCAACCCTGTTAGGAATCGAGGAGGCTGTCTGAGGCATCGTCAGTGGGACTGCAGAATGCAGAAGGCCCTCACCTGAAGAAATTAGCTGCTTGAAGTAGAAAAACCCTTAATCTCATAAAACCATTTACCCAAAATCTGATTCTTTTAATGATAAAAAAAATAAGAGGGTCTAAGCCTTGAGTGTCTTATATGTTCTAATCAAACTGACATTATACACAAAAATATTCTCCCTTTCTTCAATATTCACTCTCCTCTCCTTTTTTTTTTTACCTCATTCTCTCTCCCTCTTTCTCATGCACACACAGCAAACATTCATACATATGTGAATGTACAGCCCCGTCACCACTCTGACAGATTTGGACATATGAATTGTATCTAATCATAATCCAATCCTCACATACACAGACACACAGGGTCATGCTGAAAAGCATCACAAAGGTATTCTGGATGCAGTTAGAGTCAATCCTAGCCATATTCTAGCCTGCCACAAAGCTGCTCAAGTTAAATGGATGACATAGCAGCTTCAGGAGGCAGTCAGAACTATTTGGAGCTATTTAGAGATGTTCCAATATGCAGAGCTATATTACACTTTCTATTCACCCTCTGAGGTTTCACTGTCAGATTAATTTCCCAGATCCCTGGGGAAGGCTGCCCTTACCTAACCCCATTAGGCCATTTTCTTTAGAGGTTCGGTTTCCTGTATATTAAAAAAAAAATCACTGAAAATCTTACATAGTACTTCTTAAGCCAGAAAAGTGAAAAAGAAATTCTGAATTATAAGAATCCTAAGCAGTCTTCCATGTACACTATTCAGGACAAAATCCTGCTGAAGATATGAAGTCAGAAGAAATTATCCATGACCCATGTGGAAGTGGGAATAGGCATGACTTTATGAGTGTATTTACTTAATCAAACTATAAAATAGTCTATATATGTTACCTGCATTCTCCTAGCTCTCCTCCATCTGTCTGCTTGATCTTAGTACAGTTTCACACACTTTATTAGGAAGAACAAATGAACATTTCTGTGCTCACCAATTACATGTGTAAGGTAAAGAAGTTGGACTTAGAATTCCAAAAATTTTAGCATAAAATATATATTCTTCGGGGGCCGGAGAGATAGCATGGAGGTAAAGTAGTTGCCTTGCAGAAGGTAGGTGGCTCAAATCCCGGCATCCCATATGGTCCCCTTAGCCTGCCAGGAGCGATTATTGAGCATAGAGCCAGGAGTAACCCCTGAGCACTGCCAGGTGTGACCCAAAAACCAATATACATATATATATATATATTCTTCAATTAGGATTTTTCATGTGTACAATACATGTATCTATATATGGACACGTCCATAGTCTACAAGTAGCTTGATATGTGTTAGATATTGAGACTGCATTATATTTATATTTATTAACATTTATATATAACATTTATATTATATGTAGAAGAACATCACTATACATATGTATATGTAGATGACATTCTCCAATATATTTTGGAGATCTGACAATGGACCTTGTGAATCCCAAATTGCACCTGATTCACCTTTCTTATTCCCTTCTTAGATCCCTCAGGGCGATTCAAGGAACAATTTGGAACCCTTGACACACGGGTTAAAATCCCTTAACCTATGTGAGGGTTTTTGTTGTTACTGCTGTTGTTTATTTCATTTTAGTTTAGTTTAGTTTTAGTTTGGGGGCCACACCCATCTGTGCTTATGACTTACTCCCCTCTCTGTGCTCAGGGATCAATTCTGGTGATGTCAGGATGTAACTCAGATTGACTACATGCAAGCCCCAATTGAGTGAGTTTTAAGCCTACAACCAAATACCAACCTTTGTCATTTTCATCATGGCCTCCAGTCGCCCAGCCTCTGACTTGATGCTGGTGATATTAGAACAGAGGAACTCTCATGATACAAATTCACATCCTTTGGAGGTAAATACACTTAACTCCAGTCTTACCCTAGAGGTAAACTGAGTAAGAAACAACCAAGAGATAGCTGCCCACTTTCCAAAAAGCTGCCACGAAATGAAATTGAACAAATGCCTTGAGACCTAAAGTGATTGTTTAGATCTCTACAGAACGCATCTCAAATACATGGACCCACTTGTGAGCTGCCGGGCACTAAAAAAGAATGCAAAGTGATTACCAAGGCAGTCAACTCCACTTAGAGACACTTAGCTTTGTGAATGTGTAACCCTACAAAAGACTAAATCCCAGCTGGAGCAGAAGAGAATGAGAGGTGTACCCTAAGTCCAGGACTTTTCCCAACCTTTCTGAATGAAGAGGAGTTACCCTAACTCTCACACAAAAGGCATGGTACACAGATAAAGGACTTTAGGCCACTGGGGCTTTTTAGTCTTTGAGAAGTGGCCATAGTTTTCATTGTTCCTGATCAAGAAGTTTACTTTAAAAATCTCCCACTGGGGGGCCGGAGAGATAGCATGGAGGTAAGGCGTTTGCCTCTCATGCAGGAGGTCATCGGTTCGAATCCCGGCGTCCCATATATGGTCCTCCCGTGCCTGCCAGGAGCAATTTCTGAGCCTGGAGCCAGGAATAACCCCTGAGCACTGCCGGGTGTGACCCAAAAACCACAAAAAAAAAAAAAAAAATCTCCCACTGGACCCTGTGAGGAAAGAGAGCAATTTGTTCCTTCCTTCAGGGGCCATTGAATGTGTCCTGAGATACACCAGAAATAGAATAAATGAAACCCTCTAGTTCCCTAAAGTCAACAGATCCAAGACATCTACCTACCTTTGTATCGTAGAGCTTTCCAGCATTTTACTCGATCGAACATCCTGTTCTGGGATCTCTTGACTCCCATGGCTTTCTGAACAAAACTCTCATTTTTCTATCTTCCTCTCAGGCCTCACTTCTGCCTTTAGGCAGAAAACCTTTGTACCCTTATTCTCTTCTATTTGGCTTAAAACTCTATCCTAGTAACCTAAGCACTGTCTTCCACCACTCTAGACCAAGCATCTTAACCCGAAGTCTCCAGACAGGTTCAGTGAAATTGGAAGAGAAAATAAAAAGCTTCTATATTTATTTTTTTACCTCTTACTGAAATATAGCAATTCTTTCTATTATAAATGTAGGAAACAAACCATAGCAATATTATCAGGACTTGTGACTTTGTCTATAATACCAAAAACCTGCACTCTAAATAATTGTTACAAGAGTTAGTGAGATATCTCAACAGATTGCATGCAAACAGGAGTTCCAGGTGTGATCGCTGGCACCACTTGGTCCTTTGGAAAACCACAGAGAGAAAGTCTGAGCACTGAGCTCAGAGTACCCACTGAGCATCACTAGTGAGTACTCAAAAAAACATATATTTCTGAAGATTATTCAAATTAATATTCATCATAACTTTATTTGTAACCTATTTTATGTTTTAATACAAGGTGTTCTTAAATTGCATTTAAGTATTACCTGCACTTGGCCAACTCCAACTGTTTTATATTGGTAAACCAAGATGACAATGTCTTTTCTCAAACTGCTTACCTAATTTCTTTTCATGCTTTCTTGATTGAGGCTGTGTGTTACCTGGAAAACGCATTTTCTTCTCAATATTACACTCCAATACTTTCACCAGGGGTGTGGCTCAATGGCGCAGCACATGCCTTGAGAGGTAGCTCCAGCACAGAGAAGAGGAAAAGAGGAAAGTTTCTTAGAATCCAAGAAGCAAAGTAACAGTGAGTGTACATGCATGTACACGCATGCTTGCACATATAGTGCTGGGGATCAAATTCAGAGCCTCAATATAAACAGTAAGCACTGCATCACTAAGCTAACTCCCGGGAGCCCACAACTAAAGCACTTTAAAGAAGGCCTATATAAACTTCTTTTCTTTTTTATAATTTTTAATTGAACCGCCATGATGTACACAGTTACCAAGTTGTTCATGATTGAATTTCAGCCACAAAATAGAAATAAAAATAAACACATAAAAATAAAAACTCCCATGCATTCAGCAGTGTACATTTTTTTTTTTGGTTATTTTTTCTTTGGGCCACACCCGGTAACCCTCAGGGGTTACTCCTGGCTATGTGCTCAGAAGTTGCTCCTGGCTGGGGGACCATATGGGACACCGGGGGATCGAACCGTGGTCCATCCAAGGCTAGCGCAGGGAAGGCAGGCACCTTACCTTTAGCACCACTGCCCGGCCCACCAGTGTACATTTCTACCACCAATTCCTCACCAGTTCCTACCCTCCCTTCTGCTTGCCCTTATGGCAGACATTTTTCTTTTCTCTCTTTGTCATTCTCTGTTTATATATTTCTTTTTTTACTTTTAGGAACTATAGTTGGCAATATTTTTACTGAAAGAGTATCATGCATATTACTTTAACCTCCTTTCACATCCGGTTCTTGTCCAGAGTGATCACTTCCAACTATCACTCTCATAGTGGTCCATTCTCTCATCAGAACTTTAAATTATAGGAATTTTTTCAAAAATTAAAATGAGTATGGTCAGGGAGGGAAAAAAATTAAAATGAGTAGTATAGGAAAATATTTATTTTGTACATGACAAATGTTCATGGCAGGAAGAAAGAAGATACTAAGAAGATACTATATGGCCACTGTTAACCTGTTTATACTTTGCCATGCAGCCTTCAAGATTTCCTGTGTATGCATATAAAATGATAGCTTGAGAAAAATATGATTTTTGTCAGTCACCAAAAAATAAATAAATAAATAAATAAATAAATAAATAAATAAATAAATAAATAAACAGTAAATTTATAGAAATTTCTATTGGGGGTTGGGTCACAACCATGGCACTCCAGGGTTATTCCTGGCTCTTTTTTTTTTTTAATAATATCTTAAACACTGATTTCGAACATGATTGTACTTGGGTTTCAGTCATAAAAAGAACACCCCCTTTCACCAGTGCAGCCTTCCCATCACCATGTCCCCATCTCCTCCCTCCCCACTCCCGCATATATTCAAGTAGGCTTTCTATATCCCTCACTCACTGAGATTATTATGATAGTTTTCACCATAGTTATTTCTCTAACTGCACTCACCCCTCTTTGTGGTGAGCTCATAACTTGAGCCAGTTCTTCCAGCCCTCATCTTTGGGGATTATTTCAATGTTCTTTTATTTTTCTTAAAACCCATAGACGAGTGTGATATTCTGTGTCTCTCTTTCTCCCTTTGACTTATTTCACTCAGCATAATAGATTCCATGTACAGTAAAATTTCATGACTTCATCTCTTCTGTACATTCCATGTACAGTAAAATTTCATGACTTCATCTCTTCTGAGGGCTGCATTATATTTTATTGTGTATATGTACCACAGTTTCTTTAGCTACTTATCTGTTGAAGGTCATCTTGGTTGTTTCCAGAGTCTGGCTATTGTAAATAGTGTTGCAATGAATATGGGTGTGAGGAAGGGATTTTTATATTGTGTTTTTGAGTTCCTAGGGTATATCCCTAGGATTGCTGGATCAAATGGGAGCTTGATTTCCAGTTTTTTTTTTAAAAATCTCCATATTGTTCTTCATAAGGCTGGACTAAATGACATTTCCATCAGCAGTGAATGAGAGTTCCTTTCTCCCACATCCCCACCAGCACTGGTTGTTCTTGTTCTTTGTGATGTGCGCCAATCTCTGTGGCATGAGATGGTACCTCATTGTTGTTTTGATTTACATCTCCCTGATGATTAGGAATGTAGAGCATTTTTTCATGTGCCTTTTGGCCATTTGTATTTCTTCTTTGAGAAATTGTCTGTTCATTGTTCTCCACATTTTTATGGGATTAAATGGTTTTTTCTTGTTGAGTTTTGTCAGTACCTTGTATATCTTTGAAATTAACCCCTTATCTGATGGGTGTTGAGTGAATAGCTTCTCCCATTTTGTGGGAGGCTTTCATATCCTGGGCATTATTTCCTTTGAGGTGCAGAAGCTTCTCATCTTAAAATAGTCCAATTATGTATCTCTGCTTCGACTTGTTTGGGGAGTGCTGTTTCCTCCTTAAAGATGACTTTTATTTCAATGTCATAGAGTGTTTTACCTTTGTGTTGTTCTATAGACCTTATGATTTCAGGTCTGATATCAAGGTCTTCAATCCATTTGCATTTGACCTTTGTGCAGGGTGTTAGATGAAGATCTGAGATCGTTTTCTTGCAAGTGGCTAGCCAGTTGTCCCAACACCACATGTTGAAGAGGCTTCCCTTGCTCTGTTTTGCATTTATTGCCCCTTTATCAAAGATTATGTATTGGGGGAGCATTCTCTGAATATTCTATTCTATTCCATTGATCTGTGGGTCTGTCTTTATTTCAATACTTTGCTGTTTTAATGTCTATAGATTTGTTTTAAAGTTTAAAGTTGGGGAAAGTGATGCCTCCCATATTCCTTTTCCCAAGGATTGCTCTAGCTATTCGCAGGTGTTTATTATTACAGATTAATTTCAAGAGTGTTTGATCTACTTCTTTGAAGAATGTCATGGATATCCTTAGAGGGATTGCATTAAATCTTTACAATGCCTTGGGGAGTGTTGCCATTTTAATTACATTAATCTTACCAATCCATGAGCAGAGTGTGTGTCTCCATTTCCTTGTGTCCTCTTTTATTTCTTGAAGCAGGGTTTTGTTGTTTTCTTTGTATAAGTCCACTTCTTTAGTTAAGTTGAGTCCAAGATATTTGAGTTTGTGGGGCACTAATGTGAATGGGATTGTTTTTATGATATCCATTTCTTTTATATCCTTATTGGTATATAAGAAGGCCATTGATTTGCATGTTAATTTTGTAGGCTGCCACTTTGCTATATTGTTATATTGCTTTTGTTTCTGGAAGCTTTTTGGTAGAATCTTTAGGGTTTTCTAAATATAGTGTGTCATCTGCAAATGGTGAGAGCTTGACTTCTTCATTTCCTATCTGGATTCCCTTGATATCTTTTTTTTTTGCCTAATCACTATGGCAAGAACTTCCAGCACTATGTTGAATAGGAGTGGTGAGAGAGGGCAGCCTTGTCTTGTACCAGATTTTAGAGGAAAGGCTTTTCGTTTATCTCCACTGAGAATAATCTTTGCCTTTGGCTTGTAGTACATGGCCTTGACTATATTGAGAAAAGTTCCTTCCATTCCCATCTTGATGAGAGTTTTTTTTATCAAGAATGGGTGCTGGCAACAACCATGATCCCCAGTTCCAAAGGTCCGGCAGAGACAATTGTAACAGAACGGGGCTTCTGGAAACACAAAGAAAGACGCTATCCTAGGTGCCATCCTAGGTTTAGTGCAAAGACCAAGACCACCAACCACAGAAGATGGATTAAAATGACACTGAGGGAACGGAACTTCTAGAACCACAAAGACTGACTTCATCATAAGTCCCACCCCTGGAACTGTGCAGATACTGAGATCGCTAGATACAGAGGTCTGATTGTATCACCTAGGACGGAACAGAAGTCTTCCAAACACCACAAAAGCACCACCGGGAGAGTAAATGATCCTGAACAGAGTCTATAGTTGATCCCATGACAATATACTCCAAGGCGGAGAAACCCCATATCTCTTAGGCCAAGTGAATTCCTTTTGGAATGATCCCAATATTTACTGTGCCAGAGCAGGAGGGAAAAAATAAAAGCAATAAGCACAAAACATTGTTTATTTTTTATATATTATTTTTTATCTTCATTTATTATTATTTTTTTTTATTTACCTATCTATTTTTGGTCGATTTCTTTGTTTTGGTCTTGTTATTTAAGCTGTTGCCCCCATTTATACTTATTTTTTCTCTTCTTTTCTTTTCTTTCTTTATGTGCTCTGCCATGTTTCTTATCTCAAGATCGTGGCGGGTTGTGTGTGTGTGTGTGTGTGTGTGTGTGTGTGTGTGGCGCTTATCGTTATTGTTGGAGTCCTCACTGGATATTTGACACTTCTTTTTGTACTGGTGGAGTGTTTCACCTTCTTTTTCTCCTTCGTCTCTCAAACCGATGATGAGAGCCTCTAGAAGAATTCTGCTTATTTTCGGCATATTAGACTTTTACCCCAGTTTATTACTTTTCTCTTCTTCAAACAAAACCACGTAACTTGAACTAGCTTGTCCTGCCACCCCCCTTAGAGGGGGAAATAAGGAAGGCACCAGGACCAAACAGGTGTGAGACTACTAAGTATTAGGCTAGGTACAGAGGGGACCACATATTCTGGCAGCCCTGGTGGTGAGGGAAGAGCATATGGGAGAGCATATGGGAGGTAGGACAAAAACGGAGGTGTAGGGAGGACAAATTGGTGATGGGAACCCCCCCTGATTTTATGTAAATATGTACCTAAAATATTATTGTCAACAATATGTAAGCCACTATGATCAAAATAAAAATTATATTAAAAGAAAAGAATGGGTGCTGGACCTTAACAAATGCTTTTTCTGCATCTATTGATATGATCATATGGTTTTTATTTTTCTTTTGTTGATATGGTGTATTATGCTGATTGATTTACATATATTAAACCATCCTTGCATTCCTGCAATGAATCCTACTTAGTCATGGTGTAAGATGTTCTTGATGATTGGATCCTATTTGCCAGAATTTTGTTGAGGATCTTTGCATCTGTGTTCAACAGCGATATTGGTCTGTAGCTTTTTTTTTTTTTTTTTCCCCGCAGCATCTCTGTCTGGTTTTGGTATCAAGGTGATGTTAGCTTCGTAAAAAAACATTTGGGTGTATTCTTGATTTTTCAATTTCATGAAAGAGCCTGAAAAGGATTGGTAGAAGTTCCTCTTGAAAGGTTTGAAAGAATTTGTTAGTGAATCCATCTGGACCTGGGCTTTTTTTTTTTTTTTGAGGGGTGGGGGGAGAATCTTGATGACCATTTTAATTTCCTCAATAGTGATGGGTCTATTTAGATATGATAGATCACCCTGGTTTAACAGTGGAAGATTATAAGAGTTCAAGAATTTATCCATTTCTCCCAGGTTTTCATGTTTTGTGGCATAGAGTTTCTCAAAGTAGTCTCTGATTACCCTTTGAATCTCTGCAGTATCTGTGGTGATCTTCCCCTTTGTTCATAATCTAGTTTATTAAATTTCTCTCTCCTTTTCTTTGTGAGTTTTCCTAGTGGTTTATTAATTTTGTTTATTTTTTTCAAAGAACCAACTTTTGCTTTCGTTAATCTTTCGAATTATTTTTTGAATTTCCACTTTATTGATTTCTGCTCTTAGCTTTGTCATTTCCTTCTCCATACCTATATTTGATTTCATTTGCAGATTATTTTCTAATTTTAGAAACTGTGTCATCAAGGTATTATTATTAGACCCCATTTTCTTTCTGATATGTGCGTACAAGGCTATAAATTTTCTTCTCAGTACTACTTTTGCTGTGTCCCATAAATTCTAACAATTTGTGTTTTCATTGTCATTTGTTTCCAGGAATGTTTTGATTTCCTTTTAGATTTCATCTCTGACCCACTGGATGTTCAATAGTGAGCTGTTTAGTTTCCAGGTGTTAAAGTTTTTCTTCTGTGTTTCTTTGTAGTTCACATTTAATTTCAGTGCCTTGTGATCAGTGAAGGTACTTTGTACAATTTCTATCCTCTTGACTTTATGGAGATATATTTTATGGGACAGCATGTGATCTATCCTGAAGAATGACCCATGTACATTGGAGAAGAATGTGTATTCATTTTTCTGGGGATGGAGTGCCAGTGTGTGTATGTATGTATATATATATATATATTTACTAGCCAACTTTCTTTCATTTCTCTTTTCAGAGATACTATGTTTTTAGTCGGTTTCAACCTGGTTGACCTATCAAGGGGTGTCAGTGTTGAAATCTCCCACTATTATTGTGTTGCTATTGATATCTTCTTTCATGTTTATCAACAGTTGTGTTAAATATTTTGTAGGTCCATCACTTGGTGCATACATGTTTAGCAGTGTGATTTCTTGTTGTACATATCCTCTTATAAGTACAAAAGGAACAGGAAGTGAGGTGCAGGTGCTGCTTTTTTCAGAGTCCCCTTTAGCCCAAACAAGGCAGGAATATGCCCCCATCCTGTGGGTGGAGACAAGTCTACCTGTGTGCTGAGCGCTTGAGAGATTTTTGTTGTTGTTAATGTTGTTGTTGTTGTTGTTGGGGTCTTCTTTGGCTTACTCCTGGCTCTGAGCTCAAATCACCCCTGGCAGGCACGGGGGACCATATGGGATGCCGGGATTTGAACCACCATCCATCCAGTATAGGCTGCATGCCAGGCAAACATTCTACCACTGTGCTATCTCTTAGTCCCTTTAGGAATTTCTAAAACTATCACTGTATACCTGTTATTTAATGCACTAACAAAGAAATATTTAATTATAGGCCCCTGACATTTATTTTTAATACTTTGATAACATTTAAAGATAATTTGATTTACACATTTAAAAATTAAACTCAGATGTTCCCAGACTACCAAAATAATCTAAGGGGGGGGAATGAAGGGCCCCTCTCTCCCTAAGGATCCAGTCATGAATAATTTGGATGGCTATGCACTTATTTATCACCAACTCACAATTGGTGTATTTAGCTCAGCCCCATCCTTGGAACTACAAGTATGAATACCCAGGTACCTGCTGATGAAGAAATATTAACCATGTCAGTTACCTCAAACTCTGCACATTCCAATTCATGACAATCCCTTTCCCCCATCTGCCACCTGCTCAAATTTTGGTCTTTTAAATTTTACATTATTCCTACTTTGGGGGATCTGCTTTATCACATTGTGCACCAAACCATACTCTCCACCCTCTATTCTCAGCTGTTCAAATTTATATCCATATCTCAGCTCTCACCAAAGACTTTCCTGTCTTCCTACTCTAATATTATCTGATCAGAGGACTAATGGCATCATGTTAGAAGTTTACAAATTTATCTCTGCTGCAACTTCTGTCTTGGTAATAATTTCTTATTCCATTCCTTGTTTCTCTTTCCCTTTCCTTTATTGTTGTTACAAGGACTGAGGGTCTCACACTTGGTTTCAAGGCATTGAGACCAGTGCACATTGCTGTGGCAAGCAATCACCATAAGGGAGGCATGTGGGTTGTGATACTGAGATGAAATTCTGCCCCACACCTGCAAGGGAGTTCTCTATCATTTAGACATATACCACAGGGTCTCCTAGTGGTGTCCCCACCTGATTCTAAATTCCCCACAGAAAATAACTGGATTTATTTTTATCATCCCAAATTCTCAGCACCTTTGTAAAATGCCTGGCACATAACCAGCATTCAATAAACATTTGTTAAATAGATAGCTAATGAATTAAAGCCTGTGGGATATATTGTCGAGGAAAAAACAGTAAACAAACATTTTAAATAATTATTCTTTAATTTCAGCTGTCAAGTGGTACTAAGTAAAAAAAAAAGTTAAGGTGAGAAAAAAGTGAGCAAGGAGAATAAACAATGAATACTGAGAACTTCTAACAAGTCAACTTAATCTAGTCCATTTAGAGTTATCAACAAATTTTTCCAAAGAGGCAGCAAGTGTGCTGAAATCTGAAAGCTGAGAAAAATTGTTCAGCTGACCAAGGTAACAGATAGATCTCAGTGTGTTCAAGGGGATAGTGCTAAGGATGGAGGAGTGAGTACCACAAGTTGAAACTAGAGCTGGAAACAGGCACCAAATCACAAAAAAGCAGGGCCATGTATAAACATGTAAAACAGGGCTGGGAACTCTGACATACCACAAAAATGCTAAGACATTCCCCCCTTCCTTCATTTCCCTATCTTTTTTGTTTTGTTTAGTTTGTTTTTGTTTTGGGGTGATACCTGGGAGCGCTCAGAGGTTACTCTTGGCTCTACACTCAGAAACACCCCTGGCATGCTTGGGGGACCAAATGGGATGCCGGAGATTGAACCCAGGTTGTTCTGGGTCATCTGCGTGCAAGACAAACACCCTACTTTTGTGCTATTGCTCTGGTCCCTAATTTTCCTACCTTTTAAATATGAGCTGATCTCATCTCTTGTTTGAGCTAAAAGAAATAAGAGGAAATAATGGGTATGTTATGGTATGGACCTAATAAATGCCTTCCAGGTTTCCCTTTCCCTAAGAGCACTTCCCAAATCCTAGCTCAGAGACAGGAGAAAACTTAGCCATCCACCCTGAGTTCCTCACAGTCCAAACAAAGCCCAGCTGATCCATTAGGTCAACTCCCAGAATCAAGGGTGAGACCAAGTCCAGAACTACCCATGTAAGTTCAGGCCATCACTACCCATGGGTATAGGAGCCTAAACTTGGAGTGTTTGAGGCAGTAAAGACATGACAGTAGCATGTCTTTATTTTGAGACCCATGGAAAGCCAAGGAAAGATTGGAAAAAAAGTTGAGTGATGCAGGAAAAAATGTGCCTCTGTAAAATTTACTTTAACTACTATGTGAAGAAGATGTGGAAAGGGGAGAAGTCAACTAGATACTGGTTAATCAGGGTGGGCTATCCCCAAGAGAGGTGACAGTCTGACCTAAAAGGTTGCTGTGGTTGTGCTGAAAAGAGATAAAACATTGAAATAATGGCAAGAGGACTTAGGGACTCCTTTACTTAAACCACTCGGAAACAATGCTGCCAGTTACTGAGATGGAGAAACTCAAGCACTATAATGACCCAGAGGGTCTCAAGACTCAGAAGCTATTACCTCATTAGCAGAAGATGTGACCCTAGGAATATGTCATCCAGTAAAGACATCAAACAAAACAGATGTTGCACACAGATCTTGAAAATCCAGTTGGAGACCCCTGGACTTAAGAGGAAAGAGTTGGGATTGCCTTTCAGCAGTAGCCTCCTCTGTTGTCAGGGCTACCCAGTGGGCAGCCTGGTGTCATGATGGAGTTATCTAACCTCCCATGAACTGGGCACTGCATCAAAGACCTTTGAAAAGATTGGGAGTTGAGCCGGGAAGGTGGCGCTAGAGGTAAGGTGTCTGCCTTGCAAGCGCTTGTGTAGGACGGACCGACGTTTGATCCCCCGGTGTCCCATATGGTTCCCCCAAACCAGGGGCGATTTCTGAGCGCATAGCCAGGAGTAACCCCTGAGTGTCAAACGGGTGTGGCCCAAAACCAAAAAAAAGAAAAAAAGAAAAGAAAAGATTGGGAGTCTCTCTTCCTGTTTCTCCAAGCTTGCCTTCTCTCACTCCACCCTTCCAGGAAAGGGGCATGATTGAGAGCCTGGGCTTCACCTGAAGAATGGCTAATAGAGGGAAAAAGGAAGCAGAGAGATAGAACAATGGGTAGGGTGTTTGCCTTGCATGCTGCCCACCCAGGACTGACCTGGGTTTGATCCCTGTCTTCTCATCTGGTTACCAGAGCCTGCCAGGAACGATTTCTGAATGCAGAGCCAAAAAAATAATAATAATAATAATTTCGAAGGGGAAATCTGACCCAATGGTTTTTCTCCTTAAGCTAAACACTTTATCATTCCTGATCTTCCTCATCTGTGATGGGGGCACAAAACGGGACTAGCTTGAATGTGCTGAGAATTAACTAAAATAATGCTTAGCACAGTGCCTGGCACCTAGAGGATATAATTGTTAACTATGATTAGATTATGGTTGTTATCTTTTTAATCACTTTTTATCAAGGCACTATGGACAATACTGGGTTTTGGAATGTCCAGGACACTCATGGGGATCAGACAAGTGAGCAGGTACTCTCAATGTAAAGCAACGCAGGCAAAGCTAGTGGCACAGTCTTCAATGCAATTGTGCCAAAGGGTTGTGGTTGGGAAAGGGTGTTTTGGGTAAGGTTTAATGGGAGTTGGGTTTAATGGAAGTTGACAATACTGTTGGTAGTAATGTTTCAGGCATACATGTTGCTATACTATAGACACGTCAGAGCTTTGGTGTCTCTCCAACACCGTCTCTGTGACACCTCTCCTCCTCTCGTTTATGCCCTGAGAAAACTCAGTTTTATAAGCCAACATATCAGGGTCTATTTCCATTCATTGGTCATTTTTTATTCTCCCATTGTTTCTTCATACTCCACACATGAGAGCAGTTATTCAGTAGGTTACCTTCTCTCTTTGATTCACTTTGCTCAGCTTGAAACCGCCAGTTTCACCCACATTATTATCAATATCTTTATTAGTACTATGAACTTTTAAAGTTCAACAAATTAGGGGCGGGAGCAACAGCACAGTGGCAGGGTGTTTTCTTGCACACAGCAACCCAGGACGTCCTGAGTTCAATCCCCAGCATCTTATATGGTCCCCTGAGCCTGCCAGGAGAGATTTCTGAGTGCAGAGCCAGGAGTGACCCCTGTGTACTGCTGGGTGTGGCCCAAAACTCAAAAATAAATAAATAAATAAATAACTTCAACAAATTGGCCTACTAATTAGTAACTGGGAATCTTGGATAAGTCCTTTTATCTCTCTGTATCACAGTTTTGGAAGTCTAAAATAAAACAAGAATGTTTCTACCTTCTCCTGGATATTGTAAGGACTAAAGATAAGGACTAATTGATAAGACAGAGAAAATACTAGACCCATTTTCTGGATTCAGTAATTAAGCAATACATTTTAGCAGAAGGAGAACAGAGGTGAGGTAGTTTTCCAAAGGTACCATGCTCTGTGGCACCTCCAGGCCTTCTCCATTTGAAGTCCAGTTATACATCTGCCAAAGCATCAGCCTTTTATACAGGCTGCTCCAACCCTAACTCCCATTAAACCTTACCCAAAACTCACCCTTCCCAACCACAACCCTTTGGCACAATCACATTAAAGACTGTGCCACTAACATTGCTTGCACTGCTTCACATTGAGAGTACCTGCTCACATGTCTGATTCCCATGAGTGTCCTGGACATTCCAAAAGCCAGAACATGGCCTGGAACTCATTAGTAATTTAGTGACTGCTATGAACACTGAACCAACCAGTTCAAAAGAATAGGCAATCTCCTATAAGGGGAAGTGTTCCAGCGACAGAACACTCAACCTTTCCAATACTGGCAAAATCTATAACGAAGACTCTGAGACAGGAGGCAATATCCGTGCCCTGTCTTTCCCACCACCAACCTGCATCCACCCACTTCCACTTCACCTATGACTCTCCCCCCAAAAGAGTGAAAGAGAAGCTGAAGCTCAGAGAGAGAAGGCCTGCAAGAGAAGACGTGTCTTTGATCTGCCTCTCCAGCTAAGTGGCAGGAGCTTGCAGCCTTCCTGAGGCTTGAGCAGTCTTTAATGAGTTGGCAAGAAAAAGATCCTCGCCCAATTTGTTGCTCCTGTCTGAGTCCCAGAAAGGCTAAATGCTAATCTCTCTGCTCTGAAACGCAGGAGGGTTAGTCTCACTGGAACTGCTGGGGATATAACACTCTCGCAGGCAGGAACTCTTGTAAACCAGAGGGCACCGCATCTCTGCCACTTGCACTTTGGGTAATTGTCCAGGTCTTGCCTAGCAGGCACTGTCCCCATGCCAATGGCCTCCCGGCCTGGTCATGGCCTTGTGCACTTTGCTTAGCTCTGTTGGCTCAAGTAGTTCTTCATAACACCACGGATGGCAGGAGGTAAGCCTGGAAGCTGAGCTTGCACAGCAGGAGCAGCTGCCCATCCTGGAAACTCTCAGACTCTCATTAGAATTGGGGGCCACTGGGGCCGGAGAGATAGCATGGAGGTAAGGCGTTTGCCTTTCATGCAGAAGGTCATCGGTTCAAATCCCGGCGTCCCATATGGTCCCCCGTGCCTGCCGGGAGCAATTTCTGAGCATGGAGCCAAGAATGTCCCCTGAGCACTGCCGGGTGTGACCCAAAAACCACCAAAAAAAAAAAAAAAAGAATTGGGGGCCACTGAAAGAAGGGGAAGGAAGAGAATTCTCCATTTGCCTTTAGAAATCTTGCACAAAAAGGGAATTATTTATTCATTTCACATAGACCAAGTTTCACACAGATTAGGTTCAGTGGTGAGCAAAGTGACGTGGTCCTATACTTTTTTTTTTTTTGAGGGGGTGTTATTTGCTAGTACCCAGCATGTGGAGACATATTAGTAATCTTGCTCTCTGGCCAGAATTGAATCAAAGAGCTATGAAAATAAAAGCTTAACTATTAACCAGATTAATAACTGGTGCTATCAAGTCGCAGTGACATAGTATGCCCAACCCTAAAAGGAGAGGTCGAAACTGAGTGAGAGGCTAGAGAATCAGAGAAGGCAGATCTGATTGATGGAGATGCCTGTGCTCAGAGAATGATCAAAAATTACTGGCAGAAGTAAGAACAAAAAAGGGAAGGATGAAGTGTGAGCAGAACCTGTGCTGAAGATGAGCAGAATCCATCCACATTAGACAGCAGAAGATTCAGAGTGTGAAAAGGGCAATGAGACCAGATATCACTGGAGAGGAAGAGCCTTTAAGGACAAGAAATAAAAGGTGAATCTAGACACAGTTCACTGTCATCATGAGCATGACCTCCGTATGTTCACATAAAAGGCATCGAGAGGTCATTTTCCAGTAGAGATGCAAGATCAGCAGAGGCCATGCTCCAGGGTTCTAAAATGTTTCCCTGCTATCCCTCCATCATGTTCATGTGTGGATGTAGAATCACGTGTGTTCTTGACTGCTAAACAGAAAGCTAAGGTTAGTTGCATATTAGTTCCTGAGAAATGTGCCAGAAATAGAGGACAACCCCAGCTTTTGAGGAGTAACCAACCCCCTTTTGTGAGAACTACTTGTATGCCCCGAAAGTGTAAAGAACCAAGCTGGTAAAGGGAATCAAGCAGAGATGGCTTCACAAAATGCACCTGATGACAACTCCAAGGATTGTGATGCAGAACACTCACAGGGTCAGTTCACAAGAGGACCCAGGTAAACTGAGGAACTCAAGCCCCCTACTTAATCTGGGTGCAGTCTGAGAAAGGTACACCTCCATAAATTTTACCTCTGAAAAAAAAAATCTATGCCCAAGTTGCAAGCATATACACAATACTCATTCACAATTTTCCCCCTTTAAAAAAATGTAACTATATGTATTAACCTTTCAGTAGTAAGAACCTCTTTTAGTTGGATATAGACAGAAGAGATTTAACTCAATCAGCTAGTATTATTGGGTATTTATCAAAGTGGAGTCATTACATAAGCATCATGAAATTAAAATCAAATCATATAGCAATAAAGGTATATAAGTCCTGAGATTTTTGTTGTTGTTGTTGTTTTTGGGCCACACCCGGCGGTGCTCAGGGGTTACTCCTGACTGTCTGCTCAGAAATAGCTCCTGTCAGGCACGGGGGACCATATGGGACACCGGGATTCGAACCAACCATCTTTGGTCCTGGATCGGCTGCTTGCAAGGCAAACGCTGCTGTGCTATCTCTCCGGGCCCCTGAGATTTTTTTTTAAAGTGAATTGATTTCATATATCATGGCCAAAAAAATATTCAGACACATGATTATATTTACAGGAAACCAAAGAACAAGCAGTATTAGTCCATGATGATGGAAGTTCAAACAGCAAAGGGAGGATTGCTGACCTGGAAAGATACAAGAGAAAACAAGAGCTACAAGGAAGTGTTTAATATGTATGGGCCTGTTTTGTGTGTATACTTGAGCTTTTGGCTTAGTTACACTTTATGTACTGTTTGAGTATGCTATACCTTAATTTAAAAAAGCAATTTAAATCAGTCTCAGATTTGGATCTCAAATATGATCAATCATTACTTTTGTTTTGTTTTGTTTTGGTTTTTGTTTTTTTTTTTTTCGGTTCTGGGCCACACCCGGTGACGCTCAGGGGTTACTCCTGGCTATGCGCTCAGAAGTCGCTCCTGGCTTGGGGGACCATATGGGACACCGGGGGATTGAACCGCGGTCCGTCCAAGGCTAGCACAGGCAAGGCAGGCACCTTACCTTTAGCGCCACCGCCCGGCCCCTCAATCATTACTTTTAGTCCTCAGCTTGGAATCCAGATTTTAAACCCAAAATCTAGAAATCAGCATTTTTTTCCTACATCCCACTATATGTTCTAAAAGCCCAAATCATCTCTCTATGCATTGAACCCAGCATGCCCTTTATCCTTGTCTTTCCTATTCTGTCCTTCTCAGCAATTATACCTAGCAAATTTCTTCATCATTTACTCAATCAATATCTAATTGTGTTATGGATGAATGGCTGTCTTTCACATAGGTTGACTCCCAAGCCTGCTTTAAGATTCAGGTTGTTCATCCATACCTCAGAGAAGCATCTCTCACTCCATAAGCTTCAACACTTTTAAGAATCATCATGAAACAAATTCCCACTTTGTTGCATGTATTTCCATGGAGAGTCTCTTCTACCCAGATTATGAACATCTCTGAGTCTTCCTACTCTGTGTCTCCACTACCTGGTCAACTGACAGAATTTTCACCCTGGGTATAATTAAGCTTATGGTATAGAAATCAACACATGCACAGATGACAATAGCACAAAGCTGACGAATGACACATGAGATGCTACAAAAAGTCATGAAGGGGGCTGGGCGGTGGCGCTGGAGGTAAGGTGCCTGCCTTGCCTGCGCTAGCCTAGGACGGACCGCGGTTCGATCCCCCGGCGTCCCATATGGTCCCCCAAGAAGCCAGGAGCAACTTCTGAGTGCATAGCCAGGAGTAACCCCTGAGCGTCACAGGGTGTGGCCCAAAAACCAAAACAAAAACAAAACAAAAAGTCATGAAGGCCCCAGAGGCCAAAATGTACTTTCCACATTCTAGATACAGTACTAGCTCAGAATTCAAAATGGCTTGCCACGCCTTTCATTCCCAGTGGATTACAGCTTTACAAATCAGACAAAGGCTAACATTAAAGCACCAAAACAAAACAAATAAAAAACACTATGATCCAATATCACTTATAAGTATTATGACAATGGGCCAAACTGATAGCACAGTGATAGGGCATTTGCCTTGCAAATGGCAGACCCAAAACCAACCCGGGTTTGATCCCTGGAACTCCAGATGGTCCCTGAAGCCTGCCAGGAGCAATGTCTGAGCACAGAGCCAGGAGAACCCTGAGCACCAATGGGTGTGGTCCAAAATAAACAAACAAATAAGTACAACCTCCTTCGAGGTTCCAGTACCATCACTGTTCATCTGCCCTATGGGGCCAGCCATTTTTGTGTTGGGAGGGAATAGGAACCCTCACATCTCAATTCCTTCCACCAAATACAAACAGGGCTGACTTTTTGGGGTTTTTCTCAGCTTCTTTCCAGGTCCCAGCTCCATTGCTGATTCTTGGTCAGGCCTGTGCCTGGGCAGGAACAGGAAGGCTCCTGTCCTAATCCCTTCCACCAAGCTCAAATAGGGGCTTCTTTCCAACATTCTCTCAGCCTCCTTCTGGGTTCCAGTGCCATTACTGAAATCCCTTTTCTTCCCATAAGCCCTCCTTTTCCCAAACCAAAATCATTTCAATTTATATCATAAACTTTCTGCAGATGTATCTAGAACATCTTTCTCTTGAAAAGTATACAGCTCAAAGACCAGCTGAACAAATCAATAAACAGGTATGAAATATTTTATCATACTTAGACAACCTTGCTAGTTTAGAAAAATAACTTCTAAGAAAATATACCTTGAGCCACATTTCTTTTTTTTGGGGGGGGGGGCCACACCCGTTTGACGCTCAGGGGTTACTCCTGGCTATGTGCTCAGAAATCGCCCCTGGCTTGGGGGAACCATATGGGACGCCGGGGGATCGAACCGCGGTCCTTCCTTGGCTAGCGCTTGCAAGGCAGACACCTTACCTCCAGCGCCACCTACCCGGCCCCTTGAGCCACATTTCTTATAAATAATTTAATAGATCACTTTTTAAACATCCTGATACTCCAGCAATCCAAACCACTAAATGCAGAGATCAATGGGGAAGCTAAAGAAGACATTTACTGTGGGGGATATGGAGAGAAATGCTGGCAAATCTCCAGCAATCTCACCTAAAGGCCTGAATCTTACAGATGAGGACCTAAAATCAACACTTAAAGGTTTAGAAATGGAAATCAAAGAGACACTAGCCTGTGAAATTAAGAAATCTATAGATGAACAATTCAACCAACTCAAAGAAGAACTCTTTCAGAGGATGAGAGAACTCATACAAACGAAATTGAAGGAACTAAAAAGTATGTTAGTGAGCCTTAATAGTAGAATTACACAGGTGGAGAATCACATAGACAAACAAATACAAATTACCAGCCAGCTGGGATAAAGAACTCAAAAAAGAAAGGAGAGACAAAACCCTGGAATAAAATGTAAGGTACTTAATGAACAAAGACAAGAGAAATAATCTCCTAATTATAGAAATTCCAGAAGGGGGGCCCAGAGAGATAGCACAGCGGCGTTTGCCTTGCAAGCAGCCGATCCAGGACCAAAGGTGGTTGGTTCGAATCCCGGTGTCCCATATGGTCCCCCATGCCTGCCAGGAGCTATTTCTGAGCAGACAGCCAGGAGTAACCCCTGAGCAATGCCGGGTGTGGCCCAAAAACCAAAAAAAAAAAAAAAAAAGAAATTTCAGAAGGGAAAGAAAATGGGAAAGGGGAAGAACAAGTAGAGAGGGAGATAATAGCAGAGAACTTCCACACCCTTGGAAAAGAGGTTTCTTTATAAATCCAAGAGGCAAAAGAGTTCCAAACAAAATAGACCATAACAGAACACCAAGATATTTAGTAATCCGTATAGCAAAAAAAATGAAAAACAAAGATATCTACTCTTTAAAGCAGTAAAGGAGAAAAAAACCTCAAGTATAAAGTCTCAGGTAAGAGGATAAGAAATTTTTTTTTCCTCATTGCAGATAAGAGACTTCTTAAGAGTCTAACCAGATCTTCCATTTGGAACAATCCAGGCAAGAAAAGAATGGAATGACATATTTAAACTATTGAATGAAAAAAACTTTCTTTTTTTTTTTTTTTTTTTTTTTTGGTTTTTGGGCCACACCCTGTGACGCTCAGGGGTTACTCCTGGCTATGCGCTCAGAAGTTGCTCCTGGCTTCTTAGGGGACCATATGGGACACCGGGGGATCGAACCGCGGTCCGTCCTAGGCTAGCGCAGGCAAGGCAGGCACCTTACCTCCAGCGCCACCGCCCGGCCCCAAAGAAGCAGGTTCCACCGAGACTGTGGAAAAAAACTTTCAACCTTGAGTCCACTACCCAGCGAAACTTTTATTTACATGGGAGAGAGGATTAAAACCATTCTCAGACAAAAAAAGAACTCACAATATTTGCGCTAACCAATTCCACCTTAAATGAACTACTCAAAGAGAAATTACACAAACCAAACAACCTACAACAATCCTGCACAATATAATGGCACAACAGCCCTTTCTGTCAATAGTTTCTTAGAATGTCAATGGGTTAAACTCTCCCATCAAGAATGGATACAGGCTTCCTGGGAGCCGGGAGTCAAGCAGGAGGAGGTTTGGCAGGCCCACGCCATGCCGGAGGCCTGCTTGGCCAGGCCTAGGGGGGGTGCGGGATTTGGGTAACCCCAGCACCCCTCTGCCGCCTTGCTCCAGATCTCCAGGGCTTCCCCGGGCCACACCCCTGGGCAAGCCGGTGAGTTGGGTCCCTTGGTGGAGCTTGAAGGACCCTAGGCCTTCCCCCACTATCCATGCGGCTCCTTAGGGAGGGTCTGGGTGGGGCTCTGAACTTCTGTTCTCCCAGCTTCTTGAAGGATCTCTCCTTCCTGGGAGCCGGGAGTCTAGCAAGAGGAGGTTTGGCTGGCACTGGTAATCTCTGTCCAGTCTACATTTTCAAAATCGCGTGGGGGCAATAGCCCCCGCGCGCACAAGAAACATTAATAGTACTCTCACAAGAAACATTAATAGTACTCACTATCATTGAATTATGTTTTTATGTATGCAGAATGTCCATTTTGTACTCTGCCCTTTTGCATACCCCTTCATAAGTTCATATTTCTCTTTAACTTCTTTAACTCCTATCATCATTACTCCTTTTTTACCCTTTCTAACTTAAGTACTCTTGAGTCCTAATTCACAGACCAAAGTGGTGCCCTAGAGTTAACACCCACACAACTATTTTAAAAGGCATAAAAAGGACACATATCTTTTCAACATTTTATGGGTGTTTTCTTTGATGGCTATAACTTTTGCTAAATACTTTCCTATACAGTGATGATCCCCCCCCCATTTTTTTTTAATCTTCTCTTTGTGAACTGCTCAATATGGAATTTGGTGTGAAAGAATCCCTCAGTTTAATACTTATGTTTGAACCAAGTCATGGGTCTTGTTGGAAATGTTCTTATGCCCCCATATATCTGATAGCACCACGTGGCTTTATATCTTGTTTGCGTAGGCACACTGACATGGGAAAATACTATACATACCAATAAGTTCTTATCTAATAGAAATGGGAACACACAAATCTTGTAGTACAATGAGACCTTACACCCTGAACATTGACATAAAGACCTGGCACAGGCCTCAGAAGAATGGGCATTCTCCATTTACCCCTTGATCTACAGAAGACATTTACAAAACATCCAAGGTTGTATATAACATCACCCGGAGGCATTCCTGTACCAGGGACGACCCTACAGCTGCTCTGACATCGATCTACTCAAAAGAGACATCCCTTAACACTGAGAAGACAACAAGAACAATGACCTGTTTACTGGACAGGGCTTGCTGTATTGCCCCTTTATGGTGAGGTTTGTCTATAACATCACCTGGAAGCAATCCTCTACCACGGAAGACCCTACCACTGCTCAGACATCGTCCTGCTCAAAAGAGACTTCCCTTAACACTGAGAAGACTTAACAACAACAACAACCTGCTTATAGGACAGGGCTTCCTGCATTCCCCTTTCATGGTGAGGTGAAACGAGAAGGCACTCCTCATCATGACTTCAATGTAGGACATGCAGATTCCAGAATCTTTAATACAGAAACATGAGACCAACAACAGAGACTGTGTGATAAGTGTGTTGGCGCTACGGACAATGTCTTGGAGCGAACGATAACTTTCCTGAGGCCTAGAGCTGGTCTTATGCCAGGAAACTTCAGGGGTAGGATCTCTTTGTATTTAGGCCAAGGCTATTCCTTTCCATGCCTCTCATATTTTGGTGGGCCTATGCAAACAACAATTGCCACTCTAACACCGTTTTTACTGTGCTCCTTTGACTCTAATCCTTAAAACACACCCACTTAAAATTTGAGGTTAACTTAAGCTAATATGCATGTACATGGAAATGTAAAAAACACTATGCCTCTAATGTTTAAGGAGTTACGTAAGTTTGATGGCTTTAGATTGCCTTGTGTGCTGTTAAGAAATATTATAATGTGCTACAATCTGGGGACTTGAGGGAAAAAGTAATTGCACATGGATTCTGTTTTATTTATCTTAACTTTCTTTGGTGAAAATTCAAAGTTAAGATATCAGCAAGGGGACTTCTGATAATTATGTTATGGGTGATTGTCCTTCCACTGTAACTTTACCTTATCCTCTTTCTTTGCATCTTTTGTTCTCATAATTCATAATAAAAATTATAAAAAAAAAGAATGGATACAGCTGTTTAGATAGAGCAGGTGTTCAATCAACTGCTCTTTATAGATGTCTATAATAATATTCTAATGCTTTTATCCACAGACACGAAGCAGAACTTATTTGGAATCCATGAACTCCCACTACAATGCTCGCTATAAGAATTTTTAATGTGGGGCCGGAGAGATGGCATGGGAGGTAAGGCGTTTGCCTTTCATGCAGGAGGTCATCGGTTCGAATCCCGGCGTCCCATATGGTCCCCCGTGCCTGCCAGGAACAATTTCTGAGCCTGGAGCCAGGAATAATCCCTGAGCACTGCCGGGTGTGACCCAAAAACCACCAAAAAAAAAAAAAAAGAATTTTTAATGTCTTAATTTTACTATGTCTATAAGAACTCCTTGATCATTTTGTACACAGAAGTACTTGGAGATAAAGTTGGATGGCCTTGGTTTCACATTGCAAAGCTATATATTATATCAGACTCAAAAGACAGTGTTCATTAAGATAACCTTGACAAAAAAATTTGACAAAAATTTTAATCTATTCATTTTCCATTTGATTATACCTGCTAATCTGATCTAATGTTTATGCCCACAGATGACAATGGAATATGCAACTGCATGCCATAAACTCCTGCTACAGAGCTTATTCATTGAGTATATTATCATAATTTTTTTCAATTTCAGTTGGTTCGCCATTATACCATAATGCTCATGATTTTATATTGCTTTTAGGAAAGAAACTCTGATGCTCAAAACCTGGGTGCTAGACAATATTTCATGATGTAGATAGACTCCTCTTACAGTGTTCATTACGATATCACTTAGTTGTCTAGACTTGAAAATTATGATTATTTTATTGCCGCCTGCCCCCCTATTTTTTTTAGAAAAATTATGATTGTTTTTAAGAATGTTCTAGACACAGGAAGCCTTTCTTCAGTAAAATTTACCCTCACCAATCATGATTGGCCTAGAACAGTGATCGGCAACCTGTGGCTCACGAGCCACATGTGGCTCTTTACACTTTTAATTTGGCTCTTCTGTGTGCTGAGCAGCTGCTCCAGGAGTCAGGACTCTGCTCCTAGCCTCTGTCAGTGTGTGCCCTGTGTGCAGCCCCGGCAGCTGGCTCCAAGAGTGTCAACCCTAAACAAAGTTGTTCCCCAAACGTCATCCTTTCTTAAACCTCTTCCTTTGATATGTAAAAACCCACTGAATATGTACTTTTGTCTCTCTTTCTTGACCTGAAGCCTCCTGGTATTGGGAATTGGTTTTAATAAAGAAAGAGGTGTTCTAGCTTTTGGGGCTCGAGGCAGAGATTACAAAGTAGAAGGCCATGGATTCCGTGATCATCCTTTCCTGGCTAGCTTAGTTTATTATTTCTTTCCTGCTACCCTGCTTCTTCAGACCAGGTTGGGTGGGATTTAGAAATACAGTGCCTGGAGTGACCTTAAAACGCATATTTTATTTTGCACAAGAGTGGGCATCTTCCATGAAGGGATTCTCAACCCAGAGTTTTCTTTTCCGTGAATTCTCATGTTCAGAGTACTCATGAATAAAGTTGTGAGCTAATGCCCTTAAATGTTGTTTTTCATATTGATTACGACTTTCTGCATAATATAAGTGCCAATCAGAAATTTTTTGCAAGAGTGGAAACATTTCAATATCTCCCTTGCAGAAAAATATTAAATTCATAGAGAAAATGAACAATGTCTGCCAAATACACAAGCTTAGCTACCCATTCCTTGTCCAACTGGGGCTGTACAAAGTCAGAGTTCTGCTCTCACAGGAACTGCATTACTTCTTTCCTCTTGCCAACAAGGTGAGAGAGAACACCCTTCCCCTGAAAGCTACTTCACTTCTTCATAGAGAAGGCGCTAGTAGTGGCATCCATACTCTTAGCCAAGGTGGTGAATAGCCTGGATTTGATCACAATTGTGAATTTCACAAATTATCTTTATTGTGTCATCTGTCACAGAGTTTAGTTCAGCAGGGAGTTTTTTTTTTAATCCATTCTATTCTACAGTGAGTGGATACAATGTATGGGTGTGCAACGTCTGTTTCTTGTGACTACACAAAAACACTGAGCCATGCACAGTGCATCATCTATACATACATCAACACATCAGATTATTATTCTGAGTGAAATGAGTCAAAAGGAGAGCTATAGACACAGAATAATCATTTGTGGCATATAAGAATAATAAATGGCTATATGGTAATAATATCTAGAGAAAATAGGGATGAGGGACAGGAGGACTAGTCCATGATAGGAAGCTTGCCATAAAAAGTGGTGAGTTCAGTTAGAATAGAGTAAGGTACATTATGACATTGATAGCTGGAATTTATCACTCTGGACAAGAACTGGATGCTGAAAATGGATAAGTGACATGCATGCTACCCTTTAATTAACAATATTGCAAACCACGGTGTCATAAGGAAATTTTGCAAACATAAGTGTCATAAAGGAAAAGAGAGATAGAGAGAAAAAAGCAAAATACCTGCCCCTGACATAGGCAGAGGAGGGTGAAGGGGAAGGAAAAAAGGGAGATTGGCGGTGGGGAAAGTGCACTGATGAAGGGTGGTGTACATTCTATGATTGAAACTCAAGGATGAATAATTTTGTAACAAATATGCTTAAATAAAAAATATTTTTAAAATATTTCAGGCACTCTATCATAATTCCTTTATGATATATCATATGCCTTTAACAAAGTGCCGTTTCTGTTTTTGTGTGTATTTTAGTTTGGTTTCTTGCAGCACACGCTAAAGTGTCAATAGATTTCTTTTCCTTTCAGTGAAATCACTACTTTTCTCTGGAACACTGTCCTTGCTTTTAAAGATTAGTAAAAGGTTTTTCTTTTACCTGTTTCATCTCCATATTGTAGGGTTTCAAATTTTCAGCGCATTTTGGTTATCAAGAGAAAACGTTTTGAAACGTTTTGCTTAATTATTATCAGAAATCAAAGCATTTTTCCTCGAGAAGGATGTTCACTATCCAGAATTAACAAACGACCAGTGGATTCAAAAACTGTATTTCATGTTGGATGTTACTTCACATCTAAATCAGTTTAATCATAAACTACAGGGGAAAGGAAACACAATTTTTTTGATGTTAGAAGAAGTTATTTCATTTGAAAACAAATTATTTGTTTCTGCTCAAGATTTTGACAGAGAAACTTTGATTCACCTTCCAAGCCTGTTGAAACATCGCCAAGAAAATAATTCTGATATTGACATTACCTATTTTAAAACAGCACTTTTAAATATGAGGGAAGCTTTTCTCAAGAGGTTTCAGGATTTCAGAAACAGCAAAGCGACATTGGCCTTTGTTAAAAAAAAAAAAACTCTGGATGCCACTGTAATGGAATTAAATTTTTCTCCTTTTAATATAGACATTGGCAACTTTGAAATGCAATTTCTGGATTTAAAAATCAAAGGACTGTGGAGCTCGAAATTTGAACGCCTTTGTGCTAATTTAGAAAGATTGGAGAAACAGAAATGTGAACTTAGCTCACAGCACAACTGGTCTGCTTTGAAAGACCTGGAGAAGGAAGATAAGTTGATTTTTTTTTAACACCTGGAATAGTATTCCTGACTCATATAATCAACTAAAAAAGCTAGCGTTTGCTGTTCTTTCCTTGTTCGGGTCTATATATTTATGCAAACAATCATTTTCAAGCATGAATCTTATCAAGAGTAAATTGAGAAATTGTCTCATCGATGAGAACCTGGAATCGTGCCTAAAATTAAAAACAACAACATACAAACCTGACTTACTCAAACTATCCAAGGAAATGCAAGGCCAATGTTCACATTGTGTTTGTGACTTTGTCAGTCATTGTCAGGATGTAATTTTCTCTATAATGTAAGGCAAATTTTAAGGAATTTAACGTTATTATAAATAATATCGTTCTAAAGTTTTTGTTTTATTAGTTGTGTTATTTGTATCCTCCCGTCCTATGTGGATACTTGCATGCAGAACATTCTCAATAAAAACTTATTGAAACTAAAAACAGTGTACCATCCTATGTATTTTCAGTTTTTAAAATGTGGCTCTCACAACCGGAGAGATAGCATAGAGGTAAGAGGTTTGCCTCTCATGTAGAAGGTCGGTGGTTCAAATCCTGGCATCCCATATGGCCCTCTGAGTGTGCCAGGAGCGATTTCTGAGCATAGAGCCAGGAGTAACCGCTGAGCTCTGCCAAAAAAAAAACTAACTAAACAAACAAAAAAACCGAAAACCAAGAAAAAAAATGTGGCTCTCAAAATAAATTTCAATCGTGGTTTTGGTGAGATCTGGCTCAGTTGAAAAAAAGGTTGCCGACCACTGGCCTAGAAAATGGAAAATCTTTACATCTGACTTGCTGACTTTGTATATTTTGGAGTGGAGGGACAGCCAGTGGTGCTCAGGGATTACTCCTGGCTATGCGCTCATGTGGGACCATATGGGATGCTAGGGGATAGAACCATGGTCCATCCTGGGTCAGCAGCGTGCAAGGCAAACCGCTACACCATCACTCAAGCCATGTGTTTGTATTTTTTAAGCCATCGGTCCCATTTCAACTGGGTCAGCTTTTTAACTGTAACCCATGAATCTATCCTCAGTGTCTATGTGTGCACAGAAGTGTATGTGTTGGCCACCTCAGTGTCTGTCTAATGTCCACTCTGTAATATACATATTGTCTGTCTATGTTGTATAATGTCCTTCCCCCTGTTATATAAAACCCTTCCTTCCCCCCTTCGCTTATCATCGTACAAATTCATTTCTAGACCTTCACTTTCTCACCTCCCATTAACCCTTTTTACCCTCAATTCTTAACTCCCTGAGGGAGCAGAACATTCACCCCCACCTGAGCCAGCTGCCAACAAGCTGTGAAAGCATAGTGAGAACATGTGAAGCATTATGAGAATATAGTGAAAACGAAGAGTCTCGGCCTGAGAAGAAGCTGCCACTCCCGCTGCTATTGATTTGCTCTTGATGGCCCCTTTCCCCCACCTCCCTTCACTGTGGACTGTTGCTTGCTACCAGATTGGGTAGCAAGCTGAGAATCTCCCAGCTCAAGGAGATTTCCTGTTAATTGACTGCTGAGAGCCAATTTTTAGACTTCACAAGACCAAATCACAGGCTGAAGCTGTGCTCCAGATTTTACCACCACTCCCTCCCACAGACTATTGGAAAAGACTTAAAGGGGACATGTATGTCTCCTTTTGAATATTTTAGATGTATTTCCTTAATAGGTACAACTCTTAGCATCTATTTATCACCAAGAAGGAATTTTAGTAGAAAAAGAAGAACATTTTCTAGAAAGAAGAAAAAGAATTTAAATAAACTAACATTGGCATGTACCCTTGAGCCAGAAAAAGAAATATTTTCCCAGTGCACTGGCCATAGACAAATGACTATAATATTTTCCATTTTTCTTTCTCCATTAATGGTAGAAAATGCTTATCCTGTACTCACCAAGTCACTGCAAATCACCATATTTGATTAACTCATTTTCCTTTGAGGTTAAAGACTACCAGATCATGGAGTCAGAATATAGGCTAGTGGTAGAGGACAGATCTAGCATGTATAAGGCCCCGGCACCAAAAAGAATCAGGAAAGACTACCAGATTAAGAGATCTTGATCTAATGGACAAAACTGAGCACCATAGTGAACATTGATCCAGAGATGAGACCCAAAAGGTACTTGTTTTTCTAGAGAAGTAGGATAAGTACTACCTAGGGCAAAGGCACATAATGACAGAGATGTAGTTCATGGGAGAGAGCACATTTGATTCCCCCAACATGTAAAAATCATTTATTTTTGTCTATATAAATAAACATAAAGAAATGTTATTTTTATGAAGGATCTGTAAGAGAGGTTTCAGTGATTATAGATATTTTCCTAAGGTGATAAATTATATCTATCTGCCCTTTTTTTTCAATCAGTGGTTCTCAGGTTTTATTCCTGGCATCCTACCTGCTGTACTAACTCTCTGGCTCAACATTAAATTTAATGAAAAACTAAAAGGAGCATTCCTGTTAAAGTCAAGATTAAAACAAGAATGTCCACCATCAACGGTATTGTTTAACATGGTTCTGGGAATATTAAACAATATCATCAACAATAAATATGGAATATTGACCAATGTCATCAACAATTAATATAAAATACTAAAATGTATTATAGAAATATAAAGTTAAAACACTAAGTAATGGCAGTTATCAGTAGTTGCAGTTGATATAACTACCAACCATATAATTCTCAAAGAGAATTAAATGAAAATCTATTACAAACAATAAAAGTTTTATTAATTGAATGAACCCAAAATAATTTAGAGAATTTTAATGGTCATTTAGAACAGAGTGTGGAGGATGATGTCTCATTTTTAATAATTAAAAAAAGATAAAACTTACATAAGTAACCTAAGACATGCAAAAATCGATGTTAAAAAAAAATTTACTAACCCAGAAGGATGAACACAAAAAGAGACTGAGAAAGTTATGATAGTCTTAAATAAGGACTACCTTCAGGGGAAAGAAAAGGACTTCCATTTTGGTGGAAGATAGGCGTTAAGACCAAGTTTACTTCTCTTAATGTGATTTTACAGGTGCAAGGTGTTTTCAGATAAGGAAAGTGGTTCTTTCTCTGGTTCTAGAAGTAAAGTCTGCTTTCAGCCGCAGAGAATAAAACAGTCTGCACTGATCAATGTGACCCTCTTGAGGACCCATGCTGAGAATCTCCACAAAACGCACAATCATTAGCGACCCTGCATTGCCTCCGAGAGAAAGGAAAAGACAGGCTGAAAGCATCTAGGAGCTGGCCCTGCTTTCGCCAGTCTCTGTCTGGCTTGCTCCACCCCCAAGGCACCCAAATTATCTGGGATGAAATGTCGGTGCTTGCTAGAATTCACTTTCACCAAATTTGTCTCCTAGCTAATTCATTTTTCAACTCTAAATCTGTCGCTGCCCTTCCTTGCACAAAACAACACAGACATATACCTATGTACCTCTCTCCTCTGAGTCGCAGTGCCTGCCCCAGCCCCTCCGAATATATTACAACCAAAATAGACATCATATTCACAGGAAAGATTATCTATCTTCCCTGTTAGACTCCAAACAAATAAATCTACTATTCATCCACCTAGTATATAAAGATGCTGCATAAATGATTTCTAGGTAGAGTTTCCAAACCTGCTCCACTAATAAGGATTTTCTAATAGCAAGTGTGGTATCTTCAGGAATGTGATATTTATAATGCTATAATATTCAAAATGCACACTACAAATTCTTCATTTTAAAAAAAACTAATATTCAACCAATTCTAATAACAATAGCAATGGTTTCTTTTTTCAAACGTGGCAATAATTATTTCCTCCCTACATTAATGCCTCTCTTTAATATGATTTTTTTCCACAACTTCCAGCCAGAAATATAATCTATTTTCTTGTCCTTGGATCTGACCTTGGAACTTGCTTCTAGCCTGACTCTGGAGCCCTTGCATGCTTTGACTTGGTGTTCTGTTTTGTTTTCTTTAGTGTCCTGTTTTGTTTTCTTTAATTTAAACACTGTAGTTCTATAGTTGCTCATAATTAAGTTTCAGTCTTAAGATGTACACCACATTTACACATTTACCCTTAAACTTTCTCTCCTCTCTCCCCTCTTTTTCTCTCTCCTTCCCCCATCTCTCTCTCTCTCTCTCTCTCTCTCTCTCTCTCTCTCTCTCTCTCTCTCTCTCTCATAGCCAGCTCTTGTCCAGAATGATCATTTCCAACTATATTGAGTTCCATTCATAAAATGTACATGAACCTTCACCCATATATTCTCTCTCTCTCCTCTCCCTCCCTCCCCATTCAGCACCCAGTTTTTGTCCGCAGTAATCATTTCCAACTCATTGTCTATACAATGTCTATCCAAACTACTATAGTCCCTTCTCTGCCCTAACTGCACTCCCCCATTATTTTGGCAAGCTTCCTACCATGGATTGGTCCTCCTGACCTTCATCCCTATTGTCTCTGAATATTATTACTTTTTTCTTTTTTTTTTACCCCCCTCCAGGATATTATTACTTTTTTTCTTGAAACTCCTCCCAGCCTTGTTAAAAATCCTCAGCTGGTCTTCTGGAGGTTCTAATACACATTATCAAGATTTCCCCCATCCCCATCCTACAGATTACGCTGCAATAAGCAGAAGCAGGTAATGCAACAGACCAATCATAGGCCATGGGCATGTGAGCCTAGTCAAGACCAGAGTAACGTCCCTATTACTCTAGCACAAATTCCCAGTCCACAGAATCATAAAGAAAATGTGTCACTTTTTAAAGTGACCAAGCTTATTAGGAAAGCCAGGGGTTTCTGTGTGTTGATTTTGTAATCTGCCACTTTACTGTACAAGTCTATTGTTTCTAGGCAAATTTTGTTTTGTTTGTTTGTTTTGAGTCACACCCAGTTGTGTTCAAGTGTTACTCCTGACTCTGCCCTCAGGAATTACAACTGTCAGGTCTCTGGGCATAAATGGGATGCCAGAGATCACACCCAGGTTGACTGTATGCAATTGCCCTACCCGCTGTACTTTGTTCCTGCTTCTGTTTCTAGGAGCTTTGAAGTGGAGTCTTCAGGATTTTCTAATGATAGTTTTATTTCATTTGCATAAACTGAGCTTTTATGACCTGGATGTCCTTAATATCTCTTTCTTACCTAATTGCAATAGCCAAGACTTCCAGTACCATATTGAATAACAGTGGAAGATGGGGAGCTTGTCTTATGCCTGACTGTAGAGGAAAGATTTTCAACTTTTCACCATGAGCATGTTTGCTGGGGGCTTCTGGTAAATGGCTTTGACTATGTTGAAAAAGCTCCTTCCACTCTCATTTTATTGAATATTTTTATCATGAATGCATACTGGATTTTGCCAAGTGCCTATGTGTATATTTACAAAGAAAAGTTGAAATTATAACAGCAAGAGCTTGGTATTTTTGTTCTCTATAGCTATTTTGATGCATAATATAGAAAACTCATCCATAATTTTTCCACATAGGAGTATATTTTGAAATTGACCTTTGAGCTAAGTCCTGAAGTTGGATAATAATGCATTAGGGGAAAATAATACATGCCTATTTAACTTTCAAACATATTTTAAAGGCTTAAAATTTAAATCAATGTCTTCTTGAATGGATCATACTCATTTAGGCAAGAATTAATTCAACTATGAATAGCTTGCTTCTTCAGCTTCTCTCCCTTATCTCAACGTAGTCTGTTACTACCAGTTTAACCTACCAAAAATTTTTGGGATAAAAAATTTAGAGAATGAGTATCTAATTAGGGTTGGAGCAAGAGCATAGTGGGTTTGATTTCCCAGAATCCTATATGGTTCCCTAAGCACTGCCAGGAGCAATCCCTGAGCACAGACCCATGGTAAGTCCTGAGCATCATCCAAGTGTGGCCAAAAAACATTTTCACTAAAGAAAAGAGGGGGCCAGAGCAATGGCACAGTGAGGAGGGCATTTGCCTTGCACATGGCCAACTAGGGTTTGGTTCCTTGCATCATTTTTATATATATTCCCCCATCCCAAATGTGCCAAGAGTAATTTGAGTGCAGAGCCAGGAGTAATTCCAGAGTACTGCTGAGTGTGGCCAAAAGATAAAAGAACCATTAGAGCAAATCTCCATGCATCTCCATATTTACTGTCAAGAGGTAGAAATTTAAGTACCCATCACCAAATGATGAATAGAGAAGATGTAGATGATCACTGAATAATTCTAAAACATGGGGTCTGGGGAGATGACTGAAAGGACTGCTGGTTTAAAGGATAGCTGAAAAGACTACTGGTTTGCATGCAGTAGTCTTGGGCTTGGCTCCAGCACCACCTGGATCCCTACCCCAGCACTTTTGGGAGGTGTTCCCAAGCAACTGTGACGTCCTCCAAACTAAATGAAGTGCTGTCATTTATAACAGTATGGAGGGACCTGGGGAAGCCTATGCTTAGTAAAATAAATCAAAAACAAACACAAAGTGATTTCACTCATTTGTAGACTATAGAGAAAAAAATATATATACTAAATAAGACAAAAATAAGCCCTTGGACTGAAAAACCAAATCAGTGTCTATCAAAAGGAAAAGAAGCAAAGGAGCAAATAAATCAAGTAAAATGGGGCAGTTGTATGGTGAAGCTAGGTCTAGGACCTAGATGGTCCTAAGGCCCTGTGCAGCTGTTTTCACAGCAAGCCAGAGTCCAGGCTCACAGTATTTTTCCGCTCTAAACCCCCTCCTCATAGGTGGGGAAGGCAGTTCAGAGATAAAACTGCAGAATGCACCCCCTGAAGGTCAGGATCCTTCTTGTTCGTGGATATACAGGAACCAGGCAGTTTCGAGATGTTCCACCAGATTTGGTCCCCTTGACAAACAAAGTCGAGTCAGGGATGGTTTGTGTGGAAATGGAAATTGGCCAATCATGTATGTTGTAAGGGCTGAACTGTTTCCATTACCCAATGAAATGCTTGAATTGTTAACGCTTGTAAACCCTATATAAAACCGCTCGGAAATTTAACTCAGTGTCCTTGTCAAGACTCCTCTGTGTTGGATGAGACTTGGATCTCATCTAGCTGAATAAACTCCCTTTTGCAACCTGCATTAGCTGCAGTGGTCTTTGACTGTCAGCATCAACTTGAGTGGTTAACTCGGACCCTTACTAGTATGCTGAAGGATGAGATTGGCCTTGCCGTTGGGAACTGAGGGTACAACACACGTGTAGATTTAAAGTGATGCACACCAGAAGATTAGATCATGTTATCTCTATTTTTATTTTTATAAATTAATATTAAAAAACTTAAATTTGGGCCCGGAGAGATAACACAGCGGCATTTGCCTTGCAAGCAGCCGATCCAGGACCAAAGGTGGTTGGTTCGAATCCTGGTGTCCCATATGGTCCCTCGTGCCTGCCAGGAGCTATTTCTGAGCAGACAGCAGGAGTAACCCCTGAGCACTGCCGGGTGTGGCCCAAAAACCAAAAAAAAAAAAAAAAAAACTTAAATTCATTCCAGGTATTTCTTTTATTTTTGTGCATACCTCCAGCTTGCATATTTAGAACACATTCTATTGTGGGCCCCACTTCTTTTTTGTTGCACTTCTTTTTTTTTTAATATCTTTATTTAATTGTTGCACTTCTTGACCTGTGTCTTTACTTGTCTTCCCCAGTTAGAATCATAGTACAAGGGTTAAACTACTTTCTGTCTGTGCAGTAAACCTCAGTTCTACCTGGTACCTCCAGGGGTCATTTCTGAACACAGTAATTAGCTCCTGTGCACCCCTGGATGTAGCCCACTACAGCCCCCACACCCAATTCTGCCCCCAAAATATTTTATTAATTCCCCTAATCACAGGTTTGTTTTTCCCAGCACAAGGACGTCCTTTCCGTGCCCCCAGATTGAATGCCCCATCATGCAAAAGTGGGCATCTGAGAAACTCCACACCATGCACCAAAATGTTGACAACATCTCCTCCCTCCCCAGACCCATCTCAGGTAGAAGCCCAGGATGAGCAGGCCTGAGAGTCGCTCACGCCCAGCACTGCAGAGCCGACTTCTCATTTTTGCCTTCTGTGCTGTTCTGAACTTCACACAACTTCCTTCCAAGGGGGCTGCTGCCTCCCCTGACGGTGCTGTGTCCCTTTATTGAAAATAGAGGACTGCAACCGCAGGCAAATAACTGGAGCACAAGTTAATGAGTTGATGACACCAAGATCCTTCACCAGAGGCTAGGAAGCAAGAGTCCTAAACTTTAAATCATCCCCTTAAAAGGGGGATCAGAGCAGGAGAGCTGCTGGACCAGCAGTGTCCCTTTCACAAGCACAACTAGCAGTTTTAAGAAGTAGCCTAGTGGAGCTAAGGACGTCTTCCCAAAAGTTTGCCCCCTTTGCTTCTTTTTATTTTTATTTATTTTTCAAATTTAACACTCTGGGTTGAAGACAAGCTGCTGTGACCCAGATTCCCTCACCAGAGAGCTCTACCACACACAGGAGCCATAGGCTTCAACAATGACTAAGGAAAGGGGCTTCTGTTTAAATTTACTGATTGTGGATAAAAGAAAAAAATATGGGGGAGAAAAAGATTGATCTTCACTGGCCAGTGCTCAGGAGGGACTCCTGGCAGTTTTCCCAGACTATGGCAGAGCCAGGGAACAACATTGAGTTAGAGGGATACAAGGCTAATGGGTGCCTTATCCCCTGGACTGAGCTCCCAGCTCCAAGAGCCAAGATTTTATTAAGTGATCCAAAACAACAGGCTTAGGATGCAGTTATTTGTGTTCTGTTTTGTTTTGTTTTGTTTTTCTTTTCGCTTTTTCCCTGAGCAGCCACCACACAGTCAGCTGCATTTAAAATAAAGCATCCTGCTCCCTCCTCCCTGCCTGCACCTTTCCTTCTCTGCCTTTCTGGCATCAGGACAGTTAGGGTCACAGACAAATTCACAGGAAAGAAGGTGCCCAGCATGACTCCCTCCCTGAAAAAGAGAAGAGAGCGCTTTTCTTGTCATCTCTTTTTTCCAGCGCTGAAGGGGAGGTTGAAAGATATAACAAAATGGCCTTTCTTTCCCCCAGCAAAAATTAATTCCTCCAGCCACTGTCAGGGATGTAACTAGATGGTTTCTCAATGGTTTAAGAAACATGTGACCCGGAGGATCACCTCAATTTTGTCACTGGTAAAGCAAAGTTCTTTTATCTGACCCTGACATCAAAGGGATGTTATAAGAAACATTTGTACAGTATATTTAAAGTGCTTCGGGTTCCTCAGCGAAAGAAATGGAGAATGAGGCGAGATGATAAAAGAAAATGTAAGGCCTGCCCAACAATGAATGAAATAATGTTCTTAGACGACATGCTGAAATGGACTTTGCACTTAGAATTCTAACCAGCCCAGGCTGACCGTGGCCGGGGTAGAGGAGCACATTCAGAATCCTAGCAAACGAGCTCTATGATCAGCCATGCTGAAACCATTGTGACAATCAAAGCCCCTTGGGCCTAAGACCAAGATGGCCCCAAGCCCCAGACAGGTTGAAAATGTAGGTACTTGCCACTATGAACTAAGACAAAGGGAGTTAACTCAGAAACATTGTGTCTCGAGGAACAAGGAACTGGGGGTTAAGTGAGATGAGCTACCTGATGGGGGGTCCTTTGGCAACCAAAGGTTTGGATCAGAGTGTGTCTGAACTACCAAAGTTGAGCCAGAAAAATCAGTGGTGAATAAAGACATCTATACAATGAAATAATTGTGCTGTGAGATGCTTATGATTTTTTTTTTTTGGTTTTTGGGTCACACCCGGCAGTGCTCAGGGGTTATTCCTGGCTCCAGGCTCAGAAATTGCTTCTGGCAGGCACGGGGGACCATATGGGGCGCCGGGATTCGAACCGATGACCTCCTGCATGAAAGGCAAATGCCTTACCTCCATGCTATCTCTCCGGCCCCGAGATGCTTATGATTTTAATATAAACTACTGGAAGGTTCAACCTTAGTTGGATGAGATTTAGACCTCAGCTAACCAAATAAACTCCCTTTTGCACCTTGCATTATTGATTCTCAGCTCCCACGTGGGTGTCAACTCGGACCCTAACACCAGAACCATACAACACCTCATAGCTAACAGTTGGCACTAACTCAAGACTTAGCCCTAGCAAAGATGGCCTACAGAGAGGGAGAGGATAAAACAGGCCCCCCTACCTTTCCATTGCCAGCAACACACCACCCCATCAGTAGCTACTTCGCCATCTTTCCCCCATAACAATCACACCATCGCTCCACCAACACCAATTTGTCCTCACCCACCAGCGCTCTTGCACACACACACTGCACTAACCACAACCACCACATGCTCCTTATTCACCCATCACCATAGCATGTTGAGAAAATTGAGTCCAGGAATATAAGACCATGGGATTGTACTAGAGAAATAGATTCAAACCACCTTTTCATTTTGCTACCATTAAACCTTTCCAAAGTTGCTTATGCAACTTTGAATATTTGCCTATGCAACAGAGTATTAATAATCACGGGCTGTTTCAAGTGCTGCCTAGATTCCATGGCCCGTTCCTGCATGCATTTCCTATGTAAACAATCAACCTTTTGCGAAAGGGTAGCACTGAGCTTACTCAGATCTGAGAAGCTGTGGGCTGCAGAAAGAGTTTTTTAGGCTGGACCCAAGCTTTTCATATGGTTAAACCCAATTACCTCATGGTCCAGGAGCAAGCGAGGCCAGTAAAGACCCCAAAACAGAGTCAGGAGTAGTCCCTGGGTATGGCCCCCAAAACAGAACAAAATCCTGGGAAGTTGAAGAATAAAGAGGATTTGTACTTCTGTCAACTGCAGGTCAGATCTGGGACCTCTTAGCTCAGGCCTTCCAAGCTCCTTACATTGTCACCTCACAAAACAAATCTACTAAAAGCACTAAACTCTTCCAGTTATTGGTGAAGGGATAGTAGGGAGGCACCAACAGAGTTATCACAGGAAGCAGAATACTCCAGTGACCCCACCCCATGGACACAGCATGCCTAAGAAAGCCAACTCTGATGCAGACATGGCGTCAGACCTGTGCCCACTTTGGTTCTTAATTCTCATCACCAGTATCTGAGACAGGTCCTTGCCCCTTTTCATAAGTAAGGAAACTGAGTCTTTGAGAAAGAAGATTAACAGCTCACCCTATGATCATGCAGTCAATACACCTGAAGAAGCCTTATTGGACCCATCACCCGTGTTCCCAATATCCAGGATGGAGTCTTAAAGGGAATTTCAGTAGACAAATAGATAAAGGAAGGGAGGTACCTAAATAAAAGTGCATAGCAAAGCGCCAACAGTCTTTAAGGACTAGGGAGGCCCAGAGCTCATCTTCAAGTCACTGCTCACTGGAATTAGCTTCCCTGCAGTAGTGGCCCAGCTCACAGCTATTTTTTGCTGAGTTTCCTTTGGCCTGACCTACTTCAGGGAGTGAGGGTTTGCTGAGCTGTCCCTAGGCTGACTTGGGAAAGTGCTGCTACCCTTTGCAATTAGATGCTTTAAGACCTCTCTCCGTGCCCTTAAGCATATACCATGACCCATGTGCTGATACAGCCAAAGGACAAGAAACCTGTAAAACTGCCCCCCATTAAAATCAGCCCTGGGGGAAATGGGAGCAGACCTCAGTGGAAGGCCTGCTTGGTTGGTCCTCAGCTTTTCATAGAGGATCAGGGGCTTGCTCCATCCTAAAAGGTTGAAATCAGCCTGTCTCACTCATTTATCAATTCCTGCCTCTCTCTCCCCACCCTACATACACACACACACACACACACACACACACACACACACACACACACACACACGTGTAAAAAAATACCTCAGTCACTGAATTGAAGAAATTTTAGCTATTTCTGCACTGAAAGAGTTTGTTGTAAACCAAAAACCAACTATCCCCTCTGCTTTTCAAGGCTGGGTATGGGGGAGAGGGCAGGGGAGACTGAAGGGGACACCACAAACAAGTTGTGGACCCTGAACTAAAGTGGCTTTATCTTATTCTTGGGAGAGTCACTTTTTCAGTATCATGTCTTCCTGGATTCAGGTGCTTCGTTTCTTGGCAAATTTGCAGCTATGGGTCACAATTATACTGCTAGCTGTAAAAAAGAAAACTGGAACCAATTTTAGAACAAGAGTTAAGAGAGAATAAGAAAGAAAGAAAAAAAAAATTGCGGGGCGTTGTTAAACCATTAGTTGGAAAATACTGACCTCTTGTGGTCTACTTGGAAATTGCCGTTTTTTACCTAGAAAAGTTTTTAACCTTGAAATTAAGTTTTTATGCAGTCATAGGCAATTACAAAGAAAACCAATTACTATCTATATTAATTATAAATTATATAATATTTATGTATTGTTACATTTGATTATCTAATATAGTGTCATGAGCTAATAGCAAGTATAATTACTAAACATAGTAAAACATAAATGGCATTTTGAAAAATTAACATCAACTGTGATATGCAAAAAACTGGGAAGTCTCGAAGTGATAAGGCCAAGGGTTCTAGTAGTTTGACGAATGTCATGATTTGACCTTTTATTGTTATTTATAATGAGAGAAAATCCTAAATTTCAGTTCAAAAAAATGAACTGTTTAGACTCTTAAGATCAATTAGTGGCAAAATAGTCAATTTTATGAAAGGTAGAATTCTCAATGGAGAACTTAATGTAATATGAATATATATGTCTATATGATGTCTTAATGATATATAACTGAACCTTAAATTGACATATATCTGAAATTTAAGTGATGTTATAAAGCAATATGTCCTCTATAAAAACTAACTTAAAATTTAAAAAAAAAAAAGAAAAGATTAGCTGAAGATGCAATTTAAAAATGGCAACGAGGAGCTGGAGAGATAGTACAGTGAGTAGAAAGGTCACTTGCCTTCAACATGGCCAGCCTGGAGGGGGGCGGGTAGAGAAATAGCACAGCAGTAGGGCATTTGCCTTGCAAGCAGCCCATCCAGGACCAACGGTGGTTCAAATCCCAGCATTTCATATGGTCCCTGGTACCTGCCAGGAGCGATTTCTGAGCAGAGAGCCAGGAGTAACCCCTGAGCAACGCCGGGTGTAGCCCAAAAACAAAAACAAAAACAAAATGGCCAACCTGGGTTTGATCCCAAGTATCTGGTATGGGCCCCTGAACACCACTTGGCATAATTCCTACTTCTTGCCTGAAGTAACCCGACCATCACCGGGTGTGCTTCCCTCCCAAAAAAATGGGGGTGCAATGAGTGCCGGCAGGTGGAATGCTTGTCTTGCATGTGGCCAGCCCTGATTCAATTCTTAAGCACTTTCTGGAGGGATCCCTGAACACAGAACCAGGAGTAAGTCATGAGGACTTCTGCTGTGGCCAAAAATATTTTTAAAAAATGGCAAATGCATTAACTAAAAATATTAAAGTGGGCCAGGTAAGTAGTGCAAATGGCTGGCACTATGTGTCGCATGCACCAGGTCCCAAGTTTGATCTTCAGCACTGTAGCGCTCTTGAACCAACTTGGGTGCAGCTTGGAGATTTCCCCTATCCTCCCAGCACCTCGATCGTCAAAGGCCCAGATGACATCACATCACTGGATTGAATGATGGACTCTCCAGCTTTGTTGACCAAATATTATCAGGAGTGGCCCCCAGATTCCTGAGCACTCCTAAATGCCCAAAATAACAATAACACAATCCTCTCATTTAATATCTGGGTCTCCTGGATTCTCTCCAGGGAATTCTCTTCTGCCCTCTCCTAATCCACTGTATCTAGTCATTGAATAGTTTCTCCACAGGCAGTGAGGTCATTGATGTTGGAGAGGGGCAGGAAATACTGAGCACCAAGGAGGCATGGGAATTTGGCACTCTGGATTTAAATAGCCAATTGGAGACATCTATTGGCCTGAAACAACTGGAAGCTCACCTCCAAACAGGGATCTCTAAATCTACCCCATCCTAACTAAGCTTTGGGGAACAGTAGCAAATTTCAGTGAGATAAAGTGCAGGTAAGTCTGGAGTTAGGAGGGCCAGCACATCCTCCCAGCACCGTTTATAAGAGGCTCTTGTTTCCATGGATGAGGAACTGATTCTCCAAGCCAAATGTCCACCCCACAAGGCACCCCTGGAGAGCAGAATTTCATTTCCCAAAACAACCCCAATCCACTGAAGTCTACAGAAGCTATCTCTGCTTTTCAAAAGTTCACCAAGACATGGGAGACGGTAGAGCAGCAGTAGGGGCCATGCCTAGCATGCAACTGTACCGATGTATGCTTGGCAGCAAACAGATCTACAAGCTCCACTGGTATGAGCGAGATATCCCTGGAAACACAGGATCTGAGCAGTATAGCAAGACTCTTGCCTTGAACTGTCAGCCTGGTTGGCTGAAAATCTTCAGAGGGGAAGCTCGGGCCTATGAACACGGTTTCATCTAAAACCATCTTTTATGAAACACTAATATTCACTTTTATGTTTGGTAGTCAAAGGAATCCAGCTGATGTTCACTTTTACAACAAAATTTTTACATCCCACCTTTCGTTGCAAGAGACTAGCTTTAACATTTGCTTTGCAATACTCCAAATGAAAAGGGGGGGCCCTGTCAAACTTCTTACCTGGGAAGCTACTTCTGATGCTAACTCTGCTCCAAGCCACCCTACTACTGCTAGATGGGCTTCATTTTAGTTTTACTCTGTCCCTTCAATGCCTCTGGAAAGGGCAGCATTGAGCTCCAAGCACTAAAGGGATCAGTGAAGGGCCCCGCAGCTTTGGAAGGGTGAACCCTACCTAGTGCCCACCAAGGACCCTCTGGCTGAACAGTTTAGTCTAAACATTTTCCACAAGCCTCTAATCTACCACCAATTCCTCAACTCAGTCTAAGGTATTTCTTCTCCCTTATTGGACTACCTCAGCTCCCCAAATGCAGCACTCCTGCTCAAAAGGCCCTCTCTCTCTCTCTCTCTCTCTCTCTCTCTCTCTCTCTCTCTCTCTCTCTCTCTCTCTCTCTCTCTCTCTCTCTCTCTCTCTCTCTCTCTCTCTCTCTCTCTCTCTCTCTCACATACACACACACACAGACACACACAGACACACACACACACACACACATGTCTCTGGACTTCCATCAACACACAACTGCAAGAAATATCAGTGGTGTCACATTGGTTGACCATCAGGTCAACCCTGGATTCTTAATTCCCTCCAGTCCTCCTTGAGTAAGTTGTTTTGTGGCTAGTAGATCCGTGGCTAGTAGATCCTTCCTCAGAACCTGCCTTTCTGAGGCAGGATATACCTGCTCCCTAGCACTGTCCCTCCTGAGCTGGACCTTGGCTGCCTCTTCCCCCGACCCCACCCAGGTTTGTCAGACCACCCACAACAGGCTAATCCTCACTCTTAGAACCCAGGTTTCATAGCCAAGTCCAAAGAAGAATCTAAGAATCCCCATTTGTTGACTTAGTGGAAAAGCAAGCCTCTCAAGGCTGGCAAAAGGTGTGAGGGTAATATCTGTCAGTGTAGGCAGCTCTCAGGTGTGTCCATATCTGTTCTGAACATACTGCCTTCTGGTGAAGCCCTGAACTGAGAAAGGGCCCTCTGCACCCATTCTCCTCATCCCCATCAGGTAGGTATAGAGACCTTTCACAGTCATCTATATGCTTGGGAGGTTTGTATCCCCTGAAAGCCTGCCCTGATGCTCTGCAGAGTCTACTCCTAGGTCATTGAAGTTTCCTTTCAGCGATTCACAGATCTGATTCACAGATTCTCAGTCCACCAACTATTGCATCCCTGGATGCAGCCAAAGGATGAGTGGCATATCCACAAACCAATGCAATGCAACAGGTGAGCCACTAATCTACAAAAAGGACAAAGAGGGTCAGAGAGCTATTTCAGGAGGTACTTGCTTCCTTCTACATTATATTTACCTTCTGAAAACTCTAAAAAAGACTAGCATAAAAATTATTTAAACTCTTGGCCCCCGAATATAGTGAGAAGGAAAGAAACTGAGTAGAAGAGGAGAAACACAAATATGAAATAATGGGGATCAGGGGCCAAAAAGTCTCAAGTGCATTGGTAGTGTTAAAAAGGGACAGAACTAGCCGGAAAGATAGCATGGAGGTAAGGTGTCTGCCTTTCATGCAAAAGGACAGTGGTTCGAATCCCGGCATCCCACATGGTCCCCCGAGCCTGCCAGGAGCGATGTCTCAGCATAGAGCTAGAAGTAATCCCTGAGTGCTGCTTGGTGTGACCCAAAAACAAAAACAAAAAGGGACAGAACTAAATATCCAAGTCAAAGACAACAACAATGGAACCAAGAGGCCCAAACTTTAATCATCTGTTATACTAGCAAGCTGGGGGGTAGGAGGATGGTATGGGATGAACTTGGGAAACATTGATGGAAGGAGGTCAACACTGGTGGTGGGATGGTGGTGGGATTACCCCTGATTCACTGTATGTCTGAAACCCAACTATGAAGGATTTTGTAAATCACAACGGTTTCAATAAAATTTTCTTAAAAACAAGCCTTTGGAGGGCCGGAGAGATAGCATGGAGGTAAGGCATTTGCCTTACATGCAGAAAGACGGTGCTTCGAATCCCGGTATCCCATATGATCCCCTGAGCCTGCCAAGAGCAATTTCTGAGCACAGAGCCAGGAGTAACCCCTGAGCACTGCCGGGTGTGACCCAAAAAAACAAACAAAAATCCTTTGGAGACAACAAAATACAAAATAACATGAGGAATCACCCCCCTTAAGAAGTATTGAAGGGAACTAGTTAAGCCTGAATGTCAATACATCAAATACCTTAATTCCTTTGCTGTCGCTGCCATAAGCTATCACAATGACATCAAACACCACAAAATAACCTTACACTTCGAGTCTCACAGATGGGCTGAGGATATGGTATAATAATAGGGTGGGTGCCTGTTGATATTTAGCACCATAAAAGAAATGGGAGCAGAGAGGGTGATCTTACTGAACTAATATCAGAGTGTCCACAGGACCATGTTCCTTCTTCAGTTCTAGGTAGATTCACTATGCCAGCTCTTCTCAGGAAAATCATTCAGCACTCTCCTGGAAATCCCTTTAACCAAAGTAACTCCCAATTCATCCAAGACTATTACATCCCTTCGACTCTTCACTCTGAGAAACTATTTTGGGAGAAAAGCTTATGATTTACCTATGCTATCCTTGTTCAGGTTCTAGTGGCAACCCTCGGCTCTTGCACATTCTTCCCTATTCAGAGCCAATAAGCAGTGTTAGTCTCTAGCAGCCTGTTGCTGTGTTTCTCCCACTTTTCAGATCCCTACAAAGTTTTTTGAACTACTTATTTTAAGGTGCACTAATTTGCGAACTTAATTCTCCTTTGCCATTCAGTCTACCATACTGTCACAGAGAACAGGGCACAGATGGACTGAGACTCACACTATGCCAAATAAAATCAAATGTGGTTGTGCTGTTCTCTCTTCCAAATACAATTACGCAGATTCAATGTTTAAAGTTACCCTGTTGATCCCATATGACCAGCAATACCACTCTTAAGAATATACCCTAGCCTAGGGGTCCAAAAAGACAATGCAGAAAAGCCCACTGCACTCCTGTTTACTGCTGCACTGCTCACAAGAGCCAAACTGTAGAAATTGTCTGAGAATAGATGAGTGGATAAAATGTGGTACATCTACACAATGGAATACTACACAGCTGTTAGGAAAGACAAAGTCACAAAATTTGATTACACATGGATATCCATCCTTGGAGAGTATTGTGCTGAATGAAATGAGTCAGAGAGAAATAAATATAAAATGATTGCACTCATTTGTGGGATATAAAAAAAAAAACCCCGCATGGTAATAATATCCATAGAGACGAAAGCCAAGAGGGCCAATCCCCGGCAGGAAGCTTACCACAAATAGTGAGGGAGTAGTTAGAATAGAGAAGGGACCTCTATGACAACAATCATTGTGTATCTCAGAGTGATTCAAGTATTTAACAAAGTATTTACAAAATTTTTAACGTTTTTTTTTTTTTTTGGAAAAAAATATTTAAGTATAAATCTGAGATGTAAACCTAAAGTACAAAAATGCTCTGGATCATTATGCGGACTCATAGTGGGATAGGTACTACGGTATCAGTGTTAATATCAGGTATATTTAAATTTAAATTAACTTTGTTTACATTTTATACACAGTCTTTGGGACCTAGAGCTCAAATAGGTAAAGTGCTTGTTTTAAACACAATCTCAATTCTATTCCAGACACTGCATAAGGTCACTGCCCTCCGCACTTTCACATCCCATTTCCCAACCCAAAACTGCAGTTTTTTTTTAAACAAAAACCCAGTTGATTTTACTTGTAGATCCAACTGTTACAATTTACTGCATCCTTCCATGGTCACATGCATGAGAGCTTAAATAAGCCTAAATACATCCTGAACTCTGGTTGGCCTGGTTAGAGACAGCTCCAAAGGTGGGAACTGGATCAACACCTTTAACCACAATTTTTGACCTTTTGAAATGCAGCTATGGGCACATTTCTGATTCTAAGTTTATAATTTTTAAAGGAACTTAGTGTGCGGGCTCTCTCAGTGGTGGTATGGATGGATCGAAGACTGAAGTTCTTCCTTCCTCTTTAGGTTCTATGGAGAAAGAAAGTACTGGTTTCAGAGGGTCCTTGATTCGAAAATAACCAGTTTTTTTTATGGCAACAGAGAAGTCCATTGCGCTGGAGGCATTAAGGGATTTGATAGAAGAGACAGTAAGATAAAACATTCTGGAAGCTAAGACGTCCAAAAACAGGGAAAGAGGAGGCTTCACTATAATATATCAGGTTTACATATTTCATTAATTCACTAACAAGACAATTAAAAATGAAAAGCAAGGACCAACAATTGTTTTTAAATGCTTGATACAAAAATAACCATGTGGGGACCGGAGAGATAGCACAGCGGCGTTTGCCTTGCAAGCAGCCGACCCAGAACCTAAGGTGGTTGGTTTGAATCCCGGTGTCCCATGTGATCCCCCATGCCTGCCAAGAGCTATTTCTGAGCAGATAGCCAGGAATAACCCCTGAGCACCGCCGGGTGTGCCCCAAAAATAAAAAAATAAATAATAGCCATGTGTAAAGGCTGGAGTGACAGCATAGCAGGTAAAGCATTAGACTTGCAATGCAGTTGACCAGGGTTTGATCCCATATGGGATAATCATCATTCCATCATATATGGACCCGAGCACAGCTTGGCATGAGCTCCGAGCACAGAGCAAGAAGCAACTCCAAAGTATCAGGTGTAGCCCAAAAACAAAAAAGAAATAGTAATAATGATAGCCCTAAGACACTATTTTAAAGAGATGTGCAGGGGCCTTGGTTGAGGAAGGTGGGTACACTGGTAATGGTTTTGGGAGTGATGTTAAAATTAAGTACATTTGAAAAATTATTAACAGTTCAAAATTATTAACATCATAGTACCTCAATTACTATTTTAATTATAAAAGAAAAAAACAAAAAATCAGAATTAGAGGAAGAAAATTAAAATATTAATGCTTTCCAAATTTATGACTACTGCTCAAAATAACTAAAAAAGATAAAAGAAAACATAATCCTAGCAATGACAGAACAAAATTTATCAAACAAAATGTCAAAAAGGCCACATAATTTCAACAATTTTTTAAGTGGAACTTTCCAATTACCCACAAAAAAGAATCCAATTGAATCAAAGCACTAAATCCAAACTTATCAGTTTGAAAATTTGCTGGTGCATTAAAAAAATGGCAAAATATCAATAGCAAATTGCAAGGTGAAAAATAGAAACAGGTCTTTTCAAGTCTACAATGAAGAATTGATATGAATATGTCACATGACTTTTAAAGGTCTACTGCCTCAACTAAAATACAGAAAACCTTAAAATAGAAACACGGGAGTAACTAACATCTTATTCAAAAAACTGACAGCAGCCACGGTGGATGTTGGTATGTCCCACAAATTTTAACAGCTTTGAGAGAGTACTCTGGCTAGCCCTACAGTTAGTCCTGTTGTGCAGGATCTAGTCAAATTCAAACCCAATCCCAGGGGCATCCTACCCTGAGGTAGTAGATGCTAAAGTAGACAGAACAGTTTTGAAGTCACATTGCCAGAGGCTATAGCAGAATCCAAATTCCAGGGAAAGCCTCAATCCCTCACTTTCTCCCATCCTGGATCAAAAGGTTCCTGAGCCTCTCAGCACAACATGGGCACTTTCCAAACCAGATCTCAGATGAGTGAAAAAAAAAGATCTAATTATACCTGATTTATATTTTAAAATATATATTAGTTACTCATTTCAGGAGCTAGCACTTTCAGCTTCAGCAATCTGAAAGATTTACAGCCAACAACATATTTTCTGATAGTATTCTGAGCTACATATTAAAACAGCTGTATCTGATCTCAAAACATGAGGGGAAAATCAAGATGAATATATTTCACCCCCCTCACCAGCCCTTCATCAAATGAGTAAAAGTGTTTTGCCAAACATTTCCAAAAAATAATCCATGAATTGACACTTGAAGAAATTCAGCTCATCTGGGAAAAGGAAAATTATAAATAATGAAAGTCACTGATGTGGTAAAGCTGAGATTTAATAAACACTGCCTTCCTTATAGACTCATGTATCATGTCCAAATGGTTACTTTTTATTTCCCAACCTCCCATATGTCAAAGAAATTACAGCAACTATAAAACTGAAGGATAAACACTTTAAATAAGAATTCATACTCAAAGCAAGTAAGAATCTTTCAACTTTTATTTCTAGGATACATTCATCTGGAACCTTTTTCTTTACAATTTTCCCCTAAGAGAAATGAATACAATAAAAATATAATCCAACTACCAGCAATGTTTGTAACCAGAAAAGAATCTAAACTCTCTGGTGTGATAATATAGGAATTTTTAAAAAATATAAACTTCATACCAGAAATAAAGCCTGAATATTCTCTTTTCTTTAAAAATATAGTTTTCCTTCATTGCTCTTCCATGTAAATCTTATAATCAATCATTATTTTTCTAAAACCTATTTTTACTAGCAATTATAACACTATAATTCTGGGGTGCTTTGTCCTTATTCTGTGTCCTGTTCTTTACAGTAAAACAATAATTACAGGAGTGATTTTAAAAATGTGATACAACCAGGTTCTTGCAAGATTCCTCAAGATACAGTAGTTTAGAAAAGGGTTTTGTCAGTAGCAAGCTGAAACCCAATTGAATTTCCATGTTTATGAAATTAGAAAATGTGTATAAAGCACTTTTGCAAACTATAAAGTTCTAATGAAATACTTTTTTTTTAATTTTGGACTAAAAAGGCTACTGGTTAGGAATGACTATCAGGGACAAAAGGCAAAATTTTATTCTTTTCTATACCTACTTAGACTTATGGAGGTGAAAATTACAAACTGCAAAGAAGTTGGAAGTATTGGTACAGGGATCTCACAAAGTTAAGATGATTTGCAGCAATATCTCTTTCTCTTAACTGAGATAAAGAACATGTGGCTTATTAGTTGTTCAATATTTCTCCAGCCTGAGAAGTCAGGTCATTTGTTTCCAATTAGGAAAAAAAGTTTCAAAGTTTAAGGTTTGTTTGGGGCTGGAGCAAAAGCACAGCGGTAGAGCATTTGCCTTGAACACGGCAGACCCAGGACGGACCTGGGTTCAATTCCCCGACGTCCCGTATGGTTCCCCCCCCCCTGGGCCCCTGCCTGCCAGGAGTGATTCCTGAGTGCAGAGCCAGAACCCCTGGGCCTCGAGGGTGTGGCAAACCCCCCAAAAAGTTTAAGATTTTTCCTCAGTCCTGACTGATTCCTCTCTGCAAAACATCCTTACAATATGTAAAACCCACTTTGTATGTAGAACCAAAGCCCAAAATAAATGGTTTGTGAATGCTTCCCTTTCTGTCATTTAAGAATATAGTCAAAAGTCTAATATGACTGTAGGTACAACAAACCTGAACTGGAGAAACTACCTCTAAATAAACAGTATCATTTACTTCCTAGGTTATTTGTAGAATACAGGAAGCAAAAAAAGTTTGATAATAAAAAAACGCCAGAAAGATTTCTTTGTTAGAAGGTAAAAAAGACTTAAGAGAAACTTCTCCACCTAAGACACCTTAATAGAACTTAAATAGGCTTAAGACCCAGCAATGAAGGGCTTATCTGTTTCGACAATTTAGAAGACAGCTGGTCATCTGTACCTTGACAGAGGGGACCATTAAAAGAAAGCATATGTCATAAACTAGCTAAAGGATAACTGAACAAGAGGAAATGGGTCTTGGTTGCTGCATGAAAAAAAGATTTTGCTAACAAAGCTGAACAAGTTAGGCATGCTAAAAGAAGCTGCCGCAAGGAACCAGGGTTTCCTTTTTGGCGTTTCTACACAACCTTCCTGTAGCCCTCTGAGAACAGGCCTGGCTTAGCATGGGCAAGGGGCTAAATGGCCTTAAAGCTTCTCTTTTGGGCCTCAGATGCACTTTCTCTTCGGTGTCATATTTCCCCAAGAGAATATTCAGGCCAATTTTATATTTGTCTGTTTTCTTCTGCATTGGTAAGAACTATAAACTAGCAATTCTGGAATACTGCTGAGTATCTTATGCTAGTAAATGGTACCTTGAGTAAATGAGTGGAAAACTTAAATGCCATGTACACGAGTCAAACAAGCCCAAGTCACACCTTGATGATGATGATTAGGCTTCAAGCCAATTTCAATAGTACACGGAAAAGGTCATTTATCTTAAAATAACATGCCTTCATGTTTCTACATATAACAAAACTAAGATTTTAATATACATATTTAAAACCAATCTACTCCCTTTTTACAATCATACTTTCAGTCCAACATTTAAGGTATTATTAACTCAAACTGTCAATAAAAATAACAGTGGACCAAGTAACAGTATCATTTATATGAAACAATAATGTAAAAGAGGCATTAAATTTAGAAAACAAGGACTAGTTATCCGCTCATATGGCTGATATGTTCAGAAACAAACCTCACGTAGAACAGATCCCACTGTAATATTCCCATTTTCTTATTCCATGATACATGTCTCACTACTTTTATTCATTTATACAATGATTACTTTTTCTAACAGCAGAAATTAATATTGAATGCACAATTCAGAATTGCCATATGCTCCCAACTATTTTGCATGGTCCTGCGTTATAAATTCAATTTCTTAGGAGCATAAATATAAAGGGCTTAGCTCTATCTATGTACATTGTGCATTAAATGTTATTGAGACAATAAGATGGAAAAAAGGAATGGAGGGTACAGTTTTTTAAAACAGTATAACTACATGAGACAATACTGTCCATGACATGTATCTTAACCGGATTATGAAAAAAATATGACCAGAATTTCGTACTAAATTCTTGGAGACGCTAAGAACAAAACATTAAATATACATATTTATTTGTAGATTTATTTGAAGAATCTTTGGTAGCAATTGCGTTTGTTCCACATTACTGGATTGTTTAAAAAATAAATGTCAAAATTAGTTCGCTAATAAGCCAATAAAGACAAATGATGTCACCATTCTTTTGGCTTTCCTATAAAATGTACTTGAGCCTGACTATTAACTTGCACTAAACATGCACTGAAACACAGAAACCAGTTAACTTATGTACATATAAAATGAAAATGTTAGAAAGAAATTAGACAGTAATGAGAATCAATGACAAAACGTAACAATAACTGTTCTTAAGTAATTTATTTTTAAATTATAAGATTTACAACGCTTTTGATTAAGCAAAATAGCATAATAGAAATTAAACCAAATGAATAAACCAAAACAGAAAGAAACTTAAGTTTTCTTGACTATCAGTACTTAAACCTTCATTGTAAGTATCTGATGTCTAAATTACATCTTATGTAGTCATAAGTATGAGCGTTTCAACTTTTGTACTTATAGGTTTGTTTTCAACCTTTGTGAACTGTAATGCAACTTACATCAAATCCTATAGACCTAGTATTTATACTGCAATAGCAGTAAATCTCGCGTGTGCAATAAATGCAGAACTGGGGCACAGATTCCAGCTTTTAACCGCAGACAGAAATTATACAATGTATTCAGTACATTAGATTAACCAGACATAGAGTTTAGTACACTTATTGCAGAATTGGTATTTCTTTCGCTTTGAACTGAACCCAATGAACTTCTGAGATGACAGATTACTGCTGTGGATAGTAAGATTGCTGTGGGGGCTGAGGAAAAGGATATGAAGGCTGCTGGGGTCCCGAGAATGGAGTCTGTCCGGGGTTCTGCTGATACATCGGTGGATATGGCATATTATACTGGCCGTACGCATAAGGATTAAAGCCCATTGGCATAGGCATTTGGCAATACCTAATGGAAAAAGAATACAAAAGAAATGGATTGGTAAATAACATATTAGAAAAAGAAACAACTTTTTTTTTTGGTTTTTGGGTCATACCTAGCAGCACTCAGGGGTTACTCCTGGCTCTGCTCTCAGAAATCACCCCTGGTAGGCTCAGGAGACTATATCGGATGCCGGGATCAAACCACCATCTCCTGGGCTGGACACATGCAAGGCAAACACCCTACCGCTGTGCTATCTCCGGGCCCCAAGGAACATTTTAAAACCATTTTTTCTATATATTTAGTCTAGTAGAGAACAATGAAGAGAAAAATAGCTATTTCAAAGTCTTTGCCACAGAAAAGTACTACTGTTTTGTTTTTTACTAAAATAAAAGTTTATCAAATGCTATGGAGAAAATAATAGTGTTAATGGGGCCAGAGTGCTAGTATAGTGGTTAGCGCATTTGCCTTGCATGCAACTGACCAGGGTTCAATTCTGGCATCCCAGATGGTCCCCTAAGCCTTCCAGGAGTAATTTCTGAGCACAAATCCAAGAAACCCTTAAATCACTAGGTATGACCCCAAATCCCTATCCAAAAGAAGAAAAAAAAGGCAAATAATACTGATGAAGGAACTAAGATTAAATAGCAAATTTTTTTTTTTTTTTTTTTTTGGGTCACACCCGGCGGTGCTCAGGGGTTACTCCTGGCTTTCTGCTCAGAAATAGCTCCTGGCAGGCACGGGGGACCATATGGGACACCGGGATTCGAACCAACCACCTTTGGTCCTGGATCGGCTGTTTGCAAGGCAAACGCCGCTGTGCTATCTCTCCGGGCCCAAATAGCAAATTATTAATAAGGATTAAAATGCAAAGTACTGGGGGCTGGAGCATACAGCAGATGAGAGCATTTGCTTGCACACAGATGATCTGGATTCCATTCTTGGCACCTCATATGGTTACCTGCTCCTCACCAGGAGTGATTCCTAGCTACAGAGCTAGGAGGAAGCCCTGAGCTCAGCACCACTGCGTGTGGCCCAAAACAAAAAAACTTTTAATAAACAGTTTTCATTTTAAAATGGCAACCCGAGTACATTGTTGATTTTCAAACTTCAATGTTCACTATAATATACATAAATTTAGGGTTTATATGCCATGTATTGTGGTCAATCCTGGTTCTAGCCAACTCAGTACCACATACGGCACCTGAGCACTGCCAGGAATGAGAATACTGCACCAAGACTAAGTCTTGAGCATAGTCAGGTGTAGCCCCCAAAAAGTGTGTATAAAATTCCAATAACTTAGGATCTAATATATTTACAAAGAATAATTGAAGCATATGTTTTAAAGATTAACAGCTTAGAAAAAAAAGCTAATCTTCCCCTTATTCATTGTCACTATGTACCATAAATAATTCTGTGAAAGATTTGTAATGCACTTTGGTCACAATAAAAATTCATTTAAAAAAAAAAAAAGCTAATCTTTAAGAAGGCTCATTGTGGGGCAGGAGCGGAGACGCAGAGCCTACAACAGACCACGGTTCAATCCCCTGGCGTCCTCTTTTTCTCTCCCATCTCTCTCCCTCTCCTTTCTCCCCTCTCTCTTCTCTTTCTCTCTCTCCTCTCTCTCTTTCTCTCTCCTCTTTCTCTCTCCTCTTTCTCTCTCATCTCTCCTCTTTCTCCTTTCTCTTTCTCTCTCCCCTCTCCTCTTTCTCTCTCCCCTCTCTCCTCTCTTCTTTCTCTCTCCCTCTCCTCTTTCTCCCCCTCCCCTCTCTCTCCCCCTCTCTTCTTTCTCTCTCCTTACTTTCTCCTCTTTCTCTCCCCCTCTTCTCTCTCTCCCCTCTCTCCTCTTTCTTTCTGTCTCTCCTCTCTCCCCTCTCTCTCCCCTCTTCTTTCTCTCTCCTCACTTTCTCTCTCCTCTCTCTCCCCCTCTCTTCTCTTTCTCTCTCCTCACTTTCTCTCTCCTCTCTCTCCCCCCTCTCTCCTCTCTCTCTTCCCCCTCCCCCAGAAAAAAGAAAAAAAATCAATCCCCTGACGTCCCATCCATATGGTCCTCCAAGCCAGGAGCAATTTCTGAGCGCATAGCCAGGAGTAACTAACCCCTGAGAGTCACCGGATGAAGGTTCATTCAATAATGAGGAAAATTTCTTTCCAACAGTCAATCAGAACACCAAGATTTCAAAGTACAAATATATAAACAAAGTCATAAATCTTTAAATTCAGAAGTCTGTTAAATTCTGTTCTTATTACTCAACAGAGATGAAACATTATCTTTGGTCTATTTCCTTGGTTTTCTACATTTGGAATTATATTTAAATGATAGTATAAATCCTCTCTGTAAAAAAAATAAATAAGCAAATAAGCCTGGGAAAAACTACTCACCTACGCAAATAAGTAACATTATTTTTACATATACATAAGCTGACAATGTAATCTCTTCACTCTAGATACTTTCATTCAAGAGAAGTGACCCTGTTTTTATTACATTTAATGAAAGCTTAGAACAGTAGCCACTACTTGGCATAAACCTTTCAGCCTTACCCGGGATACCCTGGATAGGTGGGATATGGGGGTCCCTGGGCTTGTGGAGGGGGAGCTGAACCAGGAGTTTGCGATGGAGCTGGCAAAGTGGTCCCAGTCCCCACTGCAGCTGGCGCAGCTGTAGGAGCCCGATTTGCTGGAAGCACTGGAGGTGGAGGCCGGGCAGGAGGCTGGGGCTTCGGAGGCTGTAAGAAAACATTCAACACTGACACAAAATATTTCCTGTTTCTATCAAACTTCTATCAGTTCAAATACATGAGTCCATATAAGAAACTCTAGTAACAAACCAAGAATAGTCCTGATTACTACTCTTAAGAATGTTATTTATAAAAAAAAAAAAAAAAAAAAAAAAAGAATGTTATTTATTGGGCCCGGAGAGATAGCACAGCGGCGTTTGCCTTGCAAGCAGCCCATCCAGGACCAAAGGTGGTTGGTTTGAATCCCGGTGTCCCATATGGTCCCCCGTGCCTGCCAGGAGCTATTTCTGAGCAGACAGCCAGGAGTAACCCCTGAGCACTGCCGGGTGAGGCCCAAAAACCAAAAAAAAAAAAAAAAGAATGTTATTTATTATGCTAGAAATTATCACAGCTCACGAGTAATTCTCCAATCTGTGGATCTATAGCCACTCACAGCTCCATAGCTAATCATTTATTGTTATCAACAATGGCAAGAAGTATGAGGTGGAAAAAGAGCAGCTCAGAGGCCACAGTAATAATACAGCAGGTAGGGTGATTGTCTTGCATGCGGTTGACCCAGGGTCAATCTTCAGCATCCCATATGGTCCTTTGAGCACTACTAGGCATGATCTTTGAATGCAGAGCCAGAAATAAACCCCGAGCATCACCAAGAAGGGGAGGGAGGGAGGGAGGGAGGGAGGGAGGGAGGGAGGGAGGGAGGGAGGGAGGGAGGGAGGGAGGGAGGGAGGGAGATCAATTCAGCCATTGCTCATTAGTATGTTCTTTTCTTGGTTCTAACATTTTCATAGGAAATATTTCAAACACTAAGGCCAGAAACATAGTGCAGAGGGTAAGGCACTTGCCTTGTATGCATGTAACCCAGATTCAATCCCCTGTATCCCATTATGGTCCCCCAAGCAACAACAAGAATAATTCCTGAGTGCAGTCAGGAGTAACCCAACCCCTGAGCACTGCCAGATGTGATGCAGAGAGAAAAAAATAAGTATTTCAAACATTAGAAAATTTAAAGAATGTGTGTAATAATCACATAACCAATTAAATTTAGTAACTACTAACACTTGATTATATTTGCTTTACTATATCTATATAAATGATATTGTCATACGTAATACATAAGCTGCAAACATTATCACAAGAGCTCCAAAAATACCATTTCATTCTAAGAAAAACAACAATTACTACCTAGTATCACTTGACCGGAATCCACACTACATTCTAGCTTCCCTAGTAACACAAATAAAGCTCTTATAGGTATTTTTATAGACCAAATCAAGGTTCAAGTATTACAGTTGATTATCATGAATCTTTCCTTTAATCTAAGAATATGCCCTCTCCTATTTTTCTTCTTCAAATGAAAATAACTTTGGAAGAAACAAAGCCAACCATATCAGAGACATAGACTGTCCCAGTTCTTAATTTTCCCTTTCTTTTTTTTTTTTTTTTTTTTTGGTTTTTGGTTTTGGGGCCACACCCAGAGGCGCTCAGGGGGTTACTCCTGGATCTGTGCTCAGAAAGCAATTTCTGAGGCATATGGGAAGCAGGGATTAGAGCCAACGTTGGTCCTCAGTTGGCCGCTTGCAAGGCAAATGCCCTACCGCTGTGCTATCTCTCGGCCCCTAATTTAACTGTTTTTATCATTGTTTTTGCTCTAACAAAGTTAAGACTTGGAAGAGGGTTATGAATATGAAAAAGAAAGAAATCAAGTGGCTGAGCAATAGTAGTAGTGCATTTGCCTTGTACACAGTCGAGCCACGTTCAATCCCTGAGCACAGAACATAAATGAAGAGTCAGTGAGGTATGGTCCAGAAACGAGGCAAGGAGGGAGGTTGATAGAAAGAAGGGAGAGAGAGTGGGGAGGGAAGGAGAAGAGAGGCGAGGAAAAGAGAGGGAAAGAGAGGAGAGGGGAGGGGAGAAGTGGGGAAAGGAGGGGAGAGGAGAAAACAAGAAAGTGTATAGACTTCACAAACCGCAGGCTCAATCCCTAGCACAGCATTGTTCCCTCATCAGTGCCGGGACCACGACCAAGCATCAATGACATAACCAAAAGCCCAAGTTAGTTTCAAGTTAAACATTTTCGTTTAAACCAATTTTGTTAAACCCAGGTATAAATAATATCTGCTTTTGTTTACTGACCGGTATGTTTCTTGGTGCTGGGGTGGGAGGAGTTGGTGAGTGTCCTCCTGCAGGAGAGGACTGATATGCGGGAGTAGGAATTGAAGGAGCACTAGGTTCTCTTGCAATGCTTTGTTGCAAGTCCCTATGTAAAAGATAAAACAACAAAAGTTAACAAAGAAAAGCCAACACATATAAAATACCAGATTGTTTCTATTTTCCTTCACACATTAAACAAAAAAACACTCCAAATAACAGTATTTTAAAGTATAGTAACTTCTGTTCTTTTTTAAATTCAATGGAATCACTATGACAGCAGCTACAAAGTTTAGTTTCAGTCACACAATACTCCAGTACCCATCCCTTCCCCAAATACACTCCCCATCACCAATATCCCTGGCTGCTTTCTCACCCACCCCCAAGCCTGGCTCTATGTCAGATACTTTTCTGCTCCCCAGACCCCTTTTCCCTTTTAGACACTATGATTTGCAATGCTATTTCTGAAAAGTTGTAGGAATATCACTTTGCCACCTTTCAGCACTCAGTTCCGGTCCACAGTGATCATTTCCAAATATCACTGTTAAAATGGTCCTTAAACTGTCCTAACTGCACTCCTTTCCCCTCTTTGTGGCAAGTTTCCTGCAATGGACCAGTCTTTCCTGGCCCTCATTTCGACTGTCTTCCAGTATTATTCTCACACTCTATGAGGAATCACAATTCTGTTCTTAATTTGAACTTAAATCTTTTTTGTTTTCTCCTACTATTTAAGGATGTTAGTTATCTATTTCTAAGTATTAGAAATAAAACTATAAAGGGACAGTACATCAGATATCGCCTTGCATATAGCCAACCCAAGTTCAATCCCCAACGTCCCATATGGTCCTCTGAGCATTCTCAGGAGTGATCCCCCGAGCACTGTAGTGTGGACCAAAAACAATAAAAAAAGAAATAAAGTAAGCTTTTTCATTAGCAAGAGTTAGGAATATATCTTAACGGGGCAAATGCTGCCTAAACGATCAACCACTCTTAGAATAGGAGTTTGTGGGGCCAGAGAGATAGCATGGAGGTAAGGCGTTTGCCTTTCATGCAGGAGGTCATTGGTTTGAATCCCGGCGCCCCATATGGTCCCCTGTGCCTGCCAGGAGCAATTTCTGAGCCTGGAGCCAGGAATAACCCCTGAGCACTGCCGGGTGTGACCCAAAAACCAAAAAAAAAAAAAAAAAAAAGAATAGGAGTTTGTTCTTAATGTGAAATTCCTACCACAAAAACTTATTTAAAACCTGTATCAGAAAACTGCTGGGGCCAGCGCAGTGGCGCTAGAGGTAAGGTGTCTGTCTGCCTTGCCAGCCTAGGACGGACCGCAGTTCGATCCCCCGGCGTCCCATATGGTCCCCCAAGCCAGGAGTAACCCCTGAGCGGTACCAGGTGTGGCAAAAAAATAAATAAAAATAAAACTGCAACTGCTCAATGACCTAGCTAACATTTTAATAACTGTACATTCAGAAAACAAATGACAAAAAAGCTGTTTAATGCATTATGTTCATTTCTTTATTAAATTTCTGAAGATTTTCCAGAAATGCAACACTGAGAGCTTATATTAAAATCTATCTCCAGGGCCAAGAACTAGCATAGCAGTAGGGTATTTGCCTTGCACGCAGCCTATCCAGGACAGATGGTAGTTCAAACATCAGCATCCCATATGGTTCCCCAAGCCTGCCAAGTGCAATTTCTGAGCGCAGAGCCAGGAGAAACCCGAGCACCGCTGCATGTGATCCAAAAATCAAAATAAAATAAAATAAGAGCTATCTCCAACAAAGACCAGGACTACCAGTCCATGGTAGGAAATTTGCCACAAATAGCAGTTAGGACAGAGAAGAGAGCACAATGACAATAGTTGGAAACGATGGCTCAGGACAAGAACTGGGTGCTTAAAGGGGATAAAGTGATATGCATGGGGCCCGGAGAGATAGCACAGTGGTGTTTGCCTTGCAAGCAGCTGACCCAGGACCAAAGGTGGTTGGTTCGAATCCGGTGTCCCATATGGTCCCCCGTGCCTGCCAGGAGCTATTTCTGAGCAGACCGCCAGGAGTAACCCCTGAGCACCGCCGGGTGTGGCCCAAAAACCAAAAAAAAAAAAAAAGTGATATGCATGATAAAACCCTTCATCAACAATACTGCAAATCACAGTATCTAAAAGGGCAAAAAGGGGGAGGAAGAGAGGGAGAGAGAGGGGAGAAAAAGGGAGTAAACGGAAGAGAGTAGAGAGAGAAGGAAGCAGGGGGAGGGCAGGAAGAAAAGGCACTGGCAGAGGGAAATGTGCACTGGTTACTAAAATTCAATCAGGAATAACTTTGTAACTGTGAAAGGAAAAAAGCCTCAACTGAATTATGAACACCTTGTAATCATGGTGTTTAGGTAATTTTTTTTAAAAAAGCTATCTTACAATTTAATATTCCTAAATTAGCAGGCTGATACCAGCACGTCCCACTAAGTGGCTCATGCTTGACTATTTTAACTAACACAAATGGCAGTATCAGTGTCAATGTGTGCTAGTGAAAAACAAATGAAAAGATCATTGAAAGGTAGTAAGTAACAAAGGCTGGCGGGATAGCATGGAGGTAAGGCGTTTGCCTTGCATGCAGAAGAATGGTGATTCAAATCCTGGCATCCCGTGTGGTCCCGAGCCTGCCAGGAGTAACCCCGAGCACAGCTGAGTGTGACCCAAAAAACAAAATCCAAAAAAAAAAAAAAAAAAAAAAAAGGTAGTAACAAAAGCAGATGTATATTTAAAGGATCCCCATAATTACTTTTAAAATTCCTCCCAAAAACTCACACACGCACTCCATGAAATACTGATAAAACTTCTCATGTACTGAATGACATACAGAGAAGTGAAGACAGTGTGTCCGAAAGAGCCAGTCCATTGTCCTCATAAAACAAGAGCAGCTCCTAGAGTCTCCAGAGCTGCTTTCTCCCTCAAAAAAGGTCCAGGATAAATACATATTTGTCCATAAATCAAAGGTACTTATTGTTTGAAAGAAAGAAAATGTTTACAAGATAAACTGAAACTGTTCACATTAAAATTCTAAAGATGAGATTATAGGAAAGATGGAAAGGGTCACTGTGAAATTGGTGGAGCAAAGCAGAACTCCTCTGGTGACTGGGTCCAGTATCGGCACAGTGTATGCACAAAAGGATCATTAACGGCATTGCATGCGGCACCTCAATTAAAATGAAAATTTGAAAGAAAAATGTTGTTTTGGGGTCACACCCTGCAATGCTCAGGAGCACTGATGGCTCTTCACTCAGGAAATACGAGTGGCAGTGTTCAGGGGACCGTACGGGATGCCAGGATTCAAACCTGGGTCAGCAGCAGACGAAACAAGAACCTTAACAACTATACTACCTCTCGGTCCTGAAAAAAATTTGAAGGTAACATAAAATATCTAATATCTAAATAGTATGCACCATCTAGAATTAGTTGTACTATATACTGCATATACTCTATATTATACTATATAATTACTATACATTGTGCTATATATGGTATGCTATATTGTACTATAATTACAGTTGTACTCTATAGAGTGTTATGCTTAATTATAGATAGAAATACTTAACATGTAATTATAAACTTCAACATGATACTTTGCTTTGTTAAAGCCTAGTAGTTGTATAATGAAATAATTTAAAAAATGAGAATTTCCTAGCCACTTTCTAATTATATCAAAGCTATGAATTAATAATGTAGAAAAAGCAAAAGTAAATAAAATACCACACTGCAATGTCCAACAAGCATTAGTGACACTAGTTTTTAAATCATTGGTGAAGAGAAAGGACGGCTAAGGGAATCACTTGAAGTACAATTTGATACACACACAAAAACTTACTTCAAGAGTTCATCTCTTTCAGTTTTTCGTGCAAACACTATATCACTGCATTTATTCTGGAATCTGACAAGTATTTCTGTCAGCTCGTTGTAGAACTATAAGCAAAGAACAAAGAAAATACTTCGCTAGAACACAACTATCAGTATGGTTACAGCTGCAGAATCAAAATCCTTTGCAGTTCAAGAAGTCAAACCATTTAAGTCCATAAGAGTAAATACGATCTATATTAGCTTCTTAAACAAAATACTTAAATCTTTTTCAGAATGTCAACAATGCCAACAGAATTTAGTGGTTTAAATTTAAAAGTTTCAGGCCAGTAGGTTCACTCCTGACACAGAGGAGCAGCCCTTAGCACCACCAGGTGTGGTCCAAAAACAAACCAAAAAATTCAAAGTTTTATGCTCACTAACATGCTTTCGATTTCCAGAGGAAAGTCACTATTTAATAAAGAAATTGAATCTATTTAAATTCAAGAATTAAAGTGGCACATTCACTCCAAAAATGAAAGCAACATTTTAGAAAAGTGGAACTTCCAAAGGCTGTCAACAAAGCAATTTAAACCAAATTAAAGCACAATTTTACTCCCTTTTTTATTTGGAGGCCTTCCAGTATTTATACCCACTCTTCAAAAGATTTTATATTAATATACACTATATTTATATCAAGAAGCTTTATTCAAGGGTCGGAGAGATAATACAGTCAGCATGGCATTTGTCTTGCACATGGCCAGTCTGTGGCTCAATTCCCCACACCTCATATAATATCCCCCAAGCCCACCAAGAGATATTCCTGAGCTCAGAGCCAGAAATTAAGCCCTGAGCATGATGAGAGTGCCATCTCCACAAATAGAAAAAGTACAAAAAGGAACTGTGTATCTAAAAAGCTTGTTTATCAGAATGGAACCATCAGCACAGAAGATAAAAGCCAGACTTTCAGACTTCTCAATCCTCACTACAGATTATCTTTGATCCCTTCCGGTTCATGCCAACTGGTCAACTTTATACACTTCAAAAAGTGATGCTGACTTCTGACATCTCTTCTAGTTTCTGCTACCTGGAATGCATATAGATTCCTTTTGGCCTAGTGAAATAATGCAATTCAAAATTTTCCTGAGAAAAGTTACCTTTATAAGTTTTCTGCCTCTTGTACCAAACATTTCAAAAGCCATTAATACTAAATAATTCAACATAATAATCTGCTCCAAATACAAATTAACTCCCTAAACACTATTTTCACAACCTTATTGTCTATTGTTTCTTTCTTTTATATAGCATACCTTTGTGCCCTCTTTCAAATTAGCTACAAGTTCAACAAAATTGTCGTAGGCAGTAGCTAAATTCTTCAAAACTTCTTCTCGTAAGTTAGCTTCATTGTTACTTTGCTTCATTTTTGAAAATTCCTGGTGTGAGACCTTTTTAAAAGAAAGATTTATAGATTTAAATTTTTAAAAGTATTCTCTCATTAGCACTTCCTGGGTACTTCTCTAACTTTAATAATCATATGCCATTATATACATGAAGGAATTACTTGAAATTTACTTTTTATTTATTTGGGAGTACTTTATTCTTTTTTTTTTTGGCTTTTGGGTCACACCCGGCAGTGCTCAGGGGTTACTCCTGGCTCCAGGCTCAGGGAACCATATGGGATACCTGGATTCGAACCATCCACCTCCTGCATGAAAGGCAAACGCCTTACCTCCAGGCTATCTCTCCAGCACCTTTGAGAGTACTTTAAAGCTTCCCTTAAGTATTAATACCACTTTCAGTGGGGAAAACAATCAGTAATGGTTAAAGATTTCTAAAAAGTATAACATACATACATACATACATATATACATACATATATATATAAAGCCCACAATCCTAAAGGGATACAGATCTAGTCCAGGACCTTTCTCTAATTTTTTAAAACATGGTAATATTACAGTATATAAACTTCACCTGGATGTTTTTAAGAAGCCCTTCTTGCTTCTTTAGAGATTCCTGGACTTTACTAGTAAGACTCCCATAGATTCGATCCAGTTCAGTAACAGAAAGAGCTTCTTCATTTATCACACCATCCTGAGCCAGTGCAGTCAAGAATTTGCTTGTCATATCAAAGCTCACTGATTTAAAATCATTCTCCAGACTCTCTCTTTCCTTCTTCACTTCGTCAAGACTTGTCAACAAAGATCTTAAGACATTTACAACCTAAATAATTTTAAAGAACAGAAACAAACAAAGTCCTTGGTTTAACTATTCAAGAAAGCAGGAGGTAATTATAAACTATGGTTCATTCACTGTCAGGTAGAGATCTTTTCTCAGAGCTGTGTATAAATTGCACAACAGTTTTATTTATTAGACATTATACTTTAAGTGAACTTAGACTTTAAGAGAAAATAGTAATGATAACAATAACAAGAACTTCAACTGACTGAGTACCTGTCCAGGCACGTTCTAAACAACTAACAAATACAAGTTTAAGATATTCCTGAAGGGCCGGGCGGTGGCGCTAAAGGTAAGGTGCCTGCCTTGCCAGCGCTAGCCTTGGACGGACCGCGGTTCGATCCCCCGGTGTCCCATATGGTCCCCCAAGCCAGGAGCAACTTCTGAGCGCATAGCCAGGAGTAACCCCTGAGCGTTACCGGGTGTGGCCCAAAAACCAAAAAAAAAAAAAAAAAAGATATTCCTGAAGAAGCCTATAAAGTATTTATTTTACTGCCATAATTCCACAGACAGGGAAGTTGAATCTCAGAAACATCAGCTAACATCCAAACCTCATTTCTTAAACTCTCTATACTGCCTCCATGTCAGACTTTGAGGTAAGAGGTTATGTTTATGCCAAGGAAATAATACTCAACTTTGCCAATACAGACTGTGAGAGATCTATATAGAAATACACACCTGCACATGCACGCGCACGCACGCACGCACACACACAGAATAGAAAAAAACACACAGAATAGAAAAAAAAAAACATGGAAAAATAATACCAGAAGAACAATAATAAATCCTATTTATTCATATTGAAAGGGAAAGAAGATTTGATTCTTACACTTCTTTCCTTTTAATAAGTTTAATGCCTTGGGTATTCAGTCCAGTCAGTCAGATGGTTCATAAACACCCCTTTACAGCAATAATGTTATAGTGTTCAAGAGTTTTATATGACATATAAATTTCGTGACATGTAAGTTTTATATGACATGAAGTTTTTTATATGACATGTTAAGTTATTCCCTTTCATTCACATCCAGGACCATCAGAAAGACCACCATAACCCCTATTCTGCTTGCCCCAATGATGCTTTTAAAAAAAGAAAGCTAGGGGCCGGGCGGTGGTGCTAAAGGTAAGGTGCCTGCCTTGCCTGCCTGAGCTAGCCTTGGACGGACCGCGGTTCGATCCCCCAGAGTCCCATATGGTCCCCCAAGCCAGGAGCAACTTCTGAGTACATAGCCAGGAGTAACCCTGAGCGTTACGGGGTGTGGCCCAAAAACAAAAAAAAAAAAAAGAAAGCTAAGGAAAAAACAAAGTAACAAGACCCAGGAACTCCATCTATATACTACCTTTCTTTTTTTTTGTTTTTTTTGTTTTTTTTGTTTTTGTTTTTTGGTCACACCCGGCGGTGCTCAGGGGTTACTCCTGGCTATCTGCTCAGAAATAGCTCGTGGCAGGCACGGGGGACCATATGGGACTACCTTTCTTCTTCTCAACATTTCTAACTCTAATGGATGCCAAGAATTTGTCCTACTCTATTGCACCAGTCCTTGTCAGCCAAAACAAGGATATTCATAGTATCTTTTTTCTGGGAGAAAAAGTTTAGTTTTTCTGACTTTTTTTTTTTTTTTTTTTTTTTTGGTTTTTGGTTTTTGGTTTTTGGGCCACACCCGGCGGTGCTCAGGGGTTCCTCCTGGCTGTCTGCTCAGAAATAGCTCCTGGCAGGCATGGGAGACCATATGGGACACCGGGATTCGAACCAACCACCTTTGGTCCTGGATCGGCTGCTTGCAAGGCAAACGCCGCTGTCCTATCTCTCCGGGCCCAGTTTTTCTGATTTATAGTGATTTTCTTTCAAGTCTCTAATACCCCAGGTCTAATCTTAAGATGTAGTCTTTTTTAAATAGAAAAGGAGTAAGTGAGCAGCAGAAAGTACGTGACTACTAAGGTCTAAAAAGCATTAAACCACGGCCACACTTAAAGGCAGAATAGAAAGAATATCTGAGTGAACATGAATGATAACCTGAGAAACCTAGTGAAATTTGATACTGAAAACACAAATATAAATCTTGCTTCAAAATTACTTCCAGAATATTTTAATGCTACAGGAAGATAATGGGGTCCTGGTAATGAGTTTTTTAGGAAATAATAAAACTAAGTATAATAATAAAACTCAGTAGTCCAAATGTGTAAGGACTACACCCCTTTGAGACGCAAATACTGAGCTTTGGGAAGATAAGAATGTGAGTGTCCCTCTGAAAAGGACAAGCAGTAAGTGGATCTAAAGGTCCTTTATAATAATATGGAAGGATCAATATCAAGGCTTTTTCCCTAAAAAACACAAGGCTAAATTCACACCAAAACCTTTTGGGGAGGGAGAGGGCACCCATTCCCAGCAGAATATAAGGCGTCCTCTTAGCGCTGCCCTCAAAGATCACTCCTGGGTCTGTGGAGAGAGTCTCAGGGGACAATAAGGGGGACTCCAGGGACTGAACCTGGGTAGACATAAGAGCAAGCCAATCATCTTTCCGATTACAGTTTCACTCTGACCCGCTTACTCACATTTATAGTCCACTATTCTCTCCTCCAAATGTCCTCTTCTGGGCCCCAGACATAGTACAGCGGATAAGTCATCTGCATGCAGCCAACCAGGATCAGTTTTTGGCATCACATACAGTCACCCAAGAACCAAAACTAATGCCAGGAGTGATTCCTGAGCACAGAGCCTGGGGTAATCCATGGGCACAGAGGAGTGTGACCCAAAATCAATGGGTTAATTTTTAGGATTGCTTAGGGCAGGGGTCCTCAAACGTTTTAAACAGGGGGCCAGTTCACTGTCCCTCAGACCATTGGAGGGTCTGACTATAGTAAAAACAAAACTTATGAACGAATTCTTATGCACACTGCACATATCTTATTTTGCAATGAAGAAACAAAACAGATACAAATACAATATGTGGCCCGCGGGCCATAGTTTGAGGACCACTGCTTGAAAGGGGCCATAAGATCACAGCATCTTAGGAGTCAGCTCTCACAGGGGTCCTCAAACTTTTTAAACTGGGGGCCAGTTCACTGTCCCTCACATCATTGGAGGGTCTTGACTCCAGTATAAACAAAACTTACGAACAAATTCTTATTCACACTGCATATATCTTATTTTGCAATGAAGAAACAAAACAGATACAAATACAATATGTGGCCCGAGGGCCATAGTTTGAGGACCATTGGCTTAGGGTCTAGGAAGATAGGTCAAGGAAAGGAGGCGCACTTTCCAGCAAAGGAGCCTCTGTTCGATCTTTGGCATTGCCCCTAGATATCCCCTCTTTCCACCCAACAGCCTTGCCTGGAGAGACCATTAATTGAGCAACAAGGCAGGAGTAACCCCAGTATTGCTGGGGCTGAACAAAACAACAAAAATAAAAGGTAAAATCTAAAAGAACTCCAGAATGATGGAATTTAAATATTTCATTAAATTCTAAAAACATATATCCTCAAAACATATAGTTAACATTATTATCTTCTACACTAGTTATCTTATTCAAAGTATCTAAGTACAGAAATTCTTACAGAATAAGTCTTAGTCAAATAAATACATGAAATGCTACTATGAAAAGATAAATATGGAGCAAACCTAATACTTTTTGAAGTCTTACTACCTAGAAAATTCACCTTTCTCAAGAATTTTCAGTGCTATTTCTTGCCATCTGACTTACTTTCCTGTGCCTCTATCTTACCTGATTCTATTACCCGACCTCAGTCACAAAAGCCTGTGATTTTGCCCTTTCTCCTCTTTGAAGATTTTTCAGATAAAATGTTCCATTATTAATATTCTCCTTTCCAACACCAGTAAAAGTGCCATGCTGATGCTATAAACATACACACCTTGTCAATTTTTGCTCAGACTTAATGCCAGTATACTATGGAGTACAAAAAATATAAGAAAAGTATCTAGGGGCCGGAGAGATAGCATGGAGGTAAGGCGTTTGCCTTTCATGCAGAAGGTCATCGGTTCGAATCCCGGCGTCCCATATGGTCCCCCGTGCCTGCCAGGAGCAATTTCTGAGCACAGAGCCAGGAATAACCCCTGAGCACTGCCGGGTGTGACCCAAAAACCACAAAAAAAAAAAAAAAAAAAAAAAAAGAAAAGTATCTAACTAAACCTCAATCCTTTCTCATTTTAGGTAAGTTTATCTATTTCCAAGCCTTCTCCTTTTCTTTTCTTTTTTTTTCCAAGCCTTCTCCTTTTATAAAATAAGTTGAAAGCTGTCAATATATATATAGTGTCTTCATTCAATATAATTACCAGTAGTTTATTCATACTACATTAAATATAAAAACCTTAATTTACATTGGTACTTTTGAACTGGCAATTCATCACAATGGTACAAATAGCATCTTCATAAGCAAATGACACCCACCCCCCACCCCACCCCCCCCACCCCCCCCCACCCCCCACCCCCCCCCCCACCCCCCCACCCCCCGCTTTCCCTCCATATCAGCATGCAGCCCTCTCACCTCACTGCCCTGCATGGTCTTTGCTGGATTAGCAGAAGGGATAGCAGCATTCAGCTCAGGCTCTGGCTTACACAGAAGTGCAATGGTGTCACGGTGAGAATGGTAACGTTCTTTCACTTGTCCATCTGCTTGCACTGCTTTGTCCAAAATGGTTCTGAAGTTGTTTCCCTCTGGGGAGCGAGATGTTACCAGAGTACAATTATTTTAACAATAATGGTTATAGGAGAGCTATACTTTTATTTTTGTTCTCCAATTTTATAATTTATTCTCTCCCCTATAGTTGTCAATGTGTTAGGCCATAAAATCTCAGTTCTTCTCAGTCTTTATACATTTTTCCCTATTGGTGGTGCTTCAAATCAAACCCAGGTCTCCTACATACAAAGCATAAGGTTTAAAACTGTGCCACACACACCCCTACCCCCTTGTCTGTCTATGAGCAATGAGTCAGGAGATAGCTCAATAGGGGCTGAAGCGGTGGCGTGGAGCGGTAATGCGTCTGTCTGCCTTGCCAGCGCTAGCCTAGGACAGATCACAGTTCGATCCTCTGGCGTCCCATATGGTCCCCCAAGCCAGGAGCGATTTCTGAGCAGATAGCCAGGAGTAACCCCTGAGCATTACCGGGTGTGGCCAAAAAACTACAAAAATAAAAGGATAGCTCAATAGACTCAAATGAATACTTTGCATATCAAGGCTAAGTGCATGGCTCCCCAAACAGTAGAAGCAAAGCCAATAGTAAAAGAGCACCACCAGGTATGAAGCACAAAAATAAAAATTAAAAATTTTAAAGAGAAACACAAATTACCCTTATCATTTTTAAAATTGTACAGTATATTACGGGAAAATACATGGGTTTTGTAAAGGGAAAAAAAGGATACTGAAAGTCTCAAAATGGAGTCCGTTATATTAAACAAAACCAAGACTTAACCCAACTGCCAATTGATCAGCAATGAGGTCATTTTTTCCTACTTCCAAACGGAAACAATCTTCCCACAAGCTTTTTACATTCCCAACAAGCTAAATACTCTAAGCTTGAAAGGATTTTTTCTTTCATTTGTATCTTCCTTGTTCTGACTCAAAAGCCTTGGTGATCTCTTCCACTTGCTAGAAGGGGGTATATCTAATTCATGAAACTTTTAATAAGGCCAACTAGATATTTAAAATTTATTCATTAGGATTTTCATAATAAAAAGTTTCAGAGTAATAATTTCAGTCTTTAAAAAAGGATTTACATCCAAAAATAAATAAATAAATAAAGATTTACAGGCGATCCTAATTTAAATAAATAAAATTATGACACAAAATTGATAATTTATTCATATGGTAATCATTTGTCATTTACCTGCTCTTAAAGGCTTATAAAGTTCATTGGATGGTGTTCTTTGCCAGCGTTCCTTGAATTTTGCTCTTAAATCATTGTCAGTGGCTTCTTCTTCATCCAAAAATCTTAATGACTTTTTAAAAAGGCAATACAACAAGGAGATATTATTCCTGGTATACAACACTGTTTTTACAAAGCCATATTCTATATAGTTGAGCATTAGACTGGAATAGGTTTACATTACCAGTGAGAATATAAATTGGCTTATCGGCTGCAGAAATCTAAGTTACAATGTATTCAAAATGACTCAGAAAACCATTTTTTGGGGGGGTTTTCAAACCACAGCCCTATGATGCTCAAGGGTTACTCCTGGCTAAGTGCTCAGAAATTGCCCCTGGCTTGGGGGGACCATATGGGACACCAGGGGATCGAACCATGGTCCTTCTTTGACTAGCACTTGCAAGGAAGCGCCTTACCTCTAGCGCCACCTCGCCAGCCCCCACTCAGAAAAATTTAAGGCTGGGATAGTCATTCCCTTTTCAGTAAAATTAAAAAGAATGAGGGGCCAGAGAGATAGTACTGGTTGCCTACCTGCCTGCCTGCCTTCTCTGTGTCTGATTCCATCCAGTTCAATCCCTGAAACCACATATGGTTCCCTGAAGCACTACCAAAAGTATCCCCTAAGACAAGAGCCCTAAGCAGAATTGGTTGTGACCTTTCTCCCACAAAAAAAATCAAAAATGAGATCAACATTCATAGAAGAATATTAAATAAATGTTTTTACATTGAGGTAAACTTTGGGGCCGGTGAGGTGGCACTAGAGGTAAGGTCTGCCTTGCAAGCGCTAGCCAAGGAAGGACAGCTGTTCGATCCCGTGGCGTCCCATATGGTCCCCCCAAGCCAGGGGCAATTTCTGAGCGCTTAGCCAGTAGTAACCCCTGAGCATCAACGGGTGTGGCCCGAAAAACCAAAAATAAATAAATAAATAAATAAATAAATAAATAAATAAATAAATAAATAAATAAATAAATAAAAGATAAACTTTAAGCCTTAGAAGGCAGAAACAAAACTTACCACGACAACAAAGAACAAACTTTTCTGTCAGACACTCAAGTAAGTATTTTAGGTTTTCTGGACACATAACAACAATTTGTTGCCTATTCATTTTCTATGTGTTAAGCCACCTAAAATATAAAACTTCTCACCTCTAAGAATGGTCACAATTATCATTTACTTGTAAGTTGTACAAAAATAAGGATACTAAAACTGGAAATGGGCCACTTTAATTCAACACTATTGGCTTAGAATGTAAACATAAGAATTAATCTGGGGAAAAAAATTAACCTGGGGCACAGTGGTGGGGTGTTTTCCTTGCATGTGGCCAAACCGGGACAAACCCAGGTTCGATCCCTGGCATCCCACATGGTCCCCTGAGCTTGCTGGGAGCGATTTCTGAGCACAGAACCAGGAGTGACCCCAGAGTTCTGCCAGGTGTGACCCAAAAATTTTATTTAAAAAAAATAAAGAAAAAGAATTAATCTGATTAAAAGTAAGCATTCTTGAGTTCAAAAATGATTAAAAATAATTTTTAATTCTTTTAATTAATATCCCAAAAAGAACAATATGAAATATAAGAAATGTCAAGAGCTTTATATGTAAAATTAGTTCAGAGCAGTCACACCCACATTCATAGCCACAACCATGTAAACGGCACAGATTCACAGCTTCAAGACTGATCTCACAAGAGGTACCAAGCCAAACCAGTGAAACTCATGTGTACACAGGTGATCAAACTGAAAATTCTGGGGTCCCCACAGGAGGAAGGCAGAAAATTGCCCAAGTTCTAAAAATCCTAGAGCTCCTAAAGCACATGGCACATTCACCAAATTCCAAATACTGACGGCCCAGTAGGAATATAGTAAAAACTAGATGGGTAAATAGCACAGAAGTCAACTAGCTCAATCAACTAGCTCAACAAGCAAAAACCACACACACACACATACACACACACACACACACACACAAACACACAAAACAACAACAACACAGAAGGATCAACTAGCAACAATCAGCTCAGTAAATTCTCAATGACTTTGTGAGCTATAAAAATTTTCACAGGGGCGGAGCAGTGGCACAAGCAGTAGGGCATTTGTTTGCCTTGCATGTGCCAACCTAGGACAGGTTGCGGGTTCGATCCCCCAGCGTCCCATATGGTCCCCCAAGCCAGGAGCGATTTCTGAGAGCATAGCCAGGAATAACCCCTGAGCATCACCGGGTGTGGCCCAAAAATCAAAATAAAACTTTTTTTTTTTTCACAAACTTTCATTTATTAAACTATATTTTGGTAATTCCACTTAGCAATTTTTATAACAAGCAATATATGTGCCTGTCAAGGGGACAGGTGCAGGCTTATGGGGGGTAACGATGAAGGAAAAGTCATACTGGGGTAGGACTGATATAGGAACACTGAATGCCTGAAACAACTGTATTATGAACAACTTTGTAAACCACGGTGCTTTAATAAAGTTAAAGTAGCACCCCATCTATATAATCAAAGAAGAGATAATGAAGGTCCCAGAAATATAGCTCAGTAGTAGAGCACCTGTGTTGTAGGGATGAGACCAAGAGTTCAATCCCCAGCAACACCTCACACACCAAATGTAAAAAGCTAAGAAGCCAAATACCAGCGATACTACATCGCTATCTCCAGCACACCAACACTCTGTGCAATTCAAGTACCTGGCAACCAAAGGTGTGTAAGCACTAGAACTAAAAGTGTGACCACGCCCCCTTTCTAGTGAGCACCAAAACTATATACACAGCATTGGAATATACAAGTGTTTAACCCTTACCCCAATTACTGCAACTACAAAAAGGAAGAAAAGAAACAGAATATCTGGATAATATAGAAAAGGAATAAAAAGAAACAACTGAAGTATGATAAGGGACTTAATATTGGAAATATTATTACATCCCAAGTAGAATAAATTTACTATTTTTAAAAACTAGTGAATGCTTTAAAAGTTAAAGCCAAAGCTAAATTTCTAAAATCTATGAAAGAGAAACACCCCAAAAGATGCTGATTAACTTATAACTTATTAAAATAGATTAACTTATTATTAAAATGAAATTTCTTTTTTTTTTTTTTTGGTTTTTGGTTTTTGGGTCACACCCAGCGGTGCTCAGGGGTTATTCCTGGCTGTCTGCTCAGAAATAGCTCCTGGCAGGCACGGGGGACCCTATGGGACACCGGGAATCGAACCAACCACCTTTGGTCCTGGATCGGCTGCTTGCAAGGCAAACACCGCTGTGCTATCTCTCCGGGCCCTAAAATGAAATTTCTAATAAATGACAACAAAAAAAAGGAGCTCATGGGCCATAGCACAGCAAGTAGAGCATTTGCCTTGCACGCAGCTGACCTGGGTTCGATCCCCGTCATTCCCTCTAGTTCCCCACCCCCAAACCTGCCAGAAGTGATCTTTTTTCTGTTGTTTTTTGGGGGGCACACCCAGAAGTGCTCAAAGGTTACTCCTGGCTCTGCACTCAGTAATTGCTCCTGGCTCCGGGAGACCACATGGGATGCCAGGGATAGAACCTGCATCCATCCTGGGTAAGCCATGTGTAAGGCAAACGCCCTACCATAATCACTCCAGCCTCAGGAGTGATTTATGACTTGGAGCTAGGAGGAACCCCTGAACACAAAGTCGTCAAAGTATTTTTATTTGTAAGCAAATTTCTTAGGACAAACCTCATCTAGGATTTCTCTATTTCTTTGTAGTAGTTCAGGCAGTTCTTTGATCAACTGATCAACCGTCTGGATGCCTCCCTGTTCAATCACAGCTGTGGACTTGGTCAATATAGACTGAGGTACAGTATCTCCAGATATGTCTTCAATTGCTGCTGGAAGATTAAGGGATGCTAATACCCTGAAACAAAATAAGATACTTTATTATCTAGAAGCCTAACCTACCCTTAAAACATCCACTTTCTTATTCAAAACAATACAATGAAATTAGCATACAGAAATATACGCCTATCAATAGAAAAAGATAAAAACGGAAAGTAAATGATTAAAATTTTAACAATTAGAACAGCTTAAGTTCATAGTTCAGAATGAAAGTATAATTTAAACACTTACAATGGGGGCCGGAACAATAACACAGCAAGTAGGGTGTGTGCCTTGCACACAACCAGCCCGGGACAAACCCGATTGGATCCTTCGCATCCCATATGGTCCCCAGAGCCTGCCAGGGGTGATTTCTGAGCATAAAATCAGGAGTAGTCCTGAGCACAGCTGTGTGTGTGACCCCCCCCCCCAAAAAAGAAACTAACAATGTGCCCTTGAGCTCCCAGATCAAATACAACTTCTTTCAAAGTAATTTAAAAACAAGGATTCTAGGTTGTGTGTGTGTGTGTAGATATATACATATATACCCACATATTAATAGATATGTGCACACACACACTCATTCCCATCCATGTGGTCCCACGGACTCCACCAAGAACAACATCCCACTGCCAATAGTAATCAGTCAAAAGTAACTCCTAAATACCAAAGGGCATGACCCAAAATTTGAAAAAAGGAATTTACAAAGGCAAAAGTTTCCTACTTTCGAGAGATATATAAATACCTGGTGTTGCTTAACGCCATTAGTAATTAAGAGAATATAAATTAACAAGATACGCACTAAATGGTGAAAATCAATAAAGACTGGCTATACTAAGCACTAAGAGGATACATAGCAAAAATACTTTTTTTTTTCTTTTTTTTGTGGTTTTTGGGTCACACCCGGCAGTGCTCAGGGGTTACTCCTGGCTTCATGCTCAGAAATTGCTCCTGGCAGGCACGGGGGACCATACGGGATTTGAACTGATAACCTTCTGCATGAAAGGCAAACGCCTTACCTCCTTGCTATCTCTCCGGCCCCACAAAAATACTTCTTAAACAATAAAGGTAGGGATATAAACTGAAAAACCACTCTGGAAAAACTGGCTTTTTTCATGTGTCATATTAATGATGTAACTGAGCAGTTCCACTCCTGGGCATTTACTCAAGAAAGCAAAACATGCAAACAAAATTTTGTACATAGCTACTAATAAGTCTATCACATGAAGAATTAAAAACTGCTCTATTAGGGCCAGATAAATAGCATAGCAGCAGGGCATTATTTGCCTTGCAAGCATGAACGACCCAGGTTTGATTCCCACAATTCCATATAGTCCCCCAAGCCTGCCAGAAGCTATTTCTAAGCACAGAGATAGGAGAAAGCCGAGCGCCACCGGGTATGACCCAAAAAGAAAACTAAATAAATAAATAAATATAATTCCTGTTATACAAATAAAAAACATGTACAGATACTGTACATGGTGTCAGTTATTTTTATATTAAATTGAAGGAATTTGTTAAAAAAATGTTTAGGGGCCGGCGCAGTGGCACTAGAGGTAAGGTGTCTGCCTTGCCAGCGCTAACCTAGGACGGACCACGGTTCGGTCCCCCAGCGTCCCATATGGCCCCCCAAGCCAGGAGCGACTTCTGAGCGCATAGCCAGGAGTAACCCCTGAGCATTACCGGGTGTGGCCCAAAAACCAAAAAAATAAAAATTAAAATGTTTAAACCAGAGAGAAAGCTCAATGGGTCTCTCACGGTTTGCATGTTGGAGACCTGTATTCAATTCCTGACACCACATGGTTCTCCCAATCAATCACAGCCAGGAATAATTCCCTGAGCAGTGTGGCTCAAGAGAGAGAAGGAGGGTTGGGATGACAAATGAGAAGGGTGAGGGAGGGGAAGAGAAAAAAGAAAAAATGGCAAATCAAACTATAGTCATTAGGAAAAGGTCAGTTATGTTTAAAGGTAAGGCAAGAAGAGACTGAAGTGAAAGAAGAATAAAAAAATTTTTCAGGGCCGGAGTGATGGCACAAGGGGTAGGGCTTCTACCTTGCACACACTAGCCTAAAATGGACTGCAGTTTGATCCCACAGCGTCCCATATGGTCCCACAAGCCAGGAGCAATTTCTGAGAGCATAGCCAGGAGTAACATGAGTAACAGGAGTAATGTGAGCATCACTAGGTGTGACCCAAGAGACAAAAAAAATAATTCTTTTTCAGTGATATAACAGTGCAATACTATAGCACATAGGGTGCTTGCCTTGCATGTGGCCAACTAGGTCTAATTCCCCATACCCCATATGGAGTGATCCCTGAGCACAAAGCCAGGAGTAAACTTGAGCATTGTCGAGCATCTTTTTTTCAGTGACTAATGGTGGTATTTGAAATGGGCATACACATGTATCGAAAAATTAAAACTAGGGGCCAGAAAAATAGTACAGCAGGATTGTGTTGCACACAACTGATGTGGGTTCGATGCTCAGCATCCCCTATGATCCCCTGAGCACCACCAAAAGTAATTGAGTGTAGAGCCAAGAGTAGCTCCTAAGCACAGTCAGGTTTGGTCCCAAAACCAAACTATACACTTAAAATATATGTAGCATGTCTTTTTAAAAATCAAGTTATTTTCTGATTTCTATCCAACAGAAATGAAAATTGGCCCACCTTACAGTATCATGTATTTTAATGAGTTCATTTCTAAACTTATTTTACTTAAATAGGGCCTAAATATTTCCTAGTTCTAGTTTGTACTTGCAAATCCTTCTAACCATCATTTTCTAAAAGAAATAAATTAAACTGGTTTCCCCCAAAAAATGTATATATGTGAATGCATAAACCGGTACGTGTATGTGTGTATGATTTGTGTATAATGCTTGTGTGTACTCATTCGTATACACTACAATCTCAAAAAACAAAAATGTTCATCAGTCACTTTAAAAAAAAAAGTCAGGGCCGGAGAGATAGCATGGAGATAAGGCGTTTTGCCTTGCATGCAGGACAGTGGTTCAAATCCTGGCATCCCATGTGGTCCCCCGAGCCTACCAAGAGCGATTTCTGAGCGTAGAGCCAGGAGTAACCCGAATGCCATCGACTGTGACTCAAACCCCGATCCCCCACCCCCCCCCAAAAAAAAAAAAAAATCAAACTAGTAAGAGGCAAAACTTACAAATAAATTTATAAACTTTAAGTATTACCTACCCATTTGCCAAAGTGGTAGCTTCTCTCATTTGAGCAATTGATCTATTAACTAAGTCAGCCTTCCTCTGATTATAGGCAGCCAAAGCCTGCTGCACGGACACAGGAACCATTTTCTCAAACAGGTCTAAAATCAAAGATATAATTTTTGTCAAAACATAAAAACAAGGAGCCAAAGAGATAGTACAGCCGTAGGGCGTTTGCCTTGCATGCAGCCATCCTGGAAGAGACCCAGTTCGATTCCCAGCATCCCATATGGTCCTCCAGCCTGCCAGGAGCGATTTCTGAGTGCAAAGCCAGGACTAACCCCTGAGCGCCGCAGGTTGTGGCCCAAAAATCAATCAATTAATCAATCAAGTTTTAAAAAATATTTTAAGACAAAAATTCAACTTATAATGGAACTTCACATCTTTTCCAATGTTCATATTTTAAAAATCATAGAAAAAGAGGCCGGAGCGATAACACAACAATAGGGTGTTTGCCTTGTACGCAGCTGACCCAGGACAAACCATGATTCGATCCTCGGTGTCCCATATCGTCCCCCAAAGCCAGGAGCAATTTCTGAGAACATAGCCAAGAGTAACCCCTGAGTGTCGCCAGGTGTGGCCCAACCCCCCCCCCAAAATCATAAAGATATTTAAAGACTAAATTTAAATCACTGTTGAAAGTACAAGGGTAAAGTCAAAATATTATATGCATTAACAATTACAAGGGGGACCGGAGATATAGCACAGCGGTAGGGCATTTGCCTTGCACGCAGCCAACCCAGGACGACAGTGGTTCAAATTCCAGCAACCCATATGGTTCCCCGAGCCAGCCAGGAGGGAGAGGGAGAGGGAGAGGGAGAGAGGGAGAGAGGGAGAGAGGGGGAGAGGGGGAGAGGGGGAGAGGGGGAGAGGGGGAGAGGGGGAGAGGGGGAGAGGGGGAGAGGGGGAGAGGGGGAGAGGGAGAGGGAGAGGGAGAGGGAGAGGGAGAGGGAGAGGGAGAGGGAGAGGGAGAGAGGGAGAGGGAGAGAGAGAGAGGGAGAGAGAGAGAGAGAGAGAGAGAGAGAGAGAGAGAGAGAAACAACTACAACAATTATTGTTCCTCTAAAATTAATTTTCTTAATTTTTTTGTGTGTCATATAATTAAAAAATCTTTGGTGAAAAAGAAAACACACAAAGGCAAAACTAATGAATGCCAAGATTCAATTTCCAGCTGCACCACTGCATAACTGTTCACACTTGGTTAAATTTCTGTGCATTAGTATCTTTGCGAGACAAATGGAACTAATAGCAGCACCTATCTCCTGGGATTGTTATAAATAAATGAGCTGCAGAGGTCAGAGCAATAGTACATTGGGTTTGGCCCTTTCCTTGCATGCAGTCAACCTGAGTTTGATCCCCAATACTCTACGAGGTCCCCCAAACTCCACTAGAAGTCACTCCTGAACGCAAAGTCAAGAGTAACCTCTGAGCATCAACAGGTGTGGAGTGGACGCCAATCCCCACCCCCACCCCCACCCCCAACAACAACAAAAAAAAAGCAGCAGCAGCTTGAGGACAGAGAGAGTAAAGCAAGTAGCATGCTTGCTTTGCAACATACATCTGACTTGCAATCTATCTCTTGCATCCCATATGGTCACCCAAGCCTACCAGGACTAATTTCTGAGCATGGAGCCAGAAATTACCCTGAGAACCATGAGTGTGATCCAAAAGGAAAAAAAAAGGAAATGAGGTAATATTTGTAAAGGCACATAGTAACATCTTGTGTTTCCTAACAGAAATTAGTAATCAACCTTTCCCAATAATTTAAGATTATCTTGCAATATCAGCTGGAGGCAACAACTTATTTCATATATCTGTAATATCCAAGGATATGCTATCATTTTTCTAATGTCATTATTTTAAAAACTTTATGTAAAATGTATGTGCTTAATTTTTTTTGTTTTTAATTTTTGGGGCCATACCCGGTGACGCTCAGGGGTTACTCCTGTTATGCGCTCAGAAATCACTCCTGGCTTGGGGGAATCATATGGGATGCTGGGGGATCAAACCACGGTTCCGTCCTAGGTCAGCCGCATGCAAGGAAAAAGCCCTACTGCTGCACCACCGCTCCAACCACACATGTGCTTAATTTTAATGGCAGCATTTAATAATAAATGTTACATTAACAAAATAGTGCTTATTTAAATTTTTTATCAAAGGCTTGGGGCCAGAGCGATGCACAACGGTAGGGCATTTGCCTTGCACATGTCCAACCCCAGGCGGACCCCAATTGGACCCCAAATGATTCCCAGCATCCTATATAGTCCCCTGAGGCTGCCAGGGGTGATTTCTGAGCGAGGAGCCAGGAGTAACCTGAGTGCCTCCAGTATGATCCAAAAAAATAATATTTAAGGCTTGTGTCTTTTACTTATGCTTTACTACTTTAACTACCATTTACTTTCTTTCCATCTGCATTTGTATAATTTTTAGCTTGAAGAAAACATTCAATTGGACAAAAGAGGTGCAAGATTAAAGTGTATTTGGAAAACAAGACATACCAGTGAATTTCTGACTGATGGGCACATTGACTGGGGTCGATTTCACAAGTGAGGCTTTGCCAATAGGATCTAGATCTTTAAGATCTGGCACTCGATCATGATAAATGAAGTCATTGTCCTTCTTTGCTGCAGTGAGAGCACGGCTGATTTTGTCAGAAAAGTCCTTCACATTGATATATTCATCATAGCGAGAGGCCACTGTTTTAATTAATTCTGCTGCGTGCTAAAAAGAAAAATATGTATAAATAGTAAAAATGTTTTCCTTTACTCAAATAAGCAACTAAATACTTTTTTGAAAAATAAATTTTAAGGGGCCGGAGAGATAGCATGGAGGTAAAGGTGTTTGCCTTTCATGCAGAAGGTCATCGGTTCAAATCCCGGAGTCCCATATGGTCCCCTGTGCCTGCCAGGAGCAATTTCTGAGCATGGAGCCAGGAGTAACCCCTGAGCACTGCCGGGTGTGACCCAAAAAAACACACACACAAAAAAAAAAAAAAAAGAAACAAAAATAAATTTTAAGAACTTACCTTTCTAACGCAGTAGTTGAAAATAAAATGATTTAAAAGTATTTCTATCATAAAATGCATACGATTTCCATCATAAAATTTTTCCATCACAAAATGAAGATCAATATTGACCAATAAGTAAATAAATTAATAGTACAGAAGGGAATTATCAGGTATTTCTACAACCTAAATGACTTAGTTGACTTCAATAGTTCTAGAATTTCAAAAAATAAAAACACTGAAATTCTGATAATTTTAAATTTGCTAATCTGAAAGAAATGTGGGCCAGAAATTCCTTTCAATCGAAGTTAACTAACTGGACAAAATAAAGATGTTGACAAAATAAAGGTGTTCAACAGTCTGGGTTTGGGGGATAGTTTATTTTTAAAGTACATCTTTCTCTGATTTTATCAGTCTAAAGTTTAATACAAATATACATTTTCTTTTTTTTTTTTTTTTGAGGAGGGAAATATCCTCCAGGGGTCCCGTCTACCTGTGTGCCAAGTATCTATATTTATACTTAGCTATATGTGCAAAGACACTCCTGGCAGTGTCCCAGGCAGGGACCATATATGGCTCTAGAAATTGAACCAAGGTCAACATACTTTAATTTTAATAAGACTGGTTTGTTTTCTCATGAAGACTACCCTAAATTTCCTAAGTGGCGTTGCCATAATAATTTATAATATCCAAACCATTATTTTAATTTCCTTAAATTCTTTTCCAACCCTCTGCTTACCAAAACACAATACAAATACCCATATAAAAGCTCTTGCCCATGCTGAGAATTGCATGCCTCAATTTACACTACAACAAATACACAAATGTATGTTTAAATTTGGACCTGGAACAATACTACAGTAGGTAGGGTGTTTGTTTTGCAAATGGATAGAGTTCATTTCCTGGACTCTGGATGGTTTCCCAAGCCCAACCAGAATAATTCCTGAGCACAAAGCCAGGAATAGTCCTTGAGCACCACCTGAAGTAGCAAACACATACATTTTTCTAGGACATGATGATTAATTTACTTAATAGTGTAAACAAATCAGGTAAGCAGAAAAGCAATGCCAATCTTGCATAATTTTTTAAATATAAAATGACACACTCAAATACACTTAGCAAATAAATCCTAAAGGAAAAAAATGGTTGGGGCCAGAGTGAAGGAACAGCGGTATGGCGTTTGCCTTGCAAGCTGCTGACCTGGGATGGGCCCAGGTTCGATCCCCAGCATCCCATAAGGTCCCCAAGCCTGCCAAGAGCAATTTCTGAGCAAAGAGCCAGGAGTAACCAACCAGAGTACCACCGAGGTGGCCCAAAAACCAAAAAAAAGAAAAAATGATAGATAGGACTGAAGCTAGCCCAGCATTTAGACCATTTGCCTTGCACACAGCCAACCTGGATTCAATTGCTGGCATGTCAGATGGCTCCCGAGCCTGGCAGTAGTACTTTCTGAGTGTCAAGGGTATAGCCAAAACGAAACAAAAAATGAGCTGGAGACAATACAATGGAGTAACCTACTTGCCTTGCATGTGGCCAACCCAATTAGAATCCCAGCATTACATACTGTCCACCACACTCTGACCAGAGGAGTTATACCTGAATGCAATGCAATAGGAACAGCCATCTGAACACTGCCAGGTACGGTACAAAATAAAGCAAAAAGACAAAAACAATCATTTGTCCATGTTAATGAAGGCAATGAAAGTTTTTTAGAAGCAAACTTTGAAATCTCACTAGGAAAAAAAAAAGGGAAGAGATTTCATAGTACTTAGATGTTTATTTCCAAAAGACTCAACTCACCTGTAACCTTGCGATCTCTTCTCCAAATTTCTTCTGCTGCTTTGCCAAGATTGACTGGTGGTACTCAGCATTGGCCTGCATGATACAGTGCTTGGCAGCCAAGACAGGAAACACCTCCTGGAAATAAAAATACTGACCAGGGGAGAGTCCAACCACACAAACCACCACAGACAAAAACATGGGATGCAGGAAGGAAAAGGAAAAGGAGACAGAAATTAGAATCACTCTATTAATGGTTTAGAGACAGGTTAGTCACTAGGTGTAAACAGAGAAGACCACATGATTTTGTATAAACTAGATTGAATTCAATTTTTCCAATTAAAATAAAGTTTTAAAAAAAAAACTGTTAAGTCCATTTAAATTTAAATAATTTACTATAGAAGAAGATCCATGAAGTCAACATTGTGTTTACAAAGAAAGAAAAGCATGCATTATAAAGGGAAGCAGAGGGACATTCAGAGGAGTACTAAGCACAGGGTTTTAGAAGCTTTCTTAGGAGCTCTTACCCAGCCTTTAGAGTTAACTGAACTACCATTACTCACATATACTAATGAAATTGCTCTATAGCTGTTTTATCATGTTTAAAAGACAAAAGACAGTAAATTAAGTTCCTACTTAATGTATATCCTAGGACTTTTTTAATAAGATAATTTTGCCATACATACAGTATCATATAAACACTACTGTCTCAGCATTTGTACATACAATAAGCAAATAGACAATCAATGACTGATAATGATTGTGTTGCTTGGAACAAATTTGTTTTTTTTTAAAAATCCCATCAAAACTAATTTTAAAAGAAGCAAAAACATGAGCCAGAAAAGCAGTTCACAGTGGTAGTGGTTCTTCCAAAATATCAAGTCTTAGCCTGTCATCTCATCGATTTTAGGAAATACATGCCATATAAAATCCGAGAAATACTAGGCAACCCCTGTCTTAGAATACACACCAAAAGAAAAAAAAAAAAGAAAATCAAAAACTGAATTACTACCTGTGTGTTTTCCTGTCTCCCAGTGAATTATTTCCTAGCTTCCTGGGTCACTACTTGCAGATATTCCAGTTTTATAACTAGAATATGAAAATATCTTATGAGCTTTATTAGTAAAAAGGCAAAAATAATAGACATCTAAATCTCAAATTGTACTCATGCCACTTCTCAAGGTCAGGCTAGAGCAACTTGGGACTTAAACAGGAGATTTTCAAAGAATACCAGGAACGTTGCAGAGGTAGTTTCCAAGTCTTTGTAGGTGACATTCTTCTCTCCATGACAGGACTGAACTAATGGCCCAACAGGAGGTAACGGTACACTTTGCAGTAGAACATGAACTCTTTCAGATGAGAAAAAGGTGAGAGGAGATCCCCAGTCTCTTTGTAAGAGTAACACTATTAATACTCAGGAGTTCTGGGCAAATTCCCAAATTCTACCTATCTCTTGGCATACTTTAAATCTCTAGCCAGTAAACCTGTACAATTTGACTATTGTTTACAGTTGATGCACATTATTTATATGCTGCTTTTTTAAATTTCATTACAAAAATGTCTGCAATTTATCATTTATATTATTGAATGATTTGTAATAAATTTCATTTCCAATAGATCATGTAACCAATAACATAGATTAATCTAAATGCATGCACTTTTCTAATAGTTGAATGTACACTTCACTCAATCTGTAAATTTTCATTTCCAACCATTCTAAATTTTACCCATTTATTTCGCCATTTCAGTACTCAAATAACGGCAGTTTACGCTAAACAATACTTCCTAATTTAAGACGGCTTTTCTTAGCTATCAAATTGCAGACCAATTTTCTACCCTGTTGATAAAACTTAATTATAATCAAAGTACTGAATATTATTTTTCTTTTCTTTTTCCTTATGTCTGTTTTGCACTTTTAGGCTCATCTTTAAGAAAACAGGACAATCATTCTAGTGCGAATAATCAACATGCTTAAATATTCATGCTTACACTAAATCATCAATTCAGAAATAATCATGCCTTAAATTGGATCAAAGTTTTAGGGATATTCAAAAATTTCCAAAGAGATTTTTAGCTTGAAAAAACATTTAGTGAAGAATAGAAGCAAAGGGACCCTCTAAATAGAAAATAACTTGTCATGCAACTTAAATAAAATGGTATCTCTGTATCTTCTTGAAATCCCTCTCCCAGAATTTTGAATTTCTTTGTATCATCTTGTAAGTATCAACTTGCCTCCCATACACAAAAGTACTCCCAAATATTTCCACATGCAAAATAGCAGTGTTTTCAAGAACAATAACTAACCTTGGGGAGGGTATCTTTATACTGACACTGTTTGAATGCATCACCAAAATAATCTGCAGCCTGATTAGCCAATTTTGCTATGATGGCATCTTTCATTTTATCTGAAATAAAATATAAAATTAAGTATTATAATTACAAAATGATTCAGTTGAACATAAACAATGACTACAAGTTTGTACATTCCTCTAAACATATTCTTACTGGAGCCGGAGAGATAGCATGGGGGTAAAGCGTTTGCCTTTCATGCAGAAGGTCATCGGCTTGAATCCAGCTTCCCATATGGTCCCCCGTGCCTGCCAGGAGCAATTTCTGAGCATAGAGCCAGGAGTTTCCCCTGAGCACTGCCGGGTGTGACCCAAAAAACACACAAAAATATATATATATATTCTTACTGAAAAAAAAAATCAATATTTTGGCATAAAATTTATTCCATATGCAAAATTTAAAGAGTCAGGAAATATATTAATGGTTGTCAGGGATTGAGAGAAAGTGGCATTAAGAGTGACAGCTATGGGGTCCGGAGAGACAGCACAGCGGCGTTTGCCTTGCAAGCAGCCGATCCAGGACCAAAGGTGGTTGGTTCGAATCTCGGTGTCCCATATGGTCCCACATGCCCGCCAGGAGCTATTTCTGAGCAGACAGCCAGGAGTAACCCCTGAGCACCGCCAGGTGTGGCCCAAAAAAAAAAAACAAAGAGTGACAGCTATGGGGCCAGAAAGATAGCATGGAGGTAGGGTGTTTGCCTTTCACGCAGAAGGTTGGTGGTTCGAATTCTGGCATCCCATATGGTCCCCTAAGCCTGCCAGAAGCAATTTCTAAACATAGAACCAGGAGTAACCCCATAGCTGCCAAATGTGACCCAAAAAACAAAAACAAAAAAAGAGTGACAGCTAGGGGACCAGAGAGAGAGCACGGAGGTAAGGCATTTGCCTTTCATACAGAGGTTGGTGGTTCAAATCCCAGCATCCCATATGGTTCCCTGAGCCTGCCAGGAGCTATTTTAAGCATAGAGCCAAGAGTAACCCCTGAGCACTGCTGGGTGTGACCCAAAAAAAAAAAAAAAAAAAAAAAAAAAAGCTATTAATAGCTTTTAAAAGCTATTAGGGATGGGGCTTCTTTACAGGGTGATATTTAAAATAAGACAGAATAGGTGCCAGAGTGATAGTGGCAGCCGACGTGGGTTTGCTCCAAGGCACTCCAACTGATCTCCAGGAGCATCACCAGGAATAATCTCAGAATACAGAGCCAGTAGTATGCCCTATGCACCTCCAGGTATGGTCCAAAAGCCAAAGCAATTCAAATTTTCAAAATAAAAATAAGATAGAAGCAAAAAAAAAAAAAAACTGAAAAGAGGGCTGGAGAGATAGCATGGAGGTAGGGTGTTTGCCTTGGATGCAGAAGGACGGTGGTTTGAATCCCAGCATCCCATATGGTCCCCTGAGCCTGCCAGGAGCAATTTCTGAGTGTAGAGCCAGGAGTAACCCCTGAGTACTGCCGGGTGTGATCCACCCCCCAAAAAAAAAAATGAAATGAGGGGCCAAAACAATAATACAAAACCTCAAGCCTGCCAGGATTTACTTCTAAGTGCAGAGCCAGGAGTAACCCCTTAATGCCACAGGGTATGGTCCAAAATCAAAACAAACAAACGAAAAACGACAGTGATGATTCCAAACTTAAATATATACTAAAAGTCAATGAATTGCACACTTGAGCTCCAAAGAATGGAGTTAATGCTTTGCACGGTCAAGGACACACAAGGTCAACTGGGTCACAAAGACACAGACGACATGGCATTTAGCCCTGGTGGCCTGCTGACCCCAGAACCATCAAGCCAAGTAGAGCTTGGAAGGTCCAAGAAAATCAACTAAACAAAAACCTAAATTTTAATATATGAATTGTATATAGATAAACAGATATAAAAATATATATAAGCTATTGCTTTAAGAAAAGATCTCAATTGTTTCCACATGATGTCTAGTCCAATCTTTCAATTTCTTTGCACTTATATATTTAGTCTATATTTAAATCTCCTAACTTACATGTCATACAATAGTTTTTATTCCTCACTCATAGGACAAGGGAGCACTCCATCTTGCCAATTAGGTCTAGTTTAAACAAGACCCTAACATTCACATTTAGACCACCCTACATTATCATATAAGTCACCTTATTTTCTTTATAGTAATTACCTACTTTTAAAATTATCTTGTTACTTTAATTTATTGCTTATCATCTCCCCCATGCTATACGTCAGTTTTCTGAAATAAAATGTTTATCTTTCTATTTCTCTACTTTTTAGAACTTAAAAAAGTGACTAGCACACAGTAAGTAACTGTACATAAATACAATTCCAAATTTTTTTTGCATTTTGGGCCAAAGGTATAGTACAGCAGGTAAGGTGTACTGAGTTCTCCAGCATCCTATTATAGTCCCCAAAGCACTGCCTAGTGTGGCCCAAAACTAAACATTAAGTTTTAAATTTAAGAAAATTGCTGCCCAAAAAAATAAAAATAAAAGAGAAAATTACTGCCCATTACATTAAAAAAAATAAAAACTTCAAGCATAACCTACATTCACTTATTTTTTGTCATTATTATATTAGGGTCCCCTCCCAAAAATGCTCTGGATAGAACCCAAGACTTCTACCATTTGAGTTGTATCTGTGAACATAATCTATGTTCTTAATTGTTTCAATCTGGGGCTTTATTTACTCAACAGTGCAGTGCCAGGGATTGAGGTCAAACCTTTAGGACAGAAAAGCAGCTTTCTAGCCCTTCAGGGGTCCTCAAACTTTTTACACAGGTGGCCAGTTCACTGTCCTTCAGACTGTTGGAGGGCCAGATTATAGTAAAAACAAAAATTATGAACAAATTTCTAGGCACACTGCATATATCTTATTTAGAAGTGAAGAAACAAAATGGGAATAAATACAATATGTGGCCCGCGGACCGTAGTTTGAGGACCATTGCTCTAAGTCATCCCCCTGACCCCAGCCAACATCCTTAAAATTGTGTTTCTGTAGCAACTTAAGTTCATAAAAGAAAAACTCGGGGCCGGAGAGATAGCATGGAGGTAAGGCGTTTGACTTTCATGCAGGAGGTCATCGGTTCGATTCCCGGAGTCCCATATGGTCCCCCGTGCCTACCAGGAACAATTTCTGAGCCTGGAGCCAGGAATAATCCCTGAGCACGGCTGGGTGTGACCCAAAAACCAAAAAAAAAAAAAAAAAGAAAAGAAAAACTCAAATTTTTTAGTAATTTATGTGTCAAGAAGTATGCTCCGCAATTAATATGCTATGATCATCTTAAAGATATGTAATTCCTTTCACATGCAAGAAAATTAAAACCAAATTAAAATTACCTCTTGTAGCTTTTAAAAAAAATACTTCTTGGGCCTGTGCCAGCATAATAAGACTGAGGGTTCCAACAGTATCAGGAGAGATGTCCACAGTAGGCTCTCGACTTAAGGCAGATAAAACCGTCTCTTTAATATGTAAAAAGGCACCACTAGCAAACTGGAGGGAAATAGAAAATAATGGTTTTAAACTTTAAAGGATCTCAGTACTGTTAAGGCAAAATCACGTCAAATATTAACTCAGCTGATTATGACATTCAACTATTTATATAAAATTAAACCTATTAGCATTAAGGGAATTTTCCTGAAATACTAGAGAGAGAGTAAAAGATTAGATGGCAGAAAAAAAAGTCAGTCTCTGAAATGTTCTTATGCTGATCCATACAAATACCTCTCAAACTACTGAACATGTTAAGCTATGGGGAAACAAATATTACAGTTTTCCAAGCTGTAGCAGTAATAGCCACTGCTCACAGTTGCTACTTGACTTTCCAAACTTGCTGGTAAAATATCCGAAGTCTTCTTCTCAATTATATATTATACTAAGCTTAGTACTAAAATTAATTTTGCTTTTATCAAACAAATTACACTGAGAAAAAGAAAAATCATTTGGGGGTTAAAAAAATGGGTTTGGGGCCGAAGTGATAGTACATCAGGTAGGTTATATGGTCCCCCGAGCCCTCCACAAGTGATCCTGGGCACAGAGCCAGGAATAACCCCTGAGCACTGCTGGTGTTGTTCAAAAACAAAAAACAACAAAAAATGAGTTATTTGGGACTGGAGCAATAGCATAGCGGTAGGGCGTTTGCCTTGCACTTGACTGACTCAGGACGAACCTGGGTTCGATCCCAGTGTCATCCTGTATGCTATGAATAACTATAAATCACAGTGATTTAGTGCACATATTTGAAAATAATTTTAAGTAAAAATACATAAAATTAATGTATGCATTTCTTAATGAAGCTATTAATTTAAAAAGAGATTTACCAAGAATTTAATCTACCACATAAAAACATATTGAACAGGGCCGGAGCGGTGGTGCAAGCGGTAGGGAACATTTGTCTTGCACACACTAACCTAGAACGGACTGTAGTTCTATTACCTGGCGTCCCAGGTGGTCTCCCAAACCAGAAGCAATTTCTGAGCGCATAACCAGGAGTAACCCCTGAGCATCACCGGGTGTGGCCCAAAAGCCAAAAGCCAAAAAAAAAAAAGTATTGAGCAGCTGAGTCAGAGCAATAGCGTAGCAGCAGGGTGTTTGCCTCGCACACAGCCAACCCAGGACAGACCCAGGTTCAATCCTCAGCATACAGTCCCCCGAGCCTGCCAGGGGCAATTTCTGAGTGCAGAGCCAGGAGTAGCCCCTGACTACTGCTGGGTGTGGCCCCCCAAAAAAAAAATGTATTGAGCAACCTAAACGTTAACAATCCAACTTAAATGTACAGATCTGTTATACTAGCAGGCCAGAGGATGGTGGGACAGGATGCAATGTACTCTAGGTTCATTGGTGGAGGGAGGTCGACACTGGTGGTGGAAATGGCCCTGAACTCAATGTATATATCTGAAATTCAACTATGAAAGACTTTGTAGATCAAAATGGTTTCAATAAACCATTGGGGCAGGAGAGATAGCTCAGCGGTAGGGCATTTGCCTTGCATGCAGTCAACCCAGGAGAGACCTGGATTTGATTCCTAGCATCTCTTTTCCCCTGAGCCTGCCAGGAGCAATTTCTTTTTTTTTTTTTTTTTTTTTTTTTTTGGTTTTTGGTTTTTGGGCCACACCAGGTAACGCTCAGGGGTTACTCCTGGCTATGCACTCAGAAGTTGCTCCTGGCTTGGGGGACCATATGGGACGCCGAGGGATCGAACCGCGGTCCATCCAAGGCTAGCGCAGGCAGGCAAGGCAGGTACCTTACACCTCTAGCGCCACCGCCTGGCCCCATGGAGCAATTTCTGAGCACAGAGCCAGGAGTAACTCCTGAGCTCTGTTGGGTGTGGCCAAAAACCCCCCAAAAATATGTATCGAGACTTAATTATGACAGGCACTTTGCTAGGAGGTGGGCATTCAATGATTAAGGAGGAAAAGCTATTCTATAGGTACCTTGCCTGAAGGTTTCAAAGAATTAGTCAATCCAGTAAGAAGACATTATTACTTTTCAAAAATACCATCTGCATGTAGAAAGAGCTAGAAACTTAAAAGCAAATCATTTTCAATTTAATCAACTGAATGTTATTACATAGAAACTTCTGTTCTGCATACCTGATAATGTTTAGCCGCGATTTTCAGTCCTTCATCATTATCCAGGTTCTGTTCTGCTGCAATTTGGCTAGCTAAGGCTGCACAATTGAATAACACACAGCTCTTTTCATATCCTAAGCTTGCAAGAGCTGTAAAAAAATGAAGAAAAAAATGAAGACAACAGAAACAAGCTCCCAAACCTTTTTTTCACATTAAGTATGTTCAAATCTAATTAGATGCCAAACATTTTTCCAAAACACAATCCCTATAGCTTAAACTATTAAAAAACATACAATCATTTTCTTCCCTTTACACTTACTCTATTAGACTCAATGAAGTCATTCCCATGTGACTTGAATTCAAACACAATTTTTTAATTTTCCATCTCAAAAATTACTAGGGAAGGAACCACAACAAATATAAAGGGAACTGGTCGTTCTGGAGGACTGTGTGCTGAAAGGAAGTCAAATGATATGCATGATAGCCATCAATAATACAGTAAACCTCCAGGACTAGTGGAGGGAGGGAGAAAAAGAAAGATGTGTACCTGCCATGCAGGGCAGACGAAAATAGACATAAATGCACATAAACATAAAGGGACTGATATTGGAATGTTGTATGTCTGAATCTCAATAAGTATTCTGTAACTTTGTAATTAACAGTGATTCAGTTAAAAATGTTTTTTCAAAGTTTTTATCTTCTAACCAAATTTGAAACACTTCTTCAATACTACAAACCTAAGCCATCCCAGGGAAGCCAGAAGTGTGTAGGGCACTGGGACAGACCCAAATTTATCCCCAGAACCTTATATAGTCCCCCAACCTCAGAAGAGGTGACCGAGTGCAAGCCAGGAGCAAACCACGACCACCACCAGGACCAAGGTATTCAATCTCTGCTGGCATGACATGCGACCCCTCTGATCCAGCACTGAAGGGGGACCTTGTGTTCGTTGGCAGTACCAAGTTGAAGCAACACTATTGCACACACCCCAAGACACACACACACACACACACACACACACACACGTACAACTCCAAAAAGCATCAGTCACACTGAGTGCTTATGAAATGTGTACCCAAAGAAGCAAACACTGGATTCCCTTGAGCTGAAGCTCTGTTCGCTAACAGACCTTATATTCAATGTTGCAGCGTATTTTAGATGGGAAAAACAAATGTAATTTGTTTCTGGCATTATAAAATCACACAATATTCTAATAAATGTATAGGCTATGCTATATCATGGCATTATAAAATGACATTTAAGTACTGATATTTGCCTAATGAACTATCTATTCTTTTTTTGTTTGTTTGTTTTTGTTTTTGTTTTTGGGCCACACCCGGCGGTGCTCAGGGGTTCCTCCTGGCTGTCTGCTCAGAAATAGCTCCTGGCAGGCACGGGGGACCATATGGGACACCGGGATTCGAACCAACCACCTTTGGTCCTGGATCGGCTGCTTGCAAGGCAAACGCCGCTGTGCTATCTCTCCGGGCTCGAACTATCTATTCTTAATTATTTTTCTTGTACTTCTTTTTTTTTTTTTTTTTTTTTTTTGGTTTTTGGGCCACACCCTGTGACGCTCAGGGGTTACTCCTGGCTATGCGCTCAGAAGTTGCTCCTGGCTTCTTGGGGGACCATATGGGACACCGGGGGATCGAACCGCGGTCCGTCCTAGGCTAGCGCAGGCAAGGCAGGCACCTTACCTCCAGCGCCACCGCCCGGCCCTTTTCTTGTACTTCTTCCAAACGGTATTGAGTTAACTTATCTCACTGAAGTAGTAACAAATTCACCTTCTCACTCACCAATTTGTCACAGGAGCATTATAAATCCTTTTATGACCTGCCTCTCTCAGCATAATGCTCCCTTTGTCTCCAAACCTTTACTGTAAATATTCTAAAATAGACAATCCACATTTTTTTTTCATTTCCTCACTTTTGATACATCTGTCAGTCAGCAAACATGCACCTTGGCTTCTAGCCATGTCCTCGAAAAACGTTTCTCATTGACAGCAAACCCAGTGACTTATGTCTTGACCTCAACCACAATGACGCTGACCCAGGCTATTCCAAGCAGGAAAAACAGCAAATCACCTTGATGTTACTTATTACCTGGGGAGGGGAAAGGTCCGCACCCAGTGGTTCTGAGGACCAAACCCAGACTCCTACTCCTAAAGCATACACTTAGCTGTGCTCTCATTTGGACCCTTAAAGACATAGTAGAAATACTAATTCCAGTGTCATACTTGGCGTTCTGTATAAACACACCTAGCCTTGCTCTTTAAGCCCATGTTCTCCCTTGAGCATACCTTGCTTGCTTGCTTCAATAATTCTTTGCTTGCCCATTTCCATTCTACAGAAGCCTGTGTTCTCTCTTGAACACACACGTCTCCTTGTCCCTCCCCTCACATCTTTCTAAGTGGGTTTCAATAAAAACTATCTTGCATCTCAAAAATGAAGTAATTTTTTTGTTTTTTGTTTTGGGATCACACCCAGCAGTACTCAGGGGTTACTCCTGGCTCTGCACTCAGAAATCACTCTTGGCAGGCTCAGGGGACCATATGGGATGCTGGGAATCGAACCCAGGTCCATTCCAAGTTGGCCATGTGCAAGGCCTTACACTATGCTATCTCTCCAGCCCCTTAGATCATTTTTTTTTTAAACACACCTGTTAGAATTACTGTTGGCTACCGTGACCTGACTCAGTGGTTACTTTTGCAAAACTCCCTGCCATTTTTTCAGTGCTAAGTGCTGTCTGCTATAAGCCCCTAGCCAACAGGAAAAAGGCAACCATAAAAGTAATAAAGTAACTTCTCAGCCCAGGGGAGGAAGACACAGCCTGATACCATGGAGCCAAATAGCTCACATTCCTGAGTTAATAGCTAGACCCCATTGCCCTATGCAACAAAGCTTGCCCCACCATAAAACCTGCTGAGAGTTCCGGAAAGTGGTCTGCAGACCCTACCCAGGGTCATAGAGCAATTCCTTGAAAGCTGCTGATCTAGCAGGACTTGCAAGATTGTCTCACTGCCCTCCTCCCTTCTGGAAAATGATTTACTTTCTTTGTTTCCCCTAACCTATACTGGGCTTATACCTTATTTGGAATAATGAAGCAGTTTGCGGGCCAAACGAATGAGTGACATTGCCTTTTGCCTGCCCCCCTTTACCTTGTCTATATAAGAGAGTGCAAACTCATATTAAAACGCCTTTGAACAAAGTTTGGTCTTGGGCCATTTTTTACTAACCTCTTAGATTTTTACAGGTGCGGTTTTGATCTGAGCTACACAAAATAAAGGTGCGGCTGTCCGTAAGCCTCTCGACTGATCCCCGCTGGCCGGGCCCCCCTGGGGGGCTTGCAGGCACCTGCAAATTACCTCTAGAATTAGAGGTCTATAAGATCTCCGAAATTCTCCCATTCAATTCACTCTCTTTATTTTCCTAGTTTCTCAAGTGGCTGAAATCTTTCCTGAAGCTCATTCCCTCACATTGGCTTTCATACTTTTCCCAATCTAGAGTCTAGCAGAGGAGATCAATTTATTATAATTTAATGAGAACTTTTCTGAAATTAAATCTCTATTTCCAAATGCTACAAAGAAATTTTTTTCTTTCTCTTTTTTTTGGGGGATTGGGGGGTTGGACCACACCTAGCAACGGTCAGGGGTTACTCCTGGCTCTGTGCTCAGAAATCGCTCCTGGCAGGCTCGGAAGACCATATGGAATGCCAGGGATCAAACCCAGGTCTGTTAGTTAATGAACCTATAATCTGCAATATTTTAAATTGTATACATTGTATACAATATAATCTACAGTATTTTTAAATAGTTAACAGTCTTGGCAACAGAGATACAAAGTTATTCTAATTTGGTAACTAGGATAGTGACTGGCAGGCAGAGGCACTCTACAAATATATGAAAACTGATTAAAAATTGAAGCTTAAAAAAATAAAACATAGGGAGCCAAAACAATAGCACAGCAGTAGGGCATTTGCCTTGCACACAGCTGACCTGGGTTCAATTCCCGACATCCCATATGGTCCGCCAAGCCTGCCAGGAGCAATTTCTGAGCGCAGAATCAGGAGTCACCCCTGAGCACTGCCCGTGTGTCCCAAAACCCTCCCAAAGCATATAAAACATAGGAGGTAAAACAATAATACAGTGGGAGGGCATAATTCTTTTTTTTTTTTTTGTGGTTTTTTTTGGGCCACACCCAGGGGTGCTCAGGGGTTACTCCTGGCTGTCTGCTCAGAAATAACTCCTGGCAGGCACGGGAGACCCTATGGGACACCGGGATTCGAACCAACCACCTTTGGTCCTGATCGGCTGCTAGCAAGGCAAACACCGCTATGCTATCTCTCTGGGCCCGAGGGCATAATTCTTATAGAAGGCTAACTCAGATTCAATCTCTAGCACCCCATATGAATGCCCTGAAACCAAGAAGAGCATAATCCCTGAGCAGAGCCAAGTAAGCACTAGGCCAGCCAGGTGTGGCCCAAAACACAGGAAGTAAATTAAAAAATGTTTAAATAATAAAATGTAAAAGCTATGTTATTATTGTAGTTGCTGAATTCTGATCACTCCTGTAATACTTGGGGGAATGTCCATTTGCCAGATATCAACTCTGTCTAATAATGTGACTCTTTTTAAGTCATTGCCCTGGCCAGAAAAGACCTTTATCATATTCAAAACATAGAAGAGCAATTTTCAAAACCTGAAACAATGCCATGATTATACAGACTAATTACGTACCCAATTTTACAGATCCTCCAAAAAGTGATCCTTTGTCAAAAGCGTCTTTCCAGGTAAATGTCAGGCATATCTAGATAGAAAGAGAGAAAATTAAAAACTTAACTTCACAGACCTCATTACATCCTGAGTATCTTTTCCAAGAAACATATATAGTGAGAAAAGGATGAACATTTCAACCTACTAAAACATCATTTTTCTCTATTCCTGGACCATAGTATTTTTCAATAAAATACTGGCACAGAATTAATGCAAAGACCACAGTGACTTTGTAATTGTATCAATATAGTTTCCTCAAAAACATACTGCATTTCTCACCTTTATAAACAAGCACTTAATGACTATAAAGTCAGCCAAGAGAAGCAAGAGCAAAAATACTAGCGGTATCCATGAAGATAAAAATTACAATTATTCGGGGCCAGGAAGGTGGCGCTAGAGGTAAGGTGTCTGCCTTGCAAGCGCTAGCATAGGACCGACCGGACCGCGGTTCAATCCCCCGGTGTCCCATATGGTCCCCACAAGCCAGGGGCAATTTCTGAGCGCATAGCCAGGAGTAACCCCTGAGCGTCAAACGGGTGTGGCCCAAAAACCAAGAAAAAAAAATTACAATTATTCTATGATGACAGAAGTAGAAAATTTCCCCCTGGACAATGGGTCTAGATATTGATTTATTTCTTTATTTGGTTGATGATTATGTATCTACTTTGTGAAAATTCAAGCTATATGTGAGAAATGTTCACGATTCTGTTTATGTTATGTTATATAAACAAGTTTAAATATAACTTTAAAAAATACACCTTAACTCTACTTCTAAAATATGTACATCTGAAGATGAACAAGAACTTAGTCTTAAATTATGCATTTAAATCCAACTTTTTAAAAAAATTTTAATGCTGAATTATAAAAATTCTCAAAGACAAAAAAATTAACAAAAATATGAGGGGCTGGATGGCACAATGGGTAGGGCATTTGCCTTGCAAATGACTGACCTTGGTACAATCCCTGGCATCCCATATGCCAGGAGTAATTTCTGAGCTCAGAACCAGGAGTAACCCCAGAGCATCACCAGGTATAACTCCCCCCCCCAAAAAAAAAAGAAAAATAAATAAATAACCTCCATATACCTCACAGTACCAATTAATTTTATAAATTGTCATTGGTTTATCCACTCTCCTCCTTCTCTGCCTCCTGCTTTTTGCCAAATTGGGGGAAGAGGCTTTGGTCACACTAGCAGTATTCAGGGGCTACTCCTGGTTCTGTGCTCAGTGGTCACTTCCTGGGGCTCAGAAGACCAAATGCAATAAAAATAAAATAAAACCTGTTTCAGTCACATGAAAATAAAGTCCTTTAACCCCTGTATCATGTTTCTAGACCCTACATACAAATTTTTTCCTAAAGTATTTCAAAACAAATGTAATTTTACCTATAAAAATACCATCAACACAAGAAAGGTTAAAGGAGAAAAACAGTACAATCCCCTAGGAACTCCAAAGGATACTTCCTAGGGGAGGGATGTTGGGCGGGATGGACAAATTCCCCTTTCTGCATGAGCTACAGTAACTAAAGGCCGCCACCTATATTCTCTGTCAGAAATAGCCCAGCTCTGCAACTGAATCTTATCAAACTTCCAAGCCATTAGATTTGTTTTAGATCTATAAATCCAGGACACCTCAACATCTTACAGTAGTGTCAGCCCAGAAGTATCACAAGAAATCTGATGGAACAGTTACATAGTGAGCTACAACCTCAGTGAACCTAAACAGTAGCATAGAAGGCTCAACAAGCACCACAGCCCAATAAATCCTTAAACTCTGACTTTCGTAACACCGTGGTGAGATATAACAATCATTTAAATTGACATGTGTCAATCTAAGTTTTGACAATTCCATTTATCTTTGTATTGTAACAAGCCATCTAATGTAAATGTTTCCCTGCATGGAGGTAGGCAATAGTGGGAGATGGGAGACTGGGGACAATGGTGAAGAAAAGGAGAACGTCAACTCGTGGTGGGTTTGGTGTTTGAATATGTATTTATTATTATAAAGAACTCGGTAAATCACAGCGGTAGAATAAAATTTAAGGGGGGAGAATGTTTAAAGTGTTCATCATATTTCAACATTTTAAAATTTAGAAACATGACACTCATTATAATCTTTAAGCAAGTCTCCCAAGAAAAGTATAAAAACTCATCAGCTGGGGTCAAAGCATTAGTAAAGCAGGTAGGGCATTTGCCTTGCACGTCACCAACCCAGGTTTGATCCCTGGCATCCCTGACTAACGCCTGAGTGCAGTGCCAGGAGTAAATCTCTGAGAACCACCAGAGGCCCAAAATCAAAAAACTTTTTATAAAAAAATAAAATCAACATTTTCAGTATCTACTATTTGCAATTTTATATAAACATAATTTGAGCCAAAAATTCTTAAAAAACCTAAAATTTTCTGAATGGTATGATTTTCCTAGTTCTATAAGAACTAAGTGCAAGGAAATCATACGTTACATTAAGTCAATAACCCTATTAATAAAAACATGCATTTTAAAATAAATAATGCATCCCATCCTCTATATAAAATATATCGGCGGTCCTCTAACTACAGCCAGCAGGCCACATATTGTATTTGTTCCCGTTTTGTTTCTTCACTTCAAAATAAGATATATGCATAGGAATTTGTTCATAGTTTTTGTTTTTACTACAATGCAGCCCTCCACTGTCTAAGAAACAGTGAACTGGCCCCCTGTTTAAAGTTCTGAGGACCACTGAACTACATGAAAGTAATAGAAATTACAATATGATTCCCGAGACTTCTCAAAACAATTTATATAAAATTTATATTTTACAATCTACTTTAAAATTTATATTTATTTAAAATTCATATAAAAGTCTTTAATTTATCAAATTCCATAAAAACCTAAAATAGGACAGAGTGTCAGTGCAGGAATTAGGATCCTTGCCTAGAGGACAGGAACCATAGTACAACGAACAGGTAGGGAGCTGGCCTTCCCTTGACTGACAAATTTGATCCTCTACAGCAATATGGTCCCCCAAGTCTGTCAGGATTAAGCCCTAAGCAGTGCTGGGTGTGGCCAAAAATAAAAGATGCTCGCCTTGCGTGTGGACACACCTGGTGCCACATATGGTCCTCTGAACACCTCCAGGAATAGCCACACCTTTACACAACTGGTATGACCAAAACCTCAAAACCACCCAAAATAAACGAATACCATTTTTTTTGGGGGGGGGGGGGTGTTTCAGCCACACCTGGTGACGCTCAGGGGTTATTCCTGGCTATGCGCTCAGAAATCACTCCTGGCTTGGGGGACCATATGGGACTCGGGGGAATTAAATTGCAGTCCATCCTAGGTTAGCATGTGCAAGGCAAATGCCCTACCACTTGCACCACCGCTCGGCCCCAAAAGTATCACCATTTTATTTAATAAAACCATGGGTAAGGAGAAAAGAAAAGAGGAGGAAGCAGTGACAGTGGCTAAGGATGTGGTTCAATTTGTAAAGCAGATGACTTACTTAGAGGTGTCAATGCCTACACTTGATCCCAGATAATCTCGTGTTCATGCTCTAACATTCTCACAACTTGTATAAATTCATGTATATCTGAATGTATAAAAATATGTGATATACTTACGCATGCTCACATCTAATAAAGCAACTGTAAAAAAATAATACCATGGTGGAAAGAAATGGGTGATTTACTATATACACATTTTAAACAAATTAAAAGTAATGACTTACTTGATTTTCAGAAAATGGGAATTTGGGTTCAATGGAACAGATCTGATCATAGTATCTAAAAAACAGAAAAAAAGTTTAAATTACCGAACCTAAATATTACACACATCTACATAAACACAACTGGGTAAAAAGTATACTAGAATTACTCATGCTTGCTTTGAGGGGCCCACAAACCAAGTCCAATCATTTTAAAATAAATGAACAATCTATAAATGTAAGTTATGAAAAATGCATACCAAAAAATGCTAAGCAAAAGACTCCTACCACCAAAGAAATACATTTATCAACTATTCTGATAGATGTAAACTAATGTCTCCTCCACCAAAGAAAAGCCCTTGGGGAGGGGGGCTGGATGGCTTTGGAACAAACCTGGTGATGCTGAGGGGACCGGAAGGATGTGTAGTTATTTTTAGCGATGTTTCTAAAAACCTATGGGTACCATGAACTGAACCCAAGACTCCAACATGCAGAGCATGGTCAACAGCCCTTTGGACTCCCCAGCCTTCTTGGGTCTGTTGGGCACTGGTGGCCCCCATTACCACCAAGGTGGCCTATGATGTAAATCACATGCTTGGACTGAAGCTACTTCAGTTGGAGCTGAAGCAACTGTCCTGTTGGCTAAGAATTTCCAGTGGGACAACGCAAACCACCTGAGGCTCTCCTGAAAAGGCAAAAATACTGGTCTGATAAGGCCAGAGTAAGAGGAGAACGATAGGGTGCTTGCCTCACTCAGTCAACCCAGGTTTCATCAGAGGATCAACTACATATGATCCCCGAGCCCACCAGGAGTAATTCCTAAGCACAAAGTCAAGAAAGCATTGGCACCAGGTGTGGCCCCAAATCCAAAATGAATAAAAACATGTTGACAAGACATTGTCAAACACAATGTTTGAGTGTCTTTGACTATCTCCAACACAACTAATTTTGCAGAGCTACCACCTTTTCTTTCGTTTAAGCAATTAATTCAAATGTTTCTAAATCAAGCTCCTTGTTTTCTTTTCTCCTATACAGCTGCCAAATTAGTATAAGTACCTTCTCACCAGGATGAAGTGTAGACTAGCAAGGGATGGGTATGTGTAGGTATGTGTGCTAACATTTCCTACATGTGAATGTTGAGAGCCCAGAAGCCTAACACCACAACAAGAAGCACACCTAATGCACAAAGAAACATTAGTTCTGCATCAAAAAGAGCCAGAGCCCCTTAGAGAACGAAATAGCTGACTCCACAGCTGAACTGAAGCAATTCAAGATTCAAGCCCGAAACATTCTATTATGCCAGAAAAGTTAGGAAAGCACTTGAGGGGCCAGAATAGTCGAGCAGGTAAGGTCCTTACCTTGCAAGCAGCTAACCAGGGTTCAATTTCCAAACACCACATATGGTCATGGTGACATCACATGCCAAGAGCAATCCCTGAGCACAGAGCCAGGAGTAATCCCTAAGCAACATATACCACCAACAAACACCAAAAACCAAAACAAAAACCAAAACAAAAAAAAAAACAACTAGAAAAATGAAGACATCAAAAAGAACATAGGCATTCATTTTAAAGAGCATCTAAAGGGGGGGCCGGGCGGTGGCGCTAAAGGTAAGGTGCCTGCCTTGCCTGCGCTAGCCTTGGACGGACCGCGGTTCGATCCCCTAGTGTCCCATATGGTCCCCCAAGCCAGGAGCAACTTCTGAGCACATAGCCAGGAGTAACCCCTGAGCATTACCGGGTATGGCCCAAAAACCAAAAAAAAAAAAAAAAAAAGAGCATCTAAAGGGGGCCGGAGAGATAGCCTGGAGGTAGGGCATTTGCCTTACATCCAGAAGGACAGTGGTTCGAATTCCGGCATCCCATATGATCCACCGAGCCTGCCAGGGGCGATTTCTGAGCATAGAGCCAGGAGTAACGCCTGAGCACTGCTGGGTGTGACCCAAAAACCAAAAAAAAAAAAAAAAATAGTAATAATATATACATATATATATAGAGATAGATAGATACAGAGAGAGAGAATGAGAGAAAGAGAGGGAGAGAGAGAGAGAGAGAGAGAGAGAGAGAGAGAGAGGGAGAGAGAGAGAGAGAGAGAGAGAGAGAGAGAGAGAGAGAGAGAGAGAGAGCGCATCTAATGGGGCCCAAGCATAAATAGCACAGCAGATAGGACATTTGCCTATCATGCAGCCAACTCAGGTTCAATCCCCAGCATCTTATATGGTCACCCCAAGCCTGCCAGAAGTAATTTCTGAACCAAGAGTAACCAGAAAGACCCGGGTGTGGCCAAAAAAATAAAAAAAAAAATAAAAAAAAAAAGAGCTTCTACTAAGCAAGTCAAGAATAATTTAAACCAAAATAAAATAAGAACACTTTATTTTCTAAAGTAAATAGAGCTCAACCCTACTAAAAATTGCCAACATACACAGGTGTAGGAAAGAACCAGGTTTTCATCATAGCATGTTATCTGATTCATGTAAGATACACAACTGATAACAAAATATGAAAGTTTCATGGAAATAGATCACACAAAATAGAATACGACACATGTCTAATAATTGCCAAAAAAAAAAAAAAAACCACTAGTAAATATACTAATCAATGATAAAGAAACCTGTCAGATAACATCTTAGCCAAGTGAGGTTATAACATCAATGGAATGAATCAACATCATGTTCTCTCTCACAGACACTAGAAAGAACACAGCAACTAGTTTGGTAGCTAGTTCTACTATCTCACAAGTACGTACTCGCCAAGAGTGCCAAGACTGACTGGGCTGGGAACTAGCTCCAGTGGCAGAGTACATACGAAAGGCTCTGAATTAGATCCTTGTGCACTGTGAACACTGCCAGTCAGTTCTCAAGGCCCTGTACTTTGCAGGGTGTGTCCCGAGTGACTGACAAGCTCCACCAGCCTGAACACCACCAATTAACTCCAAGCCTAGCTCTGCTGTTTGGCTCCAGACCCTCAGAAAAGTGTGGCCTCTATTTATTAAGAAAAAAAATTTAATATCAAGGACATGGCAAACAAGAATATTTGAGTGACTTAAAACAACCCTAAATTTGAATCTTTCTTTTTCTCTCAGGACCACAGAGTGTGGCCCAATATACAAATTAAGAAAAAAAAGTGCCGGAGAGATAGCATGGAGGTAAGGCATTTGCCTTTCATGCAGAAGGACAGTGGTTCGAATCCCAGCATCCAATATGGTCTCCCGGGCCTGCCAGGAGCGATTTCTGAGCATAGAGCCAGAAGTAACCCCTGAGCGCTGGCCAGGGTGTGACCGAAAAACCAAAAAAAAAAAAAAAAAGGAGCACCACTGGAATTATTTTGCCCGCGTGGTAACGCTAAAGGTAAGGTGTCTGCCTTGCGAGCCCTAGCCTAGGACGAATCATGGTTCGATCCCTCGGCGTCCCATATGGTCCCCCAAGCCAGGGGCGACTTCTGAACGCATAGCCAGGAGTAACCCCTGAGCGTCACCAGGTGTGGCCCAAAAACCAAAAAAAAAAAGAAAGAAAAAAAAGTCAGAGGCTGGAGCACAGTGGTAGGGCATTTGCCTTGCATGTGGCCGACCCATGTTTGAGACCCCGCATCCCATATGGTCCTCCAAACCTGCCAGGAGTGATTTCTGAGCAGAGCCAGGAGAACTCCTGAGCGCCGCTGGGTGTGGCCCAGAAACAACCAAACAAATAGAAAAGAAAAAAAGTAAGACGTGGTGGTATACTTAAGTTACCCTAACCCAGGGGTCTGCAACCTTTAATTTAAGGCAGAAAGAGCCACTTGGACTCATTCCCAAAGGAAAAAAAATAACCTGGGAGCCGCAAAACCACCGAGACATTTAAAACTAATGTAGCACTGCATACATTGTTTCTTATCTTAAAGCTAGATACAGGATCATGCAGTTAGCTGTCTGAACTGAAGAAAAAAAGAACTTTTTCACTTAACAATGTAAAATATATTTGTGCCAATTAACAGCCAATTAAAATATTTAACTGATACTGCTTCCAGCCCCCTGCGATAGATCCTGTTGTCAGAGCCACTGCAAAGCTTCCAAAGAGCCACAAGTTTCCGACCACTGCCCTAACTAACCCCACTAAAAAAGCAGGGAGAGAGAAGAGAAAAGAGGGAAGGGAAAAGAAGAGTTGCAAGTTTTAAGAAACGATACACAGAAATGATTCAAGATAGACGGTTGGTTTCTGCAACAGCCTTAGTGCCCAGGAAGTTCTGGCATTTACGCTTAGGGAAATTTAAGAAATAAAATAAGCAAACGAAGTTCAAAAGTTCTCAGCAGAACACCATCAGAACCACTCCCAGAAATCTGCCTGCTTCGGTGGCATTTGTCAAAGGAGTTTCCTTCTAAACAACAGCTGGTTTAACTTCATAATAGAACCATTTTTACCTAATCTGATCTTGATATCAAGGGGTCTTCTCCAGGCCGCTACAGTTACAGTCGCCTTTTTTGCCAAGAAGCAACCCTCTCCCCAATCCATACTCAAGGATGGCTTTGCCCTCTGAGGTATGGAAAAGTGAAAGCCACTTGAGCAGTCACTCAAACCAGGCCATTCAATTCGCCTATTTCTCCCCATGGTAAACAGAGACAGCAAGAGGCCAGCTGAATCAGAGACCTGCCCGTGAGCGGTCTTACTCTGGCATTAGGATGGGTATCCTCACCCAGAAAGACCGAGCAACACAGGGCCCACTATCATTAGAGATCACCGCCAGGCTCCACTTGTCCACTTCTCCCAACAGGGCAGCGGGTGGTCTCCAATGACCAGGAAAGAGGCAAAACTGAACATTTCACATACTGGCCTTGGACAAACTCATCTCCCACTTGCATGCTAACATGCGTCCGTGTTAGACACGTTCTATGGGCCCAGCTTACAAGGTACGGGTGTGGTTGTCAATCCCTATTAATACAGTTTTTAAGTTGGGGGGCTTGATGCCACACCCGGCAATGCTCACTGGCAGTTCCTCCTGGCGGTGCTGGAGTGGAGGTGGGAACGCAACCTAGGCTGGCCAGTGTGCAAAGCAAGCTCCCAGTCATGTGGTAGCTTTGAAGTCTACTAGTGCAGGGGAAAGTTCGCAGCGGCTTCCCACAGCTAGGCGGCGGGGCAGACGGCACCACTCCTCCTGTCCTCCGGGGCAAGCTGGCAGGAGACGCCCCAGAAGTAGCCCAGGCAGGGCCGGCTTGGTGGTGAACTTCGGAAAGTGACTCACAGGCTGGGCCTTGCGAGGGCAGGAGAAGTGACCCGACCCAACCCGATGGCCCATTCCTTTGGGGCCTCCGGGCCTCCCACTCCTCTCCCTCACCCTCACCCTGACGGCCCCCATCCCTCGCATAGGGGTTAGTAAACTGGAAGGAGGAAGCAGGCAGGGGCTCTAGGCCCAGCAGGGCCTGACCTCAACCCTCTGCGCGTGGGTGGAGCACAGTGGCCTGTGGGAGGCGGGGACAGGAAGAACAGGGACCACACCTAGGAGGGGGGGACCCCTCGAGGCAGGGTGGTGTCCCGAGGGGGAAGGGGAAGGGGTGGGAAGGGGATAGAAGGTGTAGGAGAGGGAGAGGGGATAGGGGAAGGGGTAGAGAGCATGGGGTAGGAAGAGGGGGATAGGATAAGGGAGGGGATAGGGGGGAGGAGAGAGGGGAGAAGGGGAGAGGAAATGGAGGGAGGGGGATAGGAGATGGGGAGGGAATGGGGAGGGGGATGGGATGAGGGAGGGGACGGGGGGGGGGGGCAGAGCTAAGGGGAGAGGGAGGGGGATAGGAGACCAGGAGGGAGTAGGGAAAGGGGTGGGGAAGGGAATAGGGGAGGTGGATAGGGGCATAGAAAGGGGAGGGAATGGGGGGGGGATAGGTGAGGGGAACAGAGGTTAAAGGGGGAGGGGAGGGAGTGAGGGGTGGGGGATGGAGAAAGGGGAGAAGGGAGGAGATGGGGAGGGGTAGAAGGAGGGGCAAGAGGGAGAGGGTGGGGGTAGAGGAAGAGGCGCTAGGAGACAGGGAGGGAGGAGGAGAGGGGTCGAGGATGGGGGAGGGAACAGAGGGGAGGGGAATAAGAGATGGGGAGAGAGGAGGGGTAGGGGGAGGGATAGGGGATAGGAGAGGAGGAGGGGTTTGGGGTGGGGGATGAGATGGGGAGGGAGGGCGGGGGAGGGAATCGAGGGAGGGGATAGGAGATGGGGAGGGGTGTGGGATGGGGGATAGGAGAGGGGGAGGGAGGGGAAAAGGAAGGAGGGGAGGGGGGAAAACAGGAGATGGGGAGGGAGGAGGGGAGGGGATAGGAGAGGGGGAGGGTATGGGGGAAGGGATTGGGGGGAGGGGGAATAGGAGAGGGGAAGGGAGGGTGGGGGAGGGAATCGAGGGAGGGGATAGGAGATGGGGAGGACGTAGGGGAGGGGTGTGGGATGGGGGCTAGGAGAGGGGGAGGGCGGGGAGGGAATAGGAGAGGGGGAGGGGAGGGGGGAGGGGGAGGGCGGGGGAGGGAATTGAGGGAGGGGAAGGAGTAGGGGAGGGGTGTGGGATGGGGGATAGGAGAGGGGGAGGGGATTGGGTGGGGAGAAAGGGGGGATGGGCGGGGCACATGATGGGGGAGGGAAGGTGGGCGTGGCCGGCCGGGTCGGGTCGGGGGCGTGTCCCTCCGCGCGTCGGTCCGTCCGTCCGGCGCCCCCGTCCCCGCCCCCGCCCCCCGCACCTGAGCATGGGCTCGAGCGCGGCGTCGTGCTTGTCGAGCGGCCTCCCGAGCGCGGCGCGGCGCAGCTTGCTGAGCTCCTCGGCGGCGCGGCAGTACTGGGCCTGCTCGTCGCCGCCGCTCGGGTAGGTCTGCTGGATGAACTTGACGAGCGGCTTGGCCAGGTCCACCTCCGACGTCTTCTTGAGCTGCACCGACACGAACGTGGCCATGGCGCCGGCGGGGCGCGGGGGGCGCGGGACGGGACGGAGCGGGCGGGCGGCGGGGCGGACGGGCGGACGCGGCCTCCGCCGGCGCGGCCCTGGCTGGTCACTTCCGGGAGCTGCCGCGCAGGCGCGCTGACCTCGCGGCGCACGCGCGGGCGCGGCGTCACGTGACGCGGGGGCGGGCGCTGTGGCTGCGCGACCCGGGGGCGGGCCCTGTTGCTACGCGACCCGGGGGCGGGCCCTGTGGCTACGTGGCCTGGGCGGGGCTCCGAGCGGTTCACCTGGCTCTGGCCCTGCGGGCTGGTCTCACCTTTGGCGCGGTTCTTGTCCTGGTGCGTGTGACAGATAGGCCAAAGCCTGCTTGTGAAAACACTTGAGAGAAGGCTTTTCCACTAAGGTGAACTTAAATTACTACCTGAGACTGGAGGAAGTGTTCAAAAAATGACCAGGGAGAAACTCCAACAGAGGATGCCAGGCCCTGGAAGCCTATCTCAAGGTGTTTTTGTGCAAGGGCACAGACACTTTTTTCATAAAAAAAACAATCACAAGGCACACCCCCATTACAAAATGTTAAAAAAAAAATTAAAATTTTAAAATGTTAAAAAAAATTAAAATTGGGGCCGGGCGGTGGCGCTGGAGGTAAGGTGCCTACCTTACAAGCGCTAGCCAAGGAACGGACAGCCGTTCGATCCCCCGGCGTCCCATATGGTTCCCCCAAGCCAGGGGCGATTTCTGAGCACATAGCCAGGAGTAACCCCTGAGCGTCAAACGGGTGTGGCCCAAAAACCAAAAAAAAAAAAAAATTAAAATTAAAAAAGATTAAACTCTATGCCTATATTGACTCTATAGAAAGTAATTCTCTTGAATAGGAACCCAACACAAATCGTTAAATTCACTTTTATTATGAAATAATCTAATGATTGGTCTATTTGTGAGCCGAAGCCGCATATGACAGATAAAATTGGAATTTTTTTCCCACGACTCACTAGTTGAAAAACGCTGATCTAGGCTGTCTCATGCTCAGGGAGTTGTCAAAAACTAGTAGAGGAGTGAGATTAAACTTGGAAGCATAAGCACACATCTGATCCTTAAAAATCTTGGTAGATCAAACGAAATAATATTCTGGAGGAATGGCAGAGACTAGAATGGACCCCTAAGCAATAGTGACATGATACAATCAGTCAGGTACTGTATCTCTTGAAGGGATGAGGTATGCAGTATCTTTTATGATATACTCCTTTCCATACACGCAGCCAACAAGTTTGATCTCTAGTACCACATAATTAACTCTCCAAGCAATATCAGGTGTGACCCAAACACCCCCATCCCAAATAATAAAATAAATAGTTCTTGCCCAACCAATACACTTATTCACCAAAATCTCACAGATACCAATATACTCCAGGCCAAAATAAAAGTGTTTTTTTTAACTTGAGTTTGAAGCAGGGAGGCAAAATAGGTAATTTTCTTGCTAATTAAATTTGAAGTTAAGTTTGAAAATACTTTTTATCCATTGGGCTGTAAAAGGCACATGGTCCAGTAATTGCCTTAGTCCTACCCAGCTGGTGTCCAACACTGTTGTATTACATAATTAACGATGGTGCTGGATGGCGGTGAATTTCTCTCTGTGCCATTCCAGGCCACGTGGCTCAGCAACCTCCATGCAGTCGGCGAGTCCCAGGCCCAGGTGAAATCACTCACTCACAGTGAGGCGTCAGGAAGCATCATCTTTATTCAAGCATCATCTTTATTCAAGCCCTAGCCACCACGTGTGTGTGGCCTATTCATAACCTTTCAAGCACAGCAATATTTTGCTAGCCCTGCATCTTATTTTCTGTTAGCCATCTTCCCTTTGAGAGCCCACCAGGGCCAAAAGGCAAAAAGCCCCCTAATCCTCCCAGGAATGGGCCGGGCTTTGCAGGTAAAGTCACACCTATTATCCGGTTCCCAAGACCCCTCCCAGAAATGGGTGGGTCTCAGATAAGTACCCTACACAACACCTGATCAAAATCATCAAAGATCATATAAGTCGGCCTAGACCATAAATGCCAAACCACCCAACAGAATGATTAGCAAAGTAAGTGTCTCTTCGATGTAGAGAGGTAATACAAGAAAGAGTTAAAACACTTTCCTTACATGCAGCCAACACAAGTTTGATCTCTAGCACCACATGATTGACTCTCCAAGCACTACCACGTGTGACCCAAACACCCCCATCCCAAAAAATAAAATAAATAGCTCTTGCCCAACCATTACAATTATTCAGCAAAAGCTCACAAATAACAATATTATTGCACATATACCCAACAGCAATTCCTATACCAGACAAGTGAAAACCATAAAAATTGGAGAAGAGGATGACAGTAGACTAAAGAGGTGGTTCTACTGAATCAGCCAAAAAATATTTTTGTTTTTTAATTTTTGTTTTTGCTTTTTGGGCCACACCCGGCGGTGCTCAGGGGTTCCTCCTGGCTGTCTGCTCAGAAATAGCTCCTGGCAGGCACGGGGGACCATATGGGACACCGGGATTCAAACCAACCACCTTAGGTCCTGGATAGGCTGCTTGCAAGGCAAACGCAGCTGTGCTATCTCTCCCGCCCCACAGCCAAAGAAAAAGTTTCATGTGATTAGTGATACTTCATAATGCTGAAGAATAAAGTTACCCAGAAAACACAGTTGCCATATCTGTAATTAGCCAGGTTCATAGGCTCACTATCCTCTAAAGAGATGCAAACCAAGCTGTGAAAATTATGGGTTCACCAGCCACACAGCTCGCAGCTGGCAATTTCAGCTCTCAATAAGAGAAGAATACCAAGTTTGGACTCTGCCGAGGCCATTTCTGCTGCTCCCATCATCTGCAATCGCCACTTGGTCAATGGCCCTTCTTCACCACTTTTCAAAGATCCTCTGCAAAGACATCAATCTGACCAAAACTCGAGATAGGCCAGTATTTGGGCTGACATGACCAGGACTTGTTTGGGGTGAGTGAAGCCACACCTTCCCCCGACCTTGTCAAACTTCTAGAAGGCCTGGCAGCAAAAAACAGCAACAAAAGCTGCAGTATCAGCAGTAGAGCTTGGAATTCCTGGACCTCATAACTATACGACAACTCCAATTTTTTAATACTGCCATCCTTATAGGAACGCCTCAATATAGATGCCAATGAGTACCGGAAGCCACCTAATTTTCAGAAACAAAAGAAGTAATAATGATCAACTAGCAACAAGAGCTTACTAAATTTCTGACAATGATTTAATTACTTCATTGCAAGGTACAATCATTTTCACAAATTTTCTTGTACTTTTTTTTCTTTTCTTATTTTTCATTTTTAATAATTTCCCTCCCACTTTCCTGGAAACAAATGTATTATGACCAACAATGTAAATTCTCTTAATAAAGTCATAAAGTAATTTATAATTTTTTAAATAATAAAATTATCCAGAAAGAGCCAGAATTGTGTTCGGTGGTCGAATATATCTTACATGTATCGTTCCTAACTTTGATCCTCAATATTGCCCCAAAATGTGTCATTAATAGCTATAATTAAATTGAAGGCAAGGGATGGCCCTCTTAGTGCATCAGGCAGCACGTCAGTCTCATATATTGAAGGCAAGGAGATAGTTCAGACATCAGAAACACATAACATGTCCTACACCACACCACCAGCCCTCAACCTGGTTAGCAGTATGTCGCAGGAAGTGACTCTGCCCCATGAACAGTGCTTGAGAGACCCTCTCCCAAAATATTTTGAGGTCAATGTATACAATAAACCAAAATACCTATTCAACAAATAGCATCACAACCACTATCAACACAGAGAGACTCGCACATAATAACGTCATAGCTTTAATGACATTTGTGAGTAGTTAAGAGAGTAAAAAGGGGGCCCGGAGAGATAGCACAGCGGTGTTTGCCTTGCAAGCAGCTGATCCAGGACCTAAGGTGGTTGGTTCGAATTCCGGTGTCCCATAGGGTCCCCCGTGCCTGCCAGGAGCTATTTCTGAGCAGACAGCCAGGAGTAACCCCTGAGCACTGCCGGGTGTGGCCCAAAAGCCAAAAACCAAAAAAAAAAAAAAAAAGAGAGAGTAAAAGGGGCCGGGCGGTGGCGCTGGAGGTAAGGTGCCTGCCTTGCCTGCGCTAGCCTAGGACGGACCGCGGTTCGATCCCCCGGCGTCCAATATGGTCCCCCAAGAAGCCAGGAGCAACTTCTGAGCGCATAGCCAGGAGTAACCCCTGAGCGTCATAGGGTGTGGCCCAAAAACAAAAAAAAAAAAAAAAAAAAGAGAGAGTAAAATGGAACATTTCCCAGGAATGATCCAAAGATAATACATATGGAAACAAGGTAGGCAGGATGTCCTCCAACTGCTGTAATCACCTGGGTCCAAGGCCTCGGTGTTGCTCCTGATGCCCCTCACCCGCCCCAAAGATCCCAGGTGGGCCAGAGAATAGCCAGAGGGAATAGTCCACCAGCTAATTTATTGTACTCGGATAGTGGGCTGAAGGTGACCGAGGAGCCAACGATCAGCAGCAAGACGCGGATTGTCCACGTCCAGTCCCGCCTCACCTAGGCCAGGACCATCCACTGGAGAGCAGTGTGAGTGGACGTGGCCTCTACATCGAGATCCCAAGCAAGGACAGCTTCGCAGCGCTGCTGGACTTTGCCGAGGAGCAGCTGCAGGTCAAGCACGTCTTCATCTGCTTCCCCAAGAACCGGGATGACCGAGCTGCCCTGCTCCGGACCTTCAGCTTCTTGGGCTTTGAGATTGTGAGTCCCGAGCACCCCCTTGTCCCCTAGAGACCTGACGCTTGCTTCATGGCCTACCCAATGGAGAGAGAGTCCTGGGGCGAGGAGGAGTAGGGACCGCGTGCCCCTTCTCCAATGCCCGCACCCCCTGCAGGCACCCCAGGCCCACACTTTCCCGGGTTTGGTCGCATGTTGTGATTGTGCAAATAAACGCTCCAAATTAGCCCGCTAGTTCTCCACGTTTAATATTGTGTTTGTGATACTGAAGTATTTGTTTTAATTCTGAATAAAAGTTTCTATTTAAAAAAAATGATGTGTAAAACAAACCTCATTCTGAGAGTTGTGGCCTCCTGCAAATTATAGGGCAGACGAAAGTATAGCTGTCTGTCTTCCACTTCATGGTAGACAGTACGCTATGAAAATGAATACTTGCCTTAGGGAATTGGTGATTCAACAGCCACCTGAGGCAATAGTAATAAAACAAGGAGTCTTACACATTAGAAGTGGTGAGTTCTTTCATCTTCCTTTTAGTTTTTTAGGGACCTGATAGCTAGATCCCCATACTTTGGGTTTGATAGGACTCCACTGTCCTGTCCACCTATACTCTGACCAGTCATCTAGCCCAGTATTTGTCATCCAGTGGTAATTTTGCTCCCTGGGACATAGTTAACATTGTCCGGGAACCTTGCTGACTGTTGCAGTTTTGGGAAAGGAGGAATGATAGTGGGTATTCATCTCTAGAGGGAAGGAGTCCCTAGGGAGTCTAGCAGGAGGAGGTTTGGCAGGCCCCGGCCATGCCAGAGGCCTGCTTGACCAGGTCGGTGAGTTGGGTCCCTTGGTGGAGTTTGAAGGTACCCTAGGCCTTCCCCCATTATCCATTCAGCTCCTTAGGGAGGGTCTGGGTGGGGCTCTGAACGTCTGGCCTCCCAGCTTCTTGAAGGATCTCTCCTTTCTTGGAGCCGGGAGTCTAGCAGGAGGAGGTTAGGCAGGCCCCGGCCATGCCGGAGGCCTGCTTGACCAGGTCTAGTGGGGGTGCGGGACTTGGGTAACCCAGCACCCCTCTACTGCCTTGCTCCAGATCTCCAGGGCTTCCCCGGGCCATGTGCCTGGGCAGGCCGGTGAGTTGGGTCCCTTGGTGGAGCTTGAAGGTACCCTAGGCCTTCCCCCATTATCCAATCAGCTCCTTAGGGAGGGTCTGCGTGGGGCTCTGAACTTCTGGCCTCTCACCTTCTTGAAGTCACTGGTAATCTCTGTCCAGTCTATATTTTCAGAAGGCCCGCGCGCACAAGAAACATTAATAGTACTCACACAAGAAACATTAATAGTACTCACTATCATTGAATTATATGTATGCAGAATGTCCATTTTGTATTCTGCCTTTTGCATACCCCTTTATAAGTTCATATTTCTCTTTAACTTCTTTTTTTTTTTTTTTTTTTTTTTTTTGGTTTTTGGGCCACACCCGGTAACGCTCAGGGGTTACTCCTGGCTATGCGCTCAGAAGTCGCTCCTGGCTTGGGGGACCATATGGGACGCCGGGGGATCGAACCTCGGTCCGTCTCCTAGGCTAGCGCAGGTAAGGCAGGCACCTTACCTCCAGCGCCACCGCCCGGCCCCTCTTTAACTTCTTTAATTCCTATCATCATTACTCCTCATTTACCCTTTCTAACTTAAGTACTGTAGAGTCCTAAGTCACAGACTAAAGTGGTGCCCTGGAGTTAACACCCACCCAACTATTTTAAAAGGCATAAAAAAGACACTTATATGTTTTCAACATTTTATGGGTGTTTTCTTTGACGTCTATAAACTTTTGCTGAATATTTTCTTATACAGTGACGATCCCCCCCCCCCCCATGTTTTTTATCTTCTCTTTGTGAACTGCTCAATATGGAATTTGGTGTGAAAGAATCCCTCAGTTTAATACTTATTTTGAACCAAGTCATGGGTCTTTTTGGTAATATTCTTATGCCCCCACATGGCTTTATTTCTTGTTTGCTTAGGCACACTAAAATGGGAAAATACTATACATACCAATAGGTTCTTATCTAATAGAGATGGGAACACACAAATCTTGTGGTGCAATGAGACCTTACACCCTGAACATTGACATAAAGACCAGGCACAGGCCTCAGAAGAATGGGCATTCTCCATTCACCCCTTGATCTACAGAAGACATTTACAAAACATCCAAGGTTGTATATAACATCACCTGGTGGCATTCCTGTACCAGGGAAGACCCTACAGCTGCTCTGACATCTATATACTCAAAAGAAACACCCCTTAACACTGAGAAGACTACAAGAACAATGGCCTGCTTACTGGACAGGGCTTGCTGTATTGCCCCTTAATTGTGAGGTTTGTCTATAACATCACCTGGAAGCAATCCTCTACCACAGAAGACCCTACCACTGCTCAGACATCGTCCTGCTCAAAAGAGACTTCCCTTAACACTGAGAAGACTTAACAACAACAACCTGCTTACAGGAAAGGGCTTCCTGCATTGCCCTTCCATGGTGAAGTGAAACGAGAAGACACTCCACATCATGACTTCAATGTAGGACATGCAGATTCCAGAATCTTTAATACAGAAACATGATACCAACAACAGAGACTGTGTGAAAAGTGTGTTGGCACTACGGACAATGTCTTGGATCGGATGATAACTTGCCTGAAGCCTAGAGCTGGTCTTATGCCAGGAAACTTCAGGGGTAGGATCTCTTTGTATTTAGGCCAAGGTTATTCCTTTCCATGCCTCTCATATTTTGGTGGGCCTTTGCAAACAACAATTGCCACTCTAACAACATTTTTACTGTGCTCCTTTGACTCTAATCCTTAAAACGCACCCACTTAAAATTTGAGGTTAACTTAAGCTAATATTCATGTAATGTAATATTCATGGAAATGTAAAAAATACTATGCCTCTAATGTTAAAGGAGTTACGTAAGTTTGATGGCTTTAGATTGCCTTGTGTGCTGTTAAGAAATATTATAATGTGCTACAATCTGGGGACTCGAGGGACAAAATAATCGCACATGGATTCTGTTTTATTTTATCTTAACTTTCTTTGGCTGAAAGTTCAAAGTTAAGATATCAGCAAGGGGACTTACTTCTTCTGAGAATTATGTTATGGGTGATTGTCCTTCCACTGTAACTTTACCTTGTCCTCTTTCTTTGCATCTTTTGTTCTCATAATTCAAAATTAAAAAATTAAAAAAAAACTTTTTATGACTCCAAAATGTCAATAATAACACAATGAAATTGAGAATCATACTGCTCAGAGCTGTTTCTAAATTCTTCGCAGCAGAGGGTGGAGCAGGGGGCAGTCCAACAAATTGGGACAGTTGCTCCAAAGAGTGATGGATGAGGGGCCAGAGCAGTATGCAGGGGTAGGGCACTTGCCTTGCATGCGGCTGATTAAGGATGGTCCTCTGTTCGATCCCCCGGCGTCCCATATGGTCCCCCAAGCCAGGAGTGATTTCTTTCTTGTTTTGTTTTGTTTTGGGGCCACACCCGATGACGCTCAGGGGTTACTCCTGTCTATGCGCTCAGAAATCACTCCTGGCTTGGGAGGACCATATGGAACACTGGGGGATCAAACAGTAGTCCATCCTAGATTAGCACATACAAGGCAAATGCCCTACTGCTTGTGCCACCACTCCAGCACCCAGGAGCGATTTCTAAGTGTATAGCCAGGAGTAACCTCTGAGCATTACCGGGTGTGGCCCAAAAACCAAAAAAAAAAAAAAAAAAAGTGATGGGTGTAAAGGAAGCAGTGCAACTTGCCAAAACATCTTTGATGCTTCCAAATAAGAGATATATTAGGAAATAGAAGTAGGATTGGATTTCAGAAGGATTTTGCATCATGGGGCCAGAGCAGTAGTATAGCAAGAAGGTTGCTTGCCTTGTATGAAGCAAATCCAGATTTATCCCCAGCATTCCATAGGGTCCCTGAGCACCATCAGGAGTAATTCCTGAAAGCAGAGCTAAAAATAACTTCTGAGCACCACCAGGTGTTGTCTAAAAAATAAAAATTAAAAAATTAAATCATGACCTTTTGGCATCAATTCTCATGAAAGAATAAATCAGACAATAGGACTGACCCCACATTGAAAACTCTGCTGATTAGGAAACTAATATCTGAGGACTTCCCAAGTAGTGAGCAGTAGCAACATGATTGGTGATTAATTGCATACGTGTGCCAATGAAAAGGAATACAAATGTGAAAAGCAAGTTTGGGAGCATATGTCAGTTAACTCTAGCAGTCATACTATCTTCATGCATCCACATAGTAACCCTCACAAGAGTATCCTCAGTGGTCTGTCTCTGGTCTAATTTTAACTTAACGGTCTGTTTTTATCTTGATTTAAGGCTTAGACCTTAAATCTTTGTGTGACTTTATCAGTAAGTCCCTCAAGTGGGATAAGAATTCATCCCATCTATTGGTCTGGAGAGATAGCATGGAGGTAAGGCATTTGCCTTGCATACAGAATGACGGTAGTTCGAATCCTAGCATCCCATATGGTCCCCCGACCCTGCCAGGAGCGATTTCTCAGCATAGAGCCAGGAGTAACCCCCTGAGCGCTGCCAGATGTAACCCAAAAACAAAAACAAAAAGAAATTTTTTTGTGGTCATTCCTGATCATCTGCCATCCTAATCCCTCCTGTCCTAATCCCTCCCACCAAACGCCAATGGGTTGTTTTGGGCATTTCCTCTGCCTCCTTCCAGATAGGTTTGTGTCTATAAAAAATTAAAGATTGATTCATATCTCACACCTAACATAAAAGTCCATTCAAAGTGGATTAAAGACCTTAAGTTTAAATCTTTTTTCACCCCCCCCCCCCGAGTTTAAAATCTTTTTTTTTTTTTTTTTGGTTTTTGGGCCACACCCAGCGGTGCTCAAGGGCTACTCCTGGCTGTCTGCTCAGAAATAGCTCCTGGCAGGCACGGGAGACCATATGGGACACCGGGATTCGAACCAACCACCTTAGGTCCTGGATCGGCTGCTTGCAAGGCAAACGCCGCTGTGCTATCTCTCCGGGCCCCCGAGTTTAAAATCTTAATCCATAAAGTTCATTGAGGAAACATAGGCAGAACTCTCCTAAACCTAGTCCTCAAAGAAGTCTTTGATGATAGAATGCAAATGGCAAAAGCTATAGCATCAAACCTAAATAAATGGTCTATATCAAACTCAAATGTTTTTGATGGCAAATGAAATGGGCTAAAATTAGAAGGCATCTAACAGAATGGGAGAAAATTTTTGCACTCAACACATCATATATCTAGGTTATACAAAGTACTCACAAAGGTTAACTCCACAAAACCCAAAACCCTATCAAAAATGGGGAGAGGAGATGAACAGGCACTTCTCTGAGGAAGACCAACAGACTCATGAAAAAATTGTTCATCATCACTTATCCTTAGGGAAATTCAAATCAAGATAAGATATAATCTTACACCAGTGAGGATGGTACATATCAAAAATACTGGGAACAATCTCTGTTGGCGAGGATGTGGTGGAAAGGAACTCTCCTTCACTGCTAGTGAGAATGCTGCCTGATCCAGTTCCTATGGAAAACAGTATGGAGGGTTCTCACCAAACTCAAAATTAAGTTGCCATATAACCCAGCAGTCCCCCTTTTGGGAATCTATCTCCAGGAAAGAAAAACATTCATCCAAAAGAATGTATGCTCACTGCTATTCAGCAAAGCACTCAGTATAATAGCTAAGACTTTGAAACAACCTAGATGTCCAATAACAGATGAGTGGATCATGAAGACATGATACATATATACAATAGAATACTACATAGCTGTAAGGAATGAGGCCATCATGCAATTTGGAGCAACATGGATGGAACTAGAAGATATGTTAAATAAAGTATGGCAGATAAAAGAAGGATAAATACAGAATTATATGACTTATATGTGGTATTTAGAATAACTGCACAAAGAACCACAATGGTCTAAATGGTAGTTGTCTCCAACACCATTAACTCCAGATTTAGCAAGGAGAAAAGAAGGGACTAAGAAACACAAAGAGGAGAAACACAAAAGCTTATATTCTCTTCTATACTTCAAAGAGACCTTCATCAACGGATACAGCAGTTCAATCAGCTGCTATTTACAGAGGTCTGTAATAATATTATAATGCTTTTATCCACAAAAACAGCTGCAGAATGCATTTGTAAGTCATGGACCCCCACTGCAGTGCTCACTATAAGAAGTTATAGTGTCTTAATTTTAATATATTTATAATAACTCTTTGATCTTTATGTCCACAGTGGTTTTTGGAGATATAGGTTGATTGCCCTGGTTTCACATTTCTTTTTTTTTTTTTTTTTTTTTTTTTTTTTGGTTTTTTTGGGCCACACCCTGTGACGCTCAGGGGTTACTCCTGGCTATGAGCTCAGAAGTTGCTCCTGGCTTCTTGGGGGACCATATGGGACGCCGGGGGATCGAACCGCGGTCCGTCCTAGGCTAGCGCAGGCAAGGCAGGCACCTTACCTCCAGCGCCACCGCCCGGCCCTGGTTTCACATTTCAATGCTAAATTATATTAGACTCAAATGACAGTGCTCATTAAGATCAAGTCTTGGGAAAAAAAAAGGTAAAGTCTTGATAAAAGTTATGAATTCATTTTCCATTTGATTAGGCTTGCTAATATGATCTACTGTTTATGTCACAGATAACAATGGAATATGCAACTACATGCCACAAACTCCTGCAACAGGAGTATGTTATTGTAATTTATTCTCAATTTTAAGTAGTTTACCATTATACCATAATTCTCATGATTTCAGTTTGCTTTCAGGAAAGGAACCTAGATGCTCAATACCTGCTAAATGATACTTCATGGTGTAGACTCCCCTTACAGTGCTCATTAACATATTGCTTAGTTTTCTAGACTTGAAAATCGTGATTGTTTTTAAGAATGTTCTATACACAATCTAACCCAAGAAGTCTTTCTTCAGTACAGTTTACCCTCACCAATCATGATTGGCCTAGAAAATGGAAAACCTTTTTTATCTGACTTGCCAGCTTTATATTTTTTTAAGCATTCTGTCCCATCTTATCTGGGTCAGCTTTTCAACTGTAACCCATGGAACGATCCTCAGTGTCTATGTGTATGTGTGAGAGTATGTATTGGCCACTTCAAAGACTGTCTAATGTCCAAACATATATAAAGTCTATGTTGTATTTTGCCCTGTTATATATAACCCTTCCTCCCACCCCTCACTTCCGCATACCACTTTACAAACCCTTTTCTATCCCTTCACTCTCTCACCCCTGATCTGTTATTTCTCCCTATTTAGCCCTTTACCTCAGTTCATTACTCCTCAAAAACTGGAACTTTCCCCTCACCGAAACCAGCTGCCAACCGGCTCCCAAAGCGAAAAGACAGATTCCCAGCCTACCTTGCCTCAGCCGAGAAGAAGCTGCCACCACCACTGCTGCTGAACTGCTCTCAGTAGACTCATTTCTCCCACCTCCCTTCACTGTGGACTGTTGCTCGCTACCAGATTTGGTTTTTGAGAAACCCCCAACTCTAGGACATTTTCTGATATGTGACTGCTGGGAGCCATTTTTCAGACTCCACAAGACCATGTTGCAGCTGAAGCTGTGCTCTGGATTTTATCCTCCCATCTCCAGACTATTTCAAAAAAATTAAAGGGTATCTGTATATATATATATATATATATATATATATATATATATATATATATATATCCTTATCTGTTGGCTACCGTGACCTGACTCAGTGGTTACTTTTGCAAAACTCCCTGCCATTTTTTCAGTGCTAAGTGCTGTTTGCTATAAAGCCCCTAAGCCAACAGGAAAAAGGCAACCATAAAAGTAATAAAGTAACTTCTCAGCCCAGGGGAGGAAGACACAGCCTGATACCATGGAGCCAAATCTCCCATAGCTCACATTCCTGAGTTAATAGCTAGACCCCATCGCCCTATGCAACAAAGCTTGCCCCACCATAAAACCTGCTGAGAGTTCCGGAAAGTGGTCTGCAGACCCTACCCAGGGTCATAGGGCAATTCCTTGAAAGCTGCTGATCTAGCAGGACTTGCAAGATTGTCTCACTGCCCTCCTCCCTTCTGGAAAATGATTTACTTTCTTTGTTTCCCCTAACCTATACTGGGCTTATACCTTATTTGGAATAATGAAGCAGTTTGCGCGCCAAACGAATGAGTGACATTGCCTTTTGCCTGCCCCCCTTTACCTTGTCTATATAAGAGAGTGCAAACTCATATTAAAACGCCTTTGAACAAAGTTTGGTCTTGGGCCATTTTTTACTAACCTCTTAGATTTTTACAGGTGCGGTTTTGATCTGAGCTACGCAAAATAAAGGTGCGGCTGTCCATAAGCCTCTCGACTGATCCCCGCTGGCCGGGCCCCTCTGGGGGGCTTGCAGGCACCCGCACTTATCTCTCTTTAGATGAGTTTCCTTAATAGGTATAATTCAGGGCCAGAGTGGTGGCGCAAGCAGTGAGGGCACATGGCAGAGAGAGGCCCTGAAGTAAAATCTTTTGGCTGGCTTGATATGATTTCTCTGCCACTACCCTGCTTCATCAGACCCATCCGCCTAAGAGGTTAGAAACACGGTGCCTGGGGTGGTTTCACCCAGCTCGTGGATTGTTTTGTTTTGTTTTGTTTTGTTTTTGGGTCACACCCGGTGATGCTCAGGGGTTACTCCTCAGAAGTCGCTCAGAAGTCGCTCCTGGTTTGTGGAACCATATGGGACACCGGGGGATCGAACCGCGGTCCGTCCAAGGCTAGCGCAGGCAAGGCAGGCACCTTACCTCTAGCGCCACCGCCCGGCCCCCAGCTCGTGGGTTTTTATTTTTATTTTACAAATGGGTGCAGCTGCAAACCCTCCAAAGTAAAGTAAGAATAAACGTAGATAAGTGTTATTCAATTATTTTTCAAATTTTTTCTGGGTTTTTTTTTTGTGTGTATAAAAACTTTCATCAATTTCCTTATTATCATTCATCTTCCTTCATTTTTAATATTTATCTGTATTTTAGATGAAAAAACGGCTTCTTATTTTGCATCTAATCTTTATATCCAATAAATTTTCAGATTATGAATAAAACCAAAATTCTTTTTTTGTTTCTTTTTTGTTTGTTTGTTTGCTTTTTGGGTCACACCCAGCAGCGCTCAGGGGTTACTCCTGGCTCTATGCTCAGAAATCGCTCCTGGCAGGCTCGGGGGACCCTATGGGATGCCGGGATTCAAACCACCGACCTTTTGCATGTAAGGCAAATGCCTTACCTCCATGCTATCTCTCCGGCCTCCAAAATTCTTTTAAAGTTTGTTTTGTTTTGTTGGGGCCTGAAGTGCTTAGAAGCTATTACTGACTCTGCACTCAGAAATTAATCCTGGTGGGCTCAGGGGACCATATGGAATGCTGAGAATTGAACCTAGGTCAACTATGTGCTAAGTAAGTGCCCTTTCTACTAAACTAGCACTCCACCCCACCTAAAAAAATGACATTTTTGTCTTAGCTGCATATTTTTATCTTTTGGCCTTTTTCTAGTAGGTCACTCTCTTTTTACTTATTTGTGTTTTCTATTAAAGTCATTTTTTTTGTTTTGTTTGTTTGTTTTGTTTTGGGGGTTTTGGGGGTGTCACACCCAGCAGCACTCAGGGGTTACTCCTGGCTCTATGCTCAGAAATTGCTCCTGGCAGGCTCAGGGACCATATGGGATGCCAGGATTCGAACCACCATCCTTCTGCATGCAAGGCAAATGCCTTACCTCCATGCTATCTCTCCGGCCCCCTTAAAGTCATATTTTGTCTGTTTTTTTTTTGTTTGTTTGTTTTTGTTTTTTGGGTCACACCCGGCGGTGCTCAGGGGTTACTCCTGGCTTCTGCTCAGAAATAGCTCCTGGCAGGCATGGGGGACCATATGGGACACCGGGATTTGAACCAACCACCTTTGGTCCTGGATCGGCTGCTTGCAAGGCAAACGCCGCTGTGTTATCTCTCCAGGCCCATATTTTGTCATAAATTTTTGCCTTACCATATTGTCATTTATCTTCTTTTTTTGGTGGGATTCATACCCAGCAGTGCTCAAGGGTTACTCCTGGCTCTGTGCTCAGAAATCGCTCCTGGCATGCCGGGATTTGAACTACCGTCCATCCTGGACCGGTTGCGTGCAAGGCAAACGCCCTCCTACTGTGCTATCTCTCTGGCTCCAGTGATTTACCTTCTGATGTCTATTTATGTGTTGTGTATCTGTAGTCATACCAACCTTAATGTGCCTATCCTACTAAACTAGAGTCAGTCCTGATTTGTACTTGGATTTTTTTAAAAAATGGCATTGTAGATTTTGTGTGCATGTGTGTATAAAACAGTTGTATATAATATATTACCAAGAGAGCCCACTAGCCCTCTGGAGTACAGCCTGGGAGATCAAAAACAAAAGACAAAACAACACTGATATCATTTCACACCTAGTAGAATAACTGTTTGTTTTTTTAATTCTGCGAAGTGGGTAAATATGGAAAAGAGTACACTTATACATTCTTGGTGATAATGAAAACTGATGTAGCCATGATGGAAAATATTACAGAGGTTTCCTTAAGAAATTTAAAAAACTGGGCCTGAATAATAGAACAGTGGGTAGGGCATTTGCATCCCATATAGTCCCCCAAGGCTTCCAGGAATAATTTCTGAGTGCAGAGCTAGGAGTAAGTCCTGTGTGCCACCGGATGAGGCCCTAATCCCCCCAAGTAAAAAGCAATTTTTTGGTTTTGGGGTCACACCCGGTGGTACTCAGGGGTTACTCCTGGCTGTCTGCTCAGAAATAGCTCCTGGCAGGCTCGGGGGACCCTGTGGGAAACCGGGATTCGAACCAACCACCTTTGGTCCTGGATCGGCTGCTTGCAAGGTAAACACCGCTGTGCTATCTCTCCGGGCCCAGTAAAAAACAATTTTAAAAGTTGCCTCTTCACACCCTCATACTGTCAGAAGCCCCAGCGACACACCCACACCTTACAGCCACTACCGTGTTAAACAACAATCCAACTCCACAGCTTTACCACTAACCTCAGAAGAGATGAAATACAAGCACCTGAAACTTGTTGGTCCCATTCTACAGAATTCCTGAAGTACATAGCTATATATGTTGGCCCATGACATCTTCAAATTCCACAATACTAACAGTCCAGAAGGCGAACACCAAATTAGATGGGAAAGTAGCACAAAGCCAAATAAACTTCAATAAACAAAAACAATAATACAGAAGGTTTAACTAGCAACTATGCACTGTGAAAACCCCACTGAAAAATATAGCAATATTCACGAATTTTCTTCTACTGATGTATTTTTTGATTGTTCTAGAGCCATTTTATTGTAACAAGCAATATAAAATATTTTATGCCCACTAAGGGGGCAGACTTGGGAGAGGGTGGGAAACTGAGGACAATGGTAGAGGTAAGGTTACACTGGTGGATAGATTGATGTTAGAACACCAAATCTCTAAAATATGTTATGAGAAACTTTGTAAAAAGCATGGTGTTTAAATAAAGTTAAAATTCTTTTCAAGAAAAAAAATTTTTTTCAAGAAATTAGAAGGCAGGGGTCCTCAAACTTTTTAAACAGATGGCCAGTCCCTCAGATCATTGGAGAGCCAGACTAAAATTTTTCAAAAACTATAAACAGGAGTCCGGAGAGATAGCACAGCAGTAGGATGCTTGCCTTGCACACAGCTGATCCAGGACCGAAGGTGGTTCGAATCCCGGCATCCCACATGGTCCCCCGTGCCTGCCAGGAGTGATTTCTGAGCACAGAGACAAGAGTAACCCCTCAGTGCTGCCGGGTGTGACCCAAAAACAAAACAAAACAAATAAAATTATGAACACATTCCTTGCATACTGCATTTACCTTATTTTGAAGTAAAAAAAAAGGAATAAATATAGTATTTGAAATGAAGAATAAGTAAAGTGAAATAAACAAATTTAGCAGTATTTACCTGAGAACTATGGGCCTGTTTTGGTGGGCAGTGGTTTGAGGATCCCTGCCCAAGACTGAGAGGAGGATTCGAGAGACAGAGAAGAGGAGGGAGTCAGAAAGTGCAGTGTACATCCCACACGTAAGCATTGTGGGCTCGGACAAGTCGGCTGCTAAGCAGAACAGTCAGTGGCGGCAAAAACACTCAGTTTTTGCCTGTCATGAGCAAGCTGCAGGCCATAGTTTTAGGACTCTTGGTATAGTGGGTAGGGTACTTGGCTTGCATGTGGTGAAGGACATTAATTAACTACTTAAAATAATTAAAAAGTTATCATTCGGACCAGAGAGATAGCATGGAGGTAAGGCATTTGCCTTGCATGTAGAAGGACGGTGATTCCAATCCCAGCATCCCATACGTTCCCCCAAGCCTGCCAGGAGTGATTTCTGAGAGTAGAACCAGGAGTAACCCCTGAGCACTGTCAGATGTGATCCAAAACCAAAAAATAGTTATAATTCAAGTAAATTTAAGATAAGTTAATAAACAACTGAATTAATAAGAAGTATTAGTATATTTACTCATTAATAACATACAAATGAATATGCTAATAGCATGTAAATATATTCAATATTTACAGTAGGACCAGAGCGATAGTACCGAAGTTAGGGCACTTGCCTTGTACAGCTGACTTGGATTCAATCCTCAGCACCAGATACTGTCTCCCAAAGCCTGCCTTGAGAATCCCTGAGCCCAGAACCAGAAGTAAATAAACCCTGAGCACCTCCAGGTTTGGCCAAAAAATTAAAAATAAAAAAAATCTCACTTTGTATATTTTAAATATATTATAATATTATGTGTTTAAGTATTTCTCAATAAAGCTAGAAAAAAATGAAAGAAACACGGAAAACTGCTCCAAGCCCCAGACACCTCAGTTACTCCTGCCTTTGCCAGTCAAGATTCTGCTATCCTTGAAGAGGAGAACTGCTCTATGAAGACTGTCCACAAGGTGACACTGTTAGCATTGACAGTCAGGAACTCTGCCATAAGAACAAGAGCTGCATATAGGCCTGGGATGTCAGAATAATATTGATGAGAGATGCTGGAAATCAGTCCTTCCAGGCCAGGTATGCAGTCTGGAATCCCTTCTCCTGAGTTTCTTCTTCATAAACATTGCTGGCTCAGGTCAGGGAATCTCAGAGATGTTGCCATACTGACTTCCTAAAAAAATTGCCCAGGGCCTAGATGACTCTTGTCTCTTGGACAAATTGCTGACTCTCCGAGCAATCTTCCAACTCCCACTACCAAAGGACATGATGAGAAGAGCAAAATTAACAACTCCTAAAGTGATCCACCTTTCCCTGGAAGCCTTTTATCTATCTGGCTAATGGAAAGTAAGTTCTCTTTCAGAACAAGGTTATTGGGGGATGTCCACTGAGAGATGTGCTAACCATTTTCAATGATAGTTTCTCTACTGATAATTTTTTTTTTTTTTTTTTTTTGGTTTTTGGGTCACATTTGGTGGCACTCAGGCGTTACTCATGGCTCTGCCCTCAGAAGTCACTCCTGGCAGGCTCAAGGGACCATATGGGATGCCAGGAATTGAACCAGAATCCATCTGGAGTTGGCCCCGTGCAAGGCTGTGCTATCACTCTGGCCCCTACTGTTAAATTTTTTTAAGTAAAAATGTTCGGAATGACTTTAATATACAAAGTTGAGGTTTTTATCACATTGTTTCAATTTTTGTTTTCATTTTAAAAATTGTTTTAAGTATTTTCTTATTTTAGGATTATTACTATTTATTCATATCTTTGTATACCATATGTGAGTGAAATCATGTGGTACTTTTTTCTTCTTCCAAAGGTTTATTTTGCCTAACATGAAACCCTCCAACTCCACAGAGTGTGACAAAAGTAAGGATTTCATCTTTTCAAATATCTGAGTAATATGTCCACAGTTTACTTGTGTGTATGTGTGTGTGTGTGTGTGTGTGTGTGTGTGTGTGTGTGTGTGTGTGTGTGAATTTGGTGCAATATATTTGGTGGATTTGGTGCTCAGTGGTTGCTCCCGGTGGTGATTGGAGAGCCATCTGGTGTCAGGGATCAAACCTAGGCTTCATCACTAGTGAAGGGTACTATACATTGCTTCACTGAAACTCAATCATGAATAACTTTTTATGAACAACTGCATATCTCATGGTAATTAAATTATTTATAAAAATAAAATAAATCAGGGGCCGGGCAGTGGCGCTGGAGGTAAAGTGCCTGCCTTGCCTGTGCTAGCCTAGGACGGACCGCGGTTCGATCCCCCGGCGTCCCATATGGTCCCCCAAGAAGCCAGGAGCAACTTCTGAGCGCATAGCCAGGAGTAACCCCTGAGCGTCACAGGGTGTGGCCCAAAAACCAAAAAAAAAAAAAAAAAATAAAATAAAATAAAATAAATCAAAAAATTTAAAGAAAGAAATTTTTAATTTAATTTAATTTTTATTTTGATCATAGTGGCTTACATATTGTTGACAATAATATTTTAGGTACATATTTACATAAAATCAGGGGGGGGGGTTTCCATCACCAATTTGTCCTCCCTACAACTCCGTTTTTGTCCTACCTCCCATATGCTCTTCCCTCACCCCTAGGGCTGCCAGAATATGTTGTTCCCTCTGTATCTAGCCTAATACTTAGTAGTCCTGCACCTGTTTGGTCCTGGTGCCTCCCTTATTTCCCCCTCTAATTGGGGGGCAGGACTAGCTAGTTCAAGTTACGTGGTTTTGTTTGAAGAAGGGAATAGTAGTAAACTGGGGTAAAGGTCTAATACACAGAAAATAAGCGGAATTCTTCTAGAGGGTCTCATCCTCAGTTAGAGGGACGAAGGAGAAAAAGGTGAAACACTTCACCAGTTCAAAAAGAAGTGTCAAATATCCAGTGAGGACTCCAACAACAACGCTAAGCACCACAACAACAACAACAACAAAAACCCCACGGTCTTGAGATAAGAAACATGGCAGAGCATATAATGAAAGAAAAGAAAAGAAAAGAAAAAAGTGTAAATGGGGGCAACAGCTTCAATAACCACACCAAAACACACACAAAAAAACCCCCAAAAATAGATAGTTGAATATAATAATAATGATAATAAATGAAGATAAAAATAATATATAAAAAGATAAATAATATTTTGTGTTTTGTTTCTTTCCCTCCTGCCCTGGCACAGTAAATATTGGGGTCATTCCAAAAGGAATTCACTTGGCCTAAGAGATATGGGGTTTCTCCGCCCTTGGAGTATATTGTCACGGGATCAACTATAGACACTGTTCAGGATCCTTTACTCTCCCGGTGGTGTTTTTGTGTTGTTTGGAAGACTTCTGTTCCGTCCTAGGTGATACAATCAGACCTCTGTATCTATCGATCTCAGTATCTGCACAGTTCCAGGGATGGGACTTATGATGAAGTCAGTCTTTGTGGTTCTAGAAGTTTCGTTCCCTCAGTGTCATTTTAATCCATCTTCTGTGGTTGGTGGTCTTGGTCTTGGCACTAAACCTGGGATGTCACCTAGGATAACGCCTTTCCTTGTGTTTCCAGAAGCCCCATTCCGTTACAGTTGTCTCTGCCAGAGACAACTTTGGAACTGGGGATCATAGTTGTTGTGCAGGTCGTAGTTCAAACCCTAGACTAGGGCTTTTTTATTGGTCCCAAGATATATACAGTCTGGTCATGGTTCTAGCAGCCAGTCATCTGTAGATCGCGATCTTGGTTTTTGGACCTACCAACGGGTGACAAGTCTTCTGATTTTGACTTATCGATGGCTGGTAAGGTAGGATAACCAGTTCTTAGGTCATGTTGTTCCCATTTTCCTCGTTCTCAGGATATCATATTAAAGCTGGCACTCGTTGGTGTTCCAGCAGTATTAAGGTTGTCCCCGATGGGGCTTGTTTCCTACAGCTGTTGTGAAGAACTATGCCGTTTCTGTGACTGGGATCCAGGGTTCAAGGCTGGACGGATGGGATCTAATCTCCTGAGGTCTAAGTTGATTCCACATGACATATTTTCAAGGTAGGAGTTATCCCTGTATTGTAAACAACTATGAGTTCCTATCTCTAGTAGATAAGAGCTCTTTTTTATGTGTAAGATTTCCCCTTTTTTTAGTGTGCCTTTGCAGAGAGAAATGATGCTACGTTATATTGTTGGTGCATTTGGGGGTGGACAGAGAGGAAAACAGAAACAAGTCACATACCCAAAAACCTGAGCCTCCTGCATGCAAAGCATGGGCCCAGTTGACGCTGCTATTTCTCAAACCCCAATACCACAATTTATTTATCCACCTATCGGTCATTGGACATACGAATTTCTAGATCTTGGTTATTGTATTTAGCAGTATAATGAACATACAGCTACATACATCTTTTTAAGTTAGTATTTTTATATTCTTGGGATAGATACTGAGGATTGTAAACACAGGGTAGTTCTATTTTTCAGTTATTTGGAGACATCTCATTACTATTGTCACAGAGGCTGAATAGATGAAAGGGTTCCTTTTTCTTTTTTTTTTTTTTTTTTTTTTTTTTTGGTTTTTGGGCCACACCCTGTGACGCTCAGGGGTTGCTCCTGGCTATGCGCTCAGAAGTTGCTCCTGGCTTCTTGGGGGACCATATGGGACGCCGGGGGATCGAACCGCGGTCCGTCCTAGGCTAGCGCAGGCAAGGCAGGCACCTTACCTCCAGCGCCACCGCCCGGCCCCGAAAGGGTTCCTTTTTCACCACACCCCTGCCAGTCACTGCTGTTTCAAGGTTTTTTGATAAAGACTTTCTCACTGCTGTGTCATTGTTGTTTGACAATGTTGAGCCACATAAGCTCAACAAACAAAACACAAAGCAGAATGTTCAATTTAGCAATAAGTACTTTAGTAAACCTTCAGACAATGGCATAACGACCCTATTTTGAGAGATGATAATCTCACAAATTTTTCTTTAAGGATTTTTGTTTTGTTTTGTTTTTTGGGGCCACACCCGGCGGTGCTCAGGGGTTCCTCCTGGCTGTCTGCTCAGAAATAGCTCCTGGCAGGCACGGGGGACCCTATGGGACACCGGGATTCGAACCAACCACCTCTGGTCCTGGATCAGCTGCTTGCAAGGCAAACTCCGCTGTGCTATCTCTCCGGGCCCTAATGATTTTTTTTAAATATTCCATTACCACTTAGTGTTAGCAAGCACATATGAATGATGTTATATTTGAGAATGAGTCTGTGGAAGGAAGGAAGGAAGGAAGGAAGGAAGGAAGGAAGGAAGGAAGGAAGGAAGGAAGGAAGGAAGGAAGGAAGGAAGGAAGGAAGGAAGGAAGGAAGGAAGGAAGGAAGGAAGGAAGGAAGGAAGGAAGGAAGGAAGGAAGGAAGGAAGGAAGGAAGGAAGGAAGGAAGGAAGGAAGGAAGGAAGGAAGGAAGGAAGGAAGGAAGGAAGGAAGGAAGGAAAGAAGGAAGGAAGGAAGGAAGGAAGGAAGGAAGGAAGGAAGGAAGGAAGGAAGGAAGGAAGGAAGGAAGGAAGGAAGGAAAAAAGGAAGGAAGGAAAAAAGGAAGGAAGGAAGGAAGGAAGAAAGAAAGAAAGAAAGAAAGAAAGAAAGAAAGAAAGAAAGAAAGAAAGAAAGAAAGAAAGAAAGAAAGAAAGAAAGAAGAAGAAAGAAGGAAGGAAGGAAGGAAGGAAGGAAGGAAGGAAGGAAGGAAGGAAGGAAAGGAAAGAAAGAAAGAAAGAAAGAAAGAAAGAAAGAAAGAAAGAAAGAAAGAAAGAAAGAAAGAAAGAAAGAAAGAAAGAAAGAAAGAAAGAAAGAAAGAAAGAAAGAAAGAAAGAAAGAAAGAAAGAAAGAAGAGAAATTTAAATTAATCTCAATTAAAATACAAACAAAAGGTCTTTGCCAGCATGGAGGTCAGAGGGAAGATGGCTGAAAGAAGTTAAGACGCAGGGCAAGCTAAGGATAACATGCGTGAATGGTTAAGATTGACCACACATGTGGTGAATTGGGTATGAATAAAAGTGACACTTCCTGAAAAAAATACAAACAAAAATTTTTTGTTTTTGGTTTTTGGGTCACAACCAGACACACTCAGGGGTTTCCTGGCTCTGAGCTCAGAAATCGTTCCTGGCAGGCTCAGGATACCATGTGGGATGCTGGGATTCAAACCACTGTTGGTCCTGGGTCTGCCATTTGCAAGGCAAACGCCCTACCACTGTGCTATCTCTCCGGCCCCAAGAATTGATTTTTTTTTATAGTGAAGTAACAACCCAAGCTCATGAGAAATGAGAGTTCATTTTGCCATGATTATGGTATCAAAACAACTAGCCAATCTTAGAAATTACTAGGAGGAGAAAAATATTCTGGTTTCTTATCCTACTCTTTAAACCACAGTAAGTTCCATTGTGGGAAGATACCATTTAACAAATGAAAACCTAAGACTTCAAGAAGAAAGAATGGGAACATATACTTATAACATATACTTTCTAAGTAGTAATTAAATTCATAAATCATAAACAAAGTCAAAGCTCTGATGATTGATAAGTATTAGCAACACAGTTGGCATACTAATTTCCATACTTTAGACAAAGATCATAAACCAGTAAGATTAAAATTGAACAAAGGATTCAGACAGAGAGTTCAAAGAAAAAGAAACATCAAAGACCAACAAATTCATAAAGAGACTTAACTTTATCCACAGTTAAAGAAAAGTAAGTCTATAAGTGTAAGATAACTTTCATCTCTTGGATTGACAAAATAAATACATTGAATACTATCTAGACCTAACAACTGGACAGACAGGGAATTCATATTGAGTTTTCTTTTTTGGCCCACATAGCAGTTCTTGGCAAGTGCTTCAACTCAGTGCGTGGGGGTCCATGATCAGCTGGGGACCAAGTCCTAAGACTCCAGCATGCAGAACATGTGCTCCAGCCCTTTGAGCCATCTCCCCTGTCCTGAAACAGAATTTTATTAACTGTAAAATACTTAGTTTAATTAACACGTTCCTTTATTAAAGAGTTGCCATATTCACCACTCACAGATTAGAATAAAATGAAATGCGTGTAAAATATAATTTCCTCTAATTTCAGTTCACTGATTTGCCTTGAATTTGTCATTATCATCATCATGGCACAGCAGATCTTGTTCCAAATTTGAATACAGGGGACATGCACTCAGACTATAATTGGAAAAATAACTCAAAGGGTTTTGCATGCAGGAGACCCTGGTTCCAACCTGGAATTCAGCACAGCTGGAAATAACCTCTCACATCAAAACTCCCAAAACAAAACAACAACAACAATAACAACAACAAAAAGACTCATACTAAGTTAGAAATATATAACTACGTAATAAATTACCTCAAATACAGTGTTTAATCAATAAATAACTATCTTACAATTTCTAGTCAGAAATCTGGGATTAGTTTAGTAGAATGGCTCAGACTCAGGGTCTCTCGCAGTTAGTTACTCAAGACGTGAACTTCACTGCAAGCATTTCAAGGCTCCAGCTAAGTTCCAGCTCTCTCAAGTGGTTGTGGGCAAGCCGCGTTGGCTGTTGGCTGGAGCTTCCATTTCTCACCACAGGGGATTGATTCTCCATGGGGTTGTTGGACAAGGCAGTTGGCTTTCCCCAGTATGAATGATCCAAGAACATTAGAGAGCAGGCACCCACAACTGAGGGATCAGCCTAAATTCAAACTAGCGTGGTATCTCTTCTCAAAGACCTACTCAGAAAGAATGGATGAGAACAGTACCATGAGGCAGGGAGCCATAACCATTCTGGAGTTGAGTGACCCCATAGACTGCAGTCAGACTGCAAATTTGAATCATCTCATTTCTTTTGCCTTAGTTTATACCTGTGTAAAATGAAAATACTATCAGAATTCACTTTTTTGTTTGTTTGTTTCTGTGAGACATGCAGTGGTTCTCAGGATTTACTCCTGGTTTTTCTCTCAGGGATCACTTCAAACAGTGCTTTGAGAAACCTTAAGGAGTGCTGGGGATAAAACTCAGATCTGCCTCATGCAAGGCAAGTGCTTTGCTTACTATACTATAAGTCCCCTGAAAACTAACATAGCTAATATATTTTTTTCTTTTTTTAAGGATAAAAAGTGTTGTGGGGAGTGGGGAAAGGAAAGGAGCAAGGAAACATAGAGTGTAATAGCTAAAAGGGAGACAGAGGCAAAGAGAGCCAGAGAAGAGGAAGAGAAAAAGCTCTAGCAGGCACGGGGGACCATATGGGACACCGGGATTCGAACCAACCACCTTAGGTCCTGGATCGGCTGCTTGCAAGGCAAACACCGCTGTGCTATCTCACCGGGCCCTAGCTAATATATTTTTAAAGTGTATGAGTGACTATATTTTAAAGGTCCGATGAGTGAATTAGACATCTAGCATTTAGACATCTGGCATTTTCTTTATGAGTGTATTAAGACATCTGGCGTTATCTTTAAAAACTAGAAAATGATAGGGCTGGAGCGATAGCACAATGATAGGGCATTTGCCTTTCATGCAGCTGATCCAGGAGGGACCTCGGTTCGATCCCTAGCATCTCATATGGTCCCCAAACCAAGAGCAATTTCTGAGCGCAAAGCCAGGAGTAACCCCTGAGTGTCACCAGATGTGGCCAAAACAAAACAACTAGAAAAAGAGGTTAGAGATAGGGGAGGATAATGATGATATTAGATAAAAAACAGTATGTCAAAATGTGGAATAGTGATGATTATTGAAATGCAGAGCTAGAGGTTCTTATATAATCTTTCCATTTGTTTATTTGTTTGGTTTTATTTTTGGGCCCCACCCAGTGCTCAGAAATCACTTCTGGAAGGCTTGGAGACTGAATGGGATGCCAGAGATTGAACCCAGGTTGGCTACATGCAAGGCAAACACCTTACCCACTGTACTATGACTCCAGCCCCCTTCTATAATTGTTATTCCTGAAATTTGAAATGTCCCATAATAAAAATTATGTATTCTGGGCCAGCCAGATAACTCAAAGGATGAGAAAATGCTTTGCATGTAGGAAGCCAAATTCCATCTCTAGAACATCATGGACCTTCAGGCACTACAGGCAGTGATCCCTGAGTACAAAACTCAAAGTAGCCCCCAAGAACAACCAGGTGTAGCCCAAATACAAACAAAACAAAACTACATGTTCTTTACATAATATTATATAGCAGTACCTAGAAAAGAGCAAAGTTCAATTGTTATTTTCTTTTTTTTTCAATTTTATGTATTGATTAATTGATTTATTGGTTGTTGGGCCACATCCAGCGGTGCTCAGGGGTTACTCCTAGCCCTGCACTCAGAAATCACCCCTGGCAGGCTGGGAGACCACAAGGGAACCAGGTTCCTTCAGGTCAGCCAATTGCAAGGCAAATGCCCTGCCACTGTACTATCTCTCCAACCCCCTCAATTGTTTGTTTGTTTGTTTGTTTTTCCAATTTTGTTTGGGAGAATAAAACTCAGGTACTCAAAGATGTAAGATGCTAATATTATTGAGCCTCATACCATTGAGTCTGAGCCATATGCTTTTGTAATGATGACTAAACCAGATTTTTCTTTATTCAAATGTTATCATTTTTTATACACTGGGTATTTATAAATTATAATTCTGAGTTAATTAATTTAACTTGGATCTTTATCATTTTTTTTATATGCAGGGGAAATGAAGAGGCAGCCTAGGATGACATCAGGACGGGGTAGAGGGTCTTTGGTACTGTGGTGGGGAAATGTAGTAACTTTGTATATCAAAGCCACAAACTTTAACACTATTGTAATCATAAACTATAATACATTTTAAAATATTGATCCATTCCACTATAATAATTTTTTATCAGTGCCAAGTAACCTTTGTTTATTTTCTTTGGACCAAACCTGATAGTGCTTAGAGGGTTACTCCTCTCTCTGTATCCAGACTTACTCTTGGTGATGCTTGGGGGGACCATATGAGATGTCTAGTTAGCCATGTGCAAGGCAATACTGACTGTACTATGCCCCACAAATAATCTTTACAAATGCAAAAATGTATGGCATTGTGATATTCTATAAACCACCAGAGGGAGCTCATGTCCAGAGACACACTGAAAGTGGTGCCTAGTGCCACGTGGGGCAGGCAGTCTATTGTACACACCCATAAACAAGTCCAGGAGACTATTGTTTGCTAATCAGCGATCTCTGTTCCTTCCCACAGTAGAAGGGCCAAATCTATTTTAAATACTGCTTGAGAAAGCGTAAGTGGAATCTGTCCGATATGAGAGGGGTAAGGTGGGCTATTTTGTGAGTGATGTGAAACAGAAGATTGGGCAGACTGGTGACTGGACCTAAGGGAGGAACCTATGTTTATCAGCTATTTTGTTTTTTGTTTTTCTTTTGTTTTGTTTTATTTTATTTATTTTTTATTTTTTATTTTATTTTATTTTTTTTGATTTTTGGGCCACACCCGACGTTGCCCAGGGGTTACTCCTGGCTGTCTGCTCAGAAATAGCTCCTGGCAGGCACGGGGGACCATATGGGACACCGGGATCCGAACCAACCACCTTAGGTCCTGGATTGGCTGCTTGCAAGGCAAACGCCGCTGTGCTATCTCTCCAGGCCCTTATCAGCTATTTTGTAGTATCCAAAAAAAGAACCAGATTCAAAGACCAGCCTTTCACAGCAAGAGTTAGCAATATTTCAGGGACATCTGACGGCTTACTGTATAAAATTGTTATTTCTTCATTTTTCTTCTTCTTTTTTTTTTTGTTTTGTTTTGGGGTCACACCCAGCAGCGCTCAGGGGTTACTCCTGGCTCTATGCTCAGAAATCGCTCCTGGCAAGCACAGGGGACCATATGGGATGCCGGGATTCGAACCACTGTCCTTCTGCATGAAAGGCAAACGCCTTACCTCCATGCTATCTCTCCGGCCCCATTTCTTAATTTTCTTTATTGAGCCATACCTAACTGGTCTGTTAGTCACTCCCAGAGTAACTCTTAGGAAGGAACTGGGGTCCTTCTCCATACAGTTTTGGCTCCAATCCTTTGAACCACTTTAATCTAACAATAGCTTATTGTTATAATCTAACAATATCTTATACCAGTTTGTTCTTGTTCTTGAATTTCCTTTAAAGTTGACCATGTTTGGTTGTTGAAATGTCTGCACCTGGCCAGCTTCATAGACTCACTCTATTCTAGGAAGAAATGTAGATAAGCTGTGAAAAATCAGTTGACAGTTGGCAATCTAGGGAGGAAAGGATGGGCCAACTCCCTACTCTGTCAAAGTCATGCCTGCTGCACCCATTAGCCATATCACCACTTTGCCTATAGCTCTGCTTGACCACTCCTCTACAACTCTCTGCAGGGACACTATTCTGACCAAAACTCCAGGTAAGCCAATATTTGAGCTAATAACACCAGGACATTTTTGGAGGCTCCTTTCTCCAGTCCTTCTCCATACTTCCAGAAGGCCTAGCAGCCAAGAACACACTGCACAAAGACTATAGAATCAGCAACAGTGCATGGATTTCCTGGACCCTATTGTTGCATTTGCAGCCATGTGACAGTTACATTTTGTTTAATACTGTCATACCTGTAGGAACATACCAATTAATTTTTTAAGATTCATTTACTTATATTACTATTATATTATTATTATTTTGGTTTTGGAGCCACACCCAGTGGCACTCAGAGGTTACTCCTGGCTCTGGGCTCAGAAATCACTCCTGGGAAGGTTCAAGAGGCCATAGGGGATTGTCATGTGCGAACCCCGTCCATCCTGGGTTGGCCACATGCAAGGCAAACACCCCATCGCTATGCTATCACTCCAGCCCCTGAACATAGCAATTTATATAACAATGTGTAGTTGAAGCCACTTAATGTTCAGAAATAACTGAACTAACAGAATGGTCAATGCAACAAGACTTACTAAACCTTATGAGAATGACTTAATTATCTTATTGGAGATACAATAATTGTCACAAATTTGCTTGTTCCTATACTTCTTTTTTATTATTTTCTCCTCTCTTTTCCTTTTTTCTCTTTTCCTTTTTAAAATAATTATGCTCTCACTTATCTATAAACAAAATATTCATTGTACTTCATTTCTTTTCTTTTTTTGGGGGGGGAGGGTTGTGGATCACACCGGCAGTGCTCAGGGGTCACTCATGGCTCCACGCTCAGAAATCACTCCTTGTAGGCTCGGGGAACCATATGAGATGCCGGGATTTGAACCACCGTCCTTCTGCATGAAAGGCGAACGCCTTATCTCCATGCTATCTCTCTGGCCCCTGTACTTCATTTTTGTTTTGTTTTGTTTTTTGTTTTTGGGCCACACCCAGCGGTGCTCAGGGGTTACTCCTGGCTGTCTGCTCAGATAGCTCCTTGGCAGGCGCGGGGGACCATATGGGACACCGGGATTCAAACCAACCACCTTTGGTCCTGGATCGGCTGCTTGCAAGGCAAACGCCGCTGTGCTATCTCTCTGGGCCCCTGTACTTCATTTTTATAAAAAAAAATAATTTTGCTCTCATTATAATCAACTAGGATGTATTACGACCAACTATGTCAACTATGCAATGCATGTTCTTTTTTTTGTTTGTCTGTTTGTTTTGGAGTCACAGGGGTTACTCCTGGGTCTACACTCAGAAATCGCTCCTGGAAGGCTCGGAGGACCATATGGGATGCTGGGATTTGAATAACCGTCCGTCCTGTGTCTGCTGCATGCAAGGCAAACACCCTACTGCTGTGCTATGTCTCCAGCCTGATGCATGTTCTTTAAAAAAAGTAAATTTAATAAAAAGTTGACCGTGCTTAAAATGCCCTTAATTCCTTTTTGTGACAATAGTCTTTAATTTCCACTATCTCAAGGTAGCTATTTAGGTTAGCCAGGAGAGGCATTGGCAATGAAGTGACTAATGGTGTCATGGGAGAAATACAATCCTGAGAAAATTCCTGGCAACTGGATAGAAAAACTAGAGGAACCATAGGGGGTTGTGGTTGTCCCAAAATGAGGGGTGAACAATCTCTCTAAGAGACACTGCTTAAAACAGATAGTTTTAAACCTGGTATTTGTTGCATTTTATTATCTAGGGCTCAAGTTTTTAGCATTGTGACATTTTCAGTAAAAAACTGATTAGATAGATAACTTGAAGATGCTCAAGGAATTATTCCTGGCTCTGCACATAGGGGGAATTACTCCTGGTGGTACTTGAAAAACCATATGGAATCCAGGTCATGAACCTGGGTTGGCAACATGCAAGACAAAAGTCCTACTACCTGCTGTACTGTTGCTCCAGCTCCTAGTGTCTGGGGATAGGGAGATAAAAAATCTATCCTTTCTTCAATTCCTCTCTTATCCTGAGGGGACCCTCACCAATGAATCTGAGGCCAATGTTCACAGATGCAAGATTTTTTTTTAAAACAGAGGTTCACCTAAATCCAAGCAAACAATTTTCTTTTGGTGCTCATCCAAAAACCACAGTGTGTTCCAATACTGGTGGAAAATTTGACCAGCAAGTGGTTCCAAATGGCACGTTCTACAAGGGGATATTTCTAAGGCAAAATTGAATTTATTTAAAATTTTTTACATTCTTGGCTGAATTTAGAACCCAGACAAACCATGAAAAGAGATGCGTGTGTAAACAGATTTTTTAAAAATCACTACATTCTATAGATTTCCAAACGTAGAATGAAGTGATAGTAGAAAACCATCAGCCCAGAGCCCACTTCCTGATCTGTTTTTCTTTTTTTTTTTTTTTTTTTTTTTTGTATTTTTGGTTTTTGGGGTCACACCCGGCGGTGCTCAGGGGTTCCTCCTGGCTGTGCTGCTCAGAAATAGCTCTGGCAGGCACAGGGGACCATATGGGGACACCGGGGATTTGAACCAACCACCTTTGGTCCTGGATCGGCTGCTTGCAAGGCCAAACACCGCTTGTGCTATCTCTCCGGGCGCCCCTGATCTGTTTTTTCTAGCTTCAGAAAGACTGAGGGACTTAGAGCCTCCCCTCGGAAGCCACATCTGAAGAAGACCCTCTTCTCTTTTGAAGGCAAATCACAAACACTAAAACAATGCAATAAGGAGACAAAAGCTCTTTGTCGCAAGGTAGCACCAGCTCTGTTCTACAATTCACATTCCACAGCTTCTCAAGAAGCTAGACTCCAGTTAGGACCACGGTTCTTTTGTTAATTAAAGACAAAAAAGTGTTTTCATGGTTTGGAGGTCCTATATACCCTGCCATTTCTAAAAGTTGCTCCCTGGTCCAAGCTCAGGGGTTACTCTCAGCGAAGTTACTAACTCCAATTCAGTGCTGAAGTCAGTTCCATATAAATCAAGCATCTTAAAACTACTATCTCTCTATTATAACAATATGAATGAATGAGGGAAGTAGAAAGCCTGTCTAGAATACAGGCAGGGGTGGGGTGGAGAGGAGGGAGATTTGGGACATTGGTGATGGGAATGTTGCACTGGTGAAGGGGAGTGTTCTTTACATGACTGAAACCCAACTACAATCATATTTGTAATCAAGGTGTTTAAATAAAGATATGGACCACATTCTTCATTAATTTTTCTTGCTACAATCATTCCTTTTTTTTTTTTTTTTTTTTTGAGGAGGTCACACCTAGTGGCATTACAGGGGTTGTTCTCTGGCTCTGCACTCAGGAAATAACTCCTAGCAGGCTCTACTAGGCGGCTATCTAGGTTGCCAGAGAACAAACCCAGATTGGCCACATGCAAGGTAAATGCCAATCTTTAAATCTTTTTTTTTTAATTCCCTTCTACTGCCCAGGATTGAACCCAGGGCCCCACATGTGCAAGTCAAGTACCCTATCATTGAGCTTGTAGCCCAGGTCCTCATATTGGGGACTGGGTCTACAGATTGTGTACATTTAGGATTACACTCAGTTGTTCTCAGAGCTTATTCTGAATTGCTGATCAGGGATCATTCCTGGTGGTGTTTTGGGGGTTCATGTGAAAGTGGCCCTAGGATCAACACCAGAGTCCAACTATGTAGCACGGCATGTGTTTTATACTGCTATACTGTCCTCTCATGAATCTCTCAAAAGTTGATCCCTCCTCACATTCAAGATTCCCTAGTGGCTGTCTGACTGGAGAAGATAGCTGAAAGGGACATAGAGCACAGGCTTTGCACAATGGGGGTTTGGGTATCCCTCCCAGAGAAGATGCACGGTGTGGAGAGGAGCCTTGAAGTGGTCCCCGAACAAAAACAAGCAAACAAAAACAGAACGCATCTCTCAAGCCTGTTTTTGTTCAGAATGAAAAGTTTGGTTCCAATATGTCTTCTTTCAGGAATGTTTACTCCATAATAGGGCTGCTAGAACTGCCAATGTCTTGGGTAAATGTAAAGAAATAAGTAAAGTTTATATGATATGTAAGTACTACATACATATTTTGTAGGTTAAGTTTGTTTTATATAATTAACTTATTATTATATCTTTTGGACTTTTCGTGGGGGGCTCACCCAGTGGTGCTCAGGGGTTGGTTACTCCTGGCTCTCTACTCAGAAATCACTCCTGGTAGGCACGGGGACCATATGGGATGCCGGGATTTGAACCACCATTGGTCCTGGGTCAGCGCTTGCGAGGTAAACGCCCTACCACTGTGCTATCTCTCCAGCCCTCTTTTTGACTTTTTATTGGATAATGTATCTTGAAGATGGTTCCTAATAAGTAGGATTGTGTTGCTCCTTTGGAAGAACTGAGTATGCTGTGGTGTGTATCTATTGAAATAGGGAAGTTGATCCTTTCACAATGACCATGGAGGCAGTTCTAATGTTTGGCTATTAATAGACAGATATAATAATGTGGTAAAAATCCATGTTTGTGCGCAACATTGCCAGGACACAAATGCATGTATCCTTTCACCCAAAAATGTCATCAGTGGAATAAATATGAATATATGAATATATATATATATGAATATATTATAGGACAAATGCCCACTGATGACATTTTTGGGTGAAAGGATACATGCATTTGTGTCCTGGCAATGCTGCATTAATTTTCACTACCACCAAAACAAAACAAAACAAAACAAAACAATTTGGATATTTCCCTCAACCTTTAATAGCATAATGTGTAGCCACACTTTTTTGTCTGATTTTGGATTTTGGACTACACTTGGCCATACTCAAAGGCTATTGGCTCAGTGCTCCGGGATTGCTCCCAACAGTACTTGCGGCAGAATCATGTGGTGCCAGAAATCAAATCCAGACATCTGCAAATAAACATGTGTTTAGCCCATTGAGCTCTCACCAGCCCCCACATTTACATTCTTACTTTGTGTATTTATGACTTTATTAGCTTGATCTAAATTAAGCTTATTTACTTTTCTTTTAGTAGTAAGATTTGACTGCTTCTTTCTTTCTTTCTTTCTTTCTTTCTTTCTTTCTTCTTTCTTTCTTTCTTTTTTTTCTTTCTTTCTTTTTTTTCTTTTACTTTCTTTCTTTCTTTCTTTTTTTCTTTTACTTCTTTCTTTCTTTCTTCCTTCCTTCCTTTCTCTTTCTTTCTTTCTTTCTTTCTTTCCTTCCTTCCGTCCGTCCGTCCGTCCTTCCTTCCTTCCTTCCTTCCTTCCTTCCTTCCTTCCTTCCTTCCTTCCTTCCTTCCTTCCTTCCTTCCTTCCTTCCTTCCTTCCTTCCTCTTTCTTTCTTTCTTCTTTTCTTTCTTTCTTTCTTTCTTTCTTTCTTTTCTTTCTTTCTTTCTTTTCTTTCTTTTTCTCTTTTTCTTTCTTTCTTTCTTTCTTTCTTTCTTTCTTTCTTTCTTTCTTTCTTTCTTTCCCACAGTCAGCAGTACTCAGGGTTTCTTTCTGACTCTATGCTCAGAAGTCACACCTGGTGCTGCTCAAGACCATAGGATTGAACTTTGGTCAGTGTGTGCAAGGCAAACACCCTATTATACAATTGGCTCTGGTCCTTTTATCAAAGTTTTGTCTTCCTACTTTTTTTTTTTTGTTTTTGGGCCACACCTGGCAGTGCTCAGGGGTTACTCCTGGCTATCTGCTCAGAAATAGCTCCTGGCAGGCACGGGGGACCATATGGGACACCGGGATTTGAACCAACCACCGTAGGTCCTGGATCGGCTGTTTGCATGCCTTCCTACTTTTAATTGTTTTGTTTTGTTTTGTTTTTCGTTTGGGATTGCACCCTGCAGTGCTCAGAAATTGCTCATGAATGGGGTTGGAGTGATAGCACAGCAGGTAGGGCACTTCCTTTGCATATAGTGGACCAGGGTTCAATCCCTGGGATCCCATATAATCCCATATGATCCCATACGATCCCCTGGGACTGCCAGGAATGATTCCTGAGTGCAGAACCAGGAGTGGTGTGGCCCAAAAACAAAAATAAAAATAAATAAATTACTCATGGCTCTGCACTTAGAAATCATTTCTGGCAGACTTGGGAGACCATTTAGATGTGGATGATCAAATCAGGTTTGGCCAAGTGCAAGGCAAGCACCCTACCCACTATTTTTTTCTCTCTGACTCCAAATTTCTAACTTTTATATTTATTAAATCATTATGTTTAGGTCACTAGGCTTATTTTTCTAACTTCTTGACTTAAACTTTAATTTTTTCCAATTCTTTTACTTCTTTCAAAATTCATTAGGACTTTGTTTTTCCGTCCAACCCTTGCTTAATATGTATTTCAGATGTTTTATTCTGTGTTTTTATATTTTAGTTACAGTTTCCTCTTTTATCCAAAAGTATATACTTTGACTGGAGTGATAGCACAGCAGGTAGGGAGTTTTCCTTTTTTCCTCACACATAGCTAACCCAGGTTTAATCCCTAGCATTCCATATGGTCCCCGAGCACTACCAGGAATGACTCCTGAGCACCCTGGGTATGAACCAAAAATACCAATACTTGGGGCCGGAGAGATAGCATGGAGGTAAGGCATTTGCCTTGCATCCAGAAGGTCGGCGGTTCCAATCCCAGTATCCCAGGAGCGATTTCTGAGCGAAGAGCCAGGAGTAACCCCTGAGCGCTGCCGGGTGTGACCCAAAAACAAACAAACAAACAACCCCCCCCCAAAAAAATACCAATACTTTGTTGACATACTTTCTTTGGTTTGCTTTGGCTTTGGTTTGGGGCCACATCCAGCAGCACTTAGGGGTTACTCCTGACTCTGTATTCAGAAATCACTCCTGGCAGGCTCGGGGTACTACATAGAGTTCTGGGGATCAAATCTGGGTTGGCCACATGCAATGCAATAGCCAGCCCCAAAATTGTCATACTTTTAATCTTTATTTCTAGGTACAAACTAATATTGGCAAAAACTAATGTTGTCTATTTTATTCCTATTTTTTTGTAATGTACTGATTTGGGAATTGGAAAGATAGCACAAAGGACTGGAATACATGCTTTACATGTGGAAGGCCAGTGCTTGATCCCCAACTCCATATGGTCTCCCATGCACCACTAAAAGTGACCCTGACTACCAATATCTAAGCACTGTCAGATGGGGCCACAAAATAAAAAACAAGAAATGTTTTGATTTTGAGAAAGGTGGGGAATTTGAGACACACTTGGTGAAACTGGGGTCAGCCATGTATATATTAACACTGAACTCTCTCTTTAGGCACCAAGAAATTTATTTTTTAATCATACTTTGTGACTATTTCTTGGATGTATGTCAATAAAAAAGATATATCTTTATTTGAAGAGTATAGAGCTATCTAATTATTCCTTAAGAGGTCTGAACTGGGGGGCCGGAGAGATAGCATGGAGGTAAAGCGTTTGCCTTTCATGCAGGAGGTCATTGGTTCGAATCCCGGCGTCCCATATGGTCCCCCGTGCCTGCCAGGAGCAATTTCTGAGCCTGGAGCCAGGAATAACCCCTGAGCACTGCCTGGTGTAACCCAAAAACCAAAAAAAAAAAAAAAAAAAAGAGGTCTGAACTGGTAGAAAGACAGAAAAATGTATTTTTTGAAAGATGGCTTTAATAGTCTTTTGTTGTAGACTGTTCTTAGTGTTAAAGGGAAGAGAAAATTATTGTTTATAATTTATAACTGTAATTTTGTCTTTTGCTTTACAAGCTAGAAGAGCTATAACTTCAGGGAAAAGACTTTCAATTGTTTTCTTTTAAAATTTTGAATGTTGGGCCTGGAGAGATAGCACAGCAGCGTTTGCCTTGCAAGCAGCCGATCCAGGACCTAAGGTGGTTGGTTCGAATCCCGGTGTCCCAGAAGCTATTTCTGAGCAGACAGCCAGGAGGAACCCCTGAGCAGCACCGGGTGTGGCCCAAAAAACAAAAAACAAAAAATTTGAATGTTACTTATTTGGGTTTGTGGGAGAGAAACTTACACCTGGCCATGGCTTCTGGATGTGTGTTCAGGGATCATTCCCAGCAGTTTTCAAGCAATATGCAGAGGAACATATGTGATGCCAGGGATTGAACCACATGCAAGGCAAGTGCTGTAACCCCTATATTATCTTTTTAGCTTCCCATCATTTTTGTCAGTGCTCAAGATTTTAAAGCCAGATCTGATCCATAGAAAGTATTCATTTGGGGCGGAAGAGATAGCATGGAGGTTGGGCATTTGCCTTGCATGCAGAAAGACGGTGGTTCGAATCCTGGCATCCCATATGGTCCCCCGAGCCTGCCAGGAGCAATTCCTGAGCGTAGAGCCAGGAGTAACCCCTGAGTGCTGCCGGGTGTGACCCCCCCCAAAAAAGAGAGTATTTATTTACCATTGAGTCACATCTCTGGCCCCAGGAATCTGTTTTTTTTTTTTTGGTTTTTGGGTCACACCTGGCAGTGCTCAGGGGTTATTCCTGGCTCCAGGCTCAGAAATTGCTCCTGGCAGGCACAGGGGACCATATGGGGCGCCGGGATTCGAACCGATGACCTCCTGCATGAAAGGCAAACGCCTTACCTCCATGCTATCTCTCCGGCCCCCCCAGGAATCTTTAACTGGAACAAAATAACCAAAAAATTTGAGTATGGATGATATAGAAAATAGTCTTAAAGCTCCCTTTTTTCCCAAGTTGGTACTTATGTAATGTTTTTCATTCAATGTCATTTTTAATATATTGTTTGTTGAGGGTAAAAGTGAATTTATTATGCTGTTTGTAAAGAGAAAACGTCTCAGCCAACATTGAACAAAATGACATTATTTTAGGACCTAGGACCTAGTTTCCTTATCTGTTGTTTCACTAAAGTCATAGTTCCCAATAAGCTATAAAGTTAAGCAAGTACTACATTATTAATAAATAGCATTGTAAATCATAGAATCTCAACTTTAAAAGAGTGGTAAATAGGGCCCGGAGAGATAGCACAGCGGCGTTTGCCTTGCAAGCAGCCGATCCTGGACCAAAGGTGGTTGGTTCGAATCCCCGTGTCCCATATGGTCCCCCGTGCCTGCCAGGAGCTATTTCTGAGCGGACAGCCAGGAGGAACCCCTGAGCAATGCTGGGTGTGACCCCCCCCCAAAAAAAAAAAAAGAGTGGGGGCCGGGTGGTGGCGCTAAAGGTAAGGTGCCTGCCTTGCCTGCGCTAGCCTTGGACGGACCGCGGTTCGATCCCCCGGTGTCCCATATGGTCCCCCAAGCCAGGAGCAACTTCTGAGCACATAGCCAGGAGTAACCCCTGAGCGTTACCGGGTGTGGCCAAAAACCAAAAAAAAAAAAAAAAAAAAAAGAGTGGTAAATAGGGGCTGGAGCAGTAGTGCAGCAGTAGGGCATTTGCCTTGCACGCAGCTGACCCAGGACAAACCTGGGTTCAATCCCCAGTGTCCCATATGGTCCCCTAAGCCAGAAGCGATTTTTTTGTTTTATTTTTTTGGTTCACACCTGGCAGCTCAGGGGTTCCTCCTGGCTCTATGCTCAGAAATCGCTCCTGGCAGGCACAGGGGACCATAAGGGATGTCGGGATTCGAACCACCATCCTTCTGCATGCAAGGAAAATGCTTTACCTCCATGCTACCTCTCTGGCCCCGACCAGGAGCAATTTCTGAGTGCAGAACCAGGAGTAACTCCTGAGCTGAACATCAACAGTTGTGGCCCCAAAACAAAAACAAACAAACAAAAGAGTGGTAAATATATTCTCTTAGATCATACTAAAACTTTGAGCATGTCCTTTTGGGGGCACTTAGATCTCTGTAAACACTTAAGGCAGTGGGGAGTTACAATTACATGAAGTAGTTAAGGTATAAAAATGGTCACAACAGAAAATAAATATCAGGAGCTGGAGTGATAATATCAGGTAGGATTTTCGCCTGGCACGCAGCCCACCCAGGTTTGATCCCTGGCATCCCATATCGTTCCTCGAGCCTACCAGGAGTAATTTCTGAGTGCCACCAGAAATAGCCTAAAATTTTATTAAAAAAAAAAGAAAGTAAAGAAATCTAATTTGGGCACTGAGAATTAAGACTGAACTGAAAGTGTCACATAAGTTGTTTCAAGAGTGGATTAATTCAGGAGAGGTCCTGGATGTCTTTTCCTGGAATAGGATAGATAACGCAGAGCCTTAATGGGAGACACAAAGCTTGCTAAACCATGAATTGACACAATCTGTCCAGTAGATATGTCTTATCTTTATAGAGCACTTCCTATGTGCCAGCCACTTGGGGCTGAGACTGTGTGTGTGCCTATGCTTGTGTGTGTGTGTGTGTGTGTGTGTGTGTGTGTGTGTTTTGTAATACCGACTGGTCATTTTGTCTTTCTTTGTATGTATTTCTTTTATACGTACATGCAGAGGATCCAATCAGGGCCTTGCATAGGCTAAGTATACGCTCAACCCTATGAACCATATCCCATGCCCCTCTCCCTGTTGGTTTGATCTTTATAACAACCCTCTGGGGGTGATAGCTAGAAAAATGCACATTTTCCAGATGAGAAAGCAGACTTAAAAGAGCTAACCAAGGGCCCGGAGAGATAGCACAGCGGTGTTTGCCTTGCAAGCAGCCGATCCAGGACCAAAGGTGGTTGGTTCAAATACCGGTGTCCCATAGGGTCCCCCGTGCCTGCCAGGAGCTATTTCTGAGCAGACAGTGAGGAGGAACCCCTGAGCACTGCCGGGTGTGGCCCAAAAACCAAAAAAAAAAAAGAGCTAACCAAGATGGCACATTTGGAATTTAAATATAAGTGATAGGGCTTCACAAGGAATAGTTTGGGTATGAAAAATAAACTAAAGAGATTTCTGATTGTAGACAAAGATGAGAATAGACAATTCTCCCTCTAAGTACTTCCAGAAAAAAAAAAAAACCTGGAAATAATATATTTTGCTTTATTTAAAGCTAATATATAAGAAAGCCACAAAAAAAAAAAAAAAAGCTCGGGGGGGGGGCGGGGAAAAGCCCAACAACAGTTAAAACAGTGGCCAGCAACGTCTGGATCAGCAAATAAAATGCATTAAGTTTTCTCGATTTCTAACTCCCATCGCTGTGTGCTGGGAGAAGCTAAGAACTCCCAAATGCCAACAGATGTGTGGGAGGGGAAAGGGAAAGAAAAAAAATAAAAAAGTTAGGTACAACCTGTTCTTTTTAGCCAAAGGACAGGAAAGGGTCAGTGTAGCGAAGCTGAACACTTCGAGACAATAATGGTCCGACTGCTGCCAAATGCCACCGGAAAAGCAGAGGCCCTACCCCACCCCAGAGGCAGAGGTCTAAGTAGGGAGTCCACATTCCCAGCCAGGCCCAGCTGGAATGAGTCACAACTCCTCACTGCCGCTCCCCTCTCCGGGGTGATGTCAGAGCAGGCCAAGAGAGGAGGCTGGACTCTGAATCATTCACAAGCACCCACGGCTAAGACCGTCTCTATGGAGACCACACAAACAGCAAGGAGGTCACTAGTCACTCCCAGCCCAGTCCCTGACATGACCCTTCCGCCTGGGCTGGAAACCCACAAAAACCTGAGGCCCAGAGATTCCTCCTGGATACTGGAACTCATGGAAGATCAGTCATTGCCACCCTCCAAAAGATCTCAACTATAGAGAAAAAAAAAAGACCATTAAAAAGTACCAGACCGGGCCCGGAGAGATAGCACAGCGGCGTTTGCCTTGCAAGCAGCCGATCCAGGACCTAAGGTGGTTGGTTCGAGAATCCCGGTGTCCCATAGGGTCCCCCGTGCCCGCCAGGAGCTATTTCTGAGCAGACAGCCAGGAGGAACCCCTGAGCAATGCTGGGTGTGGCCCAAAAAACAAAAAACAAAAAACAAAACAAAACAAAGTAGCAGACCAATGTGTCTCTCCTAGAAACACTTCAGTGAGAAATTCTGAACTGTTTGGAACAAGTGAAGAAAGAGTATGGAGCATAAAAAAGAACATTTTGGCAAGGAAATGCAATCTATGAAGAGACAAATAAAAGATTTATGCTAAAATATAAAAACTCACTGAATAGGGGCCCGAGAGGTGGCACAGCGGTAGTGCATTTGTCTTGTATGCAGCTGACCTAGGACAGATCGCAGTTCGATCCCCCAACGGATCAGATTGTCCCCCAAGCCAGGAGTGATTTCTGGGCGCAGAGCCAGGAGTAGCCACTGAGCGTCACAGGGTGTGGCCCCCCAAAAACAATAAAACAGAACAAAAAAAACTCACTGAATAGGCTCAAGAGGTGACTGCATAGAAGAGAAGCTTAAAGAGGGGAGTTTGAAATTAGAGCAGCATGTTTACAGTTTAAACTACAGAAAAAAATTTTTTTCTGAAGAAAAAAATAAACAAAAGAACCTCAGGAATCTGTGAGATTCTGATATGATCAAAAAGGAGAAAGGGTGTGAGATTGAAACACTGTCCCATGAAATAATAGCTGATATTTTTATTTTTTATTTTTCTAACTTTGACATACTTACAATCCAATAGATTCCAGATCCTATGAAAGTCCAAATGAAATAAGTCCAAAGAAATAACTTGCCAAACAATAATGTAACCAAACATAAAAACTCTAAAGACAAACTCTTGAATGCAAGAGACACCATGTCATACTTATGCAATAAGAATAGTTTGAACTAAGGTAGATTTCTCCTCAGATATCATGGAGGTCTAAAAAAACTGCCATGCCATTTCTTTGTTTATTTGTTTATTATTTTAGGGGGGGCCACACCTGGCAGAGCTCAGGGTTACTCCTGGCTCTGTGCTCAGGGAATCATATTGATGCTGGGGATCGAACTCGGGTTGGTCCCAGGTGGGCCTCATGCAAGTCAAACGTCCTACCGCTGTGCTATCACTTTGGCCCCTGCCATGCCATTTCTTATATGTCTAAATATTATTAAATATTCTTAAATGTCTAACCTATTTTAAGTTCAGGATCATATATCCAATAAGAATATTCTTCTGGGCCCGGAGAGATAGCACAGCGGTGTTTGCCTTGCAAGCAGCCGATCCAGAACCAAAGGTGGTTGGTTCGAATTCCGGTGTCCCATAGGGTCCCCCGTGCCTGCCAGGAGCTATTTCTGAGCAGACAGCCAGGAGTAACCCCTGAGCACCACCGGGTGTGGCCCAAAAAAGAAAAAAGAAAAAAAAAAAAAAGAATATTCTTCTGGGGCCAGAGTAATAGCATAGGTGTAGGGTGTTTGCCTTGCATGCAGCCAATTCAGGACAAACCATGGTTTAACCCCGGCGTCCGATATGGTCCCAGAGCCAAGAGCAATTTCTGAGCACATAGCCAGTAGTAACTCCTAAGCGTCACAGGGTGTGGCCCAAAAAGAAAAAAAAGAAAAAAAAAGAATATTCACAATTATAATGTTTTTGTTTTCAGGGAACTCATACCTGATGGAGTTCATACCAAATGGCTACTTGCTAGACAGTACTTGGGTGCTGATTCTGGCAGTACTCAGCTCTAATCTAGTTATCCTGAGAGCAAAGCATACATTTCAGCCTGTTGAGTTCTCTCCATAGTCTAACAAAGCCAATTTTGTATAAAGAAAAACTAAAAGACTTTGTCACCAACAGACCAACCCTAAAACACTGGTTAAAAGAAGTTATTAGAACAAAAAGAAAAGTGTAAATGAAGGGCTCTTGAAACATTAAGAAAAAAGGAAAATAAAAAGTGGAAACGTGAATAAATGAAATAGACATCTCTTCTTGAGCTTTCTTTGGTTGTAGTTTTTGGTTTGGGGTTGGTTTGTTTTGGGCCATACCTGGCAATGCTCAGGGATTACTCCTGACTCTGCATTCAGGAATTACTTCTGGTGATGCTCAGGGGACCATATGGGATGCTGAGGATCAAACCCAGATTGGCCATGTGCAAGGCAAGCACCCTACCTGCTGAACTGTTGTTTTGGCCCTCTTCTTGAGTTTTCTAAATTGATTAATTTTGATGCAAAACTTATATAACACTATCTGGTAGACGTGTCAATATATGTAGAGGAATATCTTTAAGACAGAGATTTAAAAAAAAAGTAGGGGCCGGAGAGATAACATGGAGGTAGAGCATTTGCCTTGCATGCAGGAGGACAGTGTTCAAATCCTGGCATCCCATATGGTCCCCTGAGCCTGCTAGAAGCAATTTCTCTCTCTCTCTCTCACTCTCTCTCTCTCTCTCTCTCTCTCTCTCTCTCTCTCTCTCTCTCTCTCTCTCTCTGTATAAAATGTCTTTCTCTATCATTATTTTTTTATTGCAGTCAAAGTGAATTACAAATCTTTCATAGTAATATTTAAGGTGCCAGGAGCGATTTCTGAGCATAGAGCCAGGAGTAACCCCTGAGCACTACCAGGTGTGACCCAAAAACAAAAACAAAAACAAAAACAAAAAAGACATAGAGATAAGTAAAGGAGAAAATGTGTGGGCCCGGAGAGATAGCACAGCGGCGTTTGCCTTGCAAGCAGCCGATCCAGAACCAAAGGTGGTTGGTTCGAATCCCAGTGTCCCATATGGTCCCCCGTGCCTGCCAGGAGCTATTTCAGAGCAGACAGCCAGGATTGACCCCTGACCATCGCCGGGTGTGGCCCAAAAACCAAAAAAAAAAAAAAAAAAAAATGTGGCCAAAGGTATTTTCACCCAAACTGTGTATAAAATATTTACACACACACATACACTAAAAATTCAAAGAACTGGTAGAGTCCTTGTACGTATGAGGCTCTGAGTTTGAACCTCACCACAGTAAAATAAGTAAGTACATAACAGAAATAAAGAAAATAGGTAATTATTTTAAAGGAATTGATCAATCACACAGTTCTACAAGAAAAAGTAAATCAAAGAGCTCTTTGGGGGCCCGGAGACATAGCACAGCGGCGTTTGCCTTGCAAGCAGCCGATCCAGGACCTAAGATGGTTGGTTCAAATCCCGGTGTCCCATATGGTCCCCCGTGCCTGCCAGGAGCTATTTCTGAGCAGACAGCCAGGAGTAACCCCTGAGCACCGCCGGGTGTGCCCAAAAAAACAAACAAAAACAAAAAAAAAAAAAACCCAAAACCAAAAAAAAAAAAAAAAAAAGCTCCTTTGGAAGTAGATGTGTAAAAGGGTTCATGTTACTAGACTATTTGATTGAAAAAGGTGAAGTCTGTCCAGTCTTGAGAGCAAACTCTTTGGACAGTCTATTCTACGACTAATAAATGTTGCAATATGTGTTGTTTGTACAAAAGAGAGACCCAGAATTTCTTATGGCTCAAACTATTTTTATGATTGACATGATGAAACTTTAGTGCTATCCAGTATATGCTGACAATATACATAGGCACTGCAGGCTGGCAGGATCCAGAGAGAGTACTAGTTCTTGACCATGGATTCCTCTTGAAGTCCAAAAAACAAGGAAGCCGATAAAGTGGGAATAAAAGCAAGAATCATATTGTTTTTAGCATGTCAGATATTAACTTGGAAATTCTGACCAAAATCAGGTACATCTGAGCAGGGACCAGGACGTTGTAGAGACTAACTACGAATCATTGTAACTAAAAAATTAAAGGAAGTATGACTTCATGTTGCTTTTAAAGTTGTTACTTAATACGGATAGACTATCTGGTTCTTTCTTGGAGGTCTTGTGATGTCCCTTGTTCTTCAGCTTTATGCAGGTAAATGTATTTCTAAAATTCCTAGAGAGAAAATTTTTATTTTTTGGTTTTCTGGCCACACCGGGTGACGCTCAGGGATTACTCCTGACTATGTGCTCAGAAATCGCTCCTGGCTTGGGGGGGGCCATATGAGACGCTGGGGACAGAACCTGGCGCTGTCCTGAGCTAGCCACGTGCAAGGCATATGCCCTACCACTGTACTAAAAAGGAAATTTTTAGGGGGGGTGACACCCAGCAGCGCTCAGGGGTCACTCCTGGCTCTATGCTCAGAAATCGCTCCTGGCAGGCTCGGGGGATCATATGGGATGCTGGAATTTGAACCAATGACCTTCTGCATGAAAGGCAAACGCCTTACCTCCATGCTATCTCTCCGGCCCCCTAAAAATGAAATTTTAATTCCTTTTTTTGGTTTTTGGGTCACACCCGGTGGTGCTCAGGGGTTCCTCCTGGCTGTCTGCTCAGAAATAGCTCCTGGCAGGCACGGGGGACCATATGGGACACCGGGATTCGAACCAACCACCTTTGGTCCTGGATCGGCTATTGCAAGGCAAACGCCGCTGTGCTATCTCTCCGGGCCCAATTTCAAATTTTTTTGTTTTGTTTTTATTCGTTTATGTATTGTATTACCTTTACTTAAGTGTCTTTATCATTTTTTTTAATGGTGCCAGTGCCATGAATCAGATTTTTACATACACCTGCAGGTTTATCTCCATGGCTCTCCCAGGGTGTGTGCAGTTAGAACACATAAACATAGTGTAAAGTGGCAAGCAGACCATTGCCTAGGTTTTCTCTCTCTCTCTCTCTCTCTCTCTCTCTCTCTCTCTCTCTCTCTCTCTCTCTCTCCTCTCCTCTCTCTCTCCCTCTCTCTCTCTCTCTCTCTCCTCTCCTCTTCCTCTCCTCTCTCTCTCTCTCCTCTCTCTCTCTCTCTCTCTCTCTCTCTCTCTCATCTCTCTCTCTCTCTCTCTCTCTCTCTCTCTCTCTCTCTCTCTGAAGAGTTTCAACTTCAGGGGAAAGGGCAACAAACCCTGTCTTCCTAAAATCACTAATGTAAATACAATGATGCTGGAAGAAGAAACCCTCTCTACTCTGAGGGATGGGCAGGAGAGGCAAAGGTAACTGAAAGACAGCTGAGAGGAGAGCAGGGTCTCCCCACAGCCCTTTTGCTAAGACCCAGGGACAGAGAGCCCAAGACTGATGCTTGATCAAACAATAGAGAATTCTCTCTCTCTTTTTTTTTTTTTTTTTTGGTTTTTGGGCCACACCCGTTTGACGCTCAGGGGTTACTCCTGGCTATGTGCTCAGAAATCGCCCCTGGCTTGGGGGGGACCATATGGGACGCCGGGGGATCGAACCGTGGTCCGTTCCTTGGTAGCGCTTACAAGGCACAACACCTTATCTCCAGCGCCACCTTCCCGGCCCAGAGAATTCTCTCTCTTAACCAGGCTTATCAATATCCAGGAACAAACAATAGTCTGTCGCTGGGAGAGGAGGAACAGATTCCATTTGAATGAATGAAAATGAGAGCTCAGGAACAAAGTAGAGATGGGCTCTATCTAAGGCATTCTTTCTCCAAATTATACTCAAAGTAAACTCAATAAGACAAATAAAGAAATAAATGTATACAGACTAAAAATTAACTTTGTTAGCTATTTAGTTTTTCTGTTTTATTGTTCAGGGTTTTATACTTTCTTCACAATGTTCTTAACAAAATTTTGTTATTTATATCTAAATATTTCTTGTGGTCAGGGTGTAAAATATAAATAGCAATGAGTTTTTTTTTTATTCAAAATTTCACTTACATGTAGTTTTTGTATAGGAAAGTGATTGACTTTCATATGTTAATTTTATATTCCAAAATCTTATTATAACCAAGTATTAGTTGCAGGATTTTTTTTTCCAAATTCTATTTATATTTCTACAACAGTGAAATCGCCTAAAAACAAAACAGTTTTGTTGAATTATTTTTAGTCTGTATACATTTAATTCCAATTTTAACTACCTATATTCATTATCTAAAAGATTTTTACTATTTGAAAATTGTACCTCTTTGCTTACTATACTTTCCCAAGATGTAAAGTTCTTTTTTGGATTTTTGGGGTCACACTCAGCAGCACTCAGGGGTTACTCTGGACTCTACACTCAGAAATCGCTCCTGGCAGGCTTGGGGGACCATATGGGATGGCGGGATTTGAACCACCATCCTTCTGCATGCAAGGCAAACGCCTTACCTCCATGCCATCTCTCCAGGCCCCGTAAAGTTCATTTTCAACTTGGTTGAAATCAACTTGGTTTTCAATTGAATTGAAAGACAGATGACATCCATATTTGTTTATAAAATCACATTTAAAAATGTTTCATTCATTCAATCCTGGGCATCCCATATGGTCCCCTGAGCCTGCCAGGAACAAATCAATTTCTGAACTCAGAGCCAAGAATAAGCCAACGGTTGTGGCTCAAAAACAAAAGTTTCATTCAGAAGAAATCAAGGAGGGGGAAGAAAAGACAATGGGAAACACAGGGGTTAATGGTATCCAGGTTCCTCAGAGCCCTAAAGGGGTAGTAGATCTAAATATCCAAACCACAAATAAACAACACTAAAACCAAGACAACCAAACTTGAAGAATCAAACTTAAAAGACGTCTGTCTGTGATGATGCAGGCTGCAGATATGAGAGTGGGAGAGGAAACCTGGGAATATACAGCTGGAGGGAAGTTGAAGTAACAGGTAAATATGTGTATCCAAAACTCAATTGTGAATAATTTTTGTAAGTCACAGTACTTTAATAAAATAAAACTAAAAATTAACAATAGTAAAATTTAACAATAGTGAAAAAGCATTATGATCACATTAGTGAAAATCTTTTGGTTGCACATGATGCAAACCATCATTTGTTAGTTCGAACAGACATGGATCATGGCTCCTTTCAGTCGCAGCTGGATTTGAGGGGGGATCGGGGGTGTAGATGGGGCACAAACAGTCTTTTAAAATCTCAAGTTCTTCTACTATTAGAATCTATTGCCTCGGGGCTGGAGAGTTAGCACAGCAGCGTTTGCCTTACAAGCAGCTGATCCAGCACCTAAGGTGGTTGGTTTGAATCCCTGCGTCCCATATGGTCCCGTTGCCTGCCAGGAGCTATTTCTGAGCAGATAGTCCCGAGCACCACCGGGTGTGGCCCAAAAACAAACAAACAAACAAAAAACAAGAAAAGAATCTATTGCCTCTATCTCAGAAAAGATTCCCCAATAAACAAGAAAATTCTTTAAGAGGACTATAATTAATTTACTTATTTCAGAATCTTATCACTGTTGCTAGAGAAATGAATAGCTCTGTATGGCTGCCTGTGAGTAATCTTTTTTTTTTTTGGGCCACACCCGGTAATGCTCAGGGGTTACTCCTGGCTATGTGCTTAGAAGTTGCTCCTGGCTTGGGGGACCATATGGACACCGGGGGATCGAACCGCGGTCCGTCCAAGGCTAGCACAGGCAAGGCAGGCACCTTACCTTTAGCGCCACCACCCGGCCCCGTGAGTAATCTTTAATTAATCTTTTATCTTTAATCTTAATATTTAAGTGACACCTGATTCTCCCTGAAATGACTCCCAACCAAGAGGTATCAGAATTAGAAGAAACAAAGGAAAGTCATATTTAAAATGATAGATATCTCATTATTGTGCTTGGCAATAAAATATAGACATTATCCTTAGAGGAATCAGTTCCCCAGTTTTCTTGTGATTCTTTTATTCATTTAGCAAATTGTTTTTACTTTGTAAGGTGCTATTCCAGACTGAAAACTTCTGATTTCTATTTTTAAAAATTTTTGTTTTAAATCAAGGACATTTTGTTTCTGAATTATAAAAGAAAAATTTCTGATCACTTTGGAACTCTCGCATTCACTACTGAAACAAAGCCAAAAACATGTTTTGATTTTATTGGGAGGTCAAATTCTGCAGTGCTCAGAGACCACTCCCAGGCCTGTGCTTGGGCATCAAATCTGGACCTTCCACATGCAAAGCATGTGATCTAGCCTATTGAGTTATCTCTTTGGTCTAACTTTTTTTTTAACTTTTTTTTGGAGGGGTCACACCCGGCAATATTCAGGGACTGCTTCAAGTACTATGCTCAGAAATTGCTACTAGCAATACTTGAGAGACCATCCAGTGCCAAAGATTGAACTCAGACCTTCTACATGCAAACCTTCCCCCCCAGCCCCACTTCTATCTCTCTATCTTTCTGTCTCTATCTCTGTCTCTTTCTGTCTCTCTGTCTCTCTGTATGTCTCTGTTTCTCTCTGTCTCTTTCTCTCTCTCTCTGCCTCTCTCTCTCTCTCTGCCTCTCTCTCTCTGCCTCTCTCTCTCTCTCTCTCTCTCACACACACACACCCTATCAAAAACATTTTTGGAGGGGCCAGAGTGGTGGCACAAGCGGTAGGGCGTCTGTTTTGCACACGATAGCCTATGACGGACTGCGGTTTGATCCCCCAGTGTTCCATATGTTCTCCCAAGCCAGGAGCGATTTCTGAGTGCATAGCCAGGAGTAACTGTGAACGTCACCGGGTGTGACCCCAAAACGAAACAAAACATTTTTGGGATCACACCTGGCAATACTCAGGGGTTTCTTCTGGCTCTGCACTCAGGAATCACTCCTGGCAGTGTTGGGGTGGGAGGCATATGAGATGCCTAGGATCTAATTCAGGTCAGCCATGTGCAAGCTAAATGCCCTAAATCAAAAAGTTTTCCAATCGAAAGTATGATTTGTTTTCTGTATCTATGGGTAAAATATAACTGATCAAAATAGAAGCACCTTTTATTAAAAGAACTAATGTATGATAAAAGCAGCTCCGAGGAAAAACAATTTCCATCTAGATCCACCAATCATGGCATAGGTGTGCCTTTTACGTATCCATACATGCCCTGGGCATACCTTGCATGTGTTTTTCATTCATGCTCACTCCACCCAACCCAGGAACTCATAAAGTCAATATCTTTTTCAGATTTTACTAAGACATGAATAAGGGTTGGACTAAGGGGGTAAGGGAGGGGGATAGATAGCAAATAACCAATGTCAAGACCCACTACCTAACGTATCTACCTCATTCATTTTTAACATTAGTCATTTATGGCTGATTAATTTATCAAGAAGAATAAAATCAAATGATTCTTAGTGTATTCCCTTAGTTCAGGGACAGATCTGTACCTGATTTAACTGACGAATCAATCCTTAGGCGATAGCATTCCAGTCACCTTTGGTAATGTATTACAGCCCATCCCTTGTTCCCACCCCAGAATTTGGTTTGGTTGGGAACAGATGCAGTATAAAACATATGTGGGTATCATATCACTATTAAGCAACAAAGTGAAAGAGAGAAAAGAGAGCAAAAAGTTGTTTGGTTTTTTTTTCTCTCTGCCCTTTTTTTTTTTTTTGCAGTGAGACAGGATTATTTTCAAAGTTAGGTGACTGAATTTTCAGTTGAGCACGAAGGAGGAGGGGTAAGGGAGAGAGTTCAAAGGACTAGAATGCATACTTTGCATAGGAATGCCTAAATTTGACTCTCTCTCCAGCACCACCAGATGTAGCTCTAATACGATGAGCAAACAGAATCCTGGTGGAAGGACCACATCTTTTCCTCTTCTCAATCCTGAATGATAATACAACAAGTAGGGTGCTTGTCTTGCACATGGCAGGCAAGGGTTTAACTCCTGACACTCTATATGATCCCCAAGAGTTAACACAGAGCACAGACGCAGGAGTCAACCTTGAGCATCATTGGACGTGGCCCAAAAAAACAAATAACTAAATAAATAAACTTGTGCCTGCTAAGCAGTCAGACAGGGAGGTGGATGGGAAACTGGGGACAAAAGTAGTGGGATTGGTGTTGAAACATTGATGTCTCAAACAATAATATTGTGAACAATTTTGTAAAGTTAGAAAATCATACATTGGATCAACATCACTAGTCATGAGGGAAACACAAATTAAAATAAGAATGACATATTATTATGCAACTATTACTGACTTCTGAGATGTCCTTATCTGAATTCACTTAAAATTTTTTTTATAACTCTTTGTCTTGTTTTTTCATTCTAACACAATATTTTCCCAAGAAGTCATTACAAATTTTGTTTAAGCTGTTCCAGTTTTTTCCTTTTGGATTGGCTCTCGGTATTTATAGCAGTTATAGCTAAGAAATTATTGCTTAACCAAAGTCACAAATATTTTTTCCTCCTATTTTTTTCCTTCCAGATGACTTGTAATTTTAGGCTTTACACTTATGTCCATAATACATTTGGAGTTGATTTTGCATGTGGTGTGAGATGTTTGTTTATGCACATGAATGGCCATTTTCTGCTGTTGGTTTTTATTTGGGGAGGTGAACAGGCAGGGCTCTGGGCCTATAAAGGGCTGAGGATTAAACCCATGACTCCTGCATGTGAATGAAACACGAGCTCCAGCTCTTTGTTCCTTCTCCCTGGCATTTCCCTTACAAATATTTGCTTTAAAGATTATCCTTTCTCCTGTGGCTACTTTTGCACACTATGGGATAATCAGTTGTGCATTTATGAGTAGTTCTGTTTCTCTTCTATTATCTTCCTTTGCTCTATTTATTTCGACCAAATCTTGCAATTACTTGATTTCTGTAGCTTTCTTAGTTTTGAAACATAAGGGATATTAATCTCTCTCTCTCTCTCTCTCTCTCTCTCTCTCTCTCTCTCTCTCTCTCTCTCTCTCTCTCTCTCTCTCTCTCTCTCTCTCTCTCTCTCTCTCTCTCTCTCTCTCTTGTGTGGTTTTTGGGTCACACCGGCAGTGCTCAGGGGTTATTCCTGGCTCCATGCTCAGAAATTGCTCCTGGCAGGCATGGGGGACCATATGGGACACCAGGATTCAAACCAATGACCTTCTGCATGAAAGGCAAATGCCTTGGGGCTGGAGAGATAGCATGGAGGTAAGGCGTTTGCCTTTCATGCAGGAGGTCATCGGTTCAGATCCTGGGGTCCTGTATGGTCCCCTGTGCCTGCCAGGAGCAATTTTTGAGCCTGGAGCCAGGAATAACCCCTGAGCACTGCCGGGTGTGACCCAAAAACCACACACACACACACACACACACACACACACACACACACACACACACACACGGCAAATGCCTTACCTCCATGCTATCTCTCTGGCCCCAGATATTAATCTCTTAACTTAAATCTTCTTTCTAAAATCATTTTACTTTTTGTTAACATTTGTATTTTTATTTGAATTTTTAGAGATTCCATCCATTTCTACACAAAAGATCTGCTGAAATTTTGACGGATATTGTACTGAATTCAAATTAATTCCAAAAAAATTAATGTCTTTCAACCCATACACCTGATATATCATTTATTTTTGTCTTTTTTTTTTTTTTTTGTTTTAGACACTAGAAAATAGAATAAAGAGGATTGAAGGTAGAGCTTAGGATAGGGGTGAAGTGCCCTAATAAGAAGAAAAAGAATTGGGGCTAGAGTGATCATATAGCCAGTAGGGTGCTTGTCCTACACGTACAGTCAACCTGGTTTCAATCCCCAGCCTCTCATATGGGCACCCAAATCCAACCAGAATCACTGAACATCACTGGGTGTTGCTCAAAGCCAAACAAAAAAAAAAAAGATTTAAGAAGAAGAAAAGAGAATTAGTCAAGGTCTAGCTAAACACTAGATGGGAAAACCTTTGTCACTCTTTCCTTGCTAATTCTTAGAATACTGAAAACTCGACTCAGGTCATAAGGCTATTATTGTAGCAGAAGGCTATAAACTAGGTGGCCTCGAATAACAAATACTTAACATTTCACAGGTAGAGAGGTCAGAAATGAAGATGCTGGCCAGATCAGGCTCTCAGAAGTTTTGGAAATTCTTCCTTGCTTCTTCTAGCTTCTGGTAACTTGAGGGGTTCTGTGAAACATAGATGAAACATCATCTCCATATTCATTCGCACATGGCTTTTATATTGTAGGAGAGAGAATGAGTGTATGAATGTGGTGAGAGAGAGAGTAAGAATGAGGGTACATGTGTATGTGTCAATATTCTTTGAGGGACACCTTATAAGGTAAGTCTCTTCTAATAACAACTTACCCTACTTCCAAATGATTCATCTCAACTAGCAGCATGAACAATGACTCTATTTTTTTTTTTTGGTTTTTCGGGCCACACCCGTTTGATGCTCAGGGGTTACTCCTGGCTAAGCGCTCAGAAATTGCCCCTGGCTTGGGGGGACCATAGGGGACGCTGGGGGATCAAACCACAGTCCTTCCTTGGCTAGTGCTTACAAGGCAGACACCTTACCTCTAGCGCCACCTTGCCGGCCCCCTAATGACTCTATTTCTAAGTAAAGGCACATTCTGAGGTTCTACAGGTGAGGACTTTGACATATCTTGGTGGGGGTTCAAATGGAACAGGGAAGAGTTTACATGACCATATCCAAAGCAGGATATTAGAGGGTTACTCTCTGAGGAAACTGATCAGTCAAGAAAAAGGGGTTCTTCTAGGTCCTGACATCTGGTGGAGCCCCAGTCAGATTACAGGTCCTTGTCTGACCATTCCCTGTGAGATTACTATCTGATCATGTATACAATTTCTAATAATATTTTGCTATTTTCCTTTTAAGCATACACATTTGAGTTAATACCCATAAAAGACAGAAATATTAAAAAGGAAGTTGAGTAAACATAATATGCAAAGAATAGGGAAACATCTTTAAGAAACTTTGGAGAGATAACAGATGATATTATAATTATGCCTCGGAGAAACATACATGATGCCTACATTTTATAGAAACATACTTAGCAGTGCTCAGGCGCAACTCCCAGTTCCTCTCGGTTCTTTGGGGTTACTTCTGGAGGTACAGGGGTCAGGGGATGCAGTGCAAGGATGGATCTGGGCCTCCAGTGTGCAAAACATACACTCACTCTGCTTTGAAAGTTTTTTTCTAGTCCTAGAACAGCTTTCTTAAAAGTACATTAACATGTCTTCTCTGGTCTATAAAAAGGTTCAAACTAGCACTTGGGTTTTATTTGTTTTGTTTTGAGGCCAACACCTCATGATGCTCAGGGGTTAATACTGACTGTGCACTCAGTGGTTATTCCTGGTGGTTATTCCTTGGGGACCATCGGGGCTGCTATGGACCAAGCTTTGGGTAAACTGCATGAAGAGAAGCCTCTATCTTCTGTTCTCTCTCTGTCCCCCTAAAAGAGCTCTTGGAAATAAAAACATGGTAGCCAAAATTGTTTTTTAGTTCAATAGACAGGTTGGTAACTAAAATGGAGGAATTCTCCTAGAAAGCAAATTGGAAATAAGAGGGAAAAACATAAAAATTGGTGAGAGCAACTTGTCCAGAAAGTCAAATATCAAACAAAAAGAATTGGCTGAGTCTAAAACACAATTATGAATAACTCTGTAAAACACAATTTAAATTACAAAATTTGAAAAACGAGTTGGAAGGAAGTGGAGAGAAAGCTAATTAAAAAAAAGACAAACATTTTTCAAGCCAAAGATATCTGTGTCAGGGCAGGGAAGGTGGCGCTAGAGGTAAGGTGTCAGCCTTGCAAGCGCTAGCGTAGGAGGGACCGCGGTTCAATCCCCCGGCATCCCATATGGTCCCCCCAAGCCAAGGGCGATTTCTGAGCGCATAGCCAGGAGTAACCCCTGAGCGTCAAACGGGTGTGGCCCAAAAACCAAAAAAAAAAAAAAAAAGATATGTGTCATGGCTATGATAGTTTATAATGTTTTTAGTAAAATAAATTATAAAGAACCATACTAAAACACATCAGGGGCCAGAGCAGTGGTGCAAGTGGTAAGGCACCTGCCTTGCCCATGCTAGCCTAGGATGTACCACAGTTCAATCCCCCAGCATCCCCCAAGCCAGAAGCAATTTCTGAGCACATAGCCAGGCATAACCCCTGAGCATCACCTGGTATGGCCCCAAAACAAACAAACAAAACAAAACAAAAACACATCAGCCTGAAATTTCATTACAGTTGAAATTAATACATTTTAAACTTATTAACAGAAAAGTGAAATCCAAAGGAGCTTTGAATATGCTTTCCAGACTATAAAATTATTCGTAAAATAGAATTTTATAACTAAACCATCTAAGTATGAGAGTAGCTTAAATACATGATCTAAAATGACATGTTTCTTTTATCCATCTGTGAAGGAGGTACTTCATAAGGTCAGAGCATAAATGAAAAGAATCATAGGGTGCATGACACAGGAGATAGAAGAATTCCTTATACTGAGGCAAATTAAGTTTCGTGACAACTGAGAGTCGATCTGGATTATTACAAGATAAAGAAATGCTGGAACTATGCCTTTCAATAATAACAGTGCACTAACAGACGAGTATGCATCTGTAGTCATGGGGAGTTTTACTAATCTCACAAAGATTTTGAAGATGAATTAACGATAGGTACATAAACTATTTATTAACAAGAAGTCAATTTTATACTAATAAATTTAAAAAAATTAAAAGTTTCACAAGAAGGGGAAGATAATTACAGCTTTTCTGTGATTCTGTGGCAAATAATAGTTTCTACTTTTGACTACTATAAATAATATTACTATAAAATTGATGCATATACAAGTTTTTGTGTATTTTTACTTTTCATGGGCATTCCTTGCAATAAATTTACTATAAAATATACTAAATCTATATTTAATCTTTTGAAAATTGTCATTGTCTGTGCATGATTTTGAAATTAAAATTCATTCTGATTTTATTCAAATTTATTTATTCAAATTGATTTATTATTGTGCTTAAATAAAGATATTATTAAAAATAAATAAGATTTATTCAAGTTATCTTGAAAGTATTAAGAGTTTCACTTGCGGGGCCGGGCGGTGGCGCTGGAGGTAAGGTGCCTGCCTTGCCTGCGCTAGCCTAGGACGGACCGCCGTTCGATCCCCCGGTGTCCCATATGGTCCCCCAAGAAGCCAGGAGCAACTTCTGAGCGCATAGCCAGGAGTAACCCCTGAGCGTCACCGGGTGTGGCCCAAAAACCAAAAAAAAAAAAAAAAAAAGAGTTTCACTTGCGGGCCGGGCGGTGGCGCTAAAGGTAAGGTGCCTGCCTTGCCTGCGCTAGCCTTGGACGGACCGCAGTTCGATCCCCCGGTGTCCCATATGGTCCCCCAAGCCAGGAGCAACTTCTGAGCACATAGTCAGGAGTAACCCCTGAGCGTTACCGGGTGTGGCCCCAAAAAAAAAACCAAAAAAAAAAAAAAAAAAAAAAAGAGTTTCACTTGCTACAATAAATGATTTATTTTCCAAAAAAATGTCCATATATCTTTAAAAATTATTTATCAGAGACCAGAGCGATAGCACAGTAATAAGGCATTTGCCTTGCATGCGGCCAACCCAGAACGGACTCGGGTTCGATCCTGACATCCGTATGGTCCCACGAGCCTGCTAGGAGCGATTTCTGAGTGCATAGCCAAGAGTAACCCCTGAGCGCCGCCAGGTATGGCCCAAAAACAAACAAACAAACAAACAAAAAAAATTATTAAAGAACTCTGATCTGGGGCCGGAGGAATAGCACAGTGGTAGGGCATTTGCTATGCTCAGGGCTGACCCAGGACTGACCCCGGTTCCATCCCCACCACCCCATATGGTCCCCGGAGCCTGCCAGGAACAATTTCTGAGCGTAGAGTAGGAGTAACCACTAAGTACAGCTGAGTGTGTCCCAAAAACCAAACAGAAAGAAAGAGAGAACTGTGATTTATAAACTTATGGATAGTTGAGTTTTACACATCAAAATCCTAGCATCAATCCCTCTTTCAGTGTCAACTTTCCTTCAACTGAGTTCCCAAGTTCTCAACTGGCACCAGTATTTCATCTTGCCAGGTATATTTTTAAGTTTTGTTGTAGCTTGGATATCATGTTTTCAGTGGTTTGGATAAAAAATTAAACCACTCCCCCACATCACTGCTATATGTGAGGCCCTTGACCGTTGCTGCCCCCATTACTTCCCTTCCTCATCTTACTTCCCGCTCGAATTAGAAACACTCATATCTTGATGTGCCTTGTCAATAACAGCAAATAGCTGCCTTCAAAATTTAGCTTTCATTTTTGTCTTACCCCCCTCTGAAGAGAAGAAAAAAAGTTTTATGGATGATAAAACATCCACCTATGTACAGATCTTAAGTACAAATAGAAACTGGCAATGTGTACATAGGTGGATAAAAAAGAACCATATATAGTCCTGCATTTTTAGCTGGGACTGCCACAGGCTCATCATTCATGAAAATGATCCATGCAAAGGGAAGGTGGAAAGACACTGTACTATGTTTTCTAGATCCTTTAGAAACATGGAGTATTTTTGTTTTTGGTTTTTGGTGGTTGTATTTTTTAGCCACAAACATGCAAACCTACAAGAAACGTGATATTGTAGACATCAGGAAATGGGTGGTATTCCCAAACAAATGCCCGAGGGCAGAGAAAGAGCTGGGCACAAAAAAATGTACATACAAGAGGCCTGGGATCAGTCACCAGCACTGCACGAACCTCCTGGCACAGCCAGCAGCAAACCCGAAGCATAAAGCCAAGAGTATCCCCCAGCATTGCCTGGTGTGGCCCTAAAACAAAACAAGTAGGGCCGGAGCAATAGCACAGCGGTAATGCATTTGCCTTGTACACTGCCAACCCTGGATGGACCCAGGTTCGATCCCCAACATCCCATATGGTCCCCTGAGCCTACCAGAGGTGATATCTGAACACAGAACCAGGAGTAACCGCTGAGCACTGCCTGTTGTGACCCAAAAACCAAAAACGAACAAACAAAAAAAGCAAGCAAGCAAACAAGCACATAAAGGCATGCCCTGCAACACTCATCTACTATGTTGCCTAGCACGAAGTTGTATTGCTATAAACAAACAAAGGGTATGATTCTTACCAAGAAGATTAATGTTCATTTTGAACATATTAAGAACTTTCAGAGCCAAAATAGCTTCCGGACATTTGTGAAGAAAGATTATCCCCCCCCCCAAAAAAAAAAGATGCTAAAGAGGAAGGAAAATGGGTTAAATTCAAGGGCTAAAAATAAATAAATAAATAAATTCAAGGGCTAGCCTGCTTTGCTGGAACACAAACAAGCTTTACAAATTTGAGAGCTGCTGGGAAAAGACCTTTGAGCAGTTAACATACTTCTCTTAATTAAGTGCAAGTGTGGTATCCCAACTATTTAAAGCAAAAAATATATAGCTACAAATTATAATTATGACTTGCTGATTATTTTGACTCAAACTCAGTCAGCCCCATTTTCACAAGAACATGTTCTTTTTCAAGACTTGGTGAATTGCTGGTTCACCAAAATGTTTTCAGAAATGAAGCAGTGATCTTGCTCTCAAAAATATATTGATTAATTTTTTTCTTGAGTTAGTACAGAATTATGATCTCCAGGAAGATGTTAGAAACTCGAGACCTAAACTAGAAAAAAAGAAAAAAAGACTACATTCAAAGTTGCCTTTGAGTAGCAAAAAAAATAGGAATAAATGACGTTATTGTCAAAATACTTGGAAATCCACTGAGCAAAGTTAATAACAAACATTAGGTTTGGAGAGACAACAAACAATTGCCTGAGTGTATTACTTAAATGACATCATTGGACATAGAAAATAAGTTACCCTAAGGTAGACACAGAGGTAGTTCTTCTCCTGAGCAAAAACCAGCTCTTGGTCTATATGCAGTAAAAGTACTTGGTGTCTTGGTTTTTATTTTTATACTGAATCCCTGTCCCAGGAAAACATTCTTCTTGTTTGTGGTTTGACTCTCTCCTCTGGGGATGTTGAAGACAGCCACGGAAGCTCTTGTCATGATCAAACAAAGGAGATTAAAAGCTGTGAGAAGAGACATCTGCAACCTCCATTCCCAAGTTATCTCTAGTTAGAAGGTAAGAAAAGGTAAGGCCCTGTATATCAACAGATCGCGTGTGAATTCCACAGATTGCAGTTTTATAGGTGGGAAAACAACAGATATGTGTGGTGACCACAATAGGACCTCACAAGAGCAGTAAGTCTTATTTAAAAATCTCTCCCTGGGCCCGGAGAGATAGCACAGCGGTGTTTGCCTTGCAAGCAGCCGATCCAGGACCAAAGGTGGTTGGTTCGAATCCCGGTGTCCCATATGGTCCCCCATGCCTGCCAGGAGCTATTTCTGAGCAGACAGCCAGGAGTAACCCCTGAGCAAACCGCTGGTGTGGTCCAAAAACCAAAAAAAAAAAAAAAAAAATCTCCCTTCTTGGGTCTGGTATCTGAGTTCAGTCCCTAACAGTTCAAAAAAAAAAAAAAAAAAAAAAAAAAAAAAAAGAAAAAAGAAAAAAAGAAAGGAAAGAAAAAAACATCAATGTCCTTTCCCCGCCCCCCAATTTTTTTTTAGCCTTTTTCCCCAGAAATTTTTTTTTTTTTTTGGTTTTTGGCCCACACCCGGTGATGCTCAGGGGTTACTCCTGGCTAAGTGCTCAGAAATTGCTCCTGGCTTGGGGGTCCATATGGGACGCCAGGGGATCTAACAATGGTCTGTCCTGCACTAGTGCGCAAGGCAGATGCCTTACTGCTTGCGCCACCATTCCAGCCCTAGATATTTTGATTTTTATTTGTTTTGTTTTTCGGACCCCACCCGTTTGATGCTCAGGGGTTACTCCTGTCTAAGCGCTCAGAAATTGCCCCTGGCTTGAGGGGGGGACCACAGAGGACGCCGGGGGATCAAACGGGGTCGTGATCTTTCCTTCGCTAGCGCTTGCAAGGCAGACACCTTACCTCTAGCGTCACCTCACCGGCCCCGAAAATTTGATTTTTAACCTTTCCCCAAACTCCTCCTAAATATTATGCTCAATAAATCTCCTTAAGAGCATCGTGACTCTTTCTGTTGTTGTTTTGTTTGTTTTGGGGAGCCACACTACACATTGATGTTTATTCCTGATTCTGTACTCAAATTCACTCCCTAAAGGGCTCAGGAGGCCGAAGCAGGTGCTGGGTATCGAACCAGAGTTGGCTGTATGCAAGGCAATACCATTATCTGCAGGACTGTTATTCTGGCCCTCTCCACCGATTCTTACATACATCTTCTTTTACTTTCACCTGAAAAGTGACATTATAGTTAGTTCGTGGTTCTCACTGTGCAATCATATAGTAATGTAATCTGTTCTCAATGAAGATGTCCATTCCCCTTGGTCAGGTCTTTTTAGTTTGTTTGTTTTTGTTTTGGGCAACACCCAGGCACTCCTGGCTCTGCACTCAGAAATCACTTCTGGCAGGCTTGGGGGACTATACGGGGTGTCCGGGATCGAACCCAGGTTTGTCCTGGGTTGGCAGTGTGCAAAGCAAATGCTCTACAACTGTGCTGCCACTCTGGCTCCCCCTTAGTAAGATCTTATCACTTGTCTTATGTCTTATGTTTCTTTTTTGACTCTAAAAGGGTTGAAATTAAGCTACCTGCTCAGGCCCCCAAGTATCCTTTTGATCAAAATATTTATCTGGGGGCCGGAGAGACAGCATGGAGGTAAGATGTTTGCCTTACATGCAGAAGGACAGTGGTTTGAATTCCGGCATCCCATACGGTCCCCATGTTAAGTCCAGGAGGATGATGCGCCGTTCAAAGACACCAAGACCACAGTCTCATGCAAAAACAGGGGGTTTATTTTCTTACAAGCATGCAGGGGCTGCGCTAGAATCCAGCATAAGCTAGAAACTGCCAGCCCTGAGCCATGAGCTTACAAGCTGTATATAGTATTTCAAACAATAGAAAGGTACAGTAGATTGATTGGCTTTAGGAAGTACATGACATCTGGCATTTGCTCAATCACATTTTTGCAAGGTACAGGTGCAAGCTTACAGGGTTAACATGACCAGGTTAAAACCATGTAGGAACAGAAAGAAAGTTAAACTATAACTGGGTCTATACGTTCCCACAATTGTGAAGGGAGGGGAATGATTTAAGGAGGTCAGGAAACTCAGGGGAAACTTAAGTTCCCAGAATTGTGAAGGGGGGTAGGTGAGAATTGTGAAGGGGGGTCAGGGCAGTTAGCAAGTCCAGGGGAAACTTTTCCTTTACATTCCCCCCTTTTCTTTTGATTGATCTCTAATCCTAGAGATCTTGGGTTGTTTGATTAAGTGCCTCATATTGCTGCCTAATAATCATAAGGTCCTATAGTCAGTAATAGCAGCAGGAGCACAAGCGGGCCTGTAATGGCAGACATTAGAGTTGTTAGCCAGGGGGACTACTTGAACCAGGACTGAAACCAATTGTCTTGAACCCGGGATTTTTGTTCCCTTTTGTTTAGCCTTTAAGTCTCTTCATGAATGCCTGTACAACCCCAGTGTCTTTGAGGGCCACACATAGCCCATTTTTCTGTTCTTGCCTGACGGCTGTTTCAAGCTTACTGATTTGATCAGCCCCCCTTAATTTCAGCAGCTAACCCCATTCCTAGGATGACTGCCAGGGTGAGGGAAACCAGTTCTCGAGGGTAGAGCAGCTACTAAACCTTGCCTTAAAGAAATCAGAATTATAATATAGCACTCTGGGCAGTTTCTGAATTAGCACACAATAATGGGAAGCCAGATTAAAAACTTCAAGGGCAATGCAAGGCATTTCTTTTTATGCCCCCTTCCCCAGCTGCTCTTCAAAAAGTGTGATTCACTACAAATCTGGTTATCACGATCCAGTCCCAACTGGAAGGAGCTTCCAGTATGCCTGACCAGTGGTTGCACAGTCCCATGCTGTCATCTGGTACAGTAGGTGATTTTCATTTTGCCCCAGTTCAAGAAGTTGAGTCAGATGGATATGCAGGGGGGGTCCTTTGAGGTTACCAGATAGTCTGTCCAGGCCACTGACCACCCGAGCTGCGGGCTTCTGAGAAGTATCTGAAAAAGACTTATGAAGAGGTTCCTGGGGGGTTTTTCCTTTTTTGTTCTGTATCTAAGGTCTTTTACACCTAGTGTGTAACAATTAATGATAACACAAGTTAAAGAACAGAAATCAAAAGCATCATAGCATTATTAACAAACAGCTTTAAATTATTTTTAGTTAGACTTATGCTTGCAGTATAATTTATGATCTGTTCAGTACAATTAATGAGAATGCTTTTACACATAGGTTACTTTACTTTAATTATAAAAATTATTTTTCTCTTCACCTACCCTGCACCTTACCAGATATTTGAAAAAATTTTGGCTCCTTTCTTTGCATAAACACAATATTACTGGAGAAATCTCCATTTGGGGCACCCCCAATACTCACAGAGAATTTTTGAGGATAGGGTGGGGACACAGCAGGTTTGTCACGTCACAGTCACTTAGGCTAGGCTGATGTAAGAACGAGTTGGTTCTCAGATGGCTGTTGACTTCTCATCCACTGCAGGATTTTTCTAGAGGTAGCCTGTTCCACTCCTCTTCAGGGTTGGAAGAGACTCTGACCTTAATTCCTTTCTTGAGACTGAGGGTGAGGGCAGAGTGGCCGTGGCCAGTTAGTGCAGGTTCAGAAATCTCCCATTTCCTTTTTCAGGTCATTCATCTTGATGTCTTCCTGGTTTTGTTAGCCAGATGCCTAAAGGTGCCTGCTGGTCACACCACCTCAAGCCTGATTATTTCCCCAAAAGAGGGCTTTGGGGTCCCCTTACTAATTTTAAGATTTCCTGTTTGCACGGGGATTACTCCTTATGCAGAGAGGAAATTTACCTGTTTGTATTTCATGCAAAGCCATGACATAAAAATGATATTAAAAGGTGCTAGGAAGAGAGAAAAAGCAAATGTTACTTAATTTTGCATAGAAAATTCTAAACCTGATTATTGTCTGAAGGCTTTTACAATAAGATTTTTCATATTTTAATTTTTTTTAAACCATGACTATATTCACAAAGCTTCTTGTGATACACATATTAATATCTTTGGCAACAAATAATTTTACATACTGAGAGTAGAAGTTTGCTTATTCTTCTGGACTCAGCTTAAAGCAGAAACATATTAGACACCAGCAATTTATATTTTACAAAATTTTCTGGCAGACTTTAGACTTTTAAAAAATTTTACAATTAACAATTACTATATTTTTTAAACCTTTAAACTGAACCTCAATATTTTAAATTCTTGATTATTTTTTTAAAACCTTTATATATATATATTTTAGGTGTTTATAATACCTTATTATTTATTTTATTTTTACCAACAACATATGAATACTATGACATGGTTTAAAACATTGAAAATTCTTTTGCACAAAACATTGGCTAATTTCTGAGTTAGAGGCATTTTAATAATAATAATAATAATAATAATAATTCAACTTAGTTTCTTTTTTTAGTACACCTCTTTTAGTTTTACCAACTGGCTACTTTTTTTCAGAGTTTTATTTTTTTTTTCAGTATTAAATTTACATCTTTTCATTTTGCATAACCACATATTTTTCTACATAAATAATATTTGATATATTTTATGTATTTTATGTTAAAATTTCTATATGCCAGATTTGACAAAATTTTTAGACCAAAGCAAAACATAATTTTTTTTAAAAAATATTTCAAATTTACAATTTAGAGGAGTTATAGTTCTTAAAATTTGATCTTTTTACTCAATTTTAATTACTTTACTTTTTTGAACAACTTAGTACATTATTCAAAATAGTCCTTTGTTTTTAACTATTTTAAACATAGCATTTTGCAGTTTCTAAAAATTTATTTTACAATTTCTTACTGCTCTATAACTTACCATAGGTCCAAATGAGTTTACTACAAATTTACCCTGTTTATTGATTAAAATGCCAAATTTATGAGTGTCCAGATATGTTATATCTTAAATTCCAGTTACCAAGTTACTTAAACTTTACAAGATGCAACTTCAGCAAATGAGAGGAAGGTATTGTAACCATCCAAGCACTACAGTATAACTTAAGTTATAAAAACCTTAGAGATATTAAATATGACTAATTTTACTTTAATTTTAAAAGGTCTGCACTTTATACAAATACCTAAAACTTTTATTTCTTTTATTTTTCCCAATTAGAAAACAAGTTGCTAGAATTACTTTTATTTGACAGGACCAAGTTTTTTCTATTACACTTAGTAAAGACAGTCTAGGCATTTTTACATTAAGACCTTAAAACCACATTACATTTCATATTGTTATCTAGATTTAGTTATTTCAACAATATTAAGCGTTCACAAGATTAACAATATTATCAAAATGCTAACCACAACATATTTCACACAGTTTTGACCTCTTAAAATTAATATTATTTTTAACAGAAATAGAAATATAAAAATTTGTATTATTCCCACATTACAATGCTGTTAGAACCTGTCTCTGAACTGATTGATAATTTCTTAGAGTTGGTGAAATTCCTTATGGCAGGTGGCATTTTCCAGTCTGTATTTGAACTTCAGAAAAGTTAATTACAATAATTTGCAACATTTTCCCACCAAATTATTTATTCTAAGAAACCTTTAAGTCAGAGGAATTTCTCAAAGAGATTTTTAAAGACCCAATTTTTTTCTTCTGGACTCCCAGCCACTCCCAATTTCTTCTTTGATATGTAAACCGGGGGGGTGGGGGTGGGGTGGGGAGAGTTGGGTAAGTTTTCCTTTCTTGGATAAGCTCCAGTAAATAATTTTTTTAACTGACTAATTTCTTAGCTTCCCAGCCAGAAGCAACAAGACGGCAGCTTTCAAGATTTTTCTGATTTTTACCTTTTGGCTGTGTTTAGTCACAAAGTCCAGCCCCTCCAGGACAAATTTAAGTCCTGCTGGCCAGCAAAGAGGCAGAGTTTGCGACCACCACCTTACCCTGTCCCTAACAGAGCCTGTCTTGAAATACAAAAACACAACGAAACAGAAAATAACAAGGAAGTATAGAAATTGCCACTTAACACCAATTTTTGCACCTCTGGGAAGTTCGCCAGCAAGAGACCTTGGACTGAGCAGTCTGAGCTTGCTCCATGGTTGACTGAGAAAAGGCAATAGATAATAACAATCAAGAAATCAATTATCACACAGATTCCCCACACATTCTGCCAAGCACTTCACCACTCACACTGACCGGTCTTCACTCTCACGTTAAAATTTACAAATTTCTTTTGCTCTCTGGGCCATGCCCAATGAACTCCACACCTCTCCAGGACTGGGAGGGATTTTTAACTTCCAGTTTTGAAGAGAGAGATAGGAGAAAATGAACCAGAGAAGTGGAAAGCCAAAAAAAAAACCAAAAAATAAAAAAACTAAAAATGAGATCAAAATGAAATCAAACCAACCTGAAGGATCTGCGAAGGGCTCACGCCCACTTTGGAAAGCCCGGCCGGGACTTGCACTGATCCTTGGAGCTCCGTGGAGTCTCCTACGTTTGGAGCCAAGATTTCTGTTCCCTGCTGAGGAGGCCTCGCCCGACCTCCTCCCTGATGAGAAGGGCCCCTCTGGCCACTTCTCCCTAGGGCTCCTTAATAAAACAAGTCACACAAGACAAGGAGAAACAACTCACACAAAACAGTAACAGACAGACAGACAAACAGAATCTGACCTAGGTCCCGATACTTGGGCAGTTTACCAATGTATACCCCACTAAGGGTCATACATACAGAAGGGCTCCCGAGCGTCCTCGGGATTCCCAAACCTCACTGAGGCGTCCCTCAGATCTGTGACCTGCGGCCCTCTAGACACGTCTGTCAGCCGCCACCGAGAACCCTCACGGGCTCGTACGGCAGTCACACTGCCCACACCAAGTGCACATTTTACCTCCTAGGCGCCGGTGTTCTCAAAACCCCGAGGTGAAGCGTTGATGTCCCTGAACAGGCGTGAATATCTCGCTGGAGCCTCCAATGTTAAGTCCAGGAGGATGATGCGCCGTTCAAAGACACCAAGACCACAGTCTCATGCAAAAACAGGGGGTTTATTTTCTTACAAGCATGCAGGGGCTGCGCTAGAATCCAGCATAAGCTAGAAACTGCCAGCCTTGAGCCATGAGCATACAAGCTGTATATAGTATTTCAAACAATAGAAAGGTACAGTAGATTGATTGGCTTTAGGAAGTACATGACATCTGGCATTTGCTCAATCACATTTTTGCAAGGTACAGGTGCAAGCTTACAGGGTTAACATGACCAGGTTAAAACCATGTAGGAACAGAAAGAAAGTTAAACTATAACTGGGTCTATACGTTCCCACAATTGTGAAGGGAGGGGAATGATTTAAGGAGGTCAGGAAACTCAGAGGAAACTTAAGTTCCCAGAATTGTGAAGGGGGGTAGGTGAGAATTGTGAAGGGGGGTCAGGGCAGTTAGCAAGTCCAGGGGAAACTTTTCCTTTACACCCAGAGCCTGCCAGGAGCGATTTCTGAGCATACAGCAAGAAGTAAACCCCTGAGCGTTGCCGGGTGTGACCCCAAAATACCAAAAACAAACAAACAAACAAAAAAAGCAAGAGTCCATCAATTAAAAAAATAAATCTTTGTACTAGTCTGTGGGTTAGTTCTCTGTGAGCTAGATATCATAACAAAATTCTCTGTGGGCTAGTGATATTGGGCTAGATATCACAACAAAATAAAAAATTATAGGCCATCAACATCTTTAAAATGAAGACCCCAAAAGCTTTTAAAACATGTATTTGAGGGGCCAAAGAGATAGCATGGAGGGAAGGTGTTTTCCTTCTATGCAGAAGGATGATGGTTCGAATCCCGGCATCCCATATGGTCCCCCAAGCCTGCCAGGAGGAATTTCTGAGCATAGAGCCAGGAGTAACCCCTGAGCGCTGCTGGGTGTGACACCAAAACCAAAAAAAATGTGTTTGATACTCTTGAAATTCATTTGGAACAATAGATGCCCACAAATAGCGAGAACAACCATTGGGAAAAGGAGTATGGGAGGCATCACTTTCTCCAACTTTAACTTGTATTACAAAGGTATAGTCATTAAAACAGCACGGTATTAGAATAAAAACCAGACCCCCAGATCAGTGGAATAGACTTGAGTATTTAGAAAATGTTCCCCAGACATACAATCAATTAATCTTTGATAAAGGGGCAAGAAATGCAAAATGGAACAAGTGGTGTTGGAGCAACTGGTCAATCACTTACAAAAAAGTGAACTCAGTCCTCCATCTAACACCATGTACAAAGGTCAAGTTCAAATGGATTAAAGACCTGGATATCAGACCTGAAACCATAAAGTACAATGAACAACACGTAGGTAAAACACTCCATGACATTGAAACTAAAGGCATTTTCTAGGCATTTTCCATACAAGTGGAAAAATGCTAAACAGATGGGACTATATTAAGCCGAGAAGCTTCTGCACCTCAAAGGAATAAATGCCTAGGATACAAAAGCCACCCACAGAATGGGAGAAACTGTTCACCCAAAACCCATCAGACAAGGAGCTAATATTTAAGATATACAAGTTACTGACAGAACTCAACAAGAAAAAAACATAACCCCATCAAAAAATGTGAAGAAGAAATGAAAATTGGAAAAGAATTTCTCAAAGAAGAAATACAAATGGCCAAAAGGCACATGAAAAAATGTTCCACATCACTAATTATCAGGGAGATGCAAATCAAAACAACAATGAGGTACCATCTTTCACCACAGAAACTGGCACACATCACAAAGAACAAGAACAATCAGTGCTGGCGGGGATGTGGAGAGAAAGGAACGCTCATTTACTGCTGGTGGGAATGCCATCTAGTCCAGCCCTTTTGGAAAACAATATGGAGATTCCTCTAAAAACTGGAAATTGAGCTCCCATATGATCTAGTTATACCACTCCTATGGATATACCCTAGGAACACAAAAACACAATCAAAAATCCCTTCCTCACACCTAGATTCATCGCAACACTATTTACAATAGCCAGACTCTGGAAACAACCAAGATGTCCTTCAACAGATGAGTGGCTAAAGAAACTGTGGTACATATACACAATGGAATATTATGCAGCCAACAGGAGAGATGAAGTCATAAAAATTTCCTATGCGCAGATGGACATGGAAACTATTATGCTGAGTGAAATAAGTCAGAGGGAGAGAGAGTGAGACACAGAATAGTCTCACTTATCTATGTGATAAGGTCGGGAATTCCACACGCACCCCTCTAATAACTCCAAGAGGCAGAGACCATGCAAAAGCAAGGGTTTTTATTATGTCAGCAAATGCCGGGCTCCCAACGTGGCCTAGCATAAGCCAGAGGATGAGAGCCCCGAACCAGATTTAACAAGCCTTTTTTTTTTTTTTTTTTGGTTTTTGGGCCACACCCTGTGACGCTCAGGGGTTACTCCTGGCTATGCGCTCAGAAGTCGCTCCTGGCTTGGGGGACCATATGGGACGCCGGGGGATCGAACCGCGGTCCATCCGAGGCTAGCGCAGTCAAGGCAGGCACCTTACCTTTAGCGCCACCGCCCGGCCCCTTTATATAGCTTTTCAGTGGAAAATTACAGTAGGGTAGTAGGGTGGTCCATTTCAGAAAGTTCGAGACACTTGACATTGGCTCAGTTACATTTTTGCAAGATTTAGATAACCACAAGTCACAAGGTTTGCCACAGAATCTTTTGGTCAAGGAGGAGTCCTTGGGATTTAGGAAGGGGTGGGGTCCTCGTGAAGCTCAACAGTTAAAATGTGTCTTTTTTTTTTTTTTTTTTTTTTTGTTTTTGGGCCACACCCAGCGGTGCTCAGGGGTTACTCCTGGCTGTCTGCTCAGAAATAGCTCCTGGCAGGCACGGGGGACCATGTGGGACACCGGGATTTGAACCAACCACCTTAGGTCCTGGATTGGCTGCTTGCAAGGCAAACACCACTGTGCTATCTCTCCGGGCCCTAAAATGTGTCTTGTTTGTTTGTTTGTTTTTGGGCCACACCCAGCGGTGCTCAGGGGTTACTCCTGGCTGTCTGCTCAGAAATAGCTCTTGGCAGGCACGGGGGACCATATGGGACACCAGGATTCGAACCAACCACCTTTGGTCCTGGATAGGCTGCTTGCAAGGCAAACGCAACTGTGCTATCTCTCCGGGCCCTTAAAATGTGTCTTTTAGTCAAGGGCAAGGTTTTTTGGATTTAGGAAGGGGTGGGGTTTGGGGTGTTCAGCTTCCTTGGGAAGCTGCAGAGAAAAAATATTTTATTTCTTTTACCTTTCATATGGGCTTTAAGAAAATAAAAGACATTATTGTAATAATTCCCAGAGATGAGGGTTAGAAGGACCGGCTCATGATATGAAGCTCACCTCAAAGAGGGGTGAATGCAGTTGGAGCAATAACACACTAACAACTACCATGGCAATATTAATGAGTGAGAGAAGTAGAAAGCCTCTCTTGAATACAGGCACGAAATGTGGGCGGAGGGAGATGGGGTGCATTAGTGGTGGGAATGTTGCACTGGTAAAGGAGTGTTCTTTTTGTGACTGAAACCCAACTAGAGTCATGTTTGTAATCACGGTGTTTATGTAGAGATATAATTAAAAAAGAAAGAAAGAAAAGCTTTCAAAACCAGGGTTATATCGCAAAAGGCTGGAGCATCTGTTTTGCATGTTGGAGCCTTAGGTTTGATCCCTAACACTGCAGTCTCCATAGCAGTGAGCTAGAACCAGTTCTAAGAAACACCAAGTTTGTTCTAAAATCCACCTAAATTTGGCCGGAGTGGTGGCGCTAGAGGGAAGGCGTCTGCCTTGCAAGAACAAGCCTAGGATGGACCGCGGTTCAATCCCCTGGCATCCCATATGGTCCCCCCAAGCCAGGGGCGATTTCTGGGCTCATAGCAGGAGTAACCCCTGAGCATTAACAGGTAAGGCCCCTAAAAACAAAGAAAAAAGCTATACAAATTTAAAATAATACTAATTATGTTTTCAAACTATAAGCCATTTAAGTCTCAACCATGTGTTTGACATATTTTTTGGCTTTACTTATAAACCACATTTTCTTAAAAATTCCACTCAGTAACTGAAAATAGATAATCTGGCCTAAAGATGTTTCAAAATACTGTATAATGTTCTATTAATACATAGATGTTAGATGGCAAATTAAAATTTGAAGGAAGAACAGGGTTTCTTCTAAGATTTTTATTCTTTTTTCTTTACCATACAAAAAGTAACCCTGACTTTTTATACAACAATACTGTATAAAAAATCCACATATTTTTATTCACTGAAGAACTAAAAAAAAATGGCTTATCTTTTTTTCTTCTTAAAACATGGGAACAATTTCAAGGTAGAGTGGTAAAAGCATTTTAATCTAGAAATGTTAAAAAATGCTAATGTATTAATATAATATATTAGCACAGAGCTGTTAATAAAGTTAAACTGTTGTAATGTTAAAAATAGTACATTGAGTTGAAGGGTATATAAATATTCTTTATATAATTACAACTTTTTGTTTTTGTTTTTATTTTTGGGCCACACCCGGCATTGCTCAGGGGTTACTCCTGGCTGTCTGCTCAGAAATAGCTCATGGCAGGCACGGGGGACCATATGGGACACTGGGATTCGAACTAACCACCTTTGGTCCTGGATCGGCTGTTATTGCAACTTTTAAGGTGAGGGATTGCTCTTAAGCAGGGCTTAGGATGTCTAGTGTAATACTCATCTAACTGAACCTAACAGTTCAACGCAGCGCTGTTCAGGCCCAGGGTGCCAGGGGCCTTCAGGATTATACCTGGTGATGAGAGGCCATGTCCTACCCAGATTAATAAACTCAGATCTTTGCTGTGAAAATATGCATGCTTGACGCCTGACCTAGTTCTCTACCTTCCATTATTTCAACTTTTTTATTTATTTGTAATTATTTCAAAAAATATTATATAAAAACATTTTGTGGGGGGCGGAGAGATAGCATGGAGAGAAGGCGTTTGCCTTGCATGCAGAAGGATGGTGGTTTGAATTCCGGCATCCCATATGGTTCCTCGAGCCTGTCAGGAGCGATTTCTGAGCGTAGAGCCAGGAGTAACCCCTGAGTGCTGCTGGGTGTGACCCAAAAACAAGCAAACAAACAAACAAAAACATTTTGTGTTATACAAATCTTCTTCACAGTCTTCACTCTAACATCAGAGCAAATTCTAGATCACTGGTCTTCCTCCTTCCTTCCTTCCTTCCTTCCTTCCTTCCTTCCTTCCTTCCTTCCTTCCTTCCTTCCTTCCTGCCTGCCTGCCTTCCTTCCTTCCTTCTTCCCTTCATTCCTTCATATCTGCCTCCCTTCCTCCCTATCTTGCTTCTTTCCTCCCGTTTTCCTTTCCTTTCTCCCTCTCTCCCTCCCTCCCTCCCTCCATTCCTTCCTTTCTTCCTTCCTCCCTCTCTTCCTTTCTTCCTCCCTTCCTCCTTTCCTTCCTCCCTCCCTTGCTTCTTTCCTCCCATTCTCTCTTCCTTTCTCCCTCCCTCCCTCCATTCCTTCCTTTCTTCCTTCCTCCCTCCCTCTCTTCCTTTCTTCCTCCCTTCCTCCTTTCCTTTCTTCCTCTACCTCCCTTTCTTTCTCCCTCCCTCCCTCCCTTCCTCCTTTCCTTCCTTCCTCTACCTCCCTTTCCTTCTCCCTTCCTCCCTCCCTTCCTTCCTCTTTTCCTTCCTTCCTCTCTCCCTCCTTTCTTCCTCCTTTTCTTCTTTCCTTCTTTTCCCTCCCTTCCGTTCTCCCTCCCTCCATTCCTTCCTCTCTCCCTTCCTTTTTTCCTCCTTTCCTTCCTTCCTTCCTTCCTTCCTTCCTTCCTTCCTTCCTTCCTTCCTTCCTTCCTCCCTTCTTTCCTTCCTCCTTTCCTTCCTCCTTTCCTCCCTCCCTCGCTTCTGTCCTACTGTCCTCCCTTTCTTCCTTCCTACCTCCCTCCTTTCCTTCCTTCTTTCCTTCCTCCCCTTCTTTCTTCCTCCTTCCCTCACTCCCTTCCTTCTTCTCTCCCTTTTTCCCTCCCTTCCTCTTTTCCTTCTTTCCTTCCTTTCTTTTCCCTTCCTTCCTTCCTCTCTCCCTTCCTTTCTTCCTTTCTCACTTTCTGCCTTCTTTCCTCCCTCCCTCTTTTCCTTCCTCCCTCCCTTCCTTCCTTTCTTCTTTCCTTCCTTCCTCCCTTCCTTTCTCCCTCTCTCTTTTTCACCCTCCCTCCTTCCTTCCCTCCCTTCTTCCCTTCCTTCCTTTCTCCCTCTCTCTTTTTAACCCTCCCTCCCTCCCTCTCTCCCTCCCTCCCTCTCTTCCTTCCATCTTTCTTTCCTTCCTTCCTGTATCAGAGATTCAACCTAGTACTATATACAAGCAAGGCATGCATGTTACTGCTGAAGTATATCATTAGACCATGGTCTTAGTTTAAGATAACTGTCTACACTGTCAAATGTCTAGATCCATGTTATAGAGGAACAGAGATAGACACAGAAGAGTCTCCCTCACCTATGGTATTTAAGAAAAATAAAAGACAGTATTGTAATAATACCCAGAGATGAGGACTGGAAGGACTAGCCCATGATATGAAGCTTACCACAAAGAATGGTGAGTGCAGTTAAAGAAATAACTACACTAATAACTATCATTACTATGATAGTGAGAGAGAGAGAGACATAGAATGACTGCCTCAAAGACAGGCAGGGGTGCTAGGAGGAAAATGGGGGGAAATGGGGGGAAAGTTGCACTGGTGAAGGGGAGTGTGTACATTTTATGACTGAAACCCAACTATGAACATGTTTCTAACTATGGTGCTCAACTAAAAAAATTATTTTAAAGAAAAGAAAAGAAGATGTCATACAGACACTACAGAAATTCAAAGGATAATCAGAGACTACTTTGAGAAACTTTTGCTACAAAATCAGAGAATCTGTAAGAAATGATAAATTCTTCTTCTTTTTTTTTTTTTTTTTGGGCCACACCCTGTGCCGCTCAGGGGTTACTCCTGGCTATGCGCTCAGAAGTTGCTCCTGGCTTCTTGGGGGACCATATGGGACGCCGGGGGATCGAACCGCGGTCCGTCCTAGGCTAGCGCAGGCAAGGCAGGCACCTTACCTCCAGCGCCACCGCCCGGCCCGATAAATTCTTCTTATTCTGCATTTTTTTAATTGTTATTTTGACCAAAGTGGATTACAAATCTTTCACAGTAATACTTTAGGTACATATTAACATTGAATCTGGGGAATTCCCACCACCAAAGTTGTCCTCCCTCCACCCCCATTCCCAGCATGCATCCCACATCCCCCTCCTTTACCACCTGGTTGCTAGTATAAGTGGTCCCCTCTCTGTCTAGCATGTCTGATCATTTTTTTGTTTCTACTTAATGTTCAGAACTACTGTCTGGTCTTGGTACTCTCCATGATTTCCCCCTCAATTTGTGAGGCAAGATAAGATGGTTCAAATTACGTGGTTCTGTTTGAAGAAAAGAAAAAATAAATAAATAAAATGGGGCAAAAATCAAACAAGCAAAAAATGGGAGAAGCCCTTCTTGAGTCTATAAATATCAGTTGAAGGAAGAAAGGGAAAAAGGGAGAAATCTAGCAATACTAAAAAAATTTTTTTTTAAAAATCAAACAGAAAAGAGCCGTAGAGATAGCACAGCGGTAAGGTGTTTGCCTTAGACGCAGAAGGACGGTGGTTCAAATCCCGGCATCCCATATGGTCCCTCGGGCCTGCCAGGAGTGATTTCTGAGCACAGAACCAGGAGTAACCCCTGAGCACTGCTGGGTGTGACCCCCCAAAAAAAATCAAACAAAAAACTCGAATAGCACCACAGCAATAAAGATACCAACCACACAACAACCATGGTCCTGAAATAAAAACAAAACAAAAAAGAAGCACACACACAAAAAAGAAAACCCATGGGGGGAAAAAAGCAAGAAACAATAGCAAAACCAAAAAAAAAACTGTTAATTTGTGCTTCTCTCTCTCTTTTTTTTCCTTGCATAGGCACAGTAAATATTGGGGAAACTAGAATGAGAATTCTCTTGATCTAAGAGATACAGGATTTCTCTGCCCTTGAAGTATACTGTCATGGGAATAACAACAGGGTCCATACATGTTCTTTTACTCTCCCGTTGGTCCTTTGGTGATGTCTGGAAACTTTCTGCTCCATCGTGCATGTTAAAATCCTGACTTTGTAGCTAGAGATCTTGGTATTTGCACAGGTCCAAGGATGGAGCCTAGAATGGAGTCTTTTTTTTTTTTTATGGTTTAGGAGTTCTGTTCCATCATTGTTGTTTTAATCAGTCTTCTGTAGTTGGTTTTTGCCCCAATCCTAGGATGAAGCATAGAATAGAGTCTTTCCTTATATTTCCAGAAGATTCGCTCAGTTGTAGTTGTCTCACTCAGACGTCTGAAGTTAGAGATCTTGGTTGTTGTACAGATCATAGGCCAAGGCCTAGACTAGGGTCTTTTTTATTGGTCCCAGAATAAGTTCTGCCCAATCATGGTTATCACAGTCAGTCTTCTGTAGAAGACTTGGGTTTTTTTTCTTCTTTAGAAGAAGTTGGCTTTTATACCAATCAAAGAATGACATGTCTTCTGAATTCATCTTATCATTAGGAGGTGAAGTAAGATAACCTGCTCTTAGATCAAGTTGTTGCCATTTCCTCCTTGTCAGCATGTCATATCAAAACGAGTGCATGTTGGTATCAGAGCAGTATTAAGAATGTCCCAGAGGGTGCTTGCTTTGGCAGCACATGTACTAAAATTGGAACGATACAGAGAAGATTAGCATTGTCCCTGCGCAAGGATGACACACAGATTTGTGAAGCATTCCATATTAAAAAAAAAATGTCCCAGAGGGAGTTTGGTTCCTGGAGCTGTTGTGGAGAACTGTGTCAGTTCTATGTCTATGTCTGAGATCTAGGGTTCAGGGTTGGACGGTCACTGTCTAATCGCATGGAGTCTAAAGTAGGACCACATGACATATATTCAAGTTAAGAGATGCCTCTGTACTGTAAAGTATATGAGTTCCTATCCATATTAGAGAAGAGCTTGTTTCAATATGCAAAATTTCCCCCCTTTTTAGTATGCCTTTGCAAGAAGAAATAGTGGTATACTATATTGCCAGTGCATTTAGGGGTGAGAGTGTCAGGCTCCATCATCTCTGTGCCCTTTATTTAATAGTTTCTTTGTTTGTTTGCTTGTTTTGCAAGAAAAGTGAACATGTTTAGACTGCTGAGAAGGAACTCTGATATTTGATTTTTAAGTGCTTAGGTTCCAACTCCCTGTATATTATCTATAGTCTCAAAACTTCAGGAAAATGTGTGCTATTGGAGGTCTGAAAACCAGTAATGGATTAAGCATAGGACAAGAAAGGAGCAGCCTCCAGTTCATCATGTAGAAAAGAATTTGAGACAGCAGTCTGAGCCAGTAAGGCTCTGGAACCAATATCCACAGAGAATTTCAAGAACTTGGCAGGCACCTGCATTTTCTTTTCCCTACAGGATGGAATATAAACATTCAAACTAATCTTATCTAGATCCTTCTGATAACTGGACAGCCCAAAGGAAGTAAAAAGCCCTCTGAAATCTGTCTGTGAGGTCCTTTCATAAAATGTAGTAGATGATCCTAATAGGGGAGAAGTTATGTGAATTCTGGAAAAAGAGTCAAAGACTCAGAGAACAAGATTCTTTTTTTTGGTTTTTGGGCCACACCCGGCATTGCTAGGGGTTACTCCTGGCTGTCTGCTCAGAAATAGCTCCTGGCAGGCACGGGGGACCATATGGGACACTGGGATTCGAACCAACCACTGTTGGTCCTGGATTGGCTGCTTACAAGGCAGACACCGCTGTGCTATCTCTCCAGGCCCAGAACAAGATTCTTGATGGAGTCTTATCCTACTCTATATTATTGCTTCTGATAGCAATTTGCAATGGGAGATACGAAGTTACTTACTCCACCCAAGGCTGCTCTGAGGTCCTAATAATAAATATAAAAGTCTTAAAAACGGGTTCATTTAAATTCCTTTTGAGTCATACCTGTCTAGAGCTGTTTTCCTATTCACACAGGCTCTGGTCCAAGGTGCCCTATGCACTTTCTAAAAGCCGGCTGGTTAATATTTCCATTTGCGCAATGTGTTATATTTCTTCTACTCCATCCTTCTTTTTAAAGTTTAACAAGCTTTGATATTAGGAAAAATTGGGTTATTTCTTTTCCTGAAGACTTGTTTTAAAATATGGAGAACACAGTTCCAAAAAAAAATGGAGAACAGTTTATGAAACCAGAAAATCATTATATGTCGTAGTATAGGTTTGGAGATTCTGGGAAACAAAAATTAGTTCCTTTTGATTAGGGATTCAGTGCATATGAAGCAGAAGAAATTCTTTATTATTTTTTTTTGTTTTTTTGGGGGGGCTACAACCAGTGGTGCTCAAGGGTTACTCCTGGCTCTGTGTTCAAAAATTGCTCCTGGCAGGCTCGGGAGACCAAATGGGATGCCTGGGATTGAACCTGGATCCGTCCTGGATCTGCTGCAAGCAAGGCAACTGCCCTACCACTGTGCTATCACTCCGGCACCTGAAGAAATTCTTGTCATTGTCACTGCATATGTTATAGGATGTAGGATCTATCCTAATCTATTATTTATCTTAAAATTCTTAATTCTATCTGAAATACCTCTTTCCTAAATATCATCTTATTCTAAAGGGCTAGGGGGTTAGGACAAGGGTATATTATTTGGTAAGACTCAACTAACTTTGTCATATTATGTTAAAAGTGACATAAATACATAAGCTTATTTTTATACTAACATGAAGACTAATTTTCACCTGACCTTTGCACTGATATACAAAAGCAAGAGTAGGCACAGCTGTTGTTGCTGATGAATCCACAGTGACCCCAATTCTACTTAGGAAGGTGGGGCTTGGAGATTGTGGTGAAGAGTGAAGGAGGGTTGAGTAGGTTGTTTTGGAGATGGCTGTGGAGGCATTGACCAACTACCGAGAATGATCTGTGAACAGAGCCATAGTGGTCTCAAGCAGGACTAAACAAGAACAAATAGCTGAGGTTGAGGACAGAAGCTCTGGGTAAGGGCAGAGAGATGCTTAATTAGAAGCCCAAAACATCACAGAGCGTGTTATCAGACTCTGGCATTCAAAATAAATAATCTAACTCTTAAAAGGGTCTTGGCGACATGATGGACCTACTTTCTGAAAATAAGGTTTTAAGGACCTGGTGTATATGATATAGTCACTGGTCAATTGCAAGTTTCTGTCCTAAAGCAGGAAGATAAGATTGTCCCCTCCAATAATGGCAACCCATTCTCCAATTCTCAGAGTGCACAGAAGCTAGGGCATAGAAATATTTGCTTGTGTTTTTGAGTTTTCCCAAAAGCAAGGATTTGGATGCAAGCACATGGAATGGTAGTGGGGGAAGGCAAGGAAATCTGGAAGGAAGAAAGCAGGAAGGGGGAACTAGAGAGTGAGTTAAACTTGGAGTAATTAGGCCTCGATCCCACTGAAGATTATGCAGAATACTTAGAATTATATTAAGGAAGAGACTTAAGGAAACTTAGAGACTTAAGGAACCTTGGGTATTTATCAATTCCTGAATATCTTCATGTGAAGCTTTGTCCCATCCCTGTGCAGGACTCCTTTATTCGTGGGTATAGAGGGGTTCCAGCCTGAAAATAGAATAGGGAGAAAGAAGGGGGCCAAGCAACACGAGGCTTGTCAAGGCTCCATTTATTGATCAATACAGGCTTCTTTTAAGGACAATTTTTACAGGGGGTGGGGAGAAGGCAGGATAAACAGCCCGCATTACAGAGGTCACCTAACAGCTAATCTTTACATACCATCTTTACATAAGGGGCACAGGAACATCTCAAGGTTAGTGAGGTTTCGAGGATGTCACGAGCTTCCTGGAATGTATGCCTGATAGGAAACTGTGATATTTCTTAGGGCTCATTGGCTACCAATGCCTTAGGTTGTGAATTTTTACCACACAGACTGGTTTGTCCTGCTGAATTCCATATTGGTCTCTGACAAAGCTTGTTCTTAAGACCTTAACTCCCAAGCAGGAAAAACCGTCAGAGAGAGAATTGCAGAAAATTAATGCACAGAAGGGGCACATTAGAGATATTGACAGTTCTGAATCTCTTTCCTTTGGTTTATTTGTTATGTGATTTCTATTTCCTATGCTTCAACTCAGTTATAGCAGAATGGTGATAATAATCAAACCTTATAGATTTTTTATGAGATTCACACACACACACACACACACACACACACACACAAACTGGTGTATAAAATGCCTAGAAAATTCCCAAGAGCAGACTAAAATACTGTAATTATCATGGAATCTCTACAGTCTCTGATTCATTGAATTACATTTACCTCTCACCTATACTTTAGACAAGTCACCATTTATTTAACAGCAGTTACATTTAAAAGCAATCTAGTGGGTCTTTTTTTTTCCTGAATAGATTTTCAGCCTTACTAGTATTTACATTTGTGAATTTCCTGCTATCATTTATAAATATACCTTAACCACATTGCCCATTTTTGGGGGGAAGGGGTTTATATGCCACACCTGGCAATGCTCAGAGCTTATTATTAACTCTGTGCTTAGGGATCACATGAGCTAGTGTTTTAACTGGCTTGATTTCATTTGTCTGATTTCATTTGCTCTGATGCCAAGTGTGTAAATTATAGCTCAATGTCTTTTGTTTTACTTTACTAAGTATCAAAGCAAAAAGTGATATATGCATTCTTATTTTTCTACCATGATTTGACGTCTAGATATGTTGCACATATAGAACTTTATTTGACTTAATAAGCACAGCTTCTTCAATATCTGTACATTTATTTTATGTCTAGATATGTGTTGTGTATGTAAATATTTTGGGGGATTACTATGTTACTCACCCTAAACTGATTGGTGATTGTGCCCTACCCTAGGGTGTGACCTGGCATTCTGCCCCCACCCTAGGGTAGGACCTGATTCTGCTTCCACCATTGGTTGGTATCTGATCCCACCATTGGGTGGTACCTGACTCTGGGGGATAAAAACAAGGGTCTGTGGAAGGCCAAGGCTTTTGGGCTGGAACTGAAGCTGAGTCTTTGGACTTCAGTCTTGTCCACCGAATAAAGTGAATATTTCCACGAGCCTGACTGTCTGCGAGCTGTTTACCAGCCGTTTCACCTCAGAACCGTGGGCTAGACAGGGTGGCAGACGCGTGCTCCGAGCTGGAAGAAAAAGGCCTCATCCTCCATCCCACTATCAGTCAACCTCTTCAGGGGCTGAATTGCTACAGATATGAACCAAGGCGGAGCTACTATTATAACATCAGAATATTTATCATGCAGAACAGTTCTTGGTACATTAGCTCGTTCTCTTCTAAAAATCCATCTAGGAATTCTAAATGGTTTAAGATAATAAAATAATTATCAACTGTTTGATTTTGTCTTTAATATGTTTTTAATATTGTTTTTAATATTTTCAACAATGTGTCTTGAGTAGCAACAACTAAATCATGCAGTTTTTCCTACTTCACACCCCCAAACTGAGCATGGCAATACAATTATAAAATTTGGCACTAAACTATCTGGATTCAAGTGTTGATGTGGCCATTTATTTATTTATTTATTTATTTATTTATTTATTTATTTATTTTTGGTTTTTGGGCCACACCCGTTTGACGCTCAGGGGTTACTCCTGGCTATGTGCTCAGAAATCGCCCCTGGCTTGGGGGGACCATATGGGACGCCGGGGGATCGAACCGTGGTCCGTTCCTTGGTAGAGCTTACAAGGCAGACACCTTATCTCTAGCGCCACCTTCCCGCCCGGCCATTTATTTATTTTACTTATGTTTTGGGTCTTGGGACCTGCATGAAAATAAATACTCAGGGCTGACTCTTAGTTCAATGCTTGTACCCAGCAGTGTTGAGTATCAAACTTGGGTTCCTGACTGCAATTTAGTTGAGCTACCTCTCCAGTCCAGCCTTGACTGAGTAAATGTTGGAAAGTTAATTAATCTCCTTTTTCTTCGTTGTCCCCTATGTAATGTTAAGAATATTAACCTTAAGGCCAGAGCTATAAGTCAGTGGGTAGGGAACTTGCCTTATATGAGGACCACTCGGACTCGGTCCCTGGCATCCTATATGGTACCCTGAGCACCACCAGGTATAATTCCTGAGTATAGAGCCAGGAATAACTCCTGAGTTTCAATGTGCATGGCCCCCAAACAAACAAAAAGCGATTATCAAATGGCGTAGAGCCAGGAGTAACTCCTGAGTGCTGCCGGGTGTGACTCAAAAACCAAAAAACCTCTGAGCAACACCGAGTGAGGCCCAAAAACAAAACAAAGCAAACAAATAAACAAAAACAACTATCTTTGGACAGTTGTGGTAATCAATAACTTCAGTATCTTCAAGTTTCTCTGAATTTATTCTCTTCTTACTATTTCAAACTTATAAAATTTATTCCTGTTAATTCCTACTCTCATTTGAAAATACAATTTAGGGGTTGAAGAGACAATTCAGTTACTAAGGAAATAACCTTGCAAGTGGTCAATCAGGGTTCAATCTCTGGCATTTCATTTGGTCCCTCAAGCCAATCAGGAATGATGGCTGAGTTTATAAACAAGAGTAAGCCCTGAGCACAGCTGGTGTCTCCTCTTCTCCTCAAAAGGTGAAAGTACAGTTTAAAGATAAAATATTGTAGTTTGCTGCAATTTAGACTCAAACAGAAGGCAGCATATTAAGGGAAATAACTCAGAGAGAAAAAGACAAATACTGGGTGATCTCACTTGTCTTCATTATATACAAAGAAAATAAGGGAACAGACAGTATGGAACAATGACAAACTCTTGGCCTTGGATTATAAAACTCAGATTATCCAACTGGAGCCTGGGGAATGGGGGGCTGTGGGAAAGGAGAAGTGAAGGGGAGGACTAAAAGGAATAGAAAGACAATGGATTAGGGTCTTGAGCTCTTTAGAAGGGGTAAGAGTTAAGTATGAAACCAAAGCCATAAATGTGAGCACTATTGTAAATGCTAACTAACCTATGATTGTAAAAATAAAAAAATACGATAAAAAAGCCTTGCACTTGATGATATCCAAAATGGTCATCATCTTTGCCCTAATCCCATCCCCAAATGGAATAAGGTTGACCTATGCAAATAAGAGATCTGTGAGAATGAAGCTGGATGTGTTCTAAGACTGGGCCATAAAAGCCTGATCTGGGAAGGAAGTCTGTTAGCCTGTTCTGAAGGGAAAGCAGCCCAATGAAGATGTCCTGACAAAGCCTCCTGACATGATTGTGGGAGTGAGTCTTTGTGAAAAGAAATCCTTCAGCTCCAGTAGTGTTTGGCAGACACCTGGGCTGCAGTTTCATGGGAGAAACTGAGTGAAAACTATGCGGCTAATCTGCTCTCAAATTCCTAGACCACCAAACTTTTTTTTTTTTTTTTTTTTGGTTTTTGGGTCACACCTGACGGTGCTCAGAAGTTACTCCTGGTTCTGAGCTCAGAAGTCCCTCCTGTGGCTGGAGAGATAGCATGGAGGTAGAGCATTTGCCTTGCATGCAGAAGGACAGTGGTTCAAATCCCGGCATCCCATAGGGTCCCTGGAGACTATCAGGAGCGATTTTTGAGCGTAGAACCAGGAGGAACCTCTGAGTGTCACTCCTGGCAGGCTAGGGGACCATATGGGCTGCCAGAATTTGAACCCGTGTATGTCCTATGTTGGCTGCGTGCAAGGCAAACAAAAACCTTACCTTACCACTGTGATATAGTTCTGATCCCGCCCACCAAAACTTGAGACTATCTATCTATCTATCTATCTATCTATCTATCTTTTTATTTGTCTGTTTACCTACCTATCTACACATGAATATATACAGATATACTTGTATATCTGTATACATAATAATATATACACACATATATATAAGGATGTTTTCAACCATTACTATTGAGGTAATCTGTTACTGATAGATGACAATACAGAGAATAAGAAACCAAAATTTCAAAACAAACTTTCCAGTACTTTTGTTTGTTTTTGTTTTGGGGCTACTCTTGGCAGTGTCCTGACTCTGCACTCAGAGATTACTCTTGGTAGTGCCTAGAAACCATGATAAAACCTGGGTTGTCTGCATGCAACGCAAATGCCCTATCCACTGTATTATCGCTTGCTCAAGTCCCATTCAGTCACTTTTCTTATCAGAAAACACACTGCTAAGTGAAATGGAAAGAGTCATTTGGAACAAACTGAACAGTTATAAGCAACTAGGTAGAATTTGATTTTATGAGCATTAATGGATAATTTTTTGTGAGAGGAAAAAACCCAAAACAGCTTTTCATGAGGTGAAAGGTTTATTTTTGGAAATGCTAGTTGGGTGGAGAGTTGGACAGGGCAATAAATCTCGTGGTAACATAATGGGGTTGATATTTCATTGTTTCTCTCATCACAATTTAACTCATCTTTGACATTTTTGATAGGAAAATATCACTGTCCTCCCCAATAACATAAAAATGCTTCATTTCCCAGGAATACAGTGATAGTATGACAGTAGGGCATTGTCTTACACATGGTTAACCCAGGTTCATTTCCCAGCACCACACACAGTCCCTGAGCACAGCCAGGAGTGTGACCCTGAGTGCAGAGCCAGGAATAAGCTCAGGACATAGCTGGGTGTGGCCTAAAATCAAAACAAAACAAGACCAGAAAAGTCTTTACAGACTTTTATGGAAAATAAGTCAGTGGCTGAACTGCAAAAAGGAATATATTATTTATTTTCTTTATTGTGTTCATATGCCAAAACTTTTAATGGTTTAAAATTTTTGACAAGAACTTCCCCATATGGGTTCCAGGAACCAGCTGACCTGGATTGGCCTCAGTTATTAATTTCAGCCTGACATTACATTTCCTCTGTGCCCTTCTTTTTTTCCCCGAGATTCCTTTTATGTCTCCCTTAGTTGAAGTCATGCCTGTGACCCCACTAAATGTATTTGCTCCTATCTCTTGAATCAGACTTGTGAACCCATCTTGGAACATGTCCATTTATGAGCATTCCTACATTTAATTCTCCTTTTTTCAGTTGCCAGTCAAATATGTCTCTTGAGAAGAAATTAAGCTCTTTTATGATTTGAACTACCCTTTGTAGAATTTCATTCTAATTCTTTAAAATAATGGGAAGAGAGCTGGGGAGACGATTCAAATGGTAGAGCACAGCATAGCATATGTGAGTCCCTGAGTTCATTCTCCTAGCACTATATGGCGCCCCTTTCTCAGCTGTGCAAGCCTGGGTCATCAGGGCTGATGACCCCCAATACTGTCAGCTATCACCCTGGTAGCCCTGGAACACAAGGACTTGTATCTGTCAGGAGAGGTCTCTGTCCCAGGCATTGCTAGGTTTCTCGTTTCTATGAAAATAACTATTTTATTTTCACATTTATTTATAGAGAACTATTTATTTCTCTCCCAGCCACTTTCTTCAACAAAGCACTCATTGGAAATACATCTTTGATTGTATTACATTAAACATCATGATCAAGTACTTACAGAATGAATACTTTTTTAACAGACATTGCTGAGGTCCCGGAGAGATAGCACAGCAGTAGGGCATTTGCCTTGCATTCAACTGGCCTGGGAGGGACCCGGTTTGATTCCCAGCATTCCATATGGTCTCCCAACCTGCCAGGAGCGTTTTCTGAGTGCAGAGCCAGAAGTAACCACTGAACACCACTGGGTATGGCCCAGAAACCAATCAATCAATCAAAGAACCAATAAAGAAGTTTAAGAAGAAAACAGAGAGACCCGAGAGATAGCATGGAGGTAAGGTATTTACCTTTCATGCAGAAGGTCATCGGTTCTAATCCCGGTGTCCCATATGGTCCCCCGTGCCTGCCAGGGGCAATTTCTGAGCACGGAGCCAGGAAAAACCCCTGAGCACTGCCGGGTGTGACCCGAAAACCACAAAAAAAAAAAGAAAGAAAGAAAACAGAAATTGCTAGGACAGTCCTGTTTCATCACTTGTTAATTTCCAGAGCAATCTGTGAAGTCTTTTTTCAAGCTAATATTCCATATTGTATTTCACTTGTCTAGTTTTGAATACAAATATTGTATTGTATATGACATATGTTAAGTACATTTATAACGCTTTTTTTTGGGGGGGGGTCACACTCGGCACCGCTCAGGGGTTACTTCTGGCTCTACACTCAGAAATTGCTCCTGGCAGGCTCGGGGGGGCCATAAGGGATGCCGGGATTCGAACCACCGTCCTTCTGCAAGCAAGGCAAACGCCCTACCTCCATGCTATCTCTCCGGCCCTTATAAAGTTTTTTTTGTATGTTTTGCTAAACCCGGAAATGTTCAGCCTCTAGCCCCAGCACAGTGAGGGAGAGCATGGAGTTCTGGGGTCTACCCATGTCTCAAGTTTACCAAGCATGCACACCAGCCCTTTGAAAAATCAGTTTCCTGGCCTGTATCAAATCTTTTTCACCTTTTGTTTTGCTCTACTTACAAATGAATATTGTGGCCTGTGACTGTCTTACAGAAATTAACAGAAGATTCAAAACTCCTTTGTCAAAAACCAAGGACTTGTGGCCGGAGAGATAGCATGGTGGTAAGACGTTTGCCTTTCATGCAGAAGGTTGGCAGTTCGAATCCTGGTATCCCATATGGTCCCCCGCGCCTGCCAGGAACAATCCCTGAGTGCTGTTGGGTGTGACCCAAAAACAAAACAAAACAAAACAAAAACAAAAACAAAAAATCAAGGACTTGGGGCCAGAGAGATAACACAGCAGTAGGGCGTTTGCCTTGTGCATAGTTCATCCGGGACAGGTTTGGGTTTGAGTTACAGCATCCCATCTGGTACCCTGAGCCGGGAGCAGAGCTGGGAGTAACCCCTGAGTGCCACTGGGTGTGACCCAGGAAAAAAACAAACAAGGACTTATTTTTCACAATCCTTTATAATTTTTGACATAAATATTACATTTTTTATGCAGACAACAAATAATTTGAAGTTTATATATCAAAATGTTCACCACAATAAATCTAGGTAAGAATTGCTACATGTAGGGGCTGGAGGATAGTGTAGGTGGGTAGGGTGTTTGCCTTGTCCATGGCTAACCGGGTTTGATCCTGGTATCCCATATGGTTCCCCATGGTGCCTGGACCAAACACCCAAACTCATGTTGACTGCATGCAAGGTAAGTACCCTGCCATTATACTATGTCGCTGGCTCCAGTTATGTTTGTTTGTTTGCTTTTTGGGTCACACCCAGCAGTGCTCAGGGGTTACTCCTGGCTCTATGCTCAGAAATCACCCCTGACAGGCACAGGGGATCATATGGGATGCCGGGATTAGAACCACCATCCTGGGGCCGGGCGGTGGCGCTAGAGGTAAGGTGTCTGCCTTGCCAGCGCTAGCCTAGGATGGACCGCGGTTCGATCCCCGGTGTCCCATATGGTCCCCCAAGCCAGGAGCGACTTCTGAGCGCATAGCCAGGAGTAACCCCTGAGCGTCAAACGGGTGTGCCCCCCCCCCAAAAAAAAAAAGAACCACCATCCTTCTGCATGAAAGGCAAATGCCTTACCTCCATGTATCTCTTCGACCCCATGCATGGTTTTTTTTTTTTTTTTTTTTTGTTTTTTTTTTTTTTTTTTTTTTTTTGCAGTTATGCAGAATTTTAACTCCTAGCACAGCAAGCAGTATAAATTTCAGTTTATTTCTTTTCCTTTGACTCCTAAATTTCAGGAATTTATAACAGAGGAAAGAAACTCTGAAGCTGGAGGAATCCTCTATTTTATAATAATCAGTAAGATAACCTCTGTGTGGGGCCGGAGAGATAGCATGGAGATAGGGCATTTGCCTTGTATGCAGAAGAACGATGGTTCAAATCCCGGCATCCCATATGGTCCCCCGAGCCTGCCAGAAGCTATTTCTCAGTACAGAGCCAGGAGTAACCCCTGAGTGCTGCCGGGTATGACCCAAAAACCAAAAAAAAAAAAAAAAAAAAAGAAATCCTGTGTGTGTGTGTGGGGGTGTGTGTGCGCCCGCGCGTGCGCATTGACGAGAGATGATACTTTCTTTTTAAAGGTTGCTAGCTGCAAACATAATGCTGAGAAGTAGCACCAATCAAGTGGCCATAGTCTTGCATTATAGGCATACCCAGCAAGACATATGCAAGACTCATGGAGGAATACCTTTCCCAACAGTGCTTTGGGGACCTCTTCAGGGGTGCTAGGGAACGCAAAGACTATAGCTGGCAGTGATGGGAAGTCAATATGGGGCCTGATGCATGCCAGGCATGAGCTCTAGCCTTGTGCTATTTCCCCAGATCTCCAAACTAATTTTTAACCTTCTTGGTTTAAATAACCTTATATTAACTTACACGGAAAGTAATGATTATAGAACTGGATTTATCTCTTTTAAATTGGCATTGTTTCGCATAGACCAGAACAATGCACTATGCCAATTATTTTATTAATAATATTAATCAGAGACAGGGAATTAGAGCACAAAGGTTTAGAGCACATACCTTGCATGTGGAAGCCCTATCTTTGATACCTGCCAGTGCCTGGTTCTCAAACTTCTGCCAGAAGTACCAGCCAGGGAGTAGCTCTCGAGCACTGCCCAGTGAGGCACCCCAAATATAACTCCATTATTAAGTGCACAACGTGTTAAATTTTTACTTTTGTACACACCATTATAGTTATCAGTCAGATCAAAACGCAGGACACATCCAGCACTAAGAAAAAAATGACCAGTCTTTTCCTAATCCATGTATTCATCTTTAGTCTAACTTTCATCACCATCAATAACCTTTCTATACTGAAACTTCATATAGAGTGACATTTATGAATACTTTTCATCTGATTTCATGTGTTCAACATGGTATTTTGAGATGTATTTTCCTTGTCGAGTGTATCAATAGTTAATTTTTATTGTTTTGTAGAATTCCTTAGAATGAATATAGTTATCTACTTCCAGTTCGGAAGCATTTGGGGTGTTTCCAGCTTAGACTATAATAAATAAAACAGCTCCAACCATCCATATATTTATATATAGAATTTGTGAAGCTTAGTCTAGCTTTGGCAAATCATCCAATGTCCCACTTCCATTCTAGCACAACCCCCTTCTCCATAGATAGTTGTTAACGCATGGTTTCAAACTAGCAGCATGTTGATATGTATATTATTTTATTCTTTTTTGTTTGTCTACTTAATTTTGGGCCACACCTGGCAGTGCTCAAGGGTTACTCCTGGGTCTGTAATCAGGTGTCATTCCTGACAGTGCTCAGGGGACCATGTGGGATCGGCTGTTTGCAAGACAAATGCCTTCCCCATTGTACTGTATCTCCGGCCCCTAACTTAAATCTTTGTTGATCTGAAGACAGATGCCATATTCTATGTATGCTATGCGTGTGCTGCAGCTTTTTGAACTCTCCCTGGCTGCATCTAAGAGCTTTATAAGGAAGAGAAATTCATATCAGAACAAAGTCTACTCAAAGTTTCCACTATTATCACAAATAATGAACAAATAGGTCAGAAAGTTAGCTTCTGTTAAATGATCTATTTCAGTGCCATGCCAGTTAAAATTGGACTTGTGTTCCAGAAACATTTTAGTGACTGATTATGAAAGAATTTAGATGTTTTTATTTGGTGGAAGGGGGGGGGGAAACACAGTAGTGTTTAGGGGTCATTCCTGGCAGTTGGAGACCACAAATGGTTCTGGTGACTGAACCAAGGTTGACTGTCCACAAGGCAAGTGCCTGAACCCCTGAGAATTAGATGTTTTTTAACATTATTTATCCCCAGTGCTACTGTGCATTTCCTTCATGCCCTTATATTTTTATTTTAACAGGAATTCTAAGTGAAAACATGTATTCAAAGAAAGACTGTTATACAAGTAGTGTTATTATATACAAATATACCAAACATTTCCCTTTCCCCCACTTTCTCTCCTGCTTGGCATATGATCTATTTGGCACTTGTCTTAAGAAGCAGGTTGGGAGCACCGAGGAAACTGGAGACAATGGTGGAAGATACATGGTCATTGGTGAAGGAATTGGTATTGGAACACTGTATAGTTAAACATCATGAATATTTTTTAAATTTTGAAATTCATGGTGATTTAATAAAAAAAAAGTTCTTAAGATGATCTGTTTGGAAAAGCACAGAAACCAGATTATCTGAGTTTAAATTACAGACCTGAGTCAGGAGCAAGACTAGTCAACCTTCGAGCACCAATTTTCTTGGCTGTAAAATATAGAGGTATGACATCTTTCCTATAGGATGGTTTGTAGGTTTAATAAACATAGTTAATGTTTCAAACTGAGCTCTTCAAATAAAAGCTTGCGTGAAGTTCATTGTCATTAGATACAAGCCCTTCCCCACCCATTTTTTTGGGTGGTTCCTTCTTTGCCCTAACTGCACTTCCTTGCTATTTAGGGGTTTTTTTGTTGTTGTTCTGTTTTTCTTTATTTAAACACCATGATCACAAACATAACTGTAGTTGGGTTTCAGTCACAAAAAGAACAGCCCACTTCACCAGTGCAACATTCCCACCACCAATATCCCCCATCTTCCTCCACCCACACTCCTTGCTTGTATTTGAGACAGGCATTCTACTTTTCTCACTCATTAACGTTGTTAATAGTAGCTGTTAGTGTATTATTTCTCTAATAGCACTCACCCCCTCTTTGAGGTGAGCTTCATATCGTGAGCCAGTGCTCTGGCCCTCATCTCTGGGCATTATTACAATAATGTCTTTTATTTTTCTTAAAACCTATAGATAAGTGAGACTATTCTGTGTCTCACTCTCTCCCCCTCTGACTTATTTCACTCAGCACAATAGTTTCCATGTCCATCCATGTATAGAAAAATTTCATGACTTCATCTCTCCTGATGGCTGTATAATATTCCATTGTGTATATGTAACATAGTTTCTTGAGCCATTCATCTGTTGAAGAACATCTTGGTTGTTTCCATAGTCTGGCTACTGTAACTAGCACTGCAATAAATATAAGTGTGAGGAAGAGATTTTTGTATTGCATTTCTGTGTTCCTAGGGTAAATCTATAGGAGTGGTATAGCTGGATCATATGGGAGCTCAATTTCCAGTTTTTGAGAAATCTCCATATTGATTTCCATAAGGGTTGGACTAGATGGCATTTTAGTCATCTAAATTGGGCTAGATGGCATACACTGGTGATGAAGTGAATAAGAGTTCCTTTCTCCCCACATCTCCACCAGCACTGATTGTTCTTGTTCGTGATGTGTGCCAGTCTCTGTTACGTAAAATGGTACCTCATTATTGTCTTGATTTGCATCTCCCTGATAATTAGTGATGTGGAACTTTTTTTATTGTAAGAATTTATTCAAGAGACAAAATTGATTAATATAATGAGGTAAGCTAACATAACATAATATAGTGACATAACATAACATATAATATAATTTATATAATAATAATACATGTAAGTCAAAGAAAGTTTCTGATTAAAAACACAATTCTTTTTTTTTCCATAATGGCTTACATATCTTTCACAGTAGTATTTTAGGTACATATTAACATTGAATCAGGGGAATACCCATCACCAACTATGTCCTCCCCCCATTCCAGTTCCCTTTCTACAACCCATATACCCGACCATCACCCCCCAGGCTGCTAGAGTAGGAGGACCCCTCTTTGTCTGGCTTACTATTAGTGATCACATATCTGTTTGGTCCTGGAATCCTCCCTTGTTTCCCCCTCTATTTAAGAGGTATAAATAAATCCTAGATAAATCCTAGATAAATCGAGGTATGTAGTTTTGTTTGAAGGAAAGAAAAGCAATGGATTGGGGTACAAAATGAGAGGGAAAAAAAAGAAGTCAAAAGTCAAATACGCTGAAAATGAGTGGAGTCCCTCTAGAGGCTTCCAACCTCAGTTTGAGAGAGGATGTGAAAAAGGTAATTGAAACACCACAACAATACAGAAAGAAATATCAAATTAAATAACCAGTGAGCACTACAGCAATAAAGACAGGCACCACACAATAGTCTCGGTTCTGAAATCAACTCATGCTCGAGTGCAAAAAGAAAGAGAAAGACAAGACAAAATAAAATAAAATAATATTGGAGACATCAACCGTAATCTCCACACCAAAAAAAAATCGATGAATCGATAAATAAACATGTGGAAAAATGATTGTTTTGTGCTTTTTTTTTTCTCCTTTTCTTTATCCCCCTGCATAGGCACAGTAACTATTGGGGATATTGTAGAGGGAATTCCCTTGACCTAGGAGATACAGGGTTTCTCCACCCCTGAAGTATACTGTCATGGGATTAACTCTAGACTCCTTGCATGATCATTTACTCTCCCCTTGTTGCTTTCGTGGTGTGTGGAAGACTTCTGGATGTGGAATGTTTTTGCATGTGTCTTCTGGCCATTTGTATTTCTTTGAGAAGTTGTCTGTTCATCTCTTCTCCCCATTTTATGATGGGGTTAGATGTTTTATTTTCTTGTTAAGTTCTGTCAGTAACTTGTATATTTTAGATATTAGCCCCTTGTCTGATGGGTATTTGGTGAATAGTTTCTCCCATTCTGTGGGTGGCTTTTGTATCCTAGGCACTATTTCCTTTGAGGTGCAGAAGCTTCTGAGCTTAATATAGTCCCATCTGTTTACCTCTGTTTCTGCTTTTTGGGAAGACTTTTTATTACTCTTTTCATTTCCTCGGTAGTGATGGGTCTATTTAGATATGCTATATCATCCTGTTTTAACCGTGAAAATTTGTAGGAGTCCAAGAATTTATCCATTTCTTCCAGGTTCTCATGCTCTTTTGAAAGTAATTTCTCTTTTTGATCTTGGTGCTTTCAGTATTCTATTCCTATCTGTGGGGTTTGTCATTGTGACTAGGATGTGTCTTAGGGTGCTTTCCTTTTCTTTCTATTTTCTTTTAGTTCTTGGGTCACATCCGGCGGCACTCAGGGATTACTCCCGACTCTGTGCTCAGAAATCACTCCTGGCAGGCATGGGGGAACATATGGGATGACAGGATTTGAACCACAGTCCATCCTGGATTGGCTGTTTGCAAAGCAAAAGCCCTACCGCCGTGCTATCTCTCCAGCCTGGGTGCTTTTCTTTTTGTCTCTATTAGCTGGTACTCTTTGGGCATACCAGATTTGGTTGCATGCCATCTCTAAGTCTGAGAGTTTCTCTGTAATAATGTCCTTGACTATTGATTCTTCCTGGGGATTTTCTTCCTGGGTCTCTGGGACTCCAATGATTCTTAAGTTGGTTTTCTTTTTTTGGGGGGATCACACCCGGCCATGCTCAGGGGTTACTTCTGGCTCTATGCTCAGAAATCGCTCCTGGCAGGCTTAGGGGACCATATGGGATGCTGGGATTCAAATCACCAACCTTCTGCATGCAAGGCAAATGCTTTACCTCCATGCTATCTCTTCGCCCCCTACCTTAAGTTGTTTTTGTTGAACTTGTCAAGGACTTCTATTTTTATCTGTTCACTTTCTTTGACTATTTTTTTTCATTGTATGATCATTTGCTTTAAGGTTCTTTTCCAGCCTCTTCTGCTGTATGGAGTTGTTCTGCATCTCATCTTCCAGCTTGCTGATTCTGTCCTCAGCTGCTGTTACACTGTTGGAGAGGCTTTCCAATGAGTTTTTAATTTCATCTACTGATTTTTTTCATTTCTGTTATTTCAGTTTTGAGATTTATGATTTCTATGTTTGTATTCTGTTCAGCTTGATCTATGCTTTCTTTGAGTTCTATGAGCATCCTCTATATTTCCACTCTAAACTCCTTAACTATGTGGTCAACCATACTTTTCAGGTCATCAGAGCTGTATCTTCATTCTCTACGCATGCTGTTGTCCTGTGTAGCTTCACCATTGACATGTATGTAGTGTGGTTTTTACTGTGTGTTGTGGTGGGGTTCATGGGCTAGGAGATGTGCTTGGCAGCGAAGTGAAGCTGAGTGACCACACTCCGCCCAGCTTGGCCGTTTCCAGCTTACCTCTCCTTACACAGCTTTAGCAGGGCTTTTGGGCGGGGATTGGTCTCAGCACCCACAGCGATGTTCAACTGTGCCTTGGTGTCGTTTCCTCCCTCCCTCCCTCCCTCCCTCCCTCCCTCCCTCCCTCCCTCCCTCCTTCCCTCCTTCCTTCCTTCCTTCCTTCCTTCCTTCCTTCCTTCCTTCCTTCCTTCCTTCCTTCCTTCCTTCCTTCCTTCCTTCCTTCCTTCCTTCCTTCCTTCCTTCCTTCTTCCTTTTTCTTTTGGATTTTGGGTCACACCCAGCAGTGCTCAGGGGTTACTCCTGGCTCTATGGTCAGAAACAGTCCTGGCAGGCTCAGGGGACCATATGGGATGGCGAGATTTGAACCACCAACCTTCTGCATGTAAGGCAAACGCTTTACCTCTATGCTATCTCTCTGGCCCCATTTTCTTTTGTTTTAATAATCTCTTTATTTAAGAACCATGATTACAAACATGCTTGTAGTTGGGTTTCAGTTATAAAAAAAAACACACTTCCCTTCACCAGTGCAACCTTTCCACCACCAATGCCCCCCATCTCTGTCTTCCCCACCCCCTGCCTGTACTTAAGAGAGGCATTCTATTTATCTCACTCACTACTATTTTCACGATGATAGTTGTTAGTGTAGTTATTTCTCTAAAATTCAGGGGTCCTCAAACTTTTTAAACAGGGGGCCAGTTCACTGTCCTTCAGACTGTTGGAGGGCCAGATTATAGTACAAACAAAAATTATGAACACATTTCTATGCACACTGCATATATCTTATTTAGAAGTGAAGAAACAATATGGGAATAAATATAATATGTGGCCTGCAGGCCGTAGTTTGAGGACCATTGCAAATGAACTCAACACTTTATGGTAAGCTTCATATCATGGGCTGGTCCTTCAAGCCCTCATCTCTATTGCCTCTGGATATTATTACAATATGATCTTTTATTTTTCTTAATTCCTACAGATGAGTAAGACTATTCTGTGTCTATCTCTCTCCCTCTGACTCATTTCACTAAACAGTTTCCATGACCATCCTTGTATAGGAAAATTTCATGACTTCATTTTTCCTGACAGCTGTATACACATCCATTGTGTATATGTACCACGGTTTCTTTAGCCATTCATCTGTTGAAGTGGATCTAGGTTGTCCCCAGATTCTGGCTATAGTAAATAGTGCTGAAAAGAATATAGGTGTGCAGAAGGCATCTTTGCATTGTGTTTTTGTGTTCCTAGGGTATATCCCTAGGAGTGATATAGCTGGATCATATAGGAACTACATATGAGCCTTTTTTCCACTAAGAGCTACTATTAGTGTTTCCTGTTTCCTTGTCTTTCTGATATCACAGGTATTACCAGGCAGAATTTGCCAACCTTTCTGAAATGTGTGCATAAGTATCCCAGAGTAGTCTAAAAAATGCTCAGAGAGCACTGTAGGATACTTCCACTTTTTTTTTGTTTTTTTTTTTTGTTTTGTTTTTTTGTTTTTGGGTCACACTCGGCAGTGCTCAAGGGTTACTCCTGGCTCTATGCTCAGAAATCGCTCCTGGCAGGCTCGGGGGACCATATGGGATGCCGGGATTCGAACCACTGACCTTCTGCATGCAAGGCAAATGTCTTAACTCCATGCTATCTCTCCGGCCCTGGATACTTCCACTTTTAATGATTTATTTGGGTCTTGGGTGCCACACTTGCTGGTGCTTGGAGACTGGCTCTGGACTCAGGGCTTGCTCTGGGGTTGCTCAGAGAATGGTTGTATTGATCACCATATGCAAGGCATAAATGCCTTACCTTCTACTATCTTTCCATTCCTAAAGGAAAAGAGTGATACTTGGTATCAGATATGGATTAAGCTACTGAGTTGAAGCTCACAGTTTAACATTAGATAATAATACACCTCTTCCTTTGATGTTTTATAATTGCAAGGTTGTATTTTCTGTGGTTGCTGTGATTCAAAAAACAAAAGCGATTCTGTGACCTAGCGGGTAGTCCCATGTCAAAACGCACCTACCATTTAAGTATGAGAAACAGACTCCCAGATGTGCTGAGCATAGACCAGGTGATTCTGCTCTGGGACCCATGTTACTAAGACAGTGAGGATTCTAGTACTGCATGTATATGTGAACTCTCTATATATGTGAACACCTAAATATATGAGATAACCAAGGCCAGGTATGTGAGTCCTTACTAACACCTACCACTACCCACTACTATCCCATATGTCAAGTAGATGAGTTCCACTGAGACCCCTTGTGGGCACTCTAACCCAAATGAGTCTGATTACTTTATAATGAGTTCAAATATCACCCCTATAAATGCAACCTTGTGTATCTGACCTCCAGTCACTAAAGAAAAACAAAAGGAGAGAGAAGGGGTAGGAAAGCACGCCTGAAAATGAAGAAGATGAGAATGTTCAGTCTGATTTCAAGGTCTGAGAAATAGTACAGTGAGCAAAAGGTGCAAAACTATGGATATATCAGGGATAGACATGATAAAGTGAAAAATGATACAGAGATAGAACATTTGCTTTGCACACAGCCAGCCTGATATGATCTTGGGCACCCCATATGGTCCCCTGAGCTCTGCCAGGAGAGACACCTGAGCATAGAGACAGAAGTGAGCTAGGTGTGACCTCTCAGTTTACCCACAAAAAGGGAAGTAAAAACAACGGTTGTAATTGAAGAATTAAATGAAAATAAAAACATTTTCATACTTTTTTTTGTTTTTTACCTACTAAGATGTTAGGCTATAATACAAAATAAATTGCTTTAATTTTGCTGTGGTACAACTAAGGTATAACTTTTGGGCAGAATTGTTGAAAAGAAATGATTTATTACTAAAAAAAACAATGAACATAGGGACTGGATAGTATGGAGGTAGGGCATTTGCCTTGCATGTAAGGTCAGTGGTTCAAATCCTGGCATCCCATTTGATTCCCCGAGCCTGCCAGGAGCAATTTCTTTTTTAGTTTTTGTTTTTGTTTGTTTGGTTTTTGGGCCACACCAGTGATGCTCAGGGGTTACTCCTGGCTATGTGCTCAGAAATCCCTCCTGGCTTGGGGGACCATATGGGATGCCAGGGGGATGGAACCGCAGTCCATCTTAGGCTAGCGTACAAGGCAGACGCCTTATTGCTTGAGCTGCCACTCCGGTCCCACCAGGGGCAATTTCTGAGTGTAGAGCCAGGAGTAACCCGAGTGCTGCTGGGTGTGACCAAAAAAAAAATCCAACAACAACAACAACAAAAAACAAAATAAAAAAACAAAAAAACCCCAAAACAAAAACAAACAAAAAACAATGAACTTGGGGCCAGAGAGATAGTACAGTGGGCAGGGCACTTGTCTTGGATTCACCTGAACTAGGTTCAAACTTGGCATCCTATATGGTCCTCTGAGCACTGGCAGAAGTGACCCCTTAATGTAGGGTTAGGAGTAAGCCCTGAACATCACCATTAGTAGACCCAAAAATACAAATAAACCAAAAATAAAACAAAAAACATGAACTAGAAATTTTGAGAACTTCCTATTCTACCTATATTTAACATAAGACAGACCAAAGTAATGTAAAGACATATTTTGCAGTAAGATAATTAATGGTAACAAATGTCAGATTAGAATGCTCAGTACTGTGTCTCATTGATAAATAAGCTTCCTATAGAAAACCTCTTTTAATTAGCTGCCTTTTTTTGTAGCCTCAAAACTCAATTTAAATATAACCTCTTCCTGGCCTGGAAGATACAGTAGTTCAAAGGGTTGAGTACATGCCTTGCATTCTATTGGCCCAGATGTGATGCCTGGCTTGTCATTGTTCCCTGAGTGCCACTGGGTGTGGCTCCTTCTACCTTCAAATAAACATAATCTCTTCCAAGATATTTTCTCTGGTTTAAAGCACTCGTCCCCTCATTCTCAAGCTAGAGAAGGAGCTTCTCACCTAGTTTTGCACAAAGCTTCTTTTACCTCATGACAGCATCTTGGAAATGTTGGCTTTTCTCCTCTCTATTTCCTTCCTTCCTTCCTTCCTTCCTTCCTTCCTTCCTTCCTTCCTTCCTTCCTTCCTTCCTTCCTTCTTCCTTCCTTCCTTCCTTCCTTCCTTCCTTCCTTCCTTCCTTCCTTCCTTCCTTCCTTCCTTCCTCCTTCCTTCCTTCCTCTCTCTCTCTTTCTCCTTCCTTCCTTCTTTCTTTCTTTCTTTTTTTGTTTTTTTGGGCCACACCCAGCGGTGCTCAGGTGTTACTCCTGGCTGTCTGCTCAGAAATAGCTCCTGGCAGGCACGGGGGACCATATGGGACACCAGGATTCAAACCAACCACCTTTGGTCCTTGGATCAGCTGCTTGCAAGGTAAACACCACTGTGCTATCTCTCCGGGCCCTCTCTCCTCTCTATTTTCATTTATCATGATTAGTATGTACAAGTGCTCAAAAGTTATTTGTTTAAAAAAACACACAGAAGATTGGCTATACTAGTCTAAACCAGTGTTTATGAAGAATTTCATAGGTACTTCCAGGATTACTCAAATGCCATCATATTTTTTTATGTCTGATAACATAAGGACTATTTAGTTTCCTTATAATTAAAAAGATTGTCAAGTTTGATTCTTGAGTTACCTAAATTCGAGAGAATGGAAAAAAGGTAACAGAAGACTTAGTGGCAATCCCTTTTGGTCAAAGGGATAGGTGAGTCTGAACCTAGAATCAATATTTTATTTACTAATTGTGTGTGTGTGTGTGTGTGTGTGTGGTTGTGTATACAACATCTGAAGGAGTATGAGGTACACTTCATATGACCATGGTATAGTAGGGATAGAATCCAGGGTCTTGCACATGCAAGACACGTGCTCTACCATTTCAGCCACAAATGAGAACCCAACAGTTTTTCCTGTACCACATAGCACTTCTGGCCTTTGGCAGCTCGACTCTAAACATTTTGTGTTCAGTTACATTTGTGCTACTGTTACATTCTTCTCAATCCATTAAGAATAGAATCTTGGGGCCGGGCGGTGGCGCTAAAGGTAAGGTGCCTGCCTTGCCTGTGCTAGCCTTGGACGGACCGAGGTTCAATCCCCCGGTGTCCCATATGGTCCCCCAAGCCAGGAGCAACTTCTGAGCGCATAGCCAGGAGTAACCCCTGAGCGTTACTGGGTGTGGCCCAAAAACCAAAAACCAAAAAAAAAAAAAAAAAAAAAGAATAGAATCTTTTTTTTTAAGCCTACAGCACCCGGTATTCCCAAGCAGTCTCCCATTAAAGTACTAACCTGGCTCAACCCTGCTTAGCTTCCGAGATCAGATGAGATCGGGCGCGTTCAGGGTGGTATGGCCTAGACAAGAATGGAATCTTTTTTTTTAATTATGTTATTGAGGCCATTGTGAATTACAAGTCTTTCACAGTTTTTTCTTTTTTTAAAAACACATTTATTTACTTAGGTTTTGGGACCACACCTGGTGACATTCAGGGGTTACTCATGGCTCTGCACTAAGAAATCACTCCTGGCGGGCTCAGAGAACCATATAGAATGCCAGGAATCAAATGCAGGTCATCCTTGGTCAGCCCTACTGCTGTGCTATCTCTCCCTCTCTGGCCCTACAAGTCTGTCACAGTTGTATTTCAGGTCTTTAGTGAAAGTAAATTAGGGCCATTCCCACCACCAGTGTTGACCTCCCTCCAACAGAAATCCCTGAATGCATCCCAAACCTCCATCCCTAGCCCCCAGAACTACTAGTGTAACAGGTCCATTTTGTGTTTAGCTTGTTATAGTTTGGGTTTCTTGATTCTGTTGTTGTCTTTGGCTTGGATATTTAGATCTTTTTTTTTTCTTCCACTCAATGCTCTTGAGACCACTTGGCCCCTGGGCCCCATCTACTTTTTTTTTTCCCTTTCTCAATTTATAAGAAGACATAGAAATATGAGACAGAACAAAGTGATTGAAGTTCTATGGAAAAATGAGAGCCCCTATTTAGATATAAGTAAAATTAAAAGAAGAAATGAAAGAAAGAGGGAGGGGCAAATGTGGCTTTTTTTTGGCCTAAGAGATACAGAATGTCTCCATCCATGCAGCATTCTGTCCAAAGACCAACTACAAGCTCTGGGCATGTTGCTTGTCCAACCGCAATGTCTCTCTTTATAGTCCCGTAAAAAGTTCTGCTCAGTTGTGGTTGACAAAGTCAGTCTTCTGTAGTTAAGAGATCTTGGTTTTTGTACAGGTCCTAGGATAGGATGAAGCTTAAGGATAGAGTCTTTCTTTGTGGTCCCAGAAAAAGTTCTGCTTAGTCGCGGTTGTTGGAGGCAGTCTTTTGTAAATAGAGATAATGGTTCTTGCACAGACACTATGGCAGAGCATCTTCTGATTTCATCTCACCATTGGGTGATGGCGTAGAATGCAATCTTTAAACAGCACAAGAATAGTTGCCAGTGTTGTTGATAGTAGGCTAGGTTCAATGAAATTAACGTCAATTATAGGTAGAACAATGAAAATACAGAAATAGTTTTTGAAAACTTTTAGAATAAACAGAGAACAGGTTTCCTCAAACTTAGAGGAAATAAACTATTAGGAACTATTTTTGTTTTGTAAACATTTCAAATCTCAATTTCCAGTAAATGCATTCACTTGCCTTATTAAAAATTGATGGAGGGGCCAGAGAGGTAGCATAACGATAGGGCATTTGCCTTGCATGTAGACGGATGGTGGTTCAAATCCCAGCATCCCATATGGTCCCCGGAGCCTGCCGGGAGCGATTTCTGAGCATAGAGCCAGAAGCAACCCGAGCACTGCCGGGTGCGACCCAAAAACCAATAAACAATAAAAATAAAAAAAGAACACCAAATCCAAAGTTAACGACAGCAGATTCGATACCCATTCTACAACAAGCAAGACACAGAGGGGACCAGTTTCACTAGCAGTCTGGGGGTCAAAGAAGGGAGATATGGCATGCAGGCTGGGAACAGGGGTGTAGGGAGGACAACAGTGGTGGTGGGAATGCCCCTGTCCCTGATTCATTGTCACTATGTACCTTAAATATGACTGTGCAACTCGCAGGGGTCTCAAACTCGCCGCAAATGGCCCTCCATACAACATTTTGTGGCCCTGCCCTAGAGGAATCTTTTTTTGTTTTATTTTGTTTTAGTTGTTTGGGTCACACCCCCCAATGTTCAAGGCTTAGTACTGACTTTGCACTCAAGGATCACCCCGACTTTGCCTCCTGCGGCCCGCAGGTAAATTGAATTTGAGACCCCCTGTACGGCCATACCACCCTGAACGCGTCCGATCTCGTCTGATCTCGGAAGCTAAGCAGGGTCGGGCCTGGTTAGTACTAGGATGGGAGATCATCTGGGTATACCGGGTGCTGTAAGCTAAAAAAAAAAGATTGTGAAAGTCGTGGCCACCATAAAAATCATCTAGAAATAAAATAGCATTCTTTTGTTTGTTTTCTTTTTTATTATTATTAAATGACTGAGATACAGAGTAAAAAGCTGTATGTGGTTAAGTCTCAATTATACATGGTTCCAACACCCACCCATCCCTTCACCAGTGTTCATTTCCCCAATTACTCTCCTGTCTTCTCTCCATCCAACCCACCAGACTTTCCCCTTTTATTCTTTTCGGCACTATAGCTTGCAATACATACTGAAGGGGCATCCTGCAGACCACTTTACTTCCTTTCAGTCCCCAATTCTTGTCCACAGTGGTATTTCCATTTGTTTTGTTTTTGTAGTATCTTTATTTCAACACCTTGGTGACAGATACGATGGGAGTTGGGTTCCAGTCATAGGAAAAATAGCCTTCTTAAATAAAAAAAAAAGTGCATAAAAAATAAAAAGAGAGATCAATTTGGGATGATTCGATGAACCTATATATTAATATTAAATGTCAATACATCAATGTTAATTGATTAATGTTAACCAATGATGAATATTAATCATCCATGTATTAATTGATATTAAGTGACAATATTTAAACATCTGTGCCTTTTCCTAGAAGGGAATGAAGATAAAGGACACTATGGTCATGCAATATAAAAAAATCTGTGCTTCCCCTTCTAAGCCAATGCAAATGCTGTTGGAGATCAAGAAACTATGGCGCGCCTGATGCTTGTGTTGTGGTTGCTGCTGGTCTGGGTAGACTAGAGGATGTTGGGGCGCAGTGCTAGGGAGGCCGAGGACTTAATTCTGAGGCGCAGAAACTTGCCCAAGTCCCGAGGTGGAAAGAAGAGAGCTCGGAGGCGCGGGGACCCCGGAGCAAAGCGAGGTGCTCGCAGCTCCGGGCCAGCGCGCGGCCCCCGGACGAGGTTTCCGGAGCGCGTCGGGAGCGCGCGCGTCGCGTGACGTCACGTGCGCGATGACGCAGGCGGCGGCGCGGCCTCCGAGGCGCGGGGGGCGCCGAGTTTGAGTCGCGCGGGGTCGCTCGCCCGCCCCGCCGGCCCGCCATGGCCGCGGACTCGGAGCCCCTGGACATGGAGCGCCTGAGCGCGCAGCTGCTGCTGCCCCGCGACGTGGCCGGCCGCCTGCAGGCCGGACGGGAGGTGCTGGCGAGCCTCGCCCGGCCCGGCGCGCTCCCCGACCTGGACGACGACCCCGGCCGCCTGGGACGCGCCGTCGACGCGCTCACCGGCTGGGTGGGCGCCAGCAACTTCCGGGTGAGTCCGGGCACGGAGGGACGGCGCATGCGCGGACGGGCGGACGGACCGACGGACAGGCGGACGGACAGATGGACAGACGGGGCGCGCCCTCCTGCCTGGGAAGCGTGGACCGACCCGCGCGCGCCTCGGATCCTGAGCCGCACGGACGGACGGACAGACGGACAGACAGACAGACACACACACACACACACACACACAAGCTAGGATTGTCCCAAGGACTGGCCGAGCCCGCTGGACTTGCAGTCCATGCATGCACGCACACACGCACACACTCGCACAGTACACGTGGCTGCTGTGACACACACACACACACCCTAGGATTGTCCCAAGGATTCGGGAGTCCACGCTTGCACACACACACACACACACACACACACACACACACACAAGCTAGGAGTGTCCCAAGGACTCAGGGAGCCCCACTGGACTTACAGTCCTTACACACACACACAAACACACACACACAGACACACACACACAAGCTAGCTTACAGTCCTTACATACACACACACACACACACACACACACACACAAGCTAGGATTGTCCCAAGGACTCAGGGAGCCCCACTGGACTTACAGTCCTTACACACACACACACACACACACACACAGACACACAGACACACACACACAAGCTAGCTTACAGTCCTTACACACACACACTTCGCTTCCCCTCCACAACAGTCCTTACACACACACACACACACGCGCGCACACACACACACACACACACACACTGGACTTACAGTCCTTACACACACACACTTCGCTTCCCCTCCACAACAGTCCTTACACACACACACACACTGTCACACACATATACACACACACACACACACACACACACAAGCTAGGAGTGTCCCAAGGACTCAGGGAGCCCCGCTGGACTTGTAGTCCGCAGGCACGATCTGGGGCTTCGCTTCCCCTCCACAACCGACTTTTCTAACACTGCGAGCAGCAGCCCGCCATCATCACTAGTGCAGCGGTTCGGGCTCCTGGTGGCCAGTGCCCTTGGCACCAGCACGCGGTGCGGAGTCACCCACTGTAAAACTGGGCAATGATCTGTCTTTACTCGTCAAGGGCTCCAAGACTCACGGGTTCACGTTGGTGCATGCCCAGGTAGACACTTGCTAGACATGGGCTGTGGGATGGAGTTTTTAGGGCAAAGGGTCAGTCGAGTGGATCCGTCATCATAAGTGACTCTTGTGTCTTGCTCATTTCTTTTTTTTTTTCTCCATCTTTAGAGCATCAGAAGTTGTCTGCTTTAGTTCACCATGGAACTAGAAGGAAAGAGACAGGGTTGAGTCCTAGTATCTACTTTCCTTAGTCAAAAGAAATCCTTGATGGCTCTAGTCTTGATGTTTTGCCTCTCACTTCGATTGAACACGTGTCCTTGCAGGTTAGCTAGCGCCATAGAAGAAATAAAAGAAAAAAATATATAAACCATATGCATCTAGAATGAGGTGCAAAAAGCCTTTGGGCTTTTTGGCAGGCAGGATGTAATTAGTTTGCTCTGTAGTTCTCAGCAGCTAGTTTTCTTTCTAGTCTTCTGGTGGCAGTATTGCACTGAAAATGATGACCCAAACTTCTGCATGGAGTGAATCTTAGTGATGCTAACTTCAAAACCCGGGAATCAGGCTTGCACTTAGCACTGTTCTCACAGAGCAGGAAGGCAAACTCTAGAATTATTGTGTATTCAGAATGGCAAAAACAAACATGATTTTTTTAAGACAGGTCTGGTTTGCGACTCAGGAATAGTTTAAAAATTAACTGTGTTTGCACCACCCTCCCCCATGCAGAGGTGACTTGTTATCCCATGTGGTCAGAGTTGGGGGTATTTGGATTTGCTGTTACATACTTCTTGCTGCAAGAGGGCAGTTTCTGGTGCATTGCAATTGGGGCTGAGGATGGGGTGAGCACTGCAGCCGGAGTGTGTAACCCCTGGAATTGGCACAGCCTAGTACAAGCACTGGGCCACTGGTGAGGTGTGCAACGCCCCCCCCCCCTTCGCCCCCAGAGCACCACAGCTAAAGAGAGTGACCCCTTGCTGTTACATATGTAGATACCAGGACATTTAACAGCTTTAGGGAGAAGTTGAGAATTAATAGTGAAATATTAGTACTGTTTGCATTAGTACTGCACTTGTACTCAAAAGTAGGTGATTTTCTATTTTAGCATGGATATTTTTTTTCTGGTTTTTGGGCCCACACTCAGTGACACCCATGTTATTCCTGGTTCTGAGCTCAGAAATCGCTCCTGGCAGGCTTGGGGTACCTTATGGGATGCTGAAGATGGAACCTGGGTTCAACCCGAGGCGACAGCGTGCAAAGCAAACACCTTAGCACTGTGCTATTGCTCGGTCCCCCTGTATACGCATAGACTGTGTGGGAAGCCAGTGCTTGGGAGATGTGCAGGTTCATATGTGAGCGACTTTCTTTCTCTGCTTGCTCCAGTGAATGGACCTGGGCCATTTTTCTCTTCAGCTATACCGTTAATGAAGAGATGAACTGCTTCCTCTCACAGCATCCTCTTGGCTTCTATAATAGCATAGGGTCCCAGTTTTTCGAGGATTCGAGGATTTCACTTGGCACTTGTCGTCCCTAAGAGCTGGGCTCCTTTAGAATTATCTATATCTTAACTTCTCTCCTCTCTGGACATTCTCCTCTGCATACTCTTGTGCTTCTTGTAGAACCTGTACCAGAGGAGAACAGCTCCACCCAATTCTCTTCTGTGTAATCTTTGCACTGTGCTTATTCCGTTTACCTTCTTAGAATCACATTTCCACCTACATACTGGATCCCATGCTCAAGGATATTAATTGGTCAGTTCTTGTTGAGTTCCTTGTTGTGTGTCTGTGTTTTTTTTTTTTTTGGTTTGTTTGTTTGTTTGTTTTTGCTTTTTTGCTCTTTGGGCCACACATGGGGTTACTCCTGGCTGTGCCCTCAGAAATTGCTTCTGGCTTGGGGGACCATCTGGGACGCTGGGGAATCAAACCGCGGTCTATCCTAGGTCAGTGCATGCAAGGCAAATGTCCTACTGCTTGTGCCACCACTCCAGCCTGCATGAAGAGCTTTTTGGAAACCTTTTTTTCTGTAGTCATTAGAGAGAGGCCTTCCTAGTTGTGTGTTATGGTATCTGTTTTAACCCCACCCCGTCGTTGCTACTACTGCTCTGAGGATAGGGCTGTACAGAGTCTCGATGCTCTGAGGTTTGCACCCCTTTAGTTGGGGCTCAATATCTACTCATTGGGGCTTGAATGCTTTGTTGAGGCACACAAATTAGGATTGTGGTGCTTGGTGAGTCTCACCATGGTGCACAGAGAGGAGTTGCACTTTCTGGCCATGGCATGCACTCGTACATCTTTTTCATTGTGTTTCCACCCCTTTGTGGTACTTACATACTTCCAGCTGCTGTGCAGCCAGAAGATCACTTTCCATGTTTTGGGAAATCATAGCAGAGCTGTGAGTTTCAAACAGCAGAACTGCCAGAATTGTGCTCAGCACTTGGGAACACCAGAGATTTGAACTTGTGCTCTGGTACTTGCAAGGCTGACTCGGTCACTGAGCTATCTTGTGGGCCTGTTGTTCTTTTATAAACTAAATTGCCAAAATAGATCAGTATCTTTTATTCAGGATACACTAAAACATCTAACATCCTCGAACATTTTTATCCTAGTTCTTTTTTTTTTTTTTTTTTGGTTTTTGGTTTTTGGGCCACACCCGATGACGCTCAGGGGTTACTCTTGGCTATGCGCTCAGAAGTTGCTCCTGGCTTCTTGGGGGACCATATGGGACGCCAGGGGATCGAACCGCGGTCCGTCCTAGGCTAGCGCTGGCAAGGCAGGCACCTTACCTCCAGCGCCACCGCCCGGCCCCCCCTAGTTCTTTTTTAATGAAATATTTTTGTTTCAGTTTCTGTTTTTTCGGTGACACCCAGCAAGTTCAAGGCTTACTTTGAAACAAAACAGAGTTATGCTTCAATGATAGTGAACAAAATATATTTCTTTGGCTTGGATAGTGCTTCAGAATTTGAGTGACTGGCCTATTTGTTGAGAATTGTTCTCAATACTGAGGATCCAACTGTGAACAAGACAGGCAAGTCTCACTTACTCAGACTCATTTGACTATTGAGGACAAACCACGTGCAGGCACTCACTTGTCCAGCCTCTTTATATAACATAAGAAATTCTTGCCTTTGTGGACTTCGTTCAAATTGGTGGGTGGGGAATAAGTGAGGTATGTAACTGAAATCTACCCTGTAGAGGCTGGAGAGAATGTTGGAATTAATAGCGCTTGCCTTGCATGTAGTCAACTCAGGTTCAATCCTCAGCACCACGTTGGCAATCCCTGAGCACAGAACCAGTTGCCTCAGACAACAACAATCACAAAAACAAAGCCAAATCAAAGTTGTAGTGTAGTAAGTAGTTAAATATTGGCTCTTAAATCAGCATTCCTAATTTAAGGTTCTTTAGAAAGTAAGCAGTGATGGAAATAAGGTCTGTTGGATAGTGTATCTATGTTGGGATTTCATATAGTTGGTCACTGAGACCAGCTGCGACCTCATTGCAAGTACAAACATACCGGAACAATGAGTGTCTTTCTGTCAGGGAGCTCCTGTTAGGAAGAGGAAGACTGGTGCTATGCGAATTAGATAATTCCAGGAAACAATTACTGCTATGGATCACATATGAATGGAAGAATGCTTTGAGCAGTAAAGGACCTAAGTTGAAATTTGAGTATAGATATGAAGGAAATACAGATACGAAGAATTTGGGGGCAGGAAACTGAATACACTGAGCTCCTGGTTCTGTTATGCAAGACAGTGAAGGCCTTCGTTACTGGAGCATACAGTTGAGCCAGGTGTTAATAAAGGGAAAATTATAAGGCAGGTTAAGAGAGCATTAGAAGAGTTTATTATCCTAAGTCAGTAAAGGATTTTATGTAGAAGGATGACTGCATGAAGAGGAATTGGAAAGGAGCAGTACAAGCAGCAAGGGCGCAGTGGAGGCCAAGGCTGGTTTGGTGATATAAATAGCATGAGAGGTATAATATTTGTGAGATGAAATATTGTAAATATATAATTTTTATATTTTTAAATTTCCTTATTTATATATTATTGGAAGAGCCAAGAGAGTTCTCAGTTGGATTGAGGGGAAAATTTCAGATAATTAGTTTATCTCATTCTTTGCTCCATTTGCTAATATGCCCGGAGTGTGTGTATTTTCCCATGCTTGAGTTTTTCCCTGCTTGAATTTGTGTGTCTGTGTGTTTCTATAAACCTAAGCAATTGCCAAACTAGAGAAGCAGCTTTACAGATTGTGCAGTGATGAAAAATACATGCTTTTTTTCCGTTTCACCTGTGGTGGGAAAAGAAAAAACCAACCATGATTTTGAGTTATACTTAAGTTCTTCCTAGATTTCAAGGACTTTTGTTAGGTTTTCTGAATTTTACATGGGAGATTCTTACTTAGTTGGTACTCTGAAATTGGAGGTAGCTGTCAGGAACTTATATGGTTATCTCACTGCTATTGGTTGACAGCGTTTCTAATTTAAGCTGTTTGAAAGTTGACTGCTAGGGATATGACTCAGTGAGTCATTGAGGGTATGTGGGACCTGGGTTCAAGCGCCATATCCCCATCATGAAAATAAATAAACTTCATATTGAGGAGCCAAGGTAACTGCAGAGTTGGCATGAGTTTATTAATATCAGATGACTATCAGATTGAAAGTTACTGTCAACTTTCTGTGATTCAGAGATATAAGGAATCAGCTTACCTGCAGAAAGAGAAAAGGAAAACTGGCCCTGTGAGTTCTGGGACTTCTCAGCATAATATTTCACTAAACATGTTAACATTTTATCTGTGTCTTAAAATTTAAGCTTGAACTTAAAACTTGAAAATCTACTTTGAAAGGTTTTCATTTTCTACCTATTAAAGTTAGCTTAGAGTTTAATTTTATTTTTGTTTCATTTTGTTTTTGGGTCACACCCTGCAGCTCTCAGGGGTTACTCCTGGCTCTATGCTCAGAAATAGCTCCTGGCAGGCTCAGGGAACCATATGGGATGGCAGGATTCGAACCATTGTCCTTCTGTATGCAAGGCAAATGCCTTACCTCCATGTTATCTCTCCGGCACCCAAAGTTAGTTTAGTTTTTATTGGGAGTGCTGGTGGTAGTAAGAGGTGCTGAAAGTTAAGTTAAGCAAGATGCAGGCTAAAGTGAAAGATATCCAAATGAAAACTGCTGTTATTTGTTGTTTCATGATTGAATCTTTATTTTTTCTTCTCCTTGCAGTGTTAGGATTCAAACCCAGGTCTCATGTATGTAAGGCACTGAGACATATTCCCGACCCCTTTGTGGAGAATCTGAGTATTTGCTATGTTCAGTCTGCTTAATTAAAAATTACTCATTTCGGGGCCGGAGAGATAGCATGGAGGTAGGGCATTTGCCTTGCACGCAGAAGGACGGTGGTTCGGATTCCAGCATCCCATTTGGTTCCCCAAGTCTGCCAGGAGCGATTTCTGAGCGTAAAGCCAGGAGTAACCCCTGAATGCTGCCGGGTGTGACCCAAAAATCAAAAAACAAAACAAACAAAAATTACTTATTTTTTTAAACCAATGTGTCAACTAATGCTGCGTTTTTATTTGTTACCACTGGTGAAATTCTAGAATCAGCTGGTAAAGTGGCAGCAAAAAATTGGGGCGTCCCAAGTGGAGGCTGCCAGTGCAGGGCCCAAGTTGTTGCTGCCCCTGGGCCTCTCAGCATTCAGTTGAACAGAGAGAGTCCCCAGGAGTAGCCCTGAGTTCTGAACACCACTTGAGAGGTCCCCTAAAACATATACCTACCCAGATTGGTATGTTTTATTGACATTACATATTGATCATCCTTGATTTGGTAGACTGCTATTTTACAATATTGCCTTTTTATTTATGAAAATTGCTTTATTTAGATTTCTTGATACCTACCTTCCAATATTTTTATTTTGCTTGGTTTTGAACCCTTGGTTTAGAACCCTTTATTAGATGGAGAATAGACATCCTCGAATTGCTCGTAGATTCCAAGGGTATGTTTTAACATTTTATCCCAAAGGTATCATGTGAGTTCTTTTGTTTTTAAATTTTGTAACAATGGCAAAACCCCCACCCACAACAACCATCAGTGTGGGTAAGCCAACCTCATTTTTGTTTCAAAATCATGGGATAGTTACTGTTTCATTCCTAAATATAACTAGTGTTGCAAAGAGAAGAATGTTTTTTAAGAATTAGCATAAACTGTGGCGCTGGAGTGATGGTGTGATGGGTAGGGTGCTTTCCTTGCAAGTGACCAACCAGGTTTGATTCCCACCATCTCCTATGGTCCCTTGAGCACCACCATGAGTAATTCCTTAGTGCAGAGCCAGGAATAACCCCAGAATATTGCTGGGTGGAGCCTCCAAACAAATAAATTAGCATCATTCAGTACTATAATTACATATAAAAATTCTTTGATGTTAAATATCCTTAAGTTAAAACTTGCAAATTTTATTTTATTTTTTTAAATATGGAACGCTTCACGAATTTGCGTGTCATCCTTGCTCAGGGGCCATGCTAATCTTCTCTGTAGCATTCCAATTTTAGTATATGTGCTGCCGAAGCGAGCACAAAACTTGAAAATTTAAAAAAATTCATGCAAGGGGGAGGGTTACTTGAATAAGGTGTTGTTTGGGCCACACTTAGAGATTCTTGGGGTTGCTTACGGTCTCTCCCAGGGCTGCTCAGGGGACCATGTGGTACCTGGAATTAACCCTCTCTACTGTCTTCCTGCCACTTTTTCTAGTTTTCAAGAAAAAAATTACAAAGCTCAAGACAGTGTTAAGTGGGTGAGGTTCTTGCCTTCAAGGCCACCCTGAGTTTGATTCCCGGCTTCTTTATGGTTCCCACTGCCACACCAGAAGTGATTCCTGAGCACAGAGTTAGGAATAACTGAGCATCACTAGGTGTGACCCAACAACTAAAAAAAAAAAAGAGAGAGAGAGAAAATCCATTATGAGATCATGTTGATATTCCCATTAAATGCAATTTGTATTTTTAGATGTCTTCTGCCCATTATCTCCAATGAAGATAATTTCTAAAAGTTTTTTTTTTTTTTTTTTGGTTTTTGGGCCACACTTGGCGATGCTCAGGGGTTACTCCTGGCTGTCTGCTCAGAAATAGCTCCTGGCAGGCACAGGGGACCATATGGGACACCGGGATTCGAACCAACCACCTTTGGTCCTGGATCGCTGCTTGCAAGGCAAACGCCGCTGTGCTATCTCTCCGGGCCCTTTCTTAAAATTTTTTTATTATAACATTGTGATTTACTAAGTTGTTCATAATACAGTTGTTTCCAACACCAGTCTTACCACTCGTGTGATCTTCCCTCTACCATTGTCCCAGTTTTCCACCCACCAACCTCATCTGCACCCTTAATATGCACAAAGTAATTTATCTTACATTCTTTTTTTTTTTTTTTTGGTTTTTGGGTCACACCCGGCAGTGCTCAGGGGTTATTCCTGGCTCCAGGCTCAGAAATTGCTCCTGGCAGGCACGGGGGACCATATGGGACGCTGGGATTTGAACCGATGACCTCCTGCATGAAAGGCAAACGTCTTACCTCCATGCTATCTCTCCGGCCCCTATCTTACATTCTTACAACAAAATGGCCAGTGAAATTGTTGAAAAATATTCAGTCAAAGAAAGTGTAAAAATTGTTACATCTCACAATGCAATATTTTTTTCATTTTTTTAAAATTTTTTTGGTTTTTGGGTCAGACCGGGGCATTCAGGTGGTTACTCCTGGCTCTACATGCAGATATCACTCCTAGCAGGCACGGGGGACCATATGGGATGCTGGGATTTGAACCACAGTCATCCTGGATCAGCTACTTGCAAGGCAAATGCCCTACCATGGTGCTATCTCTCTGGCCCCAATCACAATGCGGTCTTTTTTTTTTTTTTTTTTTGTGGTTTTTGGGCCACACCCGTTTGACGCTCAGGGGTTACTCCTGGCTATGCACTCAGAAATCGCCCCTGGCTTGGGGGGACCTTATGGGACCCCAGGGGATCCGTCCTAGCGCTTGCAAGGCAGACACCTTACCTCTAGCGCCACCTTCCCGGTCCCCACAATGCAGTCTTAAAGTCTTTGAAGAATTTTTTTTTGGTTTTTTGGTCACACGCAGCAGTGCTCAGGGGTTACTCCTGGCTCTACGCTCAGAAATCGCTCCTGGCAGGCTCAGGGGACCATATGGGATGCCGGGATTTGAACCACCGTCCTTCTGCATGCAAGGCAAACGCCTTACCTCCATGCTTCTCTCTTTGAAGGTTTAACTGAGCTGTTTGTTGCGAGTCGGGCCTTCTTTGTTACTGTTTTCCTTTATTGAGCTTAAATTGGCTTCTATACTACTTTCCCTTCTGATTTGGTATGGTCCTACTAGGCTGTCAATATTGTGGAATTTGGAGGTGTCAGTCGCATACTGGGCCCTATGGGTGGAGGATCTGTAAAACTGGGCATCTTGTAGCTCTTCCAAGAATAATGGTGAAGCTGTGAAACTGGGCTGATTACATGCCTGTGGGTATGGCTGCTGGAGCTTCTGGCAGTGAGGGGGTTTGGAGGAGGCTGACTGTCCCACTCTGAGAGGACCCCAGAGTTTTCAGCCCAGAAACTAAGATCTCAGAGGGAGTTTCCTTGATTTGGAACACTGAATGCCCATAACAATTGCCTGTCTTACGAACAACTTTGTAAATCACACTATTTAAGTAAAGTTAGAATAAAAGAGTGGTGTGGAAACCAAACTCTGTGAGGACTTACCAAACCTTCCCCAGTGTGCAAAAGACCATTAATGTGGGCTTTTTGCAGGGAGCAGCTTAACCTGCCTGGTTTGGAGAGTGCTGAGAGTAATTTTGTATTGCCTGTTTTCCTTGTTGACTAGTTTCAACCTCAGGGTGTCTTTTTGTTTCTATTTTTTTTTTTTTTTTTTTTGAGTAAGGCTATATCAGAAATCCTGACCCTCCTAACTGGAGATGTTTAATCATGTGAGCCCGCAATAGTTTTCTGGCCGCCCAAGGTTCTTTGGGAAGAAAGGAGGGAAGACGGAGACTGACTTAACTTTTCTCTCTAAGCAATCTAATGCTTAGGTCGCTCTGCCTACAGTTTAGGCTGGTTGGTTATTTCACTACCTTTTCTGACTAGAGAATAGATCAGGTGTTGTAGATTATTCAGGTATTTGACTTTTTCTTGTTATGGTGGGAACGATGTTTTTTCCACTTTTCCTGACAGAAGTTGGAACTGATCTGTAATAAAAGATGTTCTTTTACTTTTGACTATTTCGCTTTAGAAACATTTCAAATATAGCGAACTACTTTGTGCTCTCCTCCCATTTTCCAGCTAACAGATGCTACATAATCTTTATCACTGTCTTCCTGTATATTTAAATATACACTATTAATGTTGCCATTAAACTATTTGTGACTAAGAGACCCTGATTTCATGGAGGCCATTCATCCTGAATACTTTATTTAAACACTTTGTTTCAAAATCTTGATAACCTATATAAATCTTCATATTTCAACAGCTACAGACTAATATTTGGCATATTCAAGTTATTCACACTAATATGTTTTTTTCCTACCTTCAGGTATCATTAATGGGATTGGAAATTTTAAGTGCCTTTGTGGACAGATTGTCCACGCGATTTAAATCTTACGTAGCAATGGGTAAGTTAACTTTATTTTTTATATAATTTTAAGGGTTGACTTACGTATTTTTCCTTATAGTTTTTATTTAATAAAGTCTCTTTAAGTATAAACATGTTATTTGTGCAATTGAGGTCTGCTATTTAAAATTTTAATTTGCTGAATCACGAATGGTTTTAAACTTGTTTAAGAAATAATTTCCCTTTGAGATAAAAAAGCAACATTTCTCTAAATAGATTGCTAGCAACTTTTTTTTTTGTTTGTTTGTTTTTGGGCCATATCTGGCTGCACTCTGGTTACCACTGGCTCTGTGCCCAAAAATTACCCCTGTCAGGCTTGGGGGAACATAAGGCATGCTGGAGATGGAACCTGGGTCAGCCACGTGCAAGGCAAACACCCTACCTGCTGTGCTATCGCTCTGGCCCTCAATTTGTATTTTCAAATTCCTTATTATACTTCACCCTTTTTGTAATATTAAAAATTTGTAATATAATGTGCAGCATTATTTTAGATTAGTTTAAGTAACCAGTTCTTTCATTACAAATCAATAGGCTATAAATACAATAAATAAATACAAGACAAAATGAAAAAATACAAGGCCCACATATGTTTAACAAATACAAAATTACTTTGACCAGATTGTTTTAAAACGTTGCTTTATAAACAGTCTCTTACTGTAGTTTATAGTTTATATATATAGTATATAGTTATATACAGTCCAGGGACTGTCAGTCATACTTGGAGTAGCACTTACAGTGTTTTTGCAATACAGTTTAATATACAGTTCAAGTGGTGTCTTATTGTCTATTAGTTTATATTACAAATGATCTCTGTTCTGTTTTTAATTTTACTTTATTTTATTGTATTGGGCCAGGGATTGAACCCAGGTCTGATACTTTTTTTTTTTTTTTTTTTGGTTTTCGGGCCACACCCAGCCATGCTCAGGGGTTACTCCTGGCTGTCTGCTCAGAAATAGCTCCTGGCAGGTACGGGGGACCATATGGGACACAGGGATTCGAACCTACCACCTTAGGTCCTGGATCAGCTGCTTGCAAGGCAAACGCCGCTGTGCTATTTCTCCGGGCCCAGGTCTGATACATTTAAAGCATACACTTCGGTTTCTGAGCAGCATCTCCGGCCCTCTCCTGATTTTTAAATTGAAATGATCATTATCTGCTTTTTTAGAGAATTTAGTTGATTGAACCTGTTTTATAGAGAGCATTTTTTTTTTTTTTTAATTTTTTGGGTCACACCCAGCAGCGCTCAGGGGTTACCATTGGCTCTATGCTCAGAAATCGCTCCTGGCAGGCTTGGGGGACCATATGGGATGCTGGGATTTGAATCACTGGCCTTCTGCATGCAAGGTAAATGCCCTACCTCCATGCCATCTCTCTGGCCCTGTAGAGAGCATATTGAAAAAGTTAACCTTCAGTTGACATAAATTTATTTTATGGATTAAAATAGCATCTTAGAATGACACTTATTTTTGGTCAGATATTTTCTTTCTATTTGTTATGCTGCTAAATTCTGCCTGTTTCCCTTATATTAATTTTATATCTATCTTTTCAGTAAAACTACCTCAGAGATTTTTCTTGTCTTTCGTATTCTCTTTTTTTTTTCCCTGACTTTTTTGCTGGAGTTGAACCCAAGGCTTCATATATGCAAGACAATGTTCTGCTGCTGAGCCACGTGGCCAGCCCTATTCCCTTTTTTTAAAGTCAATATCCTGTTCAGATTCATTTATTTAATCACTGGGTAGTTACAAAATTCTTTATGGTTGAGTTTCAGTTTTAGAATGTACACCATCCCTTCACCAGTGCACCTTTCCTGCCACCAGTGTTCCCAATTTCCCTATTATTATTTCCCTGCCCCCCCCATTATCCTTATTTGTTTTTTTTTTTTACTCTGTCAGTATCCCATTTAAAAATTTATGGTTAATATTAAAACTTGCTCTGCAAACACTTGTACTTATGTTATTTTCATAAAATATTTGAGTCATTGTTAAAATTAGGAAGTCACATAAAATTATTGCTTAATTTTTATCATAAAAATACTTGTGACTTAGGGCCAGAAAGATGGCTCAAAGGATTGAAGTTCAACTTTTGTTTTTTTTTTTTTTTTTTTTTTTGGTTTTTGGGCCACACCCGGTAACGCTCAGGGGTTACTCCTGGCTATGCGCTCAGAAGTCGCTCCTGGCTTGGGGGACCATATGGGACGCCGGGGGATCGAACCGCGGTCCGTCTCCTAGGCTAGCGCAGGTAAGGCAGGCACCTTACCTCCAGCGCCACCGCCCGGCCCCGAAGTTCAACTTTTGTATGCAAGGCTTTGTATGCAAAAACCCTGAGTTCTTTTCCTGACACTGTATGGTGTCCCATCCCCCCTCCAAAAGAAATATGTGGCTTGTCTTGAAAAGTTGGCCAATTTGAGAGTTCCAATCTTTTTTTTTTTTTTTGGTTTTTGAGTCACACCCGGCGGTGCTCAGGGGTTACTCCTGGCTGTCTGCTCAGAAATAGCTCCTGGCAGGCACGGGGGACCATATGGGACACCGGGATTTGAACCAACCACCTTTGGTCCTGGATCGGCTGCTTGCAAGGCAAACGCCGCTGTGCTATCTCTCTGGGCCCGAGAGTTCCAATCTTATTCCTACATGTAATTATTGACTGATGCTATATTATAGCTGCCCTTTGTCTGGGTCATGAACTTACACAATTCAGAAGTTTCTCCCATCTCCTTTTGATGCCTCATAACTGAGAATACCAGTTATAGTACAGTAAGACAGGCATACTGTGGTGTCTAGACCTGTTTCATTTGGCATTTCCCATGTCTTCCTAACTGAGAGGCTGGCTGTGTTTGTGACCTCTTACCTTTAGTCGCTTCCTATTATTTGCTATCCTCAGTATCTTAAACTTGAGGGCTCTTCTGCTTGTTTCATCTCGTTTATTTTCAAACACAAGGAACAGCCAGCTGGGTCTTGATGCACTATCTGCTCATACTGAGGCAGGAGAAGTATTGGGACCAGAATCTTGCTTTGTTGCTGCCTGGAACATCCTCTTTTCCTGAACTAGCTTCTGTTTTACTCTCCGTGGTGTTCCAGTTCTCTTACCGTGTATGCTCTTTTTCTATCTTTCCATCTTAGTTGCCTTGTTTGTATGTGATCTTTTACCAAGGACTTTCTTCACGCTAGTTCTCAGACTCTGGCTTATTTTATTTCTGCCTTCACTGAACAAGCTATTTTTCTTTTTGAACCTCTTTTCCCCATGAGGCTCCTTTCTCTCTCTTCCATTCCTGGTGCCAGGGAAAGGGTAAATGCTTTCAAAGTCCGTTCAGAACTCAGAGTTCTTGGGGATTCACGTGAGCCCAGCATTGCGAGGGCCTAGTGATGCAGTACTGCAGCAGTGCTGGGGCCACAGGAGTCACTGTAGTGGCGATGGTGTCCTCCCCGGCCACACCAGGCAGTCCTTGAGAGCTGCACTGTGGGGGTGGTTGATGGAACACTGTAGCACTGGGATTCAAACATGAACAGGACGGTGTAGGACATGCACCTCAGTCCTCTGAACTCTCTCCTGCTCCTTTTTATTCGTATTAAAGAAAATTTCTTCAGATTTTAACGTTGCTCTACGCTTAGAAATCACTCCTGGCAGGCTTGGGCAACCATACGGGATGCCGGGATTCCAACCATCGTCCTTCTGCTTGCAAGGCAAATGCCCTACCTCCATGCTATCTCTCCGGCCCTAACCTATGATTCTTTTTTTTTTTTTTTTTTTTTGGTTTTTGGATCACATCCAGCAGTGTCAGGGGTTACTCCTGGCTCTACGCTCAGAAATTGCTCCTGGCAGGCTCAGGGAACCATATGGGATGCCGGGATTTGAACCACTGTCCTTCTGATGCAAGGCAAATGCCTTACCTCCATGCTATTTCTCCAGACCTTTAACCCATGATTCTTATACCCTTCAATACATTCAGTTGCTTTGTTTTTCTAGTGCTTTTCATATTTCTCATGTATCACACTTTCTTACATGGGCCGTCTTTTAAATCTACGAATCATAAATTTTTCTGGTTATCTTTGTGCATTTGCTATTTGCTATTCTGCTTTTACATTGACTCATAAGTGTTCATCTCATTATTGAAAGAGTCAGTTCAGTATAATAGAAAACATTCAACAAAACATTAACTGAATTTCTATGTTTTATCTGCTGAGCTTATATGCCTGCATGATAAATTATCCTCATTTTCTGCTTTGCTTAATTCTTTAAAATGGGCAGTATTTTTATATAATTTAATTTTTTTTTTCATCTGAAGAGGAACAGGAGAATCTCTATGTATTTTTTGATAAAGGTAAATCACTAGACCAAGAGTCTCACAGTTGATTCTCTGGTTTCACCTGTAGATTTTAGCTGGGCTGGAGAGATAGCATGAAGGTAGGGTATTTTGCCTTGCATGCAAAAGGATGGTGGTGAATCCCAGCATTCCATATTCCCCCCAAGCCTGCCAGGAGTGATTACTGAGTCAGGAGTAGTAACCCCTAAGTGCTGCTGGTGTGGCCCAAAAACAAACAAAAAAGATTTTAGCCACATCACTTTAGGAGTCTTTCTGTAAATAAAGAGAAGCACTTGAATCAAATTATATGTTTAAGTTTTTGTTTCTAATAATGTAATTCTAGAAATATATAACTCACGATATATTTTATTTTGGTTTATTTAGGCTACTAACTAGCACCATGGATATTTTCCATCATTCTATACGAATTGAAATGATGTTTTAGCAAAATTGAGATTCATTTTTATATTTTTGGGGTTTTGTTTTATTTGATGTGTGTTTTTTGTCTTTTTTTTTTTTGTCCACATGTAGCTTACCTCTTGGCTCTGTGCTCTGGGGACCACTCCTGACTGAGTGCGGGGAACTGTATATGGTACCTGGGAAAACCACTTATCCCTGAATTATCTCTCCTGCCCCAAATGGAGATTTATTGTTTTAGTCAGAGTTTTAGGGGCTGGAGCGATAGAACAGTGGCAGGGTTGCACACGTCCAACCAGGGACCGACCCCGGTTCGATTCCCCGCATTCCATAGGGTCCCCAAGCCTGCCAGGAGTGATTTCTAAGTGCAGAGCCAGGAGTAACTTCTGAGCGCTGTTGGATGTGGCCCACTCCCCCCCTCCCGAAAAATTTTAAAAAGAATATAGGTCAGATTATATTTTCCAAAGTGAATGATACTATCACCTGAAGTATCCAGGGAGTGATAATAGCATCTTGTAAAGCTGGGGACCAGTTTTCAGTTGCTTAAGGAAGATTTTCAGGGAGAACACTGAGTGAAAATGGGGCAGTAGGCCAAGTAAGTTTAGGACTCTTTGAGTTAATGTACTCCCCCCACCCCAGTTTTTGACTACACTTGGCCATGCTCATGTGTTACTCCTAGCTTTGTGCTCAGAAATCAATTCTGGCAGGTCTAGAGGCCATATGGGGTGCTGGGGATAGAATCTGGGTCAGCCACATGTATGATAAACATCTTGTGCTCTGTGCTCCGTGCTCTGCTCCTTTTATCATTATTATTTTTAATTATTGTTTAAATTTAGTCCAATCTCTTTACCAGAGTCCACTTACCTCTACCAATGTCCTACCTCCCTTCATATTCTCCTGTTTTCTCCCTACCTGCCAGTCTGCTTTTATGAGAGGCACTTTTTTGTTTTCTTTTGTTTTTGGGCCACACCTGGTGATGCTCAGGGATTACTCCTGGCTATGCACTCAGAAATTGCTCCTGGCTTGGGGGACCATATAGGACGCTGGGGGATCAAACAGTGGTCCATCCTAGGTTAGTGTGTGCAAGGCAAATGTCCTACCGCTTGTGCCACCACTCTGGCCCTGAGAGGCACTTTTTTAAAAAAATTTTTATTGTGGTCAAAGTGAATTAACAAATCTTTCACAGTAATATTTAAGGCACATAGTGACAATGAGTGAGGGGCATTCCCACCACCAGTGTTGTCATCCCTCCACCCCTGTTCCCAGCATGCATCTCACATCTCCTTCCTTTACCCCCTGTAATGCTAGTGCAACTGTTCCCCACTTGTACAGCTTGTTGTAGATTGGGTTTCAATTCTGTTGTCATTGGGTTTGGATTTGGTATTCAAGTCTGATCATTTTTTATTTCTACCAAATGAACATACAGCTGTCTGGTCTTGGTACCATCCATTTCCCCTCAAATTATGAGGCTGATCAAGGTGATTTCAGTAATGTGGTTCTATTGGAAATATAAGAAAAGATATGGGAGAAGAAAAGAAGGAGGAGTTCGTCTAGGTGTTATAAATATCCATTTAGCAGAAGAAAGGGAAAAAGGAAGAAAAAGGTAACCAAACAAAAACAAAAACAAACAATAAGGGAGTAACAACAAAAGGACAAAAAGAATAAAAAAAAAAGAATAAACCAAAACCAAAACCATCAGCTACGAAAAAAATAAATAACAGACCAACAACTTTTTAACAGGTGGTGGTTGTTGTTGTTGTTGTTGTTGTTGTTGTTGTTCTTCTTCTTCTTCTTCTTCTCCTTCTTCTTCTCCTTCTCCTTCTCCTCCTCCTCCTCCTCCTCTTCTCCTTCTCTTCTTCTTCTTTCTTTTCTTCTTCTTCTTCTCTTCTTCTTCTTCTTCTCCTTCTTCTTCTTTCTTCTTCTTCTTCTTCTTCTCTTCTTCTTCTCCTCCTCCTCCTCCTCTTCCTCCTTCTTCTTCCTCTTCCTCTTCCTCTTCCTCTTCCCCTTCCTCCTTCTTCCTCCTTCCTCCTCCTCCTCCTCCTCCTCTTCTCCTTCTCTTCTTCTTCTTCTTCTTCTTCTTCTTCTTCTTCTTCTTCTTCTTCTTCTTCTTCTTCTTCTTCTTCTTCTTCTTCTCCTCCTCCTCCTTCTCCTCCTCCTCCTCCTCCTTCTCCTTCTCCTCCTCCTCCTCCTTCTTCTCCTTCTCCTTCCTTCTTTCCTTCCTTCCTCCTTCCCTCCCTCTCTCCCTCCCTCCCTCTCTCCCTTCTTCCTCCTCCCTCCTTCCTTCTTCCTTCTTCTTCCTCCTCCCTCCTTCCTTCTTCCTTCTTCTTCCTCCTCCCTCCTTCCTTCTTCTTCTCCTCCTCCTCCTCCTTCTCCTTCTTCTTCCTTCTCCTCCTCCTCCTTCTTCCTTTTCTTCCTTCCTTCTTTCTTCTTTTCTTCTTCCTCCTCCTCCCCCTCCTCCTTATTTTTTTTTTTTTTTTTTGCATAGGCACAGCAAATATTGGGGAAATTAGAATGGGAATTTCCTTGGCCCAAGAGATACAGGGTTTCTCTGCCCTTGAAGCATAGTCATGGGAAGAACTACAGGCTCCATACTCACTCATTTACACACCTCAAGGTCTTTATATGGTGCCCGGAAACTTTCCACTCAGATGTGAGAGAGGCACTTTTTTTATCCCCAGTTTTTGTATTTGGTTTACTGTACTATTACCACTAGGGTGTTTATTATTATTTGTTTTGCTTTCTTTTGTCTTTGTTCTTTTTTTTTGCCACACCCAACAGTGCTCAGGACTTACTTCTGGCTTAGATAACACTCTTGGCTAGCCAGGAGACTATAAGAGAATGCTGAGAATTGAACCTCGGTGCCACATGCAAGGCAGATACGTACCCGCTGTACTATTTTTCTCCGACCCTTAATAATAATGTAGTTTACATTATTCAGAAAATTATTTGTGATCACATATACTTTGGAAATAAAAGTTTCTAGACAAAAGATATATGGCTACATTTTATATTATTCACCAGTCATGGTTTTATAAACTATAATAAAGGAGCTCATATTTTACAACTCTTGAAGTTTTAGTACAGAATATAGAATATTAGAAGTTTTGCGTGTTTTTAAAATTGTATGCGGGCCCGGAGAGATAGCACAGCAGCGTTTGCCTTGCAAGCAGCCAATCCAGGACCAAAGGTGGTTGGTTCGAATCCCGGTGTTCCATATGGTCCCCCATGCCTGCCAATATAGAAATATGTCTAGATGGTCATGCTCTACAAAACAGCAAAACAATTATCTCAAAAATCATAACAGGGATTACATTTGGCAGGAAGGTTATATGGCACCAGGAAATGCAGAAAAGATACAAGGAACCAGCAAAGTTCTAGTCTTTGACCTAGGCATACACAGATGTTTATTTCATAATTACTCTTTACATTGTCCATATTTGATATGCATTCTCCTGTCTGGGATTGACTGAAATAAAGGTCCCCAGACTTGAGATTGAGGTCTATCTTTACTGTGTTTAAATTTTATACTATTCTCTGAAAGGAAGCAGAAAAAAATGTTAAAGAATTCTTTCTTAGAGTTTTTCATTAATAAGGTTTTTGCAGCACTACAGAGGCAACTCAGAATGCAAGTTCAAATTCCAGTACCGTGTGGGGTAGCCCTAGAAGCCTCTGACTACCCCCAGGCTGGTCCTGGTGGTCCCCAACAAGAAAAGGTCTGAGTAGCTCCTCATCCTCAGACCCTCAAACTAACTGTCTGACTAATTATCAGCTAGCTGGACAGGCCCCAAGTCCACTTACTACTGAAACATCCACTCAGACAATAAAAATAAATAATAAATATATAGTCCCCAGAGAAATAAGTACAGCCCGGAGGGTATTTATTTGACTGCTCACAGCTAACCCTAGATTTGATCCCTGGCATCTTCTGTGCGCTGAGCCCACCAGGAGTAATTCCTGAGTGTAGAGCAAGGAGTATCCCCAGATACCAGGCTGGGAGTGACTCCAGAACAAATTAAATAAAATTAAAAATAATAAAAAGTTTTGCAACTAAAATTCAGTTTCATCAAAAAAATCATATCTATTGAGGGGTAAACTAAAGAGAGCACGGATTCTAAAGTCAGCATTAATGAGCCAAAATATAGTCAAATTTATCACTCTATGATAGCTTAAATTATTTCTAATAACTTGTGGGTATTCACAGGGCACTTGACCACACTGTTGAATCTCTCTATTTCCCCAACCTGCAAATGTCTGTAGCAATATGAGCCTCAAAGATTACTGAAAATTGAATGATAATCAAGCAACTCAGCAAGTGAAAGGAGCATGGCAAAGCAGTTCTCTGTCATTTAAAACCTACTAGTGCGTTTGCCTTAGACACAGAAGGAGGGTGGTTCTGTGGTTCGAATCCCGGCATCCCATATGGTCCCCCGAGCCTCCCAGGAGTGATTTCTGAGCTCAGAGCTAGGAGTAACCCCTGAGCACTGCCTGCCGGGTGTGACCCAAGAACCAACATAGCTTTACAAGTTCAAAACCAAAGTTAGTCCTACTTTTGTGTCACTTTTGTATAGCTTTATAGCCATAACCTTCCTTTTCCTACATCAAAAGAGGCAGAGGAATAGTTTAAACAAGAGGAGGAGCAATAAGTTAGACAAAAAAAGGAATCTGGAGCCAGAGGTGTACAGAGGCAAGGTATTTACTTTGAGTGCAGTCCACCCCAGTTAAACCCCTTGTACTCTGGTCCCCTGAGCACCAATAGTGACCCCTGAGCACAGAGCCAGGAGTAAGCCTGAATAGCACTGGTTGTCAATCAAATCACAACAAATTCCTGTGTTTTTTACACATATATTTAAATATACATGTAACTTACTGCCAAGTTCGTCTACCATGTAATATTATCATCAGTGTAACAGTGAAAATAGATAAATAATGAAAAACATAAAGAAAAAAAAGAAATACATTTCTTTTGGTTTTTTGTTTTCATTTACTTTTGGGACCACACCAAGTGATCACAGGGGTCAATCCTGACCCTAGATTCAAAAAACATATATAGTTATTATAATTTGTCATACTAGGTTTTCTTTTTAAGTTTGAATATCAGTTATTTTTTATTGGGCTCATGAGTAAAGACCTTCAAATAATGCGCTCGTCTTACAAATTTTTATAGAAAGAATCGTAATTTTGTAAAACATAGCTTATGATGAAGTAAATATTTACTCTTTTTCCCTTTTCTTTTTTCTAGTTATCGTAGCTTTAATAGACAGAATGGGAGATGCCAAAGACAAGGTTCGAGATGAAGCTCAGACTCTAATACTGAAATTAATGGATCAAGTAGCACCACCAATGGTAGGCCCATATTTTAAAATTCAGGTTTTTGCTAATCAATGATGATCTTTCAGGATAGATGAAAATAACGGGGGACATTAAAGTTTCTATTTTCTTTACTTGTTAACATTATGGCAGCCTCCTCAGCCATGCTTGGGAGCTTACTGGCCATTCATTGAGATAGTAGGCCTGCTGGGTCTAAACCTGATGGCTCATGCTTGCAGTTGCATTGCTACCTTTGTCCTGGTGGGGCAGAGGATGCTACCAGGGCAACAGTCTGGGCTGGTGCAGTACCAGGCATCAAATTTGGGAACTCAGGCTTGCCAGGCATGTACTCTAACCCTTTGAACTGTCTCTCTGGTCTGAAAAAATTTTAATTTTAAACAAATCTAAAGCAAATTAAATCTAATGCCTGAAAGTTGACATTTAAGATACATTTAACATAACTTGTCAATTGTTTTTCTCCTTTTCAAATCCTCAGTAATTTTGCATGCAATTAACCATGGCCCTCAACACAGTACATATGAACTAACATTGAGCACCAAAAGGCTTAAATCATAGATATTTTTTTTGGTAACTCCATCTTTTATAAACCATCAAACTTCTTTTCTTTAAGTTCTTTTTTAAAAAAAATTATTGTAGCATCATAATTTACCAAGTTGTTCAAAATACTTTTTTTTTTCAGGCATTAAATATTCAAATACCAGTCTCACTTTCTCTCCATCAGTGTAAATCTTCCCTCCACTAGTGTCCTCAGTTTTCTGCCCACTATCCCAGCATATTACTTCATATTGTTTGTTGCAACACAAAGACCAATGGAACTCTCAAAATTTAGATCACTGAAGGTTGATTTGAAATACTTATTTTTATTCTCAATGGTGTTATTAAAGTCATATCAAAGGATTTACTGGGCTGTTGTTGGTGCTAGTGGGAGCCTTCTGTGTTACTGAGGCCCATTTTCAGGCTCACAGAGCTTGATGGTCCTCTCTGCAACTTTCCCAGCAGCTTGGCTGTGATCATAGCGAACTGAAACTATGAATGAGTTTGAGCTGTCATGGCCGCACATTCTTGAATAGATTATCAGGGACAAATTTGGTGGCTTGGTAGTTCAATAAGGTTAAATAGATTGTGGAGCTGGGTTGTTTCCATGTGAGGGGGTCAGGTATGGCTATGGCATGCTGTCACTTAAGTCAGAAAGGGGAATCTGCCCATTCAATCTGCCCAATCCAATAAAGCTCCAGAGTTGGTGGCCATCATTCCTCTCCCCCCATTATTTTGGCTTTGGGGCCACACCCAGCAATGCTTAGGCCTTACTCCTGGCTCTGTACTCAGGAATCACTTGTGGTAGGATTGGGGGAACCCTATGGGATCCTGCAGATTGAACCCAGTTTAAGTCATAGATTTAAGTGATAGGAAACTTTTTTTTTTTTTTTTTTTTGGTCACACCCGGCAGTGCTCAAGGGTTACTCCTGGCTCCACACTCAGAAATAACTCCTGGCAGGCTCGGGGGACCATATGGGACGCTGGGATTCGAACTGACGACCTTCTGCATGAAAGGCAAACGCCTTACCTCCATGCTATCTCTCCGGCCCCAAGTGATAAGAAACTTAAGTGAGCTGACACTTAAATGATATGATTTTTTTTTAGAACTTCTTGTTTCCTTTCCTAGCAAATTATACATTGTTCAAGGAAAGCTTATTTTGAGAATTACTATAGTAATTGAAAATGATGCATTTTCATAACTTTTATTAAACAGGAAGAAATTTTTCTAATAATAATAAATTTTTACTGTTATATAGGGCATAATATTTTACAACAGCATCAAGGGTCTTTCCCCCCTCCCCCTTTTCTTGTGACTGTTAGTCAGTCACACTGGACTTGGTGCTGCTGGGGCCATGCATACCAGTGTCTTATATGCAAAGCATGTTTCCCCCATTGAGCTCTCATCCCATTCAATAATGACGATAGTAGAAAAAAAGCTTGCCCTTGTGCTTTTTTGGTAAGACAGTAAAAATAAATAGACATGTAGGGCTGGAGATTTGGCTCAAGTGTTACAGCACAGGCCTGGTACTTAAGCCAGAGACCCTGTGGCTTTTCATATGTATACATTTAAACAAATTTTAAGAGAGTAGCTCTTGTTATGTGGAAAAAGCAGTAATTTACAGTGTACACAATTGATCTTACATGTTGTCAGTTATAAATTTAAAGTTTTGCATTTTTTTTACAAGTTCAAAGAATATTAAATTTAAAATAATTATTTTCCAGATAGTGTATATTAGAATTAAATTCTTTTTACTATTTTGGTGCATATTGTTCAATATTTGTTTATTCAAATTTTAACTTGTGTTTGATGTATACTATTAAAGGATTAAAGGTAACATTTATATATTTATATATGTGAATATAAAAAGAAATATTTATATAGCATAGAGGTCCTGGGATGATGTTGCTGAGTAAGGTAACTTGTTTGAATTACTAATTTGAAATACTTATTGGTAAACTTCCAAGTTACCTTCCAGGTAGCTTGACAGAATATAGTGTCCAGATGGAATATCAAATCCGAATCTGGGGCACAGTGACATGGCCAGGGAGTAGGAGAGAGACTGTGAGTGTACATGATTCATGACTTTTGTAAATGTTACAGGTTCACTTGCAATTATGAGAACAAAACTTGTATTAGTTAAAAATAAAATGAGTTGTTCATATAGGCTTCAGTATTTGCATCTTGTATTAAAAGGAGAAAATCCTGAACTACACAAATATTTTTTACAAACACGTGACAAGTAGTTGCTAGGCAACATTGGGCCTTTTAAATGCTTACTGGGTTAAGTGTACTTAGAATGGTAGCATTGTTGTTGAATGTTTCTGAAGCCTAGAAGAGGTTTGTGTCCTTGGGAGTTCTAAGACTTTTTACGTACTGGACATAGTTTTTCAGAGAATAATAGAAATTTAAAGCAAAACTTTTTTTAAAATCTGGAAAAATGATTACGATATTAAAATGGGTAAAAACATCAGTAGAAACTTTACTTAGAACAACTTGTAAGAAGCAAATACTTTGTTGTGAAAATTCAGTTAACAGTATGGTTGGTAGTAAAGTTAGGAAGCTATAAAAGATTATAACAAATGAGTAACTTACATTTTTGTTCTGCATGTTTACTTTTCTTTTAAATAGTACATTTGGGAACAGTTGGCTTCTGGTTTTAAGCACAAGAATTTTCGATCTCGAGAAGGCATGTGTCTGTGCCTTATTGAAACCTTAAACATGTAAGTGTCATGACCACTGAAAACTGTCTTTTATTATTCAAATTTTCTTAAAAAATATTCATTGCAAAAGTTCAAGAAAAGCTATGGAAATCACAAAAATTGTCTTGTGTTACTCAGTTTTTCTAAGGAAAATATTTCATAAATGTCAAGAAAAACCTAGGGAATTAAAACATTTAAATAGTTGTTAGGTGACATCTGGTATAAAAGATTATATACGATAACTTTATTGTATTTGAGTGCATGTTATCTTTTGTTATTTTAAACTGTTAAAAGAAATAACTTTCTCATGTTTTTTCTTGGTATGTTAATAATTGTCACCCACAACAGATGGTTGTATAGCGCAAGGCATCTAGATAACTTAGTATATATATATTTTTTTCTGTATCCAGTTTAGAATTAATTCTGAGTCAGTGGTATTTCCGATAGCTTTTTCTCTGTCTGTTTTGCATTGACTCTAGGCATTCTGACATGTGGGTGACTCTTACAATTACAGACTGAGCAAGGGAATCTAAATGCGATATGCAGAATGCTGAGCATTTGCTACCACAGAGCGCAGGCGTTCCTTCTGCAGGAATTTGTAAATTGGGGTCTTTGTTCTCTTTCTGAATTATTTTTTCATGTTCTATGAAACAGGATATGTTATAGCTTTGAACTTTTCCTGTAGTGTTATTTCCTCTTCTCTAACTATTCCTTCATTTTATTTTCCTTTACTCCTCTTTGGCCCTTTCTGCCATCTAGAGCTTGTAAGTGCATCCAGTTTGCACAACTTTCATGGTTTTTGGTTAGCCTGTCATTTATTTTCAACCCATGACCTCATCAAAATATTAATATCTTAAATACATTTGATTACTTAACTTATTGGAATACACATTTATTTTGATACTGAGTCTAAGAGAGGACTATTTTAAAACAAATGAAAAAGCCTCCAAATTTCTTGAATGGCTGATAGGTGGCTAGGTTTAAGAGTGCCATTGGTTGAACATTTTGCTCTCTGTTAGCTCTCTGTTGGCAGTTCTCATTGTCAGTCATGGTTATTCGATTTGATGTATTTCATATTTAGAATGAATTATTGTTTGTGTCTCATTATCCATGTTTTAATGATTCATGTTCATGTTTTCCATCATATGTATCCGATTGAATATATTTTAAAAATCATGAGGTTATTATTTTGTTTTCACTGTTTGATTAAAATCGAATTCTCTATTTTTTCCCCCCAAATTATATTCAGTTTTGGGGCTCAACCACTAGTCCTCAGCAAGTTGGTACCACATTTGTGTGTCCTATTTGGAGATTCCAATAGCCAGGTAAAAATTTTCTTACATGTAAGCACTGATTACTCTTGATTATATTTTTTAAAGCGTTCTTATGTTTTAAAGGAAGAGAGGGGTGGGGTGGTAAAATCAAGTTTCACCTAAAAATATTAACATAATTTTAACATAATATTATTATAATTTGGTCTAGTTTGTCAGTCCTTTGTTTGAGTGGGATTAAAGATATCAGGAGTTTAAAAATTGAATGACCACGACCCTGGATGATGTTAATTGTGGGGATCATTTATCAACTTCCTTTACTTTTTTTTTTTTTTGTAGTAAGTCCTAGTACACACACCCAGTAGTGCGCAGGACTTATTCCTGGCTTTCTGTTCAGGGATCACTCCTGGTGATGCCATACATGGTGCCTGGGATTGAATCTGGGTTGGCAAGTGTCTTACTCATTGTACTCTCTCCTTAGCGCTGTTTCCGTTTTTTTCCAGAAAGTATTTTTATAAGAATCTTTTATAACATGGGACCAGAGTCATAGCACAGTAGTAGGGCATTTGCCTTACACGCAACCCACCCGCGACAGACTCAAGTCCAATCCCCGGCATCCCATATGTTCTCCTGAGCCTGCCACAAGCCATTTCTGAGCTCAGAGCCAGGAGTAAACCCCTGAGCACTGCCGTGTGTGGCCCACCCCCAACCCCCAAAGAATCTTTAAAACAGTCTTGATCTTAATAAACATAGGGGATTTATGTCAGTGGTATATCATGGTTTTAGCTGATTCTTTACCTGAGCCTCATCTATTGTGGGCACGTAGAGGGCTTTGTTCTGGATTTTGTTTTGGATTTTGTCCATCCTGAAAATGCTGAGTCTTGGCCTTAGCCTTTTTTTGGTACAGCCTGGGCATTTGAAATCACTCTAGATAAAGTTTCTCCTGCTGTTGCTCTTGCTGAATCTCAGTTATATTGTCCCTTAATTTTTTTTTTTAATTGTGAGTTTTGTGCCGGAACCAGAGCTATTTTTCCTGATTAGGCCTCTTAATTCTGGTAGAATCATACAAAGGAAGTTTATTATTCTGTACATTTTGAAGTGCACAGTTCATTGTCATCAAGTCCCTTCACATTGTTGTTCAGCCCTTATCACTCCATCTCCAATCCAGAATTTTTAGAAAAGGTGTCTGCCAAAGAGACAGGCTGGGGGACAGGGGGGGGGGAAACTGGGAAACTGGTAGAGAGAAGTGGAAACTGGTAAAAAGATTAGTGCAGGAACATTGTATGCCCCAATCAATTATAAAGAACTTTATAAAGTTACAATTTTTTTTTAAGTTACAATTTTTTTTTTTGGTTTCTTGTTTTTGTTTTTTTTTGGTTTTTGGGCCACACCCGGCAATGCTCCTGGCTGTCTGCTCAGAAATAGCTCCTGGCAGGCACGGGGGACCATATGGGACACCACACCGGGATTCAAACCAACCACCTTTGGTCCTGGATCAGCTGCTGTGCTATCTCTCCGGGCCCAAGTTACAAATTTTTTAAAAGAGAAGTTGTCCCCATTTAAAACAAATGATTCCTGTGACTTCGCCCCAACTCCTGTAACCATATTTTCCGGTCTCTCATACTCATTTTAATTTTCTAACAATCTCAAATAAGAGGAACCATGTATTTTTCGTTTTGTATTTGACATGTTTTACTTAACAATGTCATAAGAATTCATTTGAATTTTTAAGTGTGTGTCACAATATTCTTCCTTTCTTTTGAGGGGGGCTTTTTTTGTTTGTTTGTTTGTTTGTTTTTTGTTTTTGGGTCACACCCGGCAACGCTCAGGGGTTCTTCCTGTTTTGTGCTCAGAAATCACTCCTGGGGGCCGGGCGGTGGCGCTAAAGGTAAGGTGCCTGCCTTGCCTGCGCTAGCCTTGGACGGACCATGGTTCGATCCCCCGGTGTCCCATATGGTCCCCCAAGCCAGGAGCGACTTCTGAGCGCATAGCCAGGAGTAACCCCTGAGCGTTACCGGGTGTGGCCCAAAAGACAAAAACAAAAACAAAACAGAAATCACTCCTGGCTGGCCCGGGGAACTATTCTTTCTTTCTTTCTTTCTTTCTTTCTTTCTTTCTTTCTTTCTTTCTTTCTTTCTTTCTTTCTTTCTTTCTTTCTTTCTTTCTTTCTTTCTTTCTTTCTTTCTTTCTTTCTTTCTTTCTTTCTTTCTTTCTTTCTTTCTTCCTCTCCTTCCTTCCTTCCTTCATTCCTTCCTTCCTTCCTCCTTCCTTCCTTCCTTCCTTCTCCTTCCTTCCTTCCTTCCCTTCCTTCCTTCCTTCCTTCCTTCCTTCCTTCCTTCCTTCCTTCCTTCCTTCCTTCCTTCCTTCCTTCCCCTTTCCTTCCCCTTTCCTTTCCTTTCTTTCTTTCTTTCTTTTTCTTTCTTTCTTTCTTCTTTCTTTCTTTCTTTTTTTTTTTGATTTTGGGCCATACCCGGTGGTGCTCAGGGGTTACTCCTGGCTGTCTGCTCAGAAATAACTCCTGGCAGGCACGGGGGACCATACGGGACACCGGGATTCGAACCAACCACCTTTGGTCCTGGATCGGCTGCTTGCAAGGCAAACGCCGCTGTGCTATCTCTCCGGGCCCCTATTCTTTCTTTTATAAGTCTGATTATTCCATTGTGTGTTTATTCATTCATCTGTGGATGGACATTTGGGTTCTTACCACCTACTAACTACTGTGGGTAGTTAAGCTAAGAAATTTTGGTGTGTACATTTATGAGTTCAGACCATGTTCTTGAAAGGTAGTTTTATTCCAGGAAGAAGTATTAACTGTAATAATGATTTGTATGTACATAATTACTGATACAATCTTCACACATTCATATTTTTAGATAGAACATGTTTTTTTTTTTTTTTTTTTTTTTAAGTAGGAGGCAGTGCTACACCTGGCAGTGCTCACAGGCTGCTTCTGGCTCTGTTCATCAGTCACACCTGCCAGTGCCCAAATAATGTGTTCCCCTTTCAAACCAGGGTTGAGGGTTTTTAGGTCAAGTACTTTACTCTCTATATTATCTCTCCTGCCTAAAATAAAAGATATTTTATTTATTTATTGGTTTTTGGGCCACATCTGGTGACGCTCAGGGATTACTCCTGGCGATGTGCTCAGAAATCACTCCTAGTTTAGGGGACCATATGGGACTCCAGGGGATCGAACTGTGGTTCATCCTCAGTCAGGCATGCAAGGCAAACGCCCTACCACTTGTGCCACCACTCTGGCCCCAAGATTTTTTTTTAAATACTTTTTTTCTTTATTTTGGGGCCACACCTGGTGATGCTCAGGGGTTACTCCTGGTTATATGCTCAGAAATCGCTTCTGGCTTGCGGGACCATATGGGGTGCCAGGGATTGAACCCAGGTTTGCCCTGGATCACCGCTTGCGAGGCAAACACCCTACCAATGCACTATTGCACTAGCCCCTTTTTTGGGGGGGGGAGAGGTCAGACCCACTGATGCTCAGGAGTTATTCCTGGCTCTGCATTCAGAAATAGCTCCTGGCAGCTTGAGGAACCGTATGGGATGCTGGGAATTGAACCTGGGGTCTACCCCAGGTTGGCTGCATGCAAGGCAAACGCCTTACTGCTGTGCTGTCTTTCCAGTTCCAAATAGAAGATTTTTAAAAGCAACATTAGAAATTTTTATTTAGATGTTTCTTAGATTGCCATAAAAATTCTTGTAGCTTGTAAGATTTTTCTAAAGGTTTCTTCTAAGGGTCCTTTTGGTTTCATTAATGTCCTGCTATAATTGTTTGGGGGTTGAGAGGCACTAATACCAATCTGAGCCTTTGTGGTATGCTCATATAATATTGCTTGGAGATGAAGTATTTTATTAGGTCTCAGAGAAATTTTGTTTGGCAGGTGAGAGATGCTGCAATATTGGCTATAGTGGAGATTTATAGACATGTGGGAGACAGAGTAAGATTGGACCTATCTAAAAGAGGAATTCACCCTTCGAGGTAAGTTCTGCTAAATCTGCTGCCTTCTCTCCATTAGTTGCGAAGGTTTTAATTTCATGTGTTTATTTTTATTATCTTAGAGGCTTTGAAATCATAGCCAGTGAGGCTTCATTCTTTCTGGCTCAATGCTTGGGACCATATGTGGTTCCAGGGATTGAACCAGGGTTGGCTAGGGTCAGTGTCAAGTATTTTAGCCTCCTGTACTATATCTATTGTATCTCTAACTCCCTCCTTTTCATAGGCGCTGGGGTGAGTAGGTAGATCATATGTTTATTTAAAGTAATGCTGTTCCTTTGTGGTTTTCAAATTTCCTGTTGGAAGCACCTCTAAGGTTAGAGTTCTGTTTCATCAACTCTTATGTTTATATCAAAAGCATATTCTTCATTAAAACAAACAAAATGTATAATTCATAAAGCTATTGAATCAAATAATTTTAAAATGTTTATTTAAATAAACTGTGACACTAACAAAAGACTAGACATACAGTTCATTGGGAAAAAATTAAGATAAAGGGGTTGGAATGATAATAGCACAGCAGAGGGCTTTTGTCTTGCATAGAACTGTCTGAATTCAATCCTTGGCACCCCCACGTGGTCCCTGATCCCACCAGGAGTGATTCTTAAGCACAGAGCCAAGAGTAATCCCTGAGTACTGCTGGGTATGACTCAAATATATTTTAAAAAAATAGGATTTAGGGCTGGAGAGATAGCAGGAGGTAGGGCATTTGCCTTGCATGCAGAAGGATGGTGGTTCGAATCCTGGCATCCCATATGGTTCCCCGAGCCTGCCAGGAGTGATTTCTGAGCATCGAGTTAGGAGTAACCCCTGAGCACTGCCGGGTGTGACCCAAAAACCAAAAACCAAAAACCAAAAAAAAAAAAAATATGGAACCAGAGGCATAGTACGGAGAGTAGAGTACCATATATACTTAAGTATAAGCTGACCCCCCCCCCCCCCCTTAATTTTACCCTAAAAACTGGGAAAACTTAGTGATTCGAGTAGAAGCCAAGGTGGAAAATGCAGCAGCCACTGGTAAATTTAACAAATAAAAATATAGGGGCTAGAGAGATAGCACGGTGGAAGGGCATTTGCCTTGCATGCAGAAGGATAGTGGTTTGAATCCTGGCATCCCATACGGTCCCCTGAGCCTACCAGGGGTGATTTCTGAGCAAAGAGCCAGGAGTAACCCTGAGCGCTGCCGGGTATGACCCCAAAACCAAAAAAATAAAAATATATACCCAAAACAAGTACAGTAATTGAGGAATCAGTAGGTTAAGTGTTTTTCAATATTTATTGCTAGAGAAATACTGTTAACTAGCAACAATAACTTTAAAACTTTAAATAAAGTGCAGAAAACCATAGCTTAACACATGGTCAAGCTGAATCACAAAAGTTAAAATCCTTCAAAACTGGATTCCTCCTCCTCATCAGAGCTTCAGCTGTATCTGATAGACGTAGTCATCATCACTGAGTTCACAGATATCATCATCATTGCTGTGGATCTCATACAAAGTGCAGAATATTGTTGGTTAAATAGTTCAGTGGCGGGGCTGGAGAGATAGCATGGAGGTAAGGCGTTTGCCTTTCATGCAGAAGGTCATCGGTTCAAATCCCGGCATCCCATATGGTCCCCCGTGCCTGCCAGGAGCAATTTCTGAGCCTGGAGCCAGGAATAACCCCTGAGCACTGCCGGGTGTGACCCAAAAACCACCAAAAAAAAAAAAAAAAAAAAAAAAAGTTCAGTGGCATCCAGTTCAGTTCAGCTGCCTACCTCGTCAGTTCAGCTGCCTACCTGCCGCAACTTGTGGACTGGGCTGAATGAAGCACCGCCCCCTCCAGCAGACTGGAGGCAGAAGACACTGGAGACTGTGCACACTCACCGAATCAAATAAGCTGTATGACCCGAGTATATATGGTACTTGCCTTGCATGCAGCCAACTCAGGTTCAATCCCTGGCATCCTGTATGTTTCCCAGGCATGCCAGGTATGATTCCTGAGTGTACAGTCAGGAGCGACCCCTGAGTACTGCCAGGGATGACCCCAAAACAAAATAAAACAAGACAAAAAGGAAAGAGAATAATCTTTTCCACAAAAATGGCTCAAAAGTTGGATTTCCATCTGCAAAAGAATAATATTCAATCTATTCCTAATAACACACCCCAAAATTAACTCAAAATGGAACATGTAACTAAATGTAAGATCCCACATGATGAAAGTTTTAGAAAATGTTGAGAAGTGGTTTTTTGTTTTTTGTTTTTGTTTTTGGGTCATACCCTGCTGTGCTCAGGGGTTACTCCTGGACTCCTGGCTCTACGCTCAGAAATGGCTCCTGGCAGGCTCGGGGAACCATATGGGATGCTGGGATTTGAACCACCATTCTTCTGCATGCAAGGCAAATGCCTTATCTCCATTCTATCACTTCAGTCTCTGGGAAGTGGTTTTTTTATATCTAAAACCAAAAACATAACAAACCAAAAAAAAAAGATGCATAAATATATTTCATCAGAACTAAAATTTGTGCCTCAAGAGGCACCATGAAAAGGTATATATGTGTGTGTGTGTGTGTGTGTGTGTGTGTGTGTGTGTGTGTGTGTGTGTGTGTCTGTTTACTGAGGGATGGCTTAGTGGCTAATGTGACTGAGCACTTAAAAAGTTGGTAAGTGTGAGGCTGTGATCTCTGGTGCACTAGCAATTTCCAGCTATATGCAGCTGTGTGTGAGAGCAGGCTACTACAGTCTTTGGAAAATACTACTATCAGAGTATGTGAATTAAATATAATTTTTTTTTTTTTTTTTTTTGGTTTTTGGGTCACACCTGGCGGTGCTCAGGGGTTACTCCTGGCTGTCTGCTCAGAAATAGCTCTTGGCAGGCATGGGGAACCATATGGGACACCGGGATTCGAACCAACCACCTTTGGTCCTGGATCGGCTGCTTGCAAGGCAAACGCCACTGTGCTATCTCTCCGGGCCCTAAATATAATATATTTTAACATAAAATTATATATGATCTGTATACTATATAGTAATATCATATATGATAAAATAGAATGCAAATTATATTAGTATCTTTAAATATAACTATACGTATAGTAATTAAGGATTGTAACTAAGCCAAATGCGTACAACTTAGTTGATTCCGGAACAAAAAGAAAGAAAAAGAGAACCTACACACGGGAAAAAACACTTGTAAATAATACATACAAAGAATAAAGACAATAATATAATGGTAAAAGAACTACAAAACCCAATTTCAAAAAGGCCAAAAATTTGAATGGTTTCTTCCCTCTCTGCCCCTAACACCTCCTTTTGGCCTTACCTACTACCAGTGCCGGGTTTCAGGGGACCATACGTTGCCAGTGATTGAATCCAGGACTCCTGTATGCAAAGCATGGACTCCAGTCCTGAATACACATACAAAGTATTTGTAATCATTAATCATCAGAGAAACTATGAATGAACACTATTATACCTAGGATGACTAAAATAAAAGAGTCAATAACAAGTGTTGATGACAGTGCATGGCAGTTGAAACTTATGCCATGCTGGTGGGAATGGGAGATGGTGCATTGGAAAACTCTTTGTACTTTTTTCAAAATGCTAGACATAGAATTATCAGATGATCCAGCTACACCACTCCTTGTTTGACACTCAGGAGATATAAAAACATGTTTGTACAAAACTGTTCACAGCAACATTTTGCATATTCATAAATAGCAGAAAAGCAGTACATGTCCGTAGTTGATGAGATAATGTTCTATTTCATATGATGAAGTGTTGCTTAGCCTAAACAACAATGATTGATACACGCTACAACATAGATAAACCTTGAAAACATTGTAGTAAAAGAAACCCATCACAAAATGCTGCCTATCGTGGTTTTTTCCAATGTGAAATAATCACATCTGACAAATCATAGAAAAGAAAATCAGTGGTTGCCCAGCACTGACTGAGGAAATTGAGAGAATTGGGAGTCTGGATGTTGATGCTCTAATATTGTGCCATTGGTTGCACAAGTCAGGCTGTTCTAAAGAACTGTAATTATGCACTTGAATAGTGTTGTGTGTGGGGCTTGTGCCAGTCAAGCTTAGTCACAGGAAGATCATCTCTGAGATACTGTCTTTCATATACTTGTGAAGTATTTATTCTGACCCAGATTCCAGTCACTTTTTCATTCCTATCTTAAAGTTTACTAGCTGCTACCCTTCACAAGAGGCAGTCTTGTTACTAATCTCTGTTTTTACCTCCTAATGTATGCTCATAATCTTTCTCAGCTTTTAGACTCTCGTTTTTCAGTCTGCTTCCTATTTTTTTTCGGAATTAACTTGAGAATCCTAGTCTTTTTTTGAGGGAGGCAGAGGTGGTTTTCCTGGCACTTCTCAGCAAAGGAGGCTGGCAGGGCAGGGCAAGGCCTTGAAGATGTGATCTTGCTTATGCCTTGTGGTGCTGTGGTTACCCACATTACCTCAGTAGTGTTCAGGGAGACTCTACCTGATAGTGCCCGAGAACCATCTGATAGTAGGGATCTGAAACAAGGGTTGGCTGCTGCAGAACATGCACTTTAACTGTGCTCTCCCCAGTCCCCCGGTCTGCTTTTTCTTGCTATTTCAGCTATCTTTCATCCTGACAGTTTTTTTTGTTTGTTTGTTTTGTTGTTTTTTTTTGTTTTTTGGGCCACACCCGGCGGTGCTCAGGGGTTACTCCTGGCTGTGTGCTCAGAAATAACTCCTGGCAGGCACGGGGGACCATATGGGACACCGGGATTCGAACCAACCACCTTTGGTCCTGGATCGGCTGCTTGCAAGGCAAACGCCGCTGTGCTATCTCTTAGGGCCCCATCCTGACAGTTTTTATATGTAATATTTCTCTGAGATCTGAGGGTGACCAATGAGGGCCACATAGAAATAAAATCACTATATTTAAGCTCTGTTTACAAATTTGAAAATGAGGCTAAAATCTTTCAGCTAAGCCAAGTAGATACTGGTGTCTTTCACATAACCTTAGTAAAATGAGAATGCTCTAGCCCACCCTGGTTCCAAGTGACCCTTGGTGATAATCTACCTTGGCCATGGTCCTCTTCACCATCTGTGTTCCTGTTCATGTGCCTTGCACTTCTTAGTTTTCCCATCTTTTCATCCAATATGTATTTATTTTATCTGAGCTATCTCAATTCCTTATCTTTCTCCTCTCTCTGAACTCTCAGTTTCCTTTGCCCAAATCCATACTCTGTAGCTGGGGTTAATGTTATCCGTAGCATCTTGCTTTGCCTTTTCCCTGGAATTCTCCCTTCAGTTCTCTTCTTTCCCCTTAAATGCTCTTCTTTCTGCTCCTAGCTTGTCTGGTCTTCATTTCGAGGTCCATCGTCTATCCCAGTGTTCCCAACCCCCAGCTACTCTTGTTCACATCTTGTCTCTGGGCAGTCTGCCTAGTGTCTGCTCCACTCTCCAGAATACCCTGCTCTGTAGGGTGGCGGGACCTGTGTCTTTTGACTAAAGTACTTTCAGATGTGGGAATATTTTTGTTGAACTTACTGGGGGTAGAGGGAGTGAAGTTAAAGCTTAGAAATTTTATTATAATAAATTCCTAGAAGGATTTCAGCTACCAAAAAAAAAAAAATACCCAAAACTTTAAAACTAAAAGTATCTTAGTTTGAATAGGAATTGACAGGCATAGCTATGGTTTTAGAAATGAAGTTGTGATAGACACATAAGGGCAGTCCAAAGAAGTTATTTGTACTAACTTTCTGTCATTTCTGAATAATTCAGACTATAGTACCTTGGAAAGCAAAGAAAAAATAAAAAGTATATTGCCAGTAGATTCCATTTTGAGTGAAAGAAAACATATATATATATATATATATATATATATATAGTATCAACATTATTAAATACATTTTTTACTAACCTGCCATATTTTCCTATTTTCTTTTATAGTCAGCATACATTGCTATTGTAATAAGAAGCATTTTTTCTTTTTTTTTTTTTTTTTTTTTTTTGTGGTTTTTGGGTCACACCCGGCAGTGCTCAGGGGTTATTCCTGGCTCCAGGCTCAGAAATTGCTCCTGGCAGGCACGGGAGGACCATATATGGGACGCCGGGATTCGAACCGATGACCTCCTGCATGAGAGGCAAACGCCTTACCTCCATGCTATCTCTCCGGCCCGCATTTTTTCTTTTATTTTAAGGGCCATACCTGACTGTGCTCAGGCTTTTTACTCCTGGCTCTGTGCTCAGTGGTCATTCCTGGAGGGCTCAGGAGACCATATGTGGTTCTAGGGATTGAAGCCTGGTCAGTCTCATGTAGACAAGCATCTTACCTGCTGTAATATTTATTACTCTAGCCCCAGGAAGCATGCTTTAAACTTAAAAAAGTGGGTATCAGGGGCCAGAGTGGTAGCACATCATTCAGGCATTTGCCTTGCTCGCAGCCAACGTGGGACTGACCCAGGTTCCATTCCCAGCATCCCATATGGTCCCCTGAGCCTGCCAGAAGCAATTTCTGAGCAAAGAGCCAGGAGTAACTCCTGAGCGCTGCTGGGTGTGGCCAAAAAACCAACCAACAAACAAAAAAGTGGATATCAAAAACAGAAAATAGTTATTCTGAATATAAAATTGAAAGCATAATAGAGTTTATATTGAGCAAAGTTCAGTATGAAAAACAAAGTAAATGGAAAAACATTGTAATATCAATATAACAGTGTTTCTTCAGTCTGTAACATTTTATATTTTATTAGACACAGAGTTACCATAGCACTACTGCAGTAGCACTCCTAGCTATGTGCTTTAAGTTTCTTTACCATGGTTTTATTTTATTTTTTTAAATGGCCTGGTACCAAGTGGATTTAATGTTAGAACTCTTTTTTTTTAATCTAATTTTTATTTCATTTATTTTATTTTATGGGTTTTGGGCCACACCCAGCAGTGTGCAGGGGTTACTTTTGCTTTTTGTTTAATTTGGGGCCACACCTGGTGGTGCTCAAAGATTGCTCCTGGCTCTGAGCCCAGAAATTACTCCAGGCAGACTCATGGGGCCATATGGGATACTGCAGATTGAACCCTGCTGGCTTGTGTACAAAGCAAATGCTTACCCACTGTGCTATCACTCTGGCTCCCAGAACTCAAATGTCTTTTTGTTTGTTTGTTTGTTTTTGGTTTTGACCACACCCGACGGTGCTTAGGGGTTCTGCTCAGGAATCTCTCCTGGCGGTGCTCAAGGGACCATATGGGATGCTGGAAATCAAACCCGAATCAGCTGCATGCAAGGCAAGTGCCTACCTACTGTACTCAAATATTTTTGACAGACTTGGAGAAAGAATTTTATGATGAAACATGAAATGGGTTTGCTTGTTTGTTCTTTTTGGGGGCGGCACACCTGGTGACACTCAGGGGTTACTCCTGGATATGCTCTCAGAAATCGCTCCTGGCTTGGGGGACCTTAGGGGACGCCGGGGGATCGAACCGTGGTCCGTCCTAGGTTAGAGTGTGCAAGGCAAATGCCCTACCGCTTGCACCACCGCTCTTCTCCCGAAATGTTTTTATTATCTTCACAAATATACCTGCAAGTAGAGAGATGGGTATCTGAATATGTCTTCTCTCAACTGAAGTGGATGGATTTTATCTTTTTTTCAGTAAGAGAGTTAGTGGTTGGGACCGGAGAGATAGCACGGCAGTAGGGCATTTGCCTTGCAAGCAGCCAATCCATGACAGACATTGATTCGAATCCCAGCATCCCATATGGTCCCCCCTGCCTGCCAGGAACAATTTCTGAGCACAGAGCCAGGTAACTCCTGAGTGCCCCAAATGTGACCCAAATCCCCTCCCCCCCAGAGAGTTAGTGGTTAAAAAAAAGTTAATGGGTCTCAATAAAAATTATTTTTAAAAATAGTTGAATTATATATACAAAACAAAAATAGTTGAATCTCTGGAATTGTATTTTTCTCAGGAAGGTTGAAGAAAATATATACTGTATTTCAATAAAATAATATTTATACTTTATTTATACTTTATTCCTAGGTTAGAAGTGATTTTTGCCAAATTTGATGAAGTGCAAAGTTCAGGCGGTATGATTTTGAATGTTTGCAAAGGTAAGAGGAAGTTATTCCTGTGTATAACCATTTCTATATTCTTTAACAAACATATAGAAACATTAATGTGTTTTAAAATAAACAGTATTACTTATCCAACAGATTTGATTTTGTTACATGAAACTTAGAAGATAATAAAGACAACAACAGCAAAAATCTCTACATCCTGGTTGCAAACTGGGCCCATTGAGAAATGCTGGTATAGACCAGAATTCTTTGACCTTTTTATACCTGTAGACCCATCACCTACCTATCTGCTTCTTGGTCCACAGACTAATAGTTAATAACCGCTGTGGTTATTAACTGTGGACCATTTGTCTTCTACCCTTAGACCTGCGGACGAGCACCAGTCTGCAGTCTGGTGGTTGAAGATCATTGTTGTAGACTATTAGAGATCATGTTGAAGAGACACAGATGTAGGAACTGCACCACCATGATCTCCCTTGACTTCTTAATTAGAATGAAATCGATCATGGAAATCAGGTAGTTGTGGGATTAGAATCTATCTGATTTTCCTTTTGTGGGGGGATCTAACCAGAATGAGCTGCATGCAAGCCTGTGCCTTAACCTGGTACTTCCTCTCTCTCCAGCCCATAACTGCTATTCTTTTTGTAAAATCGCTAAATTGAATTTGGTTTTGCTGAATATAATATTTAACTAGACTTTAGTCTCTAAATATTAAATTGTCATATGGATAAAGAAAAGATCCCATTTCCAAACATTGCATAGTTGACCTAGAAAAGTAGTTTCATAGCAAAGAATACGATTTGAGACTGGAGAGATAGCACAATGATTAAGGCATTTCTCTTACCTGTAGCCAATGATGGTTTGTTTTCCAGCTTTATATGGTTTCCTAGGCATAATCAGGCACAGCTTTGGAAGCCTTAACAAAGGCTCAAAGATAGAAGCTCAAAAGATGTGGCCCAGATAACACCTGGCATTGCAGGGCCTGAGTAGCATCACATATTAAGACCCTTGCATTGAACTGCTGTCCTGATTGGTTAAGAATCTTTGGTAGTGGAACCCTTGTCCTCAGGTCACTGCTTGAGATATGTGTGCCTCCCTCTTTAAAAAAAAAACTTGTCACACCCTTTTCTTTTAATTTCATTTGTATCTTCTAGATAGGGGCTCCCACTTTTTTCATAGAACCTTAGAACATGAATCATTCTGTTCTGCCTCATGTTTCTATGTCTTCCTACAAAAAAAGATGGGACTAGGGGCTACGTGGTCTCAGGTGCATTGAGTGGAGGGTGGGGAGGTCAGATCTAAATACCAAGCCAAAGGCAACAACAAATAAAATCAAGAGACCCAAACTGTAACAAGCTAACCACAAAATGGACCTATTATGCTGGTAGACCAGTGTTCCCACCTAACTCTCCCAAGTACCTCAACATCCCTCTTTGTAACCCCCTGTCTACACTAATCTAAACTTAGTTCCAGAAACAAAATTACTTCAGTGATACCACTTCTCTCCCTGACTGCCAGCTGTTTCTCACTCTTCTTCTTTGAATAGAAGGTGTTTTATGTAAAATCTTATTTTTCTAGCAGTTGCCTCTGTCCATTTCCATAGAAACCAGAATCAGCAGGGAAATTGTTGTTAAAATTTCTTGAATTGAGATTTGTGTGTGTTTATACCACTTATCGTGCATTCTCATTTGTGTCACAGGCTATGACGTTCTAGTCTGAATAAAAAAACACATATGACAAGTCTAAAGTATTCTTTACTTGGATAAGATCTACTGGGGAAGGAGGCACAGGGAGCCTCTCATAGGTACTCAGAAGGCCTGGGTCCCCTCATGACAGTTTTTGATTAGCAAGGTGAAGTCTGAGGAGTTTCGAGGGCCCTTTGGTACAGGAATCAGTTGCGCCATAGCTGCAGACCACATGGTGTCGGGGATCAAGCCAGGGCCAGCTACATGCAAGGCAAGTGTTTTAACCCCCAACTTCCATTATTTTAGGCTCTTATGTCTTCATTGGGGCTAGTTATCTGGCATTTGTTTATCTTTGAGGGAGTCCTAAGAAGTGTTACTGTATTGAAGATTGTGATCTGAATATTATGCCTGTGGTCAGATATGAACATTAAAATCTCTCCCCTCCCTGTGTCTTCCTTCTTCTTTTACCGTCTCCTCTACATCTCTTATCTGAGTCATGTCAAAGATTTTATTTGATTTTAATTGATTTTGTTTTGGGGCCACACCTGGCAATGCTCAGGGTTTACACCTGGCTTTGCACTTAGGAATTACTCCTGATAGTGCTTGGGGATCGAACTTGGGTCAGCCACGTGCAAAGGAGATGCCCTACCCACTGTATGATAGCTCTAGTGCCAAGAACAGAACTTTTAAATGATAACTATTTGCCAGTGACTTCTAAGAGTGTTATTCTAGTTCTGATTCATCTCTTAGGCTCTATATTTGCTAGCCTGTGTCCTTAAGGATATTTCCATTTGGATGTCAACCAGGTATTTCAGAGATAACACATCTAAGAGTGAACCCCATTTGTCTCTTTTTGTTTTGTCTTCGGGTCACACCCAGGAGTGCTCTCAGACATCATTCCTGGAAGGCTCTGGGGACCATTTGGGATGCCGGGGATCCAAACCATGCTGGCCGTGTGCAGGGCAAATGCCCTACTTGCTGTGCTGTTGCTCTGGCCTCAGCAAGATAGTTTTTAATTAAAACTTACTTAGAGACACAAGGGGAAGAAAGAGAGAAGTCTGTTCAAGAAAGAACATAGGCGTCTCTTGAATGGAAAGAGGCAAACAAAGACACATAGAGACAAGCTAACAAGATGTGTATTCAAGGGAGAACTTCGCTTAAAGAGGAAGCAAGCCTAAAATGCAGTGTTTAGAATTATAAAGCCACTTTCCTAAAATCAAAAAAGCTGAAAAAAAATTTTATGCAAGAGATACTAACATTTTGAACCATATTACTAAAACGTTGTCATCTGACCTGTTATTAAGTGAACTGAGGGCTTGGGAGTGGTAATTAATTTAGTGATGCAGCTTTAGATAGAATAGTAGGGCAGGCCCCTTTGAGAGTTGACATATATCACATCACATCTGTGTCCTGACATATATGACCTGGCAAATGAGAATGAGCAGATGATGGAGGAAAAGGTAGGAAAACCACTTGGGGCAGAGAAAATGTGACATCAAATTGCAGAAATTGCCAATATTGAAATCAGAAGGGAAGCCAGAACTGACTCAGGCTGGGCTGTAAGGGGACCATTGGTAGGAGAGCTAACCAGAAATGTTACAGAAACCATGGTTGGAGTTTCTTGTGGGAGGAGTTGTATGGACTTCTGGGAATAGGAAGTGTTTTAAATTAGGAGGATGTGGGGAGTGGAAACAGCATGATCGTTCACTATGTTATTTGTAATTATCATTTGAAAAAAATAGTCTGTGTATGTTTTCCCTTTAGCCTACCACTCCCCTCTTATGATACATGTCCTGATACCTAACTTTATTTTATGCTTTCGTTGGACTTCATTCATAATTGCCATATTCATGCACTTTTAAGTTTTGATTAAATTCTTTGACTGATTTTTCTAGACCATTAGTTCAGGACACTCGGGAATACAAATTATATCCTCAGAGATTTGAGTCTGTCATTTTGTTTAGTAGTAGTGAGAAAAATGCAGTCTTTGTTGTTGTTGTTGTTGTTCTTTTTGCTCCGAGCATTTCTCAAACCTGATTTCAACTCTCCTATTACAATGCCAAACAGAATAGCTTAGTGCTGTTAGAATAGGCTCTACCTTCGGAAGGAAACTGAATTTAAAATTAATTAGGTTGTGATCAAAAGAAGTCAGTCCCAGACTAAGAAAGAAGAGATGAAGTTGCAGGCCCCTTGGGATTATGGCAGAGCTTGGTGTCCTCGTCAAGGGGCTTCTGGAGTCTCCTACGCCAGTGGGGATGTAAACACTCATAGTGTTGGTGGCTGTGACTGAAAGAAATTTTGTCTTCTGCTCTTTCACGGAAAAAAGCTATTCATGATTCTGATTTGTCTAGTGTGTATGTAGACAGACCTACTATAATCTTGGTGTGTAATCGTTCTAAAAATATTTCCCAGCTTCTCTAAAGCAGTTGCTAGGAGGAGAATTTCTTTCGGAAGCGTGGACTAAAACAAAGCCTGGGCAGAATCAGGCTTTGGGATTACCTTGGTGCTTGACTTCTAAGCGACCATAAAGTCGCAAGCAGTCTAGGTTTTTAAATGCATGTAACATAGCCTTGGTGAAAAGCTAAGCAAGGCCGGAGAGATAGCATGGAGGTAAGGCGTTTGCCTTCCATGCAGGAGGTCATCGGTTCGAATCCCGGCGCCCCATATGGTCCTCCGTGCCTGCCAGGAGCAATTTCTGAGCCTGGAGCCAGGAATAACCCCTGAGCACTGCAGGGTGTGACCCAAAAACCAAAAAAAAAAAAAAGAAAAGAAAAGCTAAGCAAGCCCCCTTCCCCACCGTTACCCCCAGTGCTGGGGATTTTTTCCCCTCAGATTGGCTTTCTAGGCTGATTTTATTTTAAAACATGTCTGTTGGGATCAGGAGCCCCCAGGCCTTCTTTGAGCTTGACGGTGTGCTTGCGGATGGTGGTGCAGCCTGGATGGAGGTTGGGCCGCCGCGTCCCTGCAGCTGCGCAGTGGCCTGGCTCTGGCGCCCCGCTGCCCCCCTGTCCCCCACCCCAGAAGCCAGCTTTGTTCCGAGTGGCCCCGTGGTCCGTCCGCACACAGAGCGGCCTTTGATGGGCTGCCTTTGACGTGATTTGTTTACGGCCGCCAGAGATGCTTCCTGCATAATGAGCGCAGTTCATCGTGGAAACGGGGCTGTGCCTGCTCATGGACTTCGAGTCATCTCCTGGGGTGAATTTCTGAAGGACGGTGACCCAAGGAGGAGACCCTTCTTTTCCTTGAAAGGTGCAGATCAGGGCCTCCACCTGGTCATGTGACGGCCCCCGCTTCCACGGGTCTCTGGGGCAGCAGAGAAGGATTGCTGAACACATGCCTTGTGTTTTGATGATCGCATTAAGAGTCCCCCCCTCGGGATGGCGGCCATTGGCTGCCCGGGCCTTTCGCGGGTGACATTTCAGGCAGCCCGTCCCGGGGATCGCATCCCGGCCTCCGCCCGGCCGTGAGCGCGGCTCCGGAGCCGCCGGCCCCGCTCCGCAGGGCCCCGGGCTTTTATTTTGAAGCGGGCCAGCAGCTGTCGGCTGTTGCGGCGCAGAGCTGCGGCGCGGCCTGGGTCACAGCGCTCGGCTGGCTGGCTGGCTGGCTGGCTGCAGGCTGCGGCCGAGCCCAGTGGCGCAGGCACCGAGCTGCGTGGATCGCCCCGCCGTGCCGCTCGACCTCTTGGCCTGAAGAGCTCCCTGGACCGTCTCAATGGCTATGGGAGATGGTGAGTAAGCTGTTTCCCCCCCTTCTGCTGCTCCTGCCCCTCCACACTTCCCTTCCAAGTGACGATCATCTGCGGGAAAAGAAATGCGTTTCTCCCTACAGAATGAAGGAAGGACACTCGTGTGTGTCTGTGTGCCTGTGTGTGTTTGGAGGTGGGGTGGGGGTGAGGCGTGTGCACCAGCTAGTGTGCATTTATGCACGTGTGCTTACTTGTCACTAAGTCTTTCTTTCCTCTTGGTCGGTTTGTGTAGGATCTGGCAAACACATTCGGTGCTCATTTGCCTCGAAACCTAAGGAAGTCCTTAGGCTCAGGTGTTGGCTCTGAGGGGTGGATTGGTTAAAAACATGGACCGAATTTATGCAGAAGCTTCCGTGAGAGAGCGTTTGTAGCCTTTGGAAGAATGGCAGACCTGGACAGGATTTGGTTAGCTAAGCTAAGCTAAGCTTGACATCTTTCCTGTTGATTTTACAAGTAGAATTCTGGGGGAATAAAAGAGCAAAATGGCATGCCATGGTCGTGGCCACTTTTAATTAACATCCTGTGATTGGTCTGTGACCCTCCTGAATGCTTTTCTAAAACATTCTAGATAAATTCTACACAGAGGGCCATTTGTTTTGAAATTAATTTTTTTCAGTTTTTTTTATCATGCTACTTTAAAAACACTCCTATGGAGTTTTACAGTTTTCAGAAGCACTTTACATTAACTCCTCAGCTATGCCTAACTATGAAGCCTAGAAATATTTTAGTGTTTCCATTTCACGTATTGGGAAACTGAGGCGTGCTGAGACTGGATTTGCGGATCCAGGCACGAGTAGAAACCACAACCAAAGCCACAGTCTCGAATGTGCATTTGCTCTTATCCCTCAAAACAGTTAATGCTTGAGCTTTGTTATCAGCATTAAGTCTTTTGTTAAGGTGTTTATAGGTATACTTTATAATGGCCTCAACACCAGAGCTGTATGTGCAGGAGAATTAGAATTTCCTCAGAAGTGTTTTGTGTATTTTTGCGTTAGGTTCTCTTCTGGTTGGAGAGGGCTCCTGATTAGTGCTCCGGGGCTTTGGGGCCACCCCCCAAGACACTTGGCCAATCAGCTCAGAAGGTTCAGTTCTAGGGCCAGAGGATATGCTGTTGCTGCTGCTGCTGCTGTAGCCCCGCAGTGCCAGGAACTGCACCATTGCTCTTCTGCTGGTGCTTGGGGCTTGAGGACTTCACCCAGCAGTATTGGGGGCCTCCAATACATTTGGTAGTTCTGGTGGGGAGCATGTAATGTCTGGGGTCCTGCACATGCCCCCAAAACCTTTGCCTGAGATCTAACTAGGATTCTGCACATGCCCCCAAACCCTGTTACCTCCTAGGCCCCTACACTTTTCCTTGGCTCATGCACTAAGTTCTTTTTTTTTTTTTTAATTAATATCTTTATTTAAACACCTTGATTACAGATGTGATTGTAGTTGGGTTTCAGTCATATAAAGAATACCCCCACCCCCCACCCCATGCACTAAATTCTTAAAGGGGATGAATCCATTTGGGGACTCAACTCTTGTATTGTCAAGTCAGCTTGTTTTAACTGTACGGTGTCTTAAAGTGTCTGTTCTTTGGGGACTTGAAGAAATAGTATGGAAACTAAACATAGTAATAATACTGGTCAGGAAAGTAAACTACATGTTAAAATGGAAATACAGTAAATTTGATTTTGCATTTATATATGAATGTATGCCTTTATAAAATAATATATTTTAAATACTAATTATAAGGCAAAAGCTATTATTTAAATTAATCTGTCACATACTTAAAAAGCCATTGGCAAATTTCTTTATTTTTTTTATTTTTTTGTTAAACCTACTATACAGACAACTTTAAATGTCATATTTGGACCTCTTCAGTTTTAACTTTTCTCTAAAACACTGTAATTTTAGTGACTGTCAGTGTCTATTTACTTTTCACATTTTTCAAGTAACTCATCAATACCTTCAGACTGGGAACGTTATTTTCTTTTATTCACAATACCTCTTATAAAACTCAGAAGGTAACCTTCTTGCCCATTCTCTTTTATAAAATGCTATATTTGATTGGCTTTTAAATAAAGCAATAATTAATGATACGTGAAATACCTTTTTAAAAATTAAAAGTTTATTAAAGTGTGTATGTGTCATAATGTGATCTTTGGGATATATAGTTCCTAAAGTTTTATATACTGTTTACACATTATTTTTTTCTTACATAACACCGCAAAAACACACTAGTATTATGCAAGAATATATAACAAAGGGATTATACTACTTATTTATAGCCTATGCATTTCTTAGTTTTTCATTTTAAATTAATCTTATTATACACAATCTTTTCCTTTCAAACTTCACACAATACAGATAGAGCAAAAATCCTCTCACGGTAATCTCTAAATCCTAAACCCAGATTTAATTAAAGATGAACACTTTCACTAGTATTAATTTTTTCATATTTTTACTCTGCCTCACATCCATTCAAAGCATATAAACGAGTGCGTTTGTTTTAAATGTATTTACAAAAATGATATCTTTCTGAATGTCCTTTTAGCATTTGCTCTGTTTACTCAATATTGCATAGAGATTTTAATTGTCATCCATTGTGGCTGATTAGTTCATTTGTTTGAGCTGTTTGCTAGTATTCCACAGTATGGATGAAGCAAAATCTTATCTTTATGGAAGTTTAGATCCCTTAATCATGCATAATTTCCTAAAATAAATATCTTTCTACAAGTACTTCCTGTGCATATACATGTACGTATTTCATTTGTTGTTGTTGCTTTTTGTTGTTGTTTTTGGGTCACATCCGGGAGAGCTCAGGGGTTACTCCTGGCTCTATGCTCAGAAGTCGCTTCTGGCAGGCACGGGGAATCTATCATATGGGATGCTGGGATTCGAACCACTATTCTTCCTGGAACAGCTGCATGCAAGGCAAATGCCCTTCTGCTGTGCTATCTCTCTGGCCCTTGTATATATTTCTTAGAATAGTCTATAAGTTGAATTTCTGAATTAAATATTTTATTCGTTTTAAATCGTCAGAAATAGCCAGTTTTCTTGAAAAGATTTACTTACATTCCCACCATTAGTGCCTGATAACCTGCATTCTTTTCTGTTCTTCTTCTTATTATTAATTTTAAAAATTTGCCTAGCAGAAGTTAAAAAATATCACCTTTCAAAAACATTTCTGCTTTATAGTAAGATTGATTACTCATATATTTACTATTTCTTTTTCTGTAGGTTGCTTTCTGGCATGCTTGACTTTAGTTATATGACTTGTTGCTTATTTATAATTGTTCTCTATGTACTCTGGTTGATCTGTTATCTACATTATATTAGCTTTTTTTTTTTTTTTGGTTTTTGGGCCACTCCTGGCAGTGCTCAGGGGTTACTCCTGGCTGTCTGCTCAGAAATAGCTCCTGGCAGGCACGGGGGACCATATGGGACACCGGGATTCGAACCAACCTCCTTAGGTCCTGGATCGGCTGCTTGCAAGGCAAACACTGCTGTGCTATCTCTCCGGGCCCATATTAGCTTATTTTTAAAGGCCTTATGAAAGATTTCATTACTCTTTTTTTCATAGGCAAACTCATACTGGTTAAGTTCTATCATGACTGTCTTTTAAAGAGTTTTAGGTACTTTTCTGCTTAGTAGTTTTTAGTCTCCACAAATATAAGACCAAGGAGTCTGGAGCCAAAGCAATAGCACAGTGGGTAGGGCATTTACCTTGCATGTAGATGACCTGGATTTGATCCCTGGCATCCCATATGGTCCCCCCGAGCCTGCCAGGAGTGATTTCTGAGCGCAGAGCCATAGTAACCCCTGAGTGCTGTTGGGTGTGGCCAAAGAACAAAAAGACCAAGGTGTCTTGGAGTGAGAGAGAGAGAGAGTACAGTGGCTGACCTGGGTTAGATCCCTGACACTCTGTATGGCCTCCTAAGCTCAGCCAAGAATGAGTCCTGAGCAGAGAGCCAGGAGTAATTCCTGAGCACAGCCCATGTGTACCCCCAAACCAAAAATAAAACAAAAAGACCCATGTAGTCAAATGAGAATGAGGTAGCTTTATGCAGCCAAATCAAATAGAGTTAAAAACCGTTAGGATTTTTGTATGACTCAAAAGCACACAGCAGGTATTTGGCCTTTTGTTGTTAAACTGGAATAATGGCTAGAAAGAAATACTCTTTCTAAATACTAACTATTTCAACAGTTTATTATTCCAACGTGAATCTTTAAATAAATATAGACAACCTATTCTCTATAACCTTGACTTTATAGAATAAGCCTTCTGATATTTAATATCTGATACATTTACCAGAAAATTGACAGATGATGTTACATGATATATTTCAGTTATTACATGAGATTTTGGAGAAGGAAATGTTAACAAAATGCTGACTTGTTACTCTTAAAATATGCTGTGTGATATATTAAGATTAATTAGGTAATACAGATCATGAAAGAAAATGACCCTTTGGGGCCGGGCGGTGGCGCTGGAGGTAAGGTTCCTGCCTTGCCTGCGCTAGCCTAGGACGGACCGCGGTTCGATCCCCCGGCGTCCCATATGGTCCCCCAAGAAGCCAGGAGCAACTTCTGAGCGCATAGCCAGGAGTAACCCCTGAGCGTCACAGGGTGTGGCCCAAAAACCAAAAAAAAAAAAAAAAAAAAAAAAAGAAAATGACCCTTTAACTGATTTTCAGAATGATAAAGTTTTTTTTTTTTTCCTAGAAAAAATGTGGAAGGAGAAAAGTAAAGTACAAGAGTCAAAGGATTGGGCATTTAGTAGTAATTAATATTGGTAATGCATAGTGAGCAATAAAATTGAATATCTTGACCTTCGAATAGACATTTATCCATCTGGTTTAGGACTATAAGAGCCATATCCTCAACATGGTGTTGCCAATGAGCCTAAATCTTCAAGAAAAGCTTTACAACGTCATACGTGTAGAATAGTACAGTTGATGACGTTTCTTAGGATCGGCTTGCAGTTAGGTAAAGGCTCTAAACATTATGATGAGCAATGTTATTATTTAATTTTGTTAGTACCAAATTATGTTTTGAGCTATTGAACAATATTGAACTACTGAAAGTTTTACATTTTTTTAAGAACTCATATAAAGAAAAAAGGAAAAGTCTTTGAATGTGAAGTGATACCAGTGCCAGCAAGATAGTGCAAGAGATTGGAGTGCATGCTTTGCACACAGGAGGCCCCATTCAATCCCTGAGACTGCAGAGTATAGGTCCCTGAGCACCACCATGAGTGAGACCCTAGCACTGAGCCAAAAATATCCCTTGTGCGCGACCAAATGTAGTTTCAAAGTTAATAACAGCAGCAACAACAATAATAATTGAATTGATATCTACATCAAATTTTAGACCTCATTTGAAACTAGAGGATGCTCTGCACCATCCTGACTGCAGATTCCAGGATCTTTAATACAGAAACATGATACCAACAACGGAGACTGTGTGAAAAATAAAAGTGTATTGGCACTACAGAAATGACTTGGATTGGACAAACTAGGTTGCCTGGAGCCTAGAGTTGGTCTTATGCCAGGAAACTTCAGGGGTAGGGTCTCCTTGTATTTAAGCCAAGGCTTTTCCTTTTCATTCCCTCATATTTTGGTGGCCCATGCAAACAATAATTGCCACTCTAACACCGTTTTTACTGTGCTCCTTTGACTCTAATCCTTAAGAAAAACAACTCACTTAAACTTTTGAGGTTAACTTAAACTAATATGCATGTGCATGGAAATGTAAAAAAGTACTATGCCTTCAATGTTTAAGGAGTTACATAAGTTTTATGTCTTTAGATTGCTCTGTGTGCTGCTAAGAAATATTATGTACTACAATCTGGGGACTTGAGGGACAAAGTAATTGTACATGGGTTCTGTTTTATTTATCTTAATGTTCTTTGGCTGAAAGTTCAAAGTTCAGATATCAGCAAGGGGACTTCTGAGAATTCTGTTTATGGGTGATTGTCCTTCCGCTATAACTTTACCTTGTCCTCTTTCTTTGCGTCTTTGTTCTCATAATTAAAAATTAAAAATAATTTTAGACCTCATCAAGTTTATTGGGCTTGTTAAAACTATGAAATGGGCTTAATTTTTGTAAGTAAAACACTTCATTAAGCTGATCTACTGCATAGCACCTTCATGTGAATGTTGAAAGTTCATTGTTTTGTTTAGGGAAATGAATTTTAATTTCTAATACTTTGAGGATTTTTCTTTTTTTTTTTTTTTTTTTTTTTTTTTTTTCGGTTTTTGGGCCACACCCGGCAATGCTCAGAGATTACTCCTGGCTGTCTGCTCAGAAATAGCTCCTGGCAGGCACGGGGGACCATATGGGACACCGGGATTTGAACCAACCACCTTTGGTCCTGGATCGGCTGCTTGCAAGGCAAACACCGCTGTGCTATCTCTCTGGGCCCGGATTTTTCTTTTAGTTTAAATTGAGGGCATTCTCAGTTCTTACTGTTTATTTCTAAAATTTTGGGTTTTTTTTATTGTTGCTACACCCAGCAATGCTGGTCATTTTCAATTGTTCACTGGGGACTGAAATGCAAGGTCCTTAACCTCTGTACTCTCTGGTTTTCTTTAGCTTTGAGAAATTTCCTCCTGTTCCTTCCATCACCTTCCTTCTTTCCAATGCTGAGGACCATATGTTGCTCATCATTTGTGTGTGTGTGTGTGGGGGGGGGGGTGGTTATTGTAATGTTGTAAGCAGAACATAAAATAATTCAAATTATAATTTTAAAAGAAAATTTCAAGTATGCTTCTCAGAGAATATTGTAATAAAGTCTATTACCATCCAACTGTAAGAAATTATCAATTTGTGGCCTATCCTTACTTATATCCCTACCTATTTTCCCTTGAATTGGTATTATGACTGGGTATGTTAGCATGTGCACATGCACTCATTATATATATAATATATATGTACATATACAATATATATACATATATATAATATACACATATATATTATATATATGAAAGACATTTAGGTGTTGGATAGATAGTACAATGGCTAAGGTACTTACTTGGCATGTAACATGTGGTCAACCCCAATTTGATAACCAGCATTGCATGCATATATGGTCCCTGCACACCTCCAGGAGTGACTCCTGTGCTCAGAGGCTAGAGTAATCCCTAAGACTGGGTCTCTCCTAAGTTGTCTTGTGATATTAATATAGAACAGTAGGTTGAAATACCACCAGTCTAATCTATTCTTACTAAAGTTTTCTGTCAGTGTGTGCAACCTTAACAGTTTTTGATTTCATCCTAAGTACTTTTTAAAGATCGACATTATCTACTTTTGTGGTTTGGGAGGTCAAGAATAGAAGCAAGAACACAATTAAAGGAAGTTATAGTGGGATTAACAGAAGTGATACTAGTCTGGTCTTTCGTAGTAGTGACAGAGGTATAGCAAAAATAGATTAATTTGAGATAATAACCTGGAATTGCTTTACAACGAATGGTAGATATTCCATTAAGGACAGAGAAGAACTTGGAATAAGGGTTCCCACATTGTCAAAAATGGATGATGGTGGTACATATTGAGTTGGGAAACATTTAGGAAGAACAGGTCTGGAGATGGAGTTGTTGTTACATATTTATGTCAGATGATCAATGCCTTTTTAATTGTCCACAGGTAAGATATGTAGTAGGTAGTCTGTAATTCTGGGGCTCAGGGTTGGCTGGTTTCCTGGGGTTTGATGACTGTCACTGCAGCTTGCTTGCAGCCACCTGTAGTTCGTTGTATTCGCCATTTTCATGTTCATTCTGATCCTGGAATAGATGGGTCAGCAAAGAGCGGTGGACAAGAAACCAGACAGAGTCATGGGCAAAGGTACATTTTGGCCAGGGGGTGTTGAGCAGCTCTTGGATCTTACTAAGCCAGCCAAGCATCTCTCTCTGCTGTTTTCCCTACCACTTTTATTAGCCAGAGTTTAATATAAATCACAAAGGTCAGAGTTGATACAATTAAGGACACTTAAGCTAATTAACTCAGGAAAGGTGAAAGGAAAAAGTAAAGTGATTTTACAGGTGTCTGACAGCACTAGTTGAATATGTAGGTCTGACATTCAGAGATGGTTTTAGGTTAGAGATAAACATTTAGGAATTGTCAGCTTTTGCCAGTGTGATACCAAACTTCTCTGAGGGAAGTTTGAATGAGGGAAGTCATTAGAATTTGTATAGTCAATCTGGCCATGCAGGAATGTGGTAGAGTTAAGAAATCCAAGCTCCTGTTGCTTGTTTTAATTAGATTAAGGAAGTATAGAGCTTCAAGAGAAAAGAGGAACTTTGTATAAGAAGTTACTTACTTTGAGACATTGTATTTTGTCAATGAAAATACAAGTTGATGAATACTCTTTCTGAACTGGGTATTTCACTAAAGAAAATTCACATAAAATTAATTACTTTCTCTGAGTGGTCTAAAGTTTTGGCTTGCCTGTTCGCCAAAGATGAGTTGATTTTTTTTTTCCTTTTTTTTTTTTCCTTTTTGGGCCACACCCTGTGACGCTCAAGGGTTACTCCTGGCTATGCGCTCACAAATGGCTCCTGGCTTGGGGGACCATATGGTGACGCCAGGATCAAACCAAGGTTCATCCAGAAACAGCTGCGTGCAAGGCTGCGTGCAAGGCAAATGCCCTACGACTGTGCTATCACTCTGGCCCAGTTATACTTTACAATTCAAAATATGTCAGATTTAGAAAGTAATGTGGTCATACATATTAAAATTCCAGTTGGCTTCGGGACAACATCTTGTTATCAGACATATTAGTATTTTTGTGATTTAATATATGCAAATTAAGAGTAAGTGAAATGTCAATTTGCATCCTATTCTTCCATAATATGTGTTTAGATAAGTTCAGATCTTAGCAACTGATTTTTCAAAAGACTGAACAAAACAAGTAAAAGTAACTTTTTAGAGCTTTTTAACTATCAGCAGTCAGTACTTGTCTTGCACACAGCCAACCCTGGTTTAATCCCTGACAGTGAAAGAGCATTCTAAGCAAAAAGAGCAAGAGTAGAGGCCCTAATATGAGTCACAAGAATTCACATTTAGGTGGAGAGACAAGTTGGAGAATGAACAAATAAGTGTAGAGAGACCTACATAATATCTGAGGTCTTTACATCCTAAGAATCCTAGTTAGCCTTTTCATGAAGTCATAGGAGGGTTATTTTTTTTTTTTTTTCTTTTCTTTCTTTTTTTGGGGATAAGGGGTTGGGCCACACTCAGCAGTGCTCAGAGGTTATTCCTGGATCTGCGCTCAGAAATTGTTCTTGGCAGGCACAGGGGACCATATGGAATGCCAGGATTCAAACCATGATCTGTCCTGGGTCGACTGTGTGCAAGGCAATGCCCTACCACAGTGCTATCTCTCCGCCCCTATAGGAACACTAGGGGTGTTTTTTGTTTAACTCAGAACATTTTTTGAGAATAAACTTAAGTAGAGGTAAGCAGAAAAAAGAGTCAACTCATTTTGTTAGTTATTAATTTGATTTTGTTTTGTTATTATGTTAGGATTATAGAATAGGCACATTTAAATGGGGGAAATCTTACATACAGAAACAAGTTTTTATCTAATACAAATAGGAACTCATAAATTTTATATTGCAGTGGGGCCTTTCACTCTGAACATTTGTCATAGTGACTTGGCATAGGCTTCAGATGATTGCACAATGCCCATTCTCTCCTGAACCTGGATCCCGTATATGGAACCAGCATGGTTTTCTGCACTAGCACCAGCAATTGGACTTTAACCAGGGAAGGCCCTAATGCTGCTCTAGAACCGACTTACTCCAGAGTAGATTCATATGGCATCCTGATGACTTGGAAACAGCAACAACTTGCTTTCAGGGCAGAGTTCCCTGCATCACCAGCCAGTGATGAGATGAAACCAGAAGATGCTCCGTGACACCCTGACTGTGACATAGGATCTGTGCAAAAACCAGGATCTCTAATTAAAGAAATCACTGCGATTTCTGTGATTGAGAAGCACTTTTACTGGGACCACAAAGAGACTTTGGGGTTAGACAATTTAGTATGCCCTGAGCCTGTAGTTAATGGCAGGATGCTTCATGGGTAGGGTCTCCCTGTTTTTAGGCCAGAGGTGTTTTTCCTTTCTATTTTCCCCAACTTTTGCTGCACCTGTACAAAATTAAATAAAAACAAAAACAAATAACACACACACACACACACACACACACACACACACACCTTTTTCTTTTATCTTTTAAATAGCAGCTCCTGCCTTTTTCATTGTCATGGATTGAGACCTGGATTACTGTTTCACCACATACTTCTGCATTTTTGTATAAACAAAAAAAAAAAAAAAGGAAAAAAAGAAAGGAAGGCCAGGGGCCAAGTCTTACATGCGCTGGTGGAGAAAAATTGGACAGAATGAAATATCCAAGCAAAAGTCAACAACAATAAAATCAAGATACCTAAACTTTAACAATCTAAATTTAAGTAGGTCTGTTACACTGGCAGGCCAGAGGCAAAGAGTGGTGGTATAGGATGCACTCTGGTTTCATTGGTGGAGGGAAGTTAACACTGATGGTGGGAATGGCCTTGATTCACTGTATATTTGAAATTTAAATATGAAGAATTTTTGTAGATCACAATGGTTTCAATAAAATAAAATTTTAAAAAAGGACAAAAAGGGCTGGAGTGGTGGTACAGCAATAGGGTGTTTGCCTTGTATGCGGCTGACCTAGGATGGACCACGGTTCAATCCCCCAGCGTCCCATATAGACCCCATGCCAGGATAAATTTCTGAGCACATAGCCAGGAGTAACCCTTGAGCATCACCAGGAGTGACCCAACCACCCCAAAATGTAAAAAAATGAATTTAAATAGAGGATTATAGAAGAAAAAAATAATATTCCTGCCCACTTTTAGTTCATATTTTAGTTCTTTGTATTTCTTTGTAGTACAGTGGATTGGTTGTTTGCCTTGCATTTTGCCAACTCTGGGTTGATTCCTCACACTGAACATGGTTCCCTGATTCCCACTACGAGCAATTCCTGTGTTCAGAGCCAGGAGTAAGCCTTGAGCACCACTGGGTGTGGCCTCAAAATAAAAGCAAAAAACCTCAACCTCATTATTTTAGGATGTTATAAGTGCTATGGAAATAAAGAACTGATTTATTATTAGAAAAATAATGCTATATAAATTATTGAACATTTTAAGTTTAAGGTTTGTACTGATTACTTTTATAACTTTTAAAAGTTAATGACCAACGATAACATAATGGATACCCAATCTAAAACATGCTAGACACTGAGGGACCACTTACACTAGCAACCCGGGGGGTAAAGGAGTGGGGTATGGGATGCATGCTGGGAACAGGGGTGGAGGGAGGACAATATTGATGGTGGGAATGCCCCTGATCCAATGTCGCTACGAACCTAAAATATTACTGTGAAAGATTTGTAATCCACTTTGGTCAAAATAAAAATTAAAAAAAAAAGTTAATGGCCAAAAAAAAATATTACAATTTTATACTGACAATGAGTTCATTTTCTTTTACCTGCATTGTAGAGTAATCTATTTTTCCCTCTAGTGCTTCAGTTTTTTACTTCATGTATCTGAAACTGTATTACTTAGTTCAGCATTCTGATTTTTTTCCATTAGATTAAATGCTTTATTAATATTAAAGTCTATACTAATAATGCTTCTTTATTTTGTTTTGGTTTGTTTTGGTTTGGTTTAGTTATTTTTGGGTTTTGGGCCACACCTGGCAACACTTGATTTACTGGCTCTGCACTCAGAAACCACTCCTGGCAGGTTCGGGGGACCTATGGGATGCCAGGGATCGAACTCAGGTCGGCTGCATACTAGGCAGCTGTCCTACCCATTCTGCTATCACTTTGGCCCCAAGCTGTTCATTTAAAATTAGTCAAGTTACACTAGATTCCTTTCAGTTGGTATTTACCATGAGCTGTCTCTGTCATTTCACTTCTATGTGACTACATATATGTATATGTGACTACATATGGAGTGTGTCTAATTTTTGTCTGTTTGTTTGTTTTTGGGCCACACCCGGTGACTCCTGGGTGTGAGAGAGAGTACAGGAGTAGCACACAGCTGACTCTGGTTCAGTATATAGCACCATTATATGTTCTTCCAAGTACTGCCAGGAGTGATCTCTTGAGCACAGAACCAAGAGCCTGCTGGCTTTCACTCTAAAAGGCAAGAAGAAAAAATTCTTTTATCAGTGTTGACCTATTTTTTGAAATAATCATTTTATTTACATTTAAGGTAGTTATAGATTTGGTGTTATTTTGCCACATTATCTTTCATTTTGATTTTATTTTATTCACTGATAGTTTTTTTGTTTGTTTGTTTTTGTTTTCTTAGTTTTGGTTTTGGTTTTTGGGTCATACTCGGCAACGCTCAGGGGTTCCTCCTGACTCTACCATCAGAAATCGCTCCTGGCAGGCTTGGGGGCCATATGGGATGCCAGGACTCGAACCACCGTCCTTCTGCATGCAAGGCAAACACCTTACTTCCATGCTATTTCTCTGGCCCTATATACTGATAATTTTTTCCCCCCATGGGTGAGGGGTGAGGAATCTTTCCTAGTGATGCCCAGGGACCACTTCCAGCAGGACTCTGCCACCCGGGCTGGATACTCTTATTTCTCAGGCCCAGGGATGGGAAGGGAGACCAGGATTCAGGCCATGAGGCCCTGGACATCAGATTCTGGGCTCTACATGGAAGGTTGTGCTGTGTTTCTTTGAGCTGTGTCCTTTGCTCTCTGTCCCTTATCTTTATTCACTTGTGTCATCCTTCTTTGTGTATTCTAATTAATCAAATACTATTTTTTAAATCTTATTTTTCTTCCATTAGTTCTGTTACTCTTATTTTAGTACCAGATATCCTTGATCAGACATTGGCAAACTATTGCTTGCAGGCCAAATCCAACCAACCTTGTTTCACTGTTTTCTGCAATTTTTAATTTTTTTTTTTTTTGTTTTGTTTTTTGGGCCACACCCGGCGGTGCTCAGGGGTTACTCCTGGCTGTCTGCTCAGAAATAGCTCCTGGCAGGCACGGGGGACCCTATGGGACACCGGGATTTGAACCAACCACCTTAGGTCCTGGATCGGCTGCTTGCAAGGCAAACACCGCTGTGCTATCTCCCCGGGCCCTGCAATTTTTAATTTTAATTTCACTTAAGTAGCCTTCCCATTTTATAAATAAAATAAAATAAATATTATGTATCACTTCTGTGGCTCAATTGAATAAACCCACAAACTATACTACATATATGCAAATCTACAGTTTTTACTACATGGCTCTTAGTTAATGGGTTATGGTTCTAAAACTTAATTATGCATCAAAGAGGACTTGGCATTGTACAGATTTCTAGACTTTGGTCTTCATAGTTTTTGGTTCAGTAGATTCAGGTTGGGCCCCAAGTGTTTCTAATACTTGGCAATAATGCTCAGCTGCTGGTCTGGGAACCTGGTTTTGACTTCCACTGACCTAAAAGTTACAGTAAAATAAATAACCAGGCTTACAATTTCCATAATAATGTTAATAGCTTGAAAGTCTTGTCATTTCATCTACTTAGTTAAAACTATTTTGTAATCTCAAACTGGCAACTAGTCGAATGTCCATCAATAACTGGATATTGCTAAATTCTGTTACAATTATTTTATAGGCAATGAAAGTGAGGGTTTTTTTTTAACACACTGAGTGCAAACACGCTAGATACTAGAATACATATTTTATGATTTCTTTTATATAAATTTCAGAAATGTGAAAAACAGATTGTTTTTGTTGGCCTTTGAATTCATTCTGTCTCTTAAGTTTTAAGTGGTGGTAGCATAAGAAATGTAGCTTTAGGGGCCAGCGAGGTGGCGCTAGAGGTAAGGTGTCTGCCTTGCAAGCGCTAGCCAAGGAAAGATCACGACTGCGGTTCGATCCCCTGCCGTCCCATATGGCCCCCTCAAGCCAGGGCAATTTCTGAGCGCTTAGCCAGGAGTAATCCCTGAGCATCAAACGGGTGTGGCCCGAAAAAAAAATGTAGCTTGGAATTGTATTAATTGGGGGAGAGGGAACATTTTCGGTCACATTGTGCCATGCTCAGGTTTTTTACTCAGGAGTTACTGCAGTAGTGTTTGTGGGAACCATGGGTGGTACTGGGGATCAAATAGAGGCTAGCCACATGCAAGACAAGTACCTTAACCCATGTAATATCTTGCCTTAACCGCTGTACTATCTCTTCTGTCCAACAGTCTGTTTAGCACATAGCTTTTAATTTCTCAAACCTATCTTAATGATACTGTGATGAAAGTATTTTTAACTCGAAGACATATTTTCTTGTAAGTTGTGCTGTTTAAGAAAGATACTTGCTAAATGGAATATGGGCTTACATTGAATGTCTAAAATGTTTCCAATACATAAAACATCCTGAACACTTGTATATTGAGAGTGTCTAGCAATTGGACTTGAAATAGCCTCATGGAGGGTTGATTTGGTTACTAGTGAAGGTTAAGAATACAGGTTGAAATGAAAAGACTGCACATTGATCTGCAGCCTGTGCTAAAGCTGTTTCTCTGCCTCGCCCATCTTGTTTGTTCTGGTTGGTTTGTGCAGGGTCCTAAAGAAAACCATCTTCTCAGATGAGTAAAATGCACATACATCTTGTGATGAGATAGGGGGAGAGCAGTGTTTTCATTTTACACAAGGAGATGATACCTGTGTTGTGATAGACAAATATTCTGAAAGGAGTTTTGTAAAATATATAGAATTATTTATATGAGAATTTTTATAAAATTGTTGAGCTTTGTTTCTGTGACCTAAATTAACAGTAGATTGTAAGATTACAGAGTTAATTATGCTCAGTAATGAGCTCCCTGATATTCCCTTTTACTGATGCAATACTAAGCATCATAGCTGAATGAATACTGCATAAGATTATACATGCTAGTTATGTAATCTTATGCCCATTAAAGAAAGTACATTTGGGTCTATTACCCTTGACTATGAAATGCCTTTGAAATGTTGGTATAGCGTAAGAGTTGCAGCTGCATTGAAAACTGTTCAAATAGATGGAGAATTTTTACCTTTCATCTGGTAGTAGCTGCCATAAGATGATGTCATCTTGGAGCTGATTGGCTGCTTCAGCACCTCGGGCAGGGAAGAGAAAGAAAAATGCCGGCACAAACCTCAGTGGTGGTTCTGTGGTTGTTTCTGTCTATTTTTGATAGAATCTTTGATTAGTATAGAATCTGTATTTGGCCATGTGAACTGTTGGGAATTAAGAGCTTTCAGAGGAATGAGGCGACTGATTTGCAAACGGATTTGTGATTGTAAGTTGCAGAATCTGGGTGTAAGGAATAAGACAAGGGTGTGTTAGAAGATGCACTCAGGGAGGAGCTGGCAGAAAACGCTTCTGTGAGGAGCAAAAATCAAAAATGCTTTCTGCTCTCCTGTGCGTTCATGTATTTGTTTCTGTGTTTTAAGTGGATGTGTGTAGCTAGGAAATATAACATTGCAATTTGATTTTGGATTGCACAAGGTTATTTTATATGTAGCGACAGCCACTGTAGATTCTTATTCAAAGGAGCTGCATTTTGTATTTTATATTTTACACAGTAATGGTTTGCATATTGCTTTATTTGATTTTTTTTTTTGCTTTGTGGAAAATGAAGCAAGGCTTATTTATTTTTTAAAATGCATCTTTCTAATGCTTTATTCAGATAAAAGCTTCGATGATGAAGAATCCGTGGATGGAAATAGGCCATCATCAGCTGCTTCAGCCTTCAAGGTCCCTGCACCGAAAGCATCCGGAAACCCTGTCAACAGTGCAAGGAAGCCTGGTTCAGCAGGTGGCCCTAAGGTTGGAGGTAATGTAGATCCATTTCAGACCTAATGTGCATGGCTTATGCCCTTGGTATGGCTGCACATACCCAGACGACGGAGGAATATATTTATTCATGACTGCAGCATGGTTGCAGATCTGGAAAGGAGAATGTGCTCTTTCTGAAAATGTTCAAGATACTGTCTGTATTTCAATCAGAGCCAAAGGGGAATTTTGTGTTTTCTTGAGAGTATCTATTTTTCAGATCTGTCTTTAAAGGAATATATTTAAACGAGTTTAGAAGAGGGTAAAGTATTTTTTTTTTCCTCCTTAAGGAGAAAGCAGTTTTCTTACGATTTGGTTCTTTGCAGGTTCTACAGCTATTTAAAAATAATGACTTACATAATGGCTTTACACATTTAGTCTAATCATAAATATTAGAAAATGGAGAAAATGGTTGAAAAACTGGGTATGGAATTATTGGTCACAATAGGAAATGGGTGGTGGTCAAGTACAACTGCTTCAAAAATGGTTTCTGATTTAGATAATAATAATAGTAATACATAGGTTTTATGTATTTATACAGGGCATAGCACATCCTTGGGTCATATTAGAACTGTTTATTCTATATTGTTTACCTTAAAATAAAATTCGGGCCTTCTTTCCCCATGTACTAATTAGGAAACCAGAAGTACTTTATAGGTGCTAGTTTCTGTTGGGTTTTCTGATAGTTGAATCCTGTAACAATAAGGATAAATATTTAATGATAAAAGGCAGTAGTATCTTTGTTCTTCTTTCTTTCCATTTTTTGCCAATAAATTTGTGTTGTAGTTATTTGGGAAAGTATCTTTCCATGTTTTTGAGAACTGGTGAGAAAACTGTGGTCTTCAGAATTTTGATGTCTATAATCCTTTTATTAAAAACAAAAAGTAAAGAAAGCTGTATTTTATCCAGGTTCTATAAGTTTGAGGTATTATAAATCTTAACCATCATGTGTTCTATAACCAGCCAGATGAAATGTATGTGTATATATATATATATTTGTATGTATACACATATGAAATAATAGGTAAATAAAATATTTTGAGAGAGAAATGCATATCTTACAGATTTCCAATGTTGTGTAATTTACACTATTATTTTCATCATTTTCTTTTTGTATTTAAAAGTTATATCCCAGTGTGTGAAATTATCTGCTAAACATTCTTACTTATCTCTGATAAAAGGTATATGACATGCTTTGGTTTCTTCAGTCATTGCAAGGGAATTCTTATTTTGTGCCATAAATTTTAATGTCTTCTATAATTTCATGGAGATGTCTTTCATTTTAAATGGATTAATATTTCAAACATATTTAATGATATTTAACATTTGTTAATAAAGGTCATTGATGTTTTGTGCTTCACTTTGTATTCAAATTTAAATTTCAGTTTACCTACTTTAAATTTGCTATTTGGAGCTGATGATAATCCAATTGTTAAAAATCACATATTATTTTTAAAGAGAGATCATTTTAGTGCCACCTGATTTTATAGTCATACTAAATTAAACATATTAGGTAGTTTTTATGACTAATGAAATCTCGTACAGATGGTTTTATTCAGCTACAATCAACCTTTTTGAGAAAAACAAGGAAAATGTTATTTCTTCTTCCTCCTCTTCCTTTTGACAATTACAGCTTTATTCTGCAATTTTTTAATTTGTTTCTTTTGTTTGCTACAGCATTTAGGCTTGCTTTCCATTTTTCTCTCTAAGAAGTATATTACTAGCCAAAGACTGAATATTGTTTCAGAAATCAATGCCATTCTTGGCTGTCAGTCCTTCTTTCATAATCGAGCTTAGATATTGTTCTTGGCAGAAGCTTATTGATTTTTAAATTAGTTGTAGAAAGTTTTCTTAGAGTTTTATAATCTAATAGAAAAGGATGTTGGGAATCTTAGAGTTCAGTTTACTATTCAGGTAAAATAATTTCCATAATATTCTTGATTACTTAGCATTTGATAAAATTAATATGCTCCACCAGGAGCATTGTTGAACATGACTCCAAAACCATTCAACCACAAAAAATTTTGCCCACAAAAAAGGGCAAAATTAGTGTTCTCAAAGTATAAAAATTAGGAAAATATAATATTGCATGACCTCTACATGTGGGTATAATCCACTGATGAATTATAATATAGTTTCCTTGAATTTCATGTAGAGTACCCAGTTATTTTATTTTATTTTTATTTATCATTATTATTATTTTTTTTTTTTTGGTTTTTGGGGCCACACCCATTTGATGCTCAGGGGTTACTCCTGGCTAAGCGCTCAGAAATTGCCCCTGGCTTGGGGGGACCATATGGGACACCGGGGGATCGAACCCCGGTCCTTCCTTGGCTAGCGCTTGCAAGGCAGACACCTTACCTCTAGCGCCACCTCGCCGGCCCCCAGTTATTTTAAACCTATATATATTTTCTCAGAAGCATAAAATTGGCACTACTATGTAGTTTTGTGTTCTTATTTTCTTAGTATTTTACTTTTTTATCTTAGATTAATTAAAAATTATTATGGGGGCCAGAGAGATATTACAGGGGATATTAGTGTACTTGCCTTACACACAGCCAACCACAGTTCTATCACTAGCACCACATATGCTCCACTAGCACTGCTTATGGTCCCCTGAGCACTGCCAGGAATGATCCCTGAACAGAGCCAGGAGTAAGCCCTGAGCACTGCTAGGTGTAGCCCAAAACAAAAAGGAAAATAAACATCTTTCAGGGCCAGAGTGATAGTATAGCGCTTGCCTTGCACTTGGCTGACCTTGGTTTGATCCCTGATACTTCATGTGCTCCTTTGAGTCCCACCATGAGTAAGTAATTGCTGAACACCACTGGATGTAGCCCCCCTCCCAAATAATGAAATAAAAAAGAAATCCTTGGAATCACGACTAGTCTACTTTTGAAGTTTGGTGGGTTAATTTACTTCCCCCAGAGATATATGTCAAGATGAGAGAGCTGTGCTATTTTTGGCAAAGTATCCTATTCAATTAATTAAAGCCAATAGGACCTGTGTTTAATCTTTAGTGTGCTGCTTCTGTTCTGTTCATTCGCTCAGTGTGTCAGCCTGTTCTGCTCAGACTTTATAGTGTGTTCTTCAAGACAGGAGAATCAGAGACTGTCTTACACAGTTGCTCCATGCAGTGTATATTTCCATAAAAGTAGATGCAGTGGGGTTATCAAAAGTTTATGCTTTGTGCATTGCTAATTAGAATAAAAATAAAAGAATTTAAATAATGTTCTGATATTTGTAACTCCATAGTAGGAATTTAGATAAACACTTCTTTATTTTTAATTAAGTGCTTAGAATATAGTTGAGATTGCACACGATTGCTTAAAGTATTTCTCTGCAGTATCTTAGGTAATTAAAAATAATTTACACACAGGGGTCTGAACCAATAATAGTACAGCATGTAAGGCTGTGTTGGATGCAGCTGACCCAGCTTTGAAACCCAGCATCCCATATGATTCCCCAGGTCTGCCAGGAGTAATTTCTTAGCACAGAGCCAGGAGTAATCCTTGAGCCCAGAATGGTGTGGCCCAAAAAAACAAAAAAACAATTTTTTTTACATGCAAACTGTTCCCCCAACCCTGGGTTTTGTTTTGTTTTGTTTTTGGTGGGGGGCACAACTTGCAATGTTCAAGGATTACTCCTGGTCCTGCACTTAAGAATCACTCCTGGTGGTAAAAAACAAGTGCCTTACTTATTATATTATCTCTCTGCGCACCCCTCCCCCATTATATTACCTTATATAAATCATTGAGTTAGGTACTTTAAGTTATTCTAGACTTTACTGGTAGGAAGCCAAAATTGGAAAAAGTTAAGTAACTTTTTAAAGCAATGTACTTAGCCTGTGGACACAGCACAAAAACCACTCTACTATTATTCACATTAGTTTCACTGAGCAATAAAGATTCTTCTAAATACTGTAATTCTGGGGCTGCAACAATAGTACAGTGGGTTGGGCATTTGCCTGGCATGCAGCTGGCCCAGGTTCGATCCCTGGCATCCCATACAGTCCCCTTCCAAGAGTGATTTCTTTTTTTCTTTTTGGTTTTTGGGCCACACCCGGCGATGCTCAGGGGTTACTCCTGGCTGTCTGCTCAGAAATAGCTCCTGGCAGGCATGGGGGACCCTATGGGACACCGGGATTCGAACCAACCACCTTTGGTCCTGGATCGACTGCTTGCAAGGCAAACGCCACTGTGCTATCTCTCCAGGCCCAAGAGTGATTTCTGATATCAGAGCCAGGACTAACCCCGCAGCTCCACCAGGCATGGCCCAAAAACCAATAAATGAATGAAAGAATGAATATTGTAATTCTAAGAGTATGAATTAGTGTGATTCCCAGAAAAGTAGACTATTTGGAAATGAGCAAACCTGCCATTTTTATTTTATAAATAGAAATGCTTTTTTTTTTTAAATTTATTTTGTTTTTGTTTTGGGACAACATTCGGGGGATAATCAGGGTGTTATTCTTGGCTCTGCACTCTGGAATTACTTCTGGTAAGCTCAGGGGATCATATAGGGTGCTGGGGATTAAATCTATATCATCCACATGCAAAGGCAAATGCCCTGCCTGTTGTGCTATTAATTCAGCCCTACATTTGTGTTTGTTTGGTGGTTGAAATTGCCTTTATAAAACTTATTTTTTGGTTTATAATATTCCCATTCCTATGCTAATTATGCTGACTACGTTTCAAAAATTGAATTAAATGATTCGATAACTTTTTTGTTTTATTTTTGGTTTCGGGTCATACGTGGCATGCTTAGGAGATATTCCTGGTTCTGCACTCAGGTGGCCATATGGGATGCTGAGGATTGAACCTGGGACTGCTGCATGCTAGGCAAAAGCCCTACTTGCTTTACTATTTCTCTGGCTTCCAATTCTCTAATTGTTATTGTTTGTAATTATTATCAGATTTTGAGGTAGCAATTTGACATAGAAGCCTGTGTGTAGACGTATCAATGATCAGATTATAAATTCTCAAAGTTTGTTATTTCTCACTAGCTTATTCAGAAGAGTAAGTATCTTCTCTCTGTTTTTCCAAGCTAACATCTGCAAATGTTTTTAATGGTTTTTGTTTCTGTTGTTTTGGGGGCCACACATTCTTGTGTTGGGGTGTGAGGGATAATCATATGGTACCATGAATGAACAGTATGCTATCTGTTCAGCCCTTCAGATGGTTTTAACTTTCAATTCAATTACCACCTTTTACATTTCAGTAGAATTTGCTCTTTTTAATTTTAATATATATTTTGTATTGTTTTTCTTTATTCATATCTGTCCCAAGGTTTTAAGACTTTCCAAAAACATATTTTTTTAACAAATTTTACTTAGGATTTTTATTTTTCCAATTATACCAAAAATCCAAAGTAGTGATTTTTTATTTATTTAATTATTTATTTATTTTGCTTTTTGGGCCACACCCTGTGACACTTAGGGGTTACTCCTGGCTATGCGCTCAGAAATCGCTCCTGACTCAGGGAACCATATAGATGCTTGGAATTGAATCAAGGTCTGTTCTGGATAGGCTGCTTGCAAGGCAAACATCCTACTGCTGTGCTATCTCTCTACCCCCAAAGTAGTTGATTTTTTTTTAAAAAGTTTCTAACAATCATGTAGTATTTTCTCCATATTCACAAAGGATTGGTTTCCATGACCCCTGAGAATATATTTGTAGATGCTAAAGTCCTTTTTATAAGCTATATAAAATTATATATTTGCATGTAAACTGTGTGTATGCTCTCATATACTCTTTTTTTTTTGTTTTTTGGATTTTGTTTTTTGGGCCACACCCAGTGGTGACGCTCAGGGGTTACTCCTGGCTGTGTGCTCAGAAATCACTCCTGGCTTGGGGGACCATGTAGGACGCTGGGGAATCGAACCATATAGCCGCGTACAAGGCAAACACCCTACTGCTGCGCCACCACTCTGTCCCCTCTCATATACTCTTTTTTTTTTTTTTTTGGTTTTTGGGCCACACCCATTTGACGCTCAGGGGTTACTCCTGGCTACGCGCTCAGAAATCGCTCCTGGCTTGGGAGGACCATATGGGATGCTAGCGCTTGCAAGGCAGACACCTTACCTCTAGAGCCACCTTCCCGGCTCCTCATATACTCTTAAGTCAGTATTTCTCAACCAGAATTCATGTGGCCCATTAAAGTGACCAAGGCATAAAACAGAAGGGAAGTGTTGTTACACAAGAACCCATCTCTGCCCCTAAAAAGGAACCTAGAACCTAGTGCTTGGTTCACTGTCAGGAGTTTCTTGGATCATCTTGTAACTAATATTATATGTGACACATGTTATTTTTTTTAAATCACATATAGCAAAGTACCTAATTTTGTAATTTAAGGACTGGCCAGTAAGCCATTCTATCTGGATTTACTATAAACTCCTATTTACTATAAATAAAATCAAATATCTTTGCTTTTCCAACATATGATACCTTGTTGCTGTCTTAACTTTTAAGGTAAATACAATTCAAGTAATTAACAGATATGTCATTGCAAGAATGAAATAATAAATTTCTTAATTGCTCGTTATGTATAAAATCCTCTTTTACTATTAGTTATTTTCTTTGCTCTCCATTTGTAGTTCTTATTAAAAATAGTGATAAAAACTTTAATCGGCAAGTTTTTTCGTGTGTATGTGAAGGATTCAGAATGCTTAAGAGGAGCCTGAATGGTAAAGCCGGTTGCATGCTGCTCACATGCATTTGCCTTGCATGCAGTTGACCTGGGCTCAATCTCTGATGCTCCATACAGCCTGCAGACTCCTCTAGGAATGATTCCTGTATGTAGACCCAGAGGTAACCTCTGAACATTTTTAGGTGTGGCCTAAACAAAATAACAACAAATATATTAAAAGAATATAGAAGGGGTCGGAGAGATAGTGCAGCGGTAGGGCATTTGCTTTGCACACGATTGACCTGGGGTGGACCCGGGTTCGATTTCAGGCAACCCATATGGTCCCTGAGCCTGCCAGGAGTAACCCTGAGTGCTGCAGGGCGTGGCCTCAAAAAACGAAAACAAAAAACCTTAATAGGCAAACTGAAAACTCAATGTTTCCACATATAATTTATTGTCTTATCTACAACTGTTAGTAGAGCCTGGCATGTTCTTTTTTTTTTTTTTTTTTTTTTTGTGGTTTTTGGGTCACATCCGGCAGTGCTCAGGGGTTACTCCTGGCTCCATGCTCAGAAATTGCTCCTGGCAGGCATGGGGGACCATATGGGACGCCAGGATTCGAACCGATGACCTTCTGCATGAAAGGCAAACACCTTACCTCCATGCTATCTCTCTGGCCCCAAGCCTGGCATGTTCATAGCTTCAGGTTAGAAGCTATTTCTAACATTTCTAACCGTCAGGGTCTTACATTAATAACTAATTACAGTATCTGCTCTGTTCATTATTCTATCAACCAGTGGAATAGTTAGCATTTTTGTTTTTTGGGCCACACCCGGCGATGCTCAGGTGTTACTCTTGACTCTGCTCAGAAATTCCTCTTGGCAGGCTCAGGGACAATATAGGTTGCCGGGAATCGAACCCAGGTCTGTCCTGGCTCAGCTGCGTGCAAGGCAAACACTACCACTGTGCTATCTCACTGGTCATTTATCCTATACTTTTTGATTGAGGTTTGCATGTTAGAGAAACATTCTTCGAGCTGGGGAATTAGTGCAAAGGGCTAGCACCTATGACTTGGATTCTGTAGGCCTTGATTCTGTCTGCTGCACTGCAAGGTCCCCTGAGCACCAATAGTTATGACCTTCCCCAGTGAAAAGGAAGAAAATTGTAGTATCCTACAGAAAAGCATATTGAGGTTTGCTTTAGAAAATGAGATATGGGGCCAGAGATATAGCATGGAGGTAAGGTGTTTGCCTTGAATGCAGAAGGACGGTGGTTCAAATCCCGGCATCCCATATGGTCCCCTGTGCCTGCCAGGAGTGTTTTCTGAGCATAGAGCCAGGAGTAACCCCTGAGCGCTGCCAGTGTGACCCAAAAACAACAAAAAGAGATATTATAAATATAGGGGCCAGCGAGGTGGTGCTAGAGGTAAGGTGTCTGCTTTGCAAGCGCTAGCCAAGGAAAGATCACGTCGTGGTTTGATCCCCTGGCGTCCCATATGGTCCCCCCAAGCCAGGGGCAATTTCTGGCGCTTAGCCAGGAGTAACCCCTGAGCATCAAACGGGTGTGGCCCGAAAAACCAAAAATTTTTTTGCTTTTTATAGCTGTACATGTGAGGAATTTTCTAGGGTGACGTTTGTTACATACATTATAATGTAGTTGAGTTGATAAGCTGTATCTCTGTGTTAGACATGTTGTGAATTTAAATTTTTTTCATTAACTTGACATTTTTAAAATCCAAGTATGTGACTTACTAGTGAGGAAATTGAAGGAAGCATTTAGTTCATTTTTTTCGAACAAGAGGCATGCTCTTTGTTGCAAGTCAAACAAAAGATAATTGAAAAAAATACTGAATGCCTTGCTTCCTTAATCCCATTGCCTTGAAATGCCTTGTAAGTGTTAAAATTGGTATTTTCTTCTACATCTTACTTTAGGTTTCATATGTAGCTACATAGTTGATTTTCACGTGAACCACACCTGGCACACACTTGGGACTCTATAGCACCAAAATGCAAACTCCTTTTTTAAGCATGTGAGACATTTGTTCTTTTGATGCATTGGAATGATGGAGGACGGGATGATAGTACCTTTATGTGCAAATGGAGGATTCTTAGAGAGAATTGAGTTTATAGATTTGGAGTCTATAGAAAATAAGGTTGGAAACCTCTGCAAACTTTCTTACATAATATGTTATATGTAAGATACACATTTTTACATTGTATGCTCAGTCTTTATGTATCACTCTTTTATAGTCAAATGTCTTCCTGTGGCCCCAAAACAAAAAAACCCAACAAGATTTACTATCTTTTTATTTTTTTGTTTTTGGTTTTTGGGCCACACCCGGCGATGCTCAGGGGTTCCTCCTGGCTGTCTGCTCAGAAATAGCTCCTGGCAGGCATGGGGGAACCATATGGGACGCCGGGATTCGAACCAACAACCTTAGGTCCTGGATCGGCTGCTTGCAAGGCAAATGCGGCTGTGCTACCTCTCCAGGCCCAAGATTTACTATCTTAAGGTATCAGTTGAAAATCACCTGTGGCTTTGACTCTGCATGAGTGGACTTGGTGCCTAGAGCCAGCCTGGTCTCAGCTCAGCACCACTCTGGTGGGAGAGAGCTGTGTTTGAAGCCCAGGCACTGAAGCCACGGTGGTGCCCACTTGCCACCTGCCAATCTCTGTCCTTGATCCCCTGCCCTGTTCTTCCCACATGATGCCTGGAGTCTGTCCCCCTCCCCCACCTGCTAGGAGGCTTTTATTTTAATTTTTTTTGGGGGGGGGGGTCACACACGGCAATGCTCAGGGATTACTCCTGGCTCTATGCTCAGAAATTGCTCCTGGCAGGCTCGGGGGACTATATGGGGTGTCGGGATTTGAACCACTGTCCTTCTGCATCTAAGGCAAACACCTTACCGCTGTGCTATCTCTCCGGCCCCTTATTTTAATATATATATATTTGGTTTTCGGGACATACCCGGCGGTGCTCAGGGGTGACTCCTGGCTGTCTGCTCAGAAATAGCTCCTGGCAGGCACGGGGGACCATATGGGACACCGGGATTCGAACCAACCACCGTAGGTCCTGGATCGGCTGTTTGCAAGGCAAACGCCGCTGTGCTATCTCTTCGGGTCCCATTTTAATATATTTTTTATTTAAACAACATGATTACAAGTTTGTTCATAATACAAGGTATTTTTCCCCCTACAGATAACATTGTTCATGATTGAGTTACAGTCATACAGTGTAGAACAACCTTCACCAGTGCGCATTTCCTGACACCAATGTCAATAGTCTCCCTCTCACCCTCTCTGATGCCCTCTTCCCTCCCTCCTGCCTCTGGGGCAATGCCTGAAGTTCTTGCCTATAACTTCTGTCCTGGGCTTGTCTCAGCTTTTTCCCAAACGAAAAAACAGAACAAAAGATCTTTTTCTCTTTGTTTGGCTAATATTGATTATTATGCTTTCAAATTTTGTTTGTTTGTTTGGGGAATCACATCCTGTGTTGCTCAGGGGTTACTCCTGGCTCTCTGTACTCAAAAATCGCACTTGGCAGACTCAGGGGACCATATGGGATGCTGGGAATCGAACTGGGGGTCTGTTTGGGGTTGGCTGTGTTTAAGGAATACTATTGCTCTGTCCTGATACACTTCCAAATATTATTATACATAGCATTTTTAATTAAAAAATTTAATTCGTTTCTGGTGAGAAAGGTTTTGGTATATTGATTTTTATTTGACTAAACTTTACTTTTAATTTTTTATCAATGATCTTACAGTGTTTGATTTGGATTTTCTCTCTGTATCAGGCTTTGACAGATTGTAGCAGTACCTTGTTGAAATGCAGTTCATTCTTGAAGAATTGAATAGTTGTACTAGAGAGCACATGGCCCATTCAAGCTTAAAATTATTTAGCCCTTTATAGAAAAAAAATTTTCAGCCTCAGTTTTGACAACTAGACAACCATCTTACAATAATGACAGTCAATCAGACAGCCATCTTAAAATAATGAGTTTTTTTTTTCTTTCAGTAGACAGTTTTAAATTTGACAGTATTTTTTTCTTGAAAGATAATAATAACATGCTATCTCTGACTCCTAATATTTTAAGAAATCTTAGATCTGAGGTTTCCAAGCTCATTTGTCCTTGTGCCTCCTTTTTTAGAAAAATGAGATGGAGCCAGAGAGAGCACATCGGTAGGGCGTTTGCCTTGCACACAGCCAACCCAGGACAGACTGTGGTTCAATTTCTGGCATTCCATATGGTCCCCCCTGAGCCTGCCAGGAGCAATTTCTGAGCGCAGAGCCAGGAGTAACCCCTGAGTGCCACCAGGTGTATCTCAAAAACAAAAAAAAAAAAAAAAAAGGGAAAATGAGGAAAAAGCCTCTCTGTCCTGCCACTTCCCCATACATGCCACCTCCCACCAAAGGCAATTTACCTTCTTGAAGTGAACCAGAAGAAAACAGTGCCCCTCCTAGTTGTAGCCAAGCCTATTACTGCCCTCCAGTATTGATCTGGTACTCTCTGGGGGACATCGTAGTTCAACTTCAGGAAGTACTATTTTAGGTTATCTCTTCTTTCTCAGAAGATTTATCTCCTTTACACAAATCTAGGTGTGGATTTCAGTTATCTATTCCACTTGACTATGTGGTATAGATCTTGCTTTTCATAAATCTAGAATTTCACAGCCATTATCTGAAAATATTTTGAGCCATTTTCCCTATTCCATATTTGAAGCACTTCAATTAAACATCTGTTAGATTTCTTGCTGTCTTCAGATATCTGTGAATTTCCATTTTTCATTTATTTTCAGTCAAGTTTTTGGTTATTTTAATGGTTGTATCATTTAATTAATTGTTTGTATTTTCCTCTTAAATTCATCTCTTTATTTTTAGGCAGTTTGTTGATTATTTCTGGAATTATCTCTTCAACATTATATACACAACTCTAGTTTGCAACTAAATATTTCTAGTATCTACAGTTCTAAAATCTAAGACCTTTCCTTGCGACTTTTCATTTATGATGGGTTGTCTTAGTATATGCTTGAATTTTAATTGTGACTAAATTGTTTGAATGTAGTTGGTGGGACTAATGGGTCTAAATTGGGTCTAAATTTTCTTTTTAGAAAAGAACTAAACAGAATGGGGGGAGGCTTGTTTATTTTGAGGGGACTACACCCGACCATTCTCACACTCAGGAATGATTCCTGGCAGTACTGGGTGTGTGGGGGACTATATGGAATGCTGGGGATCACACCCCGGTTGGGCAAATGCAAGGCAAGTGCCCTACTTGCCAGACCCTAAACAGAACAGTTTTGATACTGTTTGATATGCAGTGTTTCTCATCCAGGAACCATGGAAACTCCATTTGGGTACAAATCACATAAATGGAGATGAGGGAACCACAGCACATGCTTAGGGGAACCAACTTACTAGTAGGATAGAGAAGCCACAGGAAGGACACAAGGTGGGAAGGGGGACACAGTCAGGAAAAACAAACAAACAAACAATGGGTGGGGCCGGAGCAATAGCACAGCAGTCGGGTGTTGGCCTGTACCTAGGACAGACCCAGGTTCAATCCCCGGCATCTCATATGGTCCTCTGAGCCTGCCAGGAGCGATTTCTGAGTGCAGAGCCAGGAGTAAAATCTGAGTGCTGCTGGGTGTGAGACAAAAACAAAACCAAAAAGGGTAAGAAACGCAGAGTTCAAATAGTGTTTGGAGATTTCTTCACTGTTCCTGTCCTAGCCTTGTGTAGGTTATTGGAAAGCATGAGGACCCTCTCATTCTGCCACTACACTGAGACCAAGTGATTATCACCTTAGAATGAAGTCTAGAGCAAGAATTAGCAGTCTGTTGGAGCACAGGCAAAATCCAGCCAGCTCTCTATTTTTCTACTCATGTGTTAGGAATGTTCTAACATGTTTTTGTTTGTTTTCTTATATGGATCACACTTGGTAGTTCAGGACTTACTCCTGGCTCTGTGTTCAAAGATCACTCTTGGCAGGCTCGGGACCATATGGGGTGCCAGCGATTGAATCCTGGCCCCCCAAATACATATTAAAAGAAGAATAATGTGGGCTGGCAAGTTAGCTAGCTCAGTGGATAGAGGGCATGTTTTGTGTGCAGGAGTCCAGTCTGTATCACTGCTGGGAATACCCCTACCCATTTCAAGACCATTGGAAATAGCCCTGACTGAGTTTGGCCTAACATCCGCTGCCCCGCCTTTCTCACCAAAAGAATAATAGTGTGGCATGTGAGAACTTGATGAAATCCACATTTCAATGCCCTTTAATAAAACTTTGTTGGATACAGACTTGTTCATTCATTCACATACTTTCTGTGGGTGCTTCAACTGCTGAGTTGAATATTGCAACAGAACTCACATGCCAAAATCTAAGATGTTGACTCTTGACAGCAAAAGCATCTGGGGGAAAATTTGCCCTTTCTCCTCCCTCCCCTACCCCCATTTTAGCCTTTTACTATATTTTAAAGAGATTAATACAAATGGCATGTGTTGGTGATCAAACAAGGTTTGGCCGCTGACAGGTTTGGCTGCCCAGGCACCTGCATTATCTCTGACTTTGAATTCAGTTTTCAGGTGTGATTCTTTCTTTTGGTAGAAGGTAAAGCGCAATTGGGGAGATATTTAAAATCTATTTTACTTTCCCTTTGTTGTTGATGATACTGCTGTGATGTTTGGGATTCATAGGCATTTGGTGTGTTGCTGGCACACTTTGCTGGATATGTTGTGTACAGGTGTTTGTGTTGCTTGCCAGGAGTGTCACACTTAGCTGTCGGGCTTATTCACAGCACTTGTTGGGGGATGCACACTGGGTTGTGATGCCCACCAGAGCCTCACACTGTAGCTGTTCTTATAGATACTTTGCTCAGTGTATCACACACTTGGCTGTGGCGTGCTGAAAATGGTGATTTCCAGTACTGCTTAGACCTCACTTGGCAGGGTCAGCTTTGTGCTTGAAAGGTAGGCACTTTATTTCCAGGCCCCTGTTAATTTGTTGATTATTAATTAATTGTTAATTATTCATTGTTAACAATGGTTAATTTTTATTAATTTGTTAATTGTATTACAATTAATAATTTCAATTGTAGTTTGCACTATTCGTCTTTTATTTCCACATGTTGAATTCTTACCATTTAAGAACCATTTAGTTTTTGAATGTGAAATAGAGAGTAACGGGCCCGGGCCAGTGAGGTGGCGCTAGAGCTAAGCCTTGCAAGCGCTAGCCAAGGAAGGACCGCGGTTCAATCTCCCGGCGTCCCATATGGTCCCCCCAAGCCAGGGGCAATTTCTGAGCGCTTAGCCAGGAGTGTGACCCCTGAGCATCAAACAGGTCTGACCCCAAAAACAAAACAAAACAAAATAAAGTCTTACGGGGCCGGTGAGGTGGTGCTAGAGGTAAGGTGTCTGCCTTGCAAGCGCTAGCCAAGGAAGGACCACGGTTCGATCCCCCGGCGTCCCATATGGTCCCCCCAAGCTAGGGGCAATTTCTGAGCACTTAGCCAGGAGAAACCCCTGAGCATCTAACGGGTGTGGCCCCCAAAACAAAACAAAACAAAAAAGAAATAGAGTAACAAGCACCTCCTGTTTCAGCTAATGTTTATTCAGAAGGCAAGAGCTACAATTTACTTTTTAAAAAGATAATTTAAATATTAAAATTGCTAGATGAATATTGAGGCTTCAAGAATGCAAAAAATCCCGAAGGAGTGGTTTCCAACCATTCAAAGCCTTCAGACACTCTAGAATCACTGCCCTAATGTGTCATACATAGAAGGTAGTAGTTAGAGAGGCCAGAGAAATAGCACAGCACTAGGGCATTTGCCTTGCACCCAGCCGATCCAGGGTGGATGGTGGTTTGAATCCTGGCATTCCATATGGTACCCCGAGCCTGCCAGGAGCAATTCTGAGCGCAGAACCAAGAGTAACCCCTGAACGCCACCAGGTGTGACCCAAAAACCAAAAATAAATATATAAATAGAGAGAAGGTAGCAGTAACAGTAAGTAGTACAGCTTCTTCCCCTGGGCTGGAGGAACTAAATTAGAAGTTGAAATCTTCACACTTAAAAAGCCTTGGAGGAGAGAGGCCTGGTAAAAGCTGGAGGATACCTTTGGGGAGAGTATTTCTGAGAGCACATTGGCTAGGTAAGTGTGAGTGAGCAAAACTTTCAGTTAGAACCAAGTGCTGAAATGAGTGCACTGCCAGAGTGACTAGGGTTTGGAGACTGAGGGACACAACATTCCCGGTGGAATACTACTCAGCTGTAAGGAAAGATGAAACTGTTCAGTTTGCTTCTGTTAGGATCTACAGAGTTTGCTCTGAGTGAAGTCAGTAACACAGAGAGGGACAGATACACAGAAACACAGGAAGAAACTAATTCCCAGAGGTAGCAGGGACTGAGAACTGGGCTACAGAACTGAGCTGATCCCAGTGAGGTTAGAGGCGTCCCAAGGTGGTAGGGAACACACTATCTGGTGGTGGTGGTGTCTTGGGTTGTGTGTGCATGAAACCCTGCTGGTAACAGTATTGCAAGTCACCGTGGTTTTTTAAAAAGTTTAAAATAAAGGCATATACTTAGCAATTACAATCAAAATAAAAATGAAGAAGAAACCAGGATGGAGCAAGCGAGTCTCCCTTGTTTCCAGTTTCTCTCTAGTGCCCCCTGTTGACAAAATTTAACAGGAAAGTATTAGCATCAATTAAAAAAAATGTTTGTACCATTCTAGAAAGGATATAAAAGAGTAGATTTTAAGTAAAAAGACAATAATTTGATTTCTGACTCTTAAACCGTAACTACCTATTAGCTTTACCTTTCTTTTCTTTGCAATAAAAAGGTATTGTTTGCATATTTAAAATTAATTTTAAATGCAAGACTCTTATTTTATTGTCATTTAAAATTGATATTCAAAGGGGCCAGAGTGATAGCACAGCAAGGAGAGCATTTGCCTGGTGAGAGGCTGACCCGAATTGGGTCCTCGACATCCCATTTGGTCCCCAGAGCCTGTCTGAAGTCATTCCTGAGCTCAGAGTCAAAAGTGACTCTTAGCACTGCCAGGTCTGGCCCAAAAAGCCAAAAAAAAAAAAAAAATTGTTATTTAACTTTTTTGCTGTCCTTTCACCTGTGTTTGTGTCTGCTATTGCATTGAATAAGGGACATTCTGTTATAGTCTAGACTTTATGGCCAGCTTAGTTTAGTGCTTATAGAGAGTTAATAAACTATTACTAAGTATCTTGGCATTTCTAAAAATAATTTTTAATAGCCCTATAAAACAAGGTTCTCCAAAAATTCTGTCTTTGTTGGGATCAATAATTAGATTTTCAGGGCGGGAGAGATAGCACAGTGGTAGGGCGTTGCCTTGCAAGAGGCAAGGGCAGTGGTTTGAATCCCGGCATCCCATATTCCCATATGGTCCCCCCGTGCCTGCCAGGAGTAGCCCCTGAGCACTGCCGGATATGGCCCAAAAACAAACAAACAAAAAATTAGATTTTCATGTGACCTTTATGCTAAAATACTTAACAAAAAAATTTTTTTAATAACTTAACAGGTGCTTCTAAGGAAGGAGGTGCCGGAGCAGTTGATGAAGATGATTTTATAAAAGCTTTTACAGATGTCCCTTCTATTCAGGTAAGGTTGCTAGTAGTGTGGCATAACTCGTGAATATTGCCTTTGTGCTTATTCGTTTTGCCAAGCTATTATTTGATACATTGAGATATAAGGGATTCTTCAAAGGGAGTGAAATGCTTTTTTCATTTTTTGTTTTGATTGAGATCTCCCCAGCAATGTGGGGACACCCAGGATTACACCTTTAGAGCTCACGAGGCCATCTGGTGGGTAGGGCTGACCCCAGTCTCATCTGTGTGCTCAGAAAGAACCCTTTGAGCTGTCTCCCCAACCCCTGAAATGTTATTGGCTCATATAAAATTGCAATGCCCAAAAACATCCACTTTTTTAAAAGGTGACGGTGATAAAACATCCTTCTGTTTTTTTCCTTTTACTTATTTATTCACTTCATTTCTGTGGAGTGAAATCCTTTATTATCAGATCCTTTCTACTTTGCTATAGAATATTTAAACGTCCCCTTTTTCAACTTCTTAATTTTTTTGAGCCATCTACAGTGGTGTTTAGGGGTGACTCTTGGACCAGGACTCACACCTGAAAGGCTCAGGGGACCCTACCCACTGTATTATTGCTCCAGTCTCAGAATATTGTAACTTATTAAGGGTTAGTTCTGTGTTCTTCATTCTACAGTCTATTTTCTTAGGCATTTCCTTCTAACCAATGACTTTATTTGCTGCTTAAATACGATAAAATTTTCTAGTTTTACCTCTATGCCAGGCCTCTTGAGTGTCAAGAATAGTATCACCCCTGATTGTGTATTTGACATCTCCTTTTAGATGTCTTTGAAGCATCTCAAATTCAACTTCTTCAGAACTGGACTCCTCATCTCCCTATACAAATCTACCCTTCTAATTTCTTGTGCATGGAAACTTGCTTAATCACATAGACTTTTTCTGGTACAGCAGATTTCTAACTATTTTTTTTGGAGAGGTAAGAGGGCCACACCTGGTGGTGCTCAGGTGTTACCCTTGTCTCTGCTCAGGAATCACTTCTGATAGGTATTCAAAATTCTGAGTGTACCCTAAAAGTGTTTCTCAACTTTTTGACTGAGTCACCCTTCTCACCTTGTTTCTTTCCTAAGGCTTTTCTGTTATTTGGATTTGCTCCCCATGTCTTGTGCCACCATGCTCCCTCATTTATGCAGTTTTTACCTGTGGCCTCCTTGGAATAAGTCAAAGCAGCTGACAGCTTGGCCATATGGCCTTTCACTGACTAACATGGGTTCATTGTTTTCCAATGTAATGCTGTCCAGGGTTGGTCTCACTGGAAAGATCCAGGAGGCAGTAGTCACCTCAGTTGTAATTGGGGCCACTTATTTTTATTAGTATACTTCAAAGAGATTGATTTCTGTGGGGATACTGAGGTAAAAAAATTTTTTTCCTCTAAAGGTGAAGTCTAAATAAATTTGGTAATCTCTGGTCTAGAACATCACTTTTTAAAAGATGTGCCTGTTTTTTTTTTTAATTTTTGGCTAAGAATCTCTTGGGGACTTGGAGTGGGGTACACAGGAAAGAATCAGCTCAGAAACCTCTGGGACTCATTCTCAGAGTGTTCTCTGATTATACTCTTGCCTTTACAATGACTCTCATGCTTTGATACCCTTTTATTCCTTTGGTGTCTTGTTGTGTTTAGAGGAGATCATTTTTTTTTTTTTTTTTTTTTTTTTTTGGTTTTTGGGCCACACCCTGTGACGCTCAGGGGTTACTCCTGGCTATGTGCTCAGAAGTTGCTCCTGGCTTCTTGGGGGACCATATGGGATGCCGGGGGATCGAACTGCGGTCCGTCCTAGGCTAGCGCAGGCAAGGCAGGCACCTTACCTCCAGCGCCACCGCCCGGCCCCTAGAGGAGATCATTTTAAGTAAAGGAAATTTAATGGCAAATTTAAAATATGAGTAGGGCTGTTCTGGTGATGCTGTGTGATACTATTAATATAGTAGCATTACTAGAATTCTGTTTTTAACCATCTCTTATTTCTGACTCTCCCATGTTATCTTCCCTCGTGGTGAACAGTATAGCTTTTGCTGCTCACCTTACCAACTTCATTACCATCTGCTGCTTTTCCAGTGCTACTGTAAAGTACTACATTGAGATGTTCACTGTGAACTCAGATAGGCCTTTTCCTCTTGGCAGTACACTGATTGACTTAGACCTGAGTCAATGTCTCCACCCATTGCCCCCTTTGCACTCTCTCAGTTTCTTGCTGTCTTTCCCTAAGAGCCATTTACACATTCCCAAAGGGCTAATATATCTCTTTCTCCTACACTCTCTCTGTCCCTCTTCTTCCCTGCTTTTTGCCTGATGTTTGTTTGTTTGTTTGTTTTTCTTTCCATAACTAGATTAGAAACTATAAGGCAGAAAATAGCTCTTCCCATTTTGGGGGCCCTCACTACATTTTCCTTAGTGCAAAGCATAGTACGTACGTGACTCTGGAGAATAGAAGGATAATAGTACTTAGCAAATGTTAACTTCAGAGGATACCACAAAGAATATAGCTGTTCTGGGTACAGTCTAGCAAACTGGGTTGGAGTAGGGCTGGGATACTAGGGTGTAACTGTAAATGGAACCTTTGGAAATATTGTGTAAGTGTATGGAGTCCATAAGTCCATGTGTTAGATGTCATTCTGAGAAATTAAATCTTTTTATTAACCATTAAGGTATTTGCATTTTACTTTACTAGACATTCCTGGTAGTGCTAAGGGCTTACTCCTGGCTGTTGAGGGATCACTTCTGGGCTAGGGATCAGACCACGGTCAGCAAGGCACCATAAACCCTATACTAGCTCTGCAGTCCCATATCATACCTTTGTTTTGTTGCTTCTGTTTCGGGACCACACCAGCATTACTCAGAATACTCCTGGCTCTGCACTCAGAAATTACATCTGATTCAGGCATGTTCAAGGCAAATGCCCTACCCTTTGTACTATAACTCTGGTCCCTCCTGCATCATCTTTTTTTTTTTAAGTCCTAAACTATTCATAAGTCAGATAACTAGCATATAAGTAATAAACAAGGAAGAAAAATTAGAACATTTTATCATTGTAAAAAATATTCTCTGTTTGGGGCCAGAGTGGTGGTGCAAACGGTAGGGCATTTGCCTTGCACGCGCTAATCTAGGATGGACCGTAGTTTGATCCCCGGGCATCCCATATGGTCCCCCAAGCTAGGAGCGATTTCTGAGCACATAGCCAGGAGTAACCCCTGAGCGTCACTGGGTGTGGCCCAAAAACAACAAACAAACAAAATATTCTCTGTTAAAAATATTGCTAAAACGGCTGAGGATATATAGCTCAAGTGGTGAAGCACATACCTGTTGTGTGTGAGGCACTGAGTTTAGTTCCTAGCATCAAATGTCCCTCTCTCCATCCTGACCTTCAAGTGTGGTGCTTGTGCACACCCAGGTGTCAGATGTAACCCCTAATTTTTTTATAAGTTGCTAGAGAGGCTGAAGAGATAGTATAGTAGATAGGGTACTTAGTTGCACAAAGAAAACCTGGGTTTGATCTTTGGTACCCTATATTGTCCTGTGATTTCTGCTAGAAGTGATCTGAGTGCAGACCCAAGAGTGAGCCCTGAGAACTGTCAAGAGTGGAAAAAATACATAATTTTTCTAATGTTCGGTGGCAAGAAATAATCATAATTTTGAACTTTTCTTTAAGATCTATTCTAGTCGAGAACTTGAAGAAACCTTAAATAAAATCAGGGAAATTTTGTCGGATGACAAACATGACTGGGATCAGCGTGCCAATGCAGTAAGTTTTTCATGTTATTTTCTTGTTTCTCACTTATTTCTCTTAGCGTTTTAGCAAGGTAGTTCCCTACACAAATATATCCCTTTTGCATAATATATCATTTTATGTATTAATTACTTGTTTATTCACTTAACGAATCCTGACTATCACAGTTGATCTGGTACACTGTATAGATGCCTGGTATATAAGAGTTGCTCCACTATCTATTAAATGCAAATCACTATAAGCATATCTTCCTTACAGTTTCCCAGTTGATGGACTTAGAGTTGTTTTTTACTTCTTGGCTAATTTTTTTTTAATTGTAAAAACATCCTTTACATACTTATAGCAATGGTGTTTTTATTACTTGAAGAAAGGTAGTTTAGAAAAGATTAGATACATTTTTCTTATAATAGTTATAAAAATACTTTTAGCAAAGTATTATAATTTTAAAATAATTACACACAGGACCAAAGAGATAGCACAGTGGTAGGGTGTTTGCCTTGCACACAGCCGATCTAGGAGGGACTGTGATTTGAATCCCGGTATCCCCTATGGTCCCTCATGCCTGCCAGGAGTGGTTTATGAGTGTTAGAGAGCCAGCAGTAACCCCTGAACACCGTTGGGTGTGACCCAAAGACCAAAACAAACAAACAAACAAACACACACACACACACACACACACACACACACACACAGATGCTGGTTACTACCTAGTGTTTCGTTTTTACAAGTTAGATGGCAGAAATTATTATGTCACCAATAAGAGTACCACATTGGTACATGGGGTTACTTGTCTTTTTCTCATCACTGTGTGTGTGTGTTGTTCTAACATATGGATATTTTTTTTCTACCAAATTTTGGCATGAATTTTATTCTCAACTACACTTGTTTAGGTAATTATTTTAATTTCTCTCCTGCTTATGATAGGTTAGGTTCCTCATACACCTGATATATTGCTCAATTTTCCCTAATATTTGTAGTATGTTGTTATTTTTCATCTTTAATCTATTTATTTAGCTTAAAAGACTAGTTTGTTTATAAAAATCTTCATAATTTAATGTGAAATTATATTTAATAATAGATATGATAAATTAGACAATTTCTTCTTTTTTTTTTTTGTTTGTTTTTTGGGCCACACCCGTTTGACGGTCAGGGGTTACTCCTGGCTATGCGCAGAAATTGCCCCTGGCTTGGGGGGACCATATGGGACACCGGGGGATCGAACCGCGGTCCTTCCTTGGCTAGTGCTTGCAAGGCAGACACCTTACCTCTAGCACCACCTTCCCGGCCCCCAATTTCTTCTTTTTAATATCTTTATTTAAACACTGACTACAAACATGATTGTAGTTGGGTTTCAATCATATAAAGAACATCCACCTTGCGGCCAGAGAGATAGCATGGAGGTGAGGTGTTGGCCTTGCATGCAGAAGGACAGTGGTTCGAATCCTGGCATCCCATATGGTCCCCGGCCTGTCAGGAGTGATTTCTGAGCATAGAGCCAGGAGTAAACCCTAAGTGGTGCCGGGTGTGACCCAAAAGCCAAACAAAAGAATAAAAATAAAAAGAACACCCACCTTCACCAATGCAGCATTCCCATCACCAATGCCCCAAACCTCCCACCTCCATATGCTCCCCTCACCTGTATTTGAGACAAGCTTTCTACTTCCCTCATTCATTCACATTGTTATTTCTTTAACTGCACTCACCACTCTTTGTGGTGAGCTTCGTATCATGAGCCCACATTTCTAAGACAATTCCTTCCTTCCTTCCTTCCTTCCTTCCTTCCTTCCTTCCTTCCTTCCTTCCTTCCTTCCTTCCTTCCTTCCTTCCTTCCTTCCTTCCTTCCTTCCTTCCTTCCTTCCTTCCTCCCTCCCTCCCTCCCTCCCTCCCTCCCTCCCTCCCTCCCACCCTCCCTCTCCCTCCCTCCCTTCCTTCTTCTTTTCTTTTCTTTTTTGGTTTTTGGGCCACACCCGGCGGTGCTCAGGGGTTACTCCTGACTGTCTGCTCAGAAATAGCTCCTGGCAGGCACGGGGGACCATATGGGACACCGGGATTCGAACCAACCACCTTTGGTCCTGGATCGGCTGCTTGCAAGGCAAACGCCGCTGTGCTGTCTCTCCGGGCCCTAAGACAATTTCTTAATATAGAAGATGTATGCCTGTTTTTCCTTTTAATATATTTTTATTGCATGTGGTGTTTATTTAGTAAAAGTTTTATAATTCTGTATTAAGTAACAATGGTAACGGTCGCACAACATTTCAAATATATGCGCAGCTATTAAGTTGACTGTAAAATGATTAATATGATAACTTTGGGTTAGCGTATATCTTAGCACAAAATTAAAGGACTCCCTTAAAACATTTACAGAGACAGGCAGGTAGTGCAGCAGTTAAGCAAGCCTTTCATACAGCTGACCCTGATTGGATCCCAGCTGCCATCTGATCCTCCTGAGCATCGCTTTGGAGACCATCTTCCCACTAAATGCCTTAGTTTTCCCTAGCCACTTTCTAGAGAGGGGGGTCCATATGACATTGTCTGGGAAACTCATTGTGTCTGGAGCCCTCGTGATGCCCTGCAGGTAGAGGAAGAGGATATCCTCAAACGCTTGCTACAGGAACCCACTCAGGTGGCACTGATCTGGGCATTCGAGTGGAACTGTTCATCTACAATAGGATGGCATATGTATTGCACATCTGACAGGAACCTGGGAAAAGTTTTTACCGGCAGCTTGCGCCAGTGCTGACCATTGAAAATTCAGCTGACATCAGCGTTATCTTCCAGGAATATTGGCCAGCAGGCTGTGTGAAACTTTGCTGCCACCACCGAGTCATTCCCATTGCTGTTATTATTTCACTTGTGGAACTTTCACTAAGTAAGCCCAGGAGGCATCTGGGCACCCAGACTTCCAGTGGTCACTGATCCCAAGATTGTTCACTTCCCACTCACAGAAGCATCTCATGGGTTGGTCTGTCTCCCATGGCTCTGCCGTACAAATTCTCCTCTGTACCCTGTTGGACATTGCCGTTCTGCAACCAGGGAACTCTCTTGCTGGGTCTCCTGGGACAGATGCTGTCCTGGATGGTTTTACATATGTGAAGCACCATCTCCTAGGATCATCTTTTTTGTTTGTTTTGTTTTGTTTTGTTTTGTTTGGGCCACATCCATTTGATGCTCAGGGGTTATTACTGGCTACGCGCTCAGAAATTGCCCCTGGCTTGGGGGGACCTTAGGATCATCTTTTGAGAGTTGTGGCTGGTACTTCAACAGAATTCTTGAGGAGATCTAAAAAGGACAAAAAAGGCTGCCACTGAAGATGCACTGACCGAGAAGGAATCTCAGGACAGCCATAGCTCCTGAGTTATTTTCCTGTTCAGCTTGAAATGTGAAGGATTGAAGGATACAGGTGCCCTCTGCATCTATTCATCAGCTTTTTTCCTTCTGCAAACAGGAACCTTGGCCGCACACAGAAAACTGGTCTCCACTTCATTGCTCAGTCAGTGAATACGTCAGAACATCCACTCAATGGGACAAAATGTGTTTCTAAGAAAATTAAAAACTCTTTGAATTTATCTTTTTTTTTTTTTTGACTTTTGGGCCACACCCGGTAATGCTCAGGGGTTACTCCTGGCTATGTGCTCAGAAGTTGCTCCTGGCTTGGGGGACCATATGGGACACCAGGGGATCGAACCGCGGTCCGTCCAAGGCTAGCGCAGGCAAGGCAGGCACCTTACCTTGAGCGCCACCGCCCGGCCCCTGAATTTATCTTAATACATGCACTGAATCTATACGGTTCTTTTTTAGTTTTAGTTTATAAGTTTATAAATGTCCGCATATACTTAAAGTTCTATAATAAGACAATACTTTTAAAAGTCAAAAGATATCTGAAGTTTATAAGCTATCTGTGTACTGTGACTTTTTACCTTAGTAATGAAAACTCTCTGTTTCAGCTTAAGAAAATCCGATCTTTGCTTGTTGCTGGAGCTGCACAATATGACTGCTTTTTCCAACATTTACGCTTGTTGGATGGAGCACTTAAACTTTCAGCTAAGGATCTTAGATCCCAAGTGGTTAGAGAAGCTTGTATTACTGTAGCGTAAGTATATTCTTTTTTAATAAGTGTTGGTGTTTTTTTAAGTGAATGAATTCAGTACTTATTATTTTAGTGTTCTTTGGTTTCTCGGGCCACACCATTTGATGCTCAGGGGTTACTCCTGGCTAAGCGCTCAGAAATTGCCCCTGGCTTGGGGGACCATATGGGATGCTAGGGGATCGAACCGAGGTCCTTCCTTGGCTAGCGCTTGCAAGGCAGACACCTTACTTCTAGCGCCACCTTACCTCTCGCCGGCCCCTATTTTAGTGTTCTTTAAAGTAGTAACAGGATAACCTCAAATAGTCATACGAATTACCAAAAATTTCTTTATTATGCATAAGGATTTACTGTGTGAGTTTTATTTGATCAAGGGGAATGTTAGCTCCACAGATGTTAAGGGCCTACTCCAGACTTTGCTCTGGGATCACACCTACTGGTATTTTGGGAACCTTATAAGGTGCTGGAGAATGAACCTGTTTCAGCCACATTTAAGATATGTGCCTTACCTGCTGTATTTTTTTCCAAGTCTGTAATCTTTTAAGGCATTAGCTTTATTGATATATAAAATATATATAAATATACAATTAACATAATGTACATTATAAATAAATATATATATTAAAAATATGGGGTCGGAGAGATAGCATGGAGGTAAGGCATTTGCCTTTCATACAGAAGGTCATTAGTTCAAATTCCGGCATCCCATATGGTCCCCCGTGCCTGCCAGGAGCAATTTCTGAGCCTGGAGCCAGGAATAACCCCTGAGCACTGCCGGGTGTGACCCAAAAACCACACACACACACACACAAAATATATATATATATATATATATATATATATATATATATATATATATATATATATATATATATATATATACCTTAAAATGTGTATGTCTAAATTCTAGGGTTTTTTTTTTTTTTTTTTTGGCCACACCCAGTAACGCTCAGGGGTTACTCCTGGCTATGTGCTCAGAAGTTGCTCCTGGCTTGGGGGACCATATGGGACACCGGGGGATCGAACCGTGGTCCGTCCAAGGCTAGTGCAGGCAAGGCAGGCACCTTACCTTTAGCGCCACCGCCCGGCCCCTAAATTCTAGTTTTTTTTAATCAAAAAACCTTGAGTAGTTAAAAAGAATCTTTTTTTTTTTCCTGGTTTTGGGTCACACACGGCAGCGCTCGGGTTACTCCTGGTTCTACACTCAGAAATCACTCCTGGCAGGCTCGGGGGACTATATAGGGTGCCGGGATTCGAACCACCATCCTTCTACATGCAAGGCAAATGCCTTACCTCCGTGCTATCTCTCTGCCTCCCCCCAGAAAATCTTGAGTATTAAGAAAAAATTATTTTTTCTGAGAACTGTCTATAGTACTCAATGTCCTTTTTACTAATTAGCTTCTTTGTTAAGCTCTTTATTTTTGATATTGTAGCAATAATCTTGAAGCTGTAACACGTATCATTAAATTGCCAAGATGGAAACAAATTTGATATGTTCATATTTCTCCTAAACTAAAAGACACTTAAGGCTTTTTCCCCCCAAAATTTCTGGTCTAGATGTTCTCACAGTACACTTTGTTGTAAAAATGTTTCTTTGAATATAAGGCACACAGAGACTTCTTAAATATTCTTAAATTTCCTATTTAGGACAAATAAACTCCAGAAAGTTAAAACTAAGGTTTACTCATAATAGCTAATATCCTGCCATTATTACCTTGTTTTGTAACAATCCCTGAAGGATATGTGTAAGAATCTATAGATAAATTATTACAATAGGGCCCGGAGAGATAGCACAGCGGCGTTTGCCTTGCAAGCAGCCGATCCAGGACCAATGGTGGTTGGTTCGAATCCCGGTGTCCCATAGGGTCCCCCATGCCTGCCAGGAGCTATTTCTGAGCAGACAGCCAGGAGTAACCCCTGAGCAACGCCGGGTGTGACCCCAAAAAAACAAACAAACAAAACAAAACAAAACAAAAATATTTACTGGTTAGAATAAAGATCCAAGCTGAATTTCAATTTTGGAGGGGCTTTTTCGTATTGTTGGGGCTGTGGGACATTCCAAATGGTTCTTGGCCACCCAGGCCAGAAGTTCACTGGTGGAGACTATGGGTACCATTGTGCTTCTCAGGCCTTGTGGTTTCCGGGCCCAACAGGGTCATTCTGCAGGGCTTGGGGCATCTAGGGATACATTTACATTATTGGGGAAGGAGGTTTAACCAGCCAGGATTAGTGGTTAAATTCTGAAGTCAAATGACTTCAACAGAGCCATTGGGGAGAAAAAGTGCTAAATTTGATCTTGGGACTAGACAAAGAATGGAAAGAAGAAGAAAAAAACATGTGTGCTTCCTTTAGTTTTAGCCAGTGGAATTGCCATGTATACTCGAGTATAAGTTGACCCCCCCCCCAATTTTACCCTAAAAACTAGGAAACTTAGTGATTTACAGTATAAGCCGAGGTGGAAAATGTAGCAGCCACTGGTAAATTTCAAAAATAAAAATATATACCCAAAATAGGGCCAGAGAGATAGCACAGTGGTAGGGCGTTTGCCTTGCATGCACCTGCTCCAGGACGGATGGTGGTTCAAATCCTGCCATCCTATATGGTCCCCCGAGCTTGCTCGGAGTGATTTCTGAGTGCAGAGCCAGGAGTAACCTCTGAGCGCCCAGGTGTGACCCAAAAACAAAACAAACAAAAATATATACCCAAAACAATTAAAATAATTGAGGAATCAGTAGGTTAAATGTTTTTCAATATTTATTGCTAGAGAAAAACTGTAAACTAGCAACAGTAACTTTAAAACTTTAAATAAAGTGCAGAAAACCATAGCTTAACAGGTCATCAAGCTAAATCACAAAGGCTAAAATCCTTCCAAACTAGATTCCTCCTTCTCCTCATCTGTATGTCCAAACAGAACTTCAGCTGCATCTGATGGGAGGGTCTCAGCATAGACATTGTCATCATCATTGAGTTCACAGACATCATCATCACTGCTGTCGGTCACATACAAAGCACAAAATATTGAGGGTTCACTGGTTCAGTGGCATCCAGTTCAGTTCAGCTGCCTACTTCTTCAGCTCAGCCCTGACTTGTAGACTGAGCTGAAGCACCCGGGGCCCCCTCCAGCAGACTGGAGGCAGAAGACAACTGGAGACTACGTGCATTGGATTCAGTGTGCGTTCACCGAATGAAATAACCTGTCTGACCCGAGTAGAAGTCGAGTTTGTGGTTTTCTGTACAACTCAGCTTATACTTGAGTATATAGGTAATTAAAATTAGATTTACTCAGGAGCTAGAGAGATAGTATAGAGGGTAGGTACTTGCTTTGCATATGGCCTACTTGGATTTGATCTCTACCTCCCCTGTGTGGTCCCTCAAGCACCACCAGGAGTAATTCTTGGCCTAGAGCCAGGAGTAAGCCCTAAGCACAGCCAAAATACACAATACAAAACAAAAGAAAACAAGCAAAAATTAAAATGACCAATTCTGAAAATATTTTTTTTAGTTGTATAAGTCTTACCTATGTTTGATCGTTATCTATTTTATAAAGTATCTTTTTTGTCTTCCTTCATAGCCACCTTTCAACAGTTTTGGGAAACAAGTTTGATCACGGTGCCGAAGCCATTGTACCTACACTTTTTAATCTCGTCCCCAATAGTGCAAAAGTCATGGCAACTTCCGGATGTGCTGCAATCCGATTCATCATTCGGGTAGATACTTCTGTTCAATATTTGGGGCAACTCTAGATGGTCTATCTTCTTCCCTCTTTCCTGTTTTCTCCTCTTTAACTCTGTCTTGTCCCTTTCGCCTGCCTCTCTCAGTACACTTAGTCATTGATGTGTTTTAAATAACCCCTATGGAAAAATAACTTCTGATTGTTTTTCTAACAATAAAAGCAGCATATGGTCAGTATAATTTTTAGAACATTTGTGTAGTAGACAGAATTACAAAGTAGACACTTTCACACAGAATATAATGCAGTAATGTATATTATGTATATTATTATATTACATATATATGCATATATGTAATCATGTAACAGGCAAATTAAAACTATGAAAATGTTAGAGGCAAATCAAAAGATAGTACTTTTTGTTTGTTTGTTTGGTTGGTTTTTTTGATAACACTTTTTTTTTTTGCTTGTTTTTTTTTGTTTTGTTTTGTTTTGGGCCACACCCGTTAGATGCTCAGGGGTTACTCCTGGCTAAGCACTCAGAAATTGCCCCTGGCTTGGGGGACCATATGGGATGCCGGGGGATCAAACCGCGTTCCTTCCTTGGCTAGCGCTTGCAAGACAGACACCTTACCTCTAGCGCCACCTCGCCAGCACCTTGATAACACTTTTAAATAGATTTTTGTTGTTTGTATTTTGGGAGCGTGCAGAATAATGATGTTTAAAACGTTTGGTTTTTAAACTCCATTAGGTTCTGCTGCAACTATTTGTTCTAAGTCAGTATGTACTTTTCCATACTTATTTTAGCCTTTATAAATTATAGTAGTTGCAAAATTTAAATGTAGTATAAATGTAAAAAAGTTTTTAATTTTACATGTATATATATATTTTATTGTATATACTTAATAAATATGATTACATCAGTTTGATTTTTTAAACTTCATATTCTTTTTTTTTTTTTTTGGTTTTTGGGCCACACCCGGCGGTGCTCAGGGGTTCCTCCTGGCTGTCTGCTCAGAAATAGCTCCTGGCAGGCACGGGGGACCATATGGGACACCGGGATTCGAACCAACCACCTTTGGTCCTAGATCGGCTGCTTGCAAGGCAAACACCGCTGTGCTATCTCTCCGGGCCCTAAACTTCATATTCTTAAGGCAGTTTCTCTGTTCCAAACATTCCATTCTTTTAATGTCTAGATCATGAAGTTCCTCTTCATGGATATAGCAGTAATTTGATTGAGTTATTTGTGCCATTCCCTGACAGGCTACAGACATTCTCCTTTGGTGAAAGACTTGTTGCTAAGCTCCTGGCACATATCCTTGGCTGTTTGTCTTCCAAGATTCTCTGAGCTGCAGGGAGCTGCCTTTCTTAGACCCTTCCTTTCCCCAGTATGACCCAGAACCCACATCCAGTTACTCATTTGACCTTTGTGAACCACTTCAAAACTAGCCAAAGAGCTAGTCTACTTCTAGAAACCCTAATGGATCTCCTTGAAGAGCTCCTTGCCCTTATCTCAAATATATTTTTTTCTCTATTTATTCCTACGTCCTTCTCCTCCCATCCACAGTTGTGATTCCAAGGTTGCTTCTTATTATCCTTTATTGTAAACTTTATCTCAGATCCTGCTACCTCTCATTAGCTCATAAAAACAGTAGATATCAAATAAGTGTGCTTTGATTACTGTTCTATGCTTATGTCTATCATGTAAAAAATTTTCTTATGTCTATCATGTACAAAATTACTAAATACTTGAGTAGAGAAGAACAGCAGAATTACAATTAGAAATCATAAGATTATATCTGTTGAACTTGACCTGAATTCTAGAGTGCTATGATTTAGCCAGATGGAAAGTTAACTTAATTCGTCATTTCAAAGTACCTAACCTCTAGTTAGGCGTGGAGATTCACTCTTATTACCTGCTGTGATGATGTTGTAGACAATTACTAGAAACTGTGGTACAACTGAAATATGACAAATATAAGTCAGTTTCTTTTAGGACTCCCTCCCCAACCCCAAATGGTTTCCAAATTTTCTTCCAGCTATACAGTTAACATGTCTTGAATCTAATGTTAAAAACATGCCTGTCCTTCTGAAACTGTCATCCTTACTACTGTTTTAATTGGGAAAATCATTTTGATTAGTTTTAATTTCTTTCAAATTTTGATAATACCCTATATGTATATATACCCTATTGTACTAAATACTTGGATGTAGACAAGTGAGTTTTAAGAATTAAGGAGAAAAAACAGTGTTTTTCAACTTCTGAAACATCTTTTTCAGCATACTCATGTGCCCAGACTAATACCTTTAATAACAAGCAATTGCACATCCAAGTCAGTTCCTGTGAGAAGGTAAGTTTTGCGGGGAAATTTTGTAGTATAGTTTGACTATTAAATTCTGTTTAATTCTTGGTATGGTGCGTATAAATTAAAATTGTACTTAATATCTTGCCTTCTAGAAGCTTTACCTAAATGTATAGCTTGGTGGGGGAATGAAGAAGATTTTACAGCGGGTAGGGCTCTTGTCTTGCTTATGGCCAACCTGGGTTCAGTCTCTAACATCCCATCTCCCTGACTGAGAACCAGCAGAAGAAATTTCTGAGCACAGCCAGGAGTACCTTGAGCACCACCACCCAATTAATTATAAATGAAGTTAGAGGTTTTTCTATAAGGAACAAGAAATATAGTAGTTGTTAGAACCACCCAGATTTTTCAGTTTAATTACATTAAGATTTGTCTTACTTGGGCTACAGCTACATGGGATTTCATAAATTATGGAGTTTAGACTCAGACCTTGGTGAACAACCTGTGACTGTGATTGTACAGTCTGGGTCAGGTTAATTAGGCACTGTAGACCTCACTGTATGCCTGTAGTAGGGAAATTAATATTGCTACTCCTCCCCAATATTCATGAAAATTAAATGAAATATAATTAGTAAAATTTCACATAGTGGGTTAGAACAATAGTACCGCAGGTGACTTGCCTTGCAGGTGGCTGGCCCAGGACTTGATCATTATAGCCAAATAAAAAAGATGATGGCAAGTTTATCAGTGCAAGCTCTGGAATGAGCTTGTAGCTATTGCATACTCTTGGAAAACACTTTATTTAACTTCCCTGTTTCTCATTTTCTGTTCTTTATAATAGGAGCTAAAGGAGGGGAGGCCAGAGATACAGGACAGTGGGTAGGATGCTTCCTTTGCACATGGCCAACCCAGGCTCAATTCCAGTATCCCTGTTGGTCCCCCAAGCCCTGCCAGTAGTAATTAATTAGAGTATAGCATCAGGAGTAACACATGAAGTATTGGCAGCTGTAACCTAAAAACCATAAAAAAAAAAAAAGTAAGGATTAATTTGTCCTTTTGTATATAGTTTTTGAGTTGAAATTCCCTGCCTGTGTAGATATGTTCATAAGTTGGTTGAAACTAGCTGGAGTGATGGTACATGAGGCTGGAGAGTGCCAGACCTGTTATAGGTAGGGCACTTGTCTTGCTTTTGGCCAACCGAAGCTTGATCCCTGGCATCCCATATAGTTCCCTGAAGCAGCCAAGAGAATTCCTGAGTGTAAAACGCATTTCTGCGTTTGGACTCACCACCCCCCAACCTCTTGGGGTAAAAGAAAAGAAAATGAAACTTTCTTAACAGGACTAGGCTGTCTAGGGTTCAGTTTCTGGAATCCCTGTGGTCCCCCAAACCCCTCCAAGAATGATTACTGTCCCTGAGCCTAGAACTAGGAGTAAACCCTGAGCATTGTTGAATGTGGCTCAAAAGCCAAAACAAAACAGTCTTAACAATTAAATTGAGGGATAACCACTAGAGAGAAAGGACTAGCTTTGAGAAACCTAAGTGATAATTGAGCTAAAGATTGAGCTAATGTTGCCCAAGTGAAATTTTAAGAGAGAAGGGGGCTGAGATTATTCCTTTAATGAACAACTTTTAAGGTTGATGAACAAAAGTGTTCCTAAGGGAAAAGAAACCTGGCAAAGGTAAGTCACTAAATGCCAAGAATAAAGAGATGCTCAAGGGAGAAGCAATTGAAGGAATTAAAAACTGTAAGACTTAGGAGAATATCCAAATGCTTGAATTAAAAAATATATATTTAAGGAAACATGTAAAAATTGGAAGATTTGTCACATATTTCTTAGTCACCAATTGTATATCTTCAGTGTCTCATGCATAGAAATATCTGCTATGGCCAGAGTGATAATATAGCAGGTGGGACACTTGCCTTACATGTGGCTGACTGGGATTTGATCCCCTATACTCCATATTGTTCTCCTGAGCCTGGTCAGGAGTGATCTCTCAGCACAGAGCCAGGAATAAGCCCTAAGCACTGATGGGTGTGGCCCAGAAACCAAGAAAGAAAAAGTATTTGATAATATTTTAATAAACAGGACGTTATAGTTTACACATGATGAACTTTTTTTTTGTTTGTTTTTGTTTTGGGGCCACACCCAGCGGTGCTCAGGGGTTACTCCTGGCTGTCTGCTCAGAAATAGCTCCTGGCAGGCACGGGGGACCCTATGGGACACCGGGATTCGAACCAACAACCTTTGGTCCTGGATCAGCTGCTTGCAAGGCAAATGCTGCTGTGCTATGTCTCCGGGCCCACATGATGAACATTTGAAGTTGAAATCTTTAAGAGATTTTTAATATAAGGAACAGTTAGGGCCTTTAACTATTTGACAGTTAAGACATCTAAAAACATGTCTACTTTTCAGGGGGGAAGAATGGTCATAGAAATTTAGTTGCATAAATAATATGACTTAATATGTTATGCATTAAAATACAAATAACTTTTTTTTCCAGGCGTTCATTTGAATTTTTAGATTTATTGTTACAAGAGTGGCAGACTCATTCATTGGAAAGGTATGCATTGATTCACACCTCTTTCCCTTCCCCTATGTGCAGTCTCCTTTTTCCCTAGAATTGGTTGAATTATGCAGACATTATATGACGGTTTCTTTAATTTATGGCAGTTTAATCAGTTCAGGACTGATGATGCTGTAAACAAATCATTTTCTTTCTTTGGTAAGCCACCACAGAGACTTTTTAAAAAATTTATTAATAATTTTAAGTTTAAGGAGCCAGAGTGATGAGACAACAGATAGGATGCTTGCCTTGCATGTGGTTCAATCTTTAGCATCCTTTATGGTCACCTGAGTACCACCTGGAGTAATACCTAAGTGGAGAGCCTGGGTAACCTCTGAGCATAGCTAGGTATGGCAGAAAAAAAAATGAAGAAAGAAAGAAAGAGAGAGAGAGAGAGAGAGAGAGAGAGAGAGAGAGAGAGAGAGAGAGAGGGAGGGAGGGAGGGAGGGAGGGAGGGAGGGAGGGAGGGAGGGAGGAAGGAAGGAAGGAAGGAAGGAAGGAAGGAAGGAAGGAAGGAAGGAAGGAAGGAAGGAAGGAAGGAAGGAAGGAAGGAACTCAAATTTGAGTATAATATATGTATAAGTTATCTGGATTTTCTATAAAAATAACTTTTTTTTTAGGCCAGGGAGATAGTATAGGAGTTAGGATGTAACATGCAATCCCTACCACCTGGCCACCAGGTACCACTGGTACCGATACCCCAAGCATTGTGGAGCTGAGCAGCACCACGTCCTCACACCCCACTTTCAGCAGAATTAACTGAGAATCGTTGATAGGATCTCCCAAAATAATTTTAGGCTTATACTGTTTGACTTGTCAAGAGGAAGTGTGTAATAATGAAATATATTGGGCAGATTATGAGAAATTCTTACAAGTTTAGAAAAAAAAAATGGTGGGGTAACACTAAGCCCTGCCACTGCACCACTTTTTCTGGTTTTGTTTTGCTTTATTTTATTGTTTGTTTTTTGATATTATTTCACTTCTCTTTTTTTTTCCACTTTTTTTTTTTTCACTTTTGTGGATATTATTCGGTGATTTTTTTTTCTTTCTATTTTAGTAGTTGATGCCAAGTTTTTTCTTCTCTTTTCCTTAACCTTTTTTTATCTCCAACAGAATAGCATAACTTGAATCATTCAGCCTCATAAAATGAGGGGGGAAAGAATGATACCAGGACCAGTCATATGAACATGTAGTGTAAATAAAAAATGGCCAGACTGTAACACCAAACAGAATAGATACCTAACCTATAACAAACTGTAAGGTGGAGACCAGTTACACTAGGATTTTGGGGGTTAAAGGAGGGATATGTGGGAGACAAGCTGGGAACAGGAGTGGAGGGAGGACAACATTGGTGGTGGGAAAGCCCTTCATTGTCACTGTGTACTGTAAATAATTCTGTGTAATGAACTTCAGTCACAATAAAAAAAAAAGTAAAAAGAAAACAAGTTTAGTTATGTCATTGCACACAAAAGTTTTTACCTATCTTGTACTTGAAAATTAATGAGTAACTTTATGCACTATCATTTTGGGTGAAACGTATATAGCTTTGCACATGAATCTAAAGATGTTTTGCTTTATAGACATGCAGCTGTCTTGGTTGAAACGATTAAGAAGGGAATTCATGATGCTGATGCAGAAGCCAGAGTGGAGGCACGAAAGTAAGTTTAGGGGCCACAGTGATAGTACAAATGGGTAGAGCATTTGCCTGGCACATAGATGAACAAGATTCAATCCCTGGCACCTCTAGGAGTGATCCCTGAGCACATCTGAGTGTGTCCCCAAAACAAAAGCAAAAAAAATAAAGTCAGTCCAGGGTATACTTTTGGTGTCAGTTTAATCATCCTGTTGTCTTCTCTTAGAAATTAAACTGAAAGAATGAAAATTGACCAGGAATCCCAAATATTCTCCTTGATTTGCTGTCTAGTAAAATTGGGGTTTTCTTTCTTTTTTTGGGGGGGGGTAGTTTTCTACATTAACTTCATACTTGTTATCTAACACTTTACTTCAGATTGTTGTTTTGTACAATAATCATTATTCCTGACCCTTCTTAACAAACTTGGTTTCAGACCTTGGTTTTTTTCTCAGATCGCACAATCTCGGTTTCATTATGAAAGAAAATGCTCTCATTTATTGAGCATTTATTTTTGTTTACCTCATGTTATGTGGGATATTTTATATTTATTGTCATCCCAAAATGAACCTGCAGAGGTATTTTCGTAGCTTGGCAGGTGGAGTTTGGTGATTTGGGGACTTCTTTAAAGCCACACAAACCTTAAGGATTACTGCCACAGTTTGAACTTACATCTGCTCTTTAAGCTCTGTTATCTTGCCCTTAAAACTTTAAAATGAAAGGGGCTTGAGTGATAGCACAGTGATAGCACACTTACCTTGCATACAACTGGCCCAGTTTCAATCCTCGACATCCCTTATGGCTCCCCAAGCACCACCAGGAGTACTGAGCCAGAAGTAACCCTTAAGCATCACTGGGTGAGACTCACCCCCACCCTTCTCAATGTAAAAACTTTTAAAGTTAGAAAATAATCAGTTGACATCATAGTTGTGTCAGTACCTTTCAGTTCATCTTCATTCTTTTTGAATGTACATATTTTGTTGTTAATGTTTAACTGGGTATGACTGTTATTTGATAGGCTTTTTTCCCTCTTGTTTGATTGTTTTGCAGGACATATATGGGTCTTAGGAACCACTTTCCTGGTGAAGCTGAGACACTGTATAATTCCCTTGAGCCGTCTTATCAGAAGAGTCTTCAGACTTACTTAAAGAATTCTGGTAGTGTAGCATCTCTCCCACAGTCAGACAGATCTTCGTCTAGCTCGCAAGAAAGTCTCAAGTAAGGTCATACACATGATCATGATTTACTTCTTCTTCCTAGCTTCCCCAGAGTTCTTTAAAATGGATGGTTATATATCTCCTTGCTTTCACCTAATACCTCGAAGGTACATTTGGCCCTCCATATCCATGGGTTCTGCTTCGGTGGGTTCAGAGTTGCTGATTGAAAACATGTAAACAGGTTCTGAAAGTAGAGAAAAGGTAAAGTAGGTTCTTGCATATGGGACGCTGGGGGATAGAACCACGGTTGTCCTAGGCTAGCGCTGGCAAGGCAGACACGTTACCTCTAGTGCCACTGCGCCGACCCCAGGTTCTTGCATCTGACCTGAGTTCAGTTCCCCAATATCCCATAATAGGAACCCCCTGAGCCAGCCAGAAGTGACCACTGAGCTCAGAGCCAGGAATAAGTCCCTAGCACCACCAGTTCAGATGTGGCACCAAAACAAAACAATATGTACGTAGGTTCTTTTTGTTTGTTTGTTTGTTTTTTCGGGCCACACCCATTTGGTGCTGAGGGGTTACTCCTGGCTAAGCGTTTAGAAATCATCCCTGGCTTGGGGGGACCATATGGGACACTGGGGGATCGAACCGCTGTCCTTCCTTGGCTAGCACTTGCAAGGCAGACACCTTACCTCTAGTGCCACCTTGCCGGCCCCTGTAAGCAGGTCCTTGTATAATGTTATTTCATTCAACATTAGTGGTAAGGGAGAATGTTATTTTCAGCTAGACAACTATCAGTAGAGTTTGAACATTCTTCTCTTCTCTACCTGTGTTTTCTCCAGGAATGTTGCTTTTTTGTCATAGAGTTGAACACTTTAGATTAATTGGTATAATCTGAAATCACCTCAGTCTGAGTGAGTGTGATTTGCAGTACTGAATTAATGCTACTGGTACTGGTACTGAATTAATGGCCCAGTTAGCTGAGAATAGCCAAGAGTGCTCCCCAATTCCCTGAGCACAGCTCAGGACACTCAGTAAAAACATTTTTACACTTTCCAGATATCCATTATGCACTAAGCTATAAGCTTAAGATTATACAATAATATTTATGGACAACATATACCAGTATAATTACAAATAATAAAAATAGGTAATAAGAAAGATGGTGTGCTCTTGGAGATTAGACATATTTTACTTTCTAATACTGTACCTTGTTTTTAGTAGAAGGTTGTAGCCCTGTGTTCTGTTTATCCAGCAGAAGCACTCAGTGGTGCTATGGTAGTAGTATGATTTCTATTTGGTAACTGTGATTTGCCCATATCCACAATTGCATAACTCCAGCTATATGCTAATAATTCTCTGTGTGCTAATAACGGTAGTAGTAAGTTGTTCTTACTGCTATTTATAGCAGTAATTGCTCTGTTAGTAAATAGACTGTCTCAGAATAGAAATGTCTGTCAGATAGTTTCTGTACAGAAATGTGAAGAGCAGAATGACCAAGAGCAGAGTAGTCTGTATCATTTTTTGCAGTTATTTTATTCTTGCTTCATAACCAATTGAGATACTACTAACATGGGACAACATCTTAAGTGATTTATAAGCAGAAAACAAAATTAAATATTTGTCAACTCTTTAAAAAACTAAGTAGTTGTTCTTGAATTGCTAGCAGCAAAATGATAAATTGCATCTTTTTGCTCAAAGTATTTCTGTTTACATTGCAGTCGCCCTTTTTCTTCCAAGTGGTCTACAGCAAACCCATCAACTGTGGCTGGAAGAGGTAAGTTGTTTTATGAAGTAAGAATTATAACATATTTTACTTAGTAAATGAAGTAGAAAGTATTTTACAAATAAAAGATTCTATGCAAAATTTTGTTTCTATGGCCCCTATTCTACTTAGAAGGTTTCTTAACTGTTTTCAACTCAGTGTTAGGAACCACAGTGAGTAAACATTTTACGTAGGATCCCAATAAATGTGTGTATTTCATCAAATGTACATTGGACCTATCTGTATGTAATGGGTATTATAAACAAAGGACAACATACTGAGTAAAAGATGCACTTAGCATATAGTAGTATATTGTATTGCTATATCAAGTAACATAATTCCAATTTCTGTGAAACTCTGCTTACCCTTGTATGTATATTTTGTTTATATACATTTCTTTAAAATATTGATCATTACCTATTTGGCTGATGACACAACTTGTTAGTAGGTCATAACTTATTCTTGATAATTCACTTTTTTTATTTGTTTGTTTTTGGGCTACACCCAGTGATGCTCAGGATATGCGCTCAGAAATCGCTCCTAGCTTGGTGGACCATTTGGGACGCTGGGGATTGACTCAGGTTCGTCCTGGGTCAGTCGTATGCAAGACAAATGCCCTACCACTGTGTTATCACTCTGGCCCCATATAATTCACTTTTAAAGTTGAAAAACTAAAGATCAAAATCTAAACAAGGGCCCGGAGAGATAGCACAGTGGCATTTGCCTTGCAAGCAGCCGATGCAGGACCAAAGGTGGTTGGTTCGAATCCCGGTGTCCCATGTGGTTTCCCGTGCCTGCCAGGAGCTATTTCTGAGCAGACAGCCAGGAGTAACCCCTGAGCACTGCCGGGTGTGGCTCAAAAAAAAATAAAAAAAAAGCCTAAATGACTAAATTTATGTTGCCTCAGAGTGTTAAATTTGCAGTGTTTTCTGAGTAGTCCTAACTCACAAATGAGTTCTCATTGCATTTTTCTGATAGCAGAAAAATAATACTGCTGCCTTCTGTTCATCTTGTACAGTTCTTGAATTAATCATGAATCATTCATGAGTCATTCACAAATACCATCATGACTATTTTGTAGATGATGGTAATGGATTGTATAAAGTATAGTTTTTTTGGTTTTTTGTTTGTTTGTTTTGGGCCACAACCGGCGGTGTTCAGGGGTTCCTTCTGGCTGTCTGCTCAGAAATAGCTCCTGGCAGGCACAGGGGACCATATGGGACACCGGAATTCGAACCAACCACCTTTGGTCCTGGATCGGCTGCTTGCAAGACAAATGCCGCTGTGCTATCTCTCCGGGCCCTATTTTTATACATACTTTATGGAAGAGAAAAATAATGAAGAAAAAAAATACTGAGAAAAGTGTCCAATGTCCAGGAAAGTTTTCTTGTTCTGAGATGAAATGGAGGCATTGGCTCTAAAATGCAAAATGTTTTCTTTTCTTTTCATTTTTTTTTCTTTTTTGTTTTTTTTTTTGTTTTTTTTGGGTCACACCCAGCGGTGCTCAGGGGTCACTCCTGGCTGTCTGCTCAGAAATAGCTCCTGGCAGGCACGGGGGACCATATGGGACACCGGGATTCAAACCAACCACCTTAGGTCCTGGATTGGCTGCTTGCAAGGCAAACACCGCTGTGCTATCTCTCCAGGCCCGCAAAATGTCTTCTAATTCTTACTCGGCCATTGCTTTTCCTTTTTGATGATTTGTCATCGTGGATTAGCTCATAGTGATTACAAGTTTTAAGGTGTTATGCTATTTGCATTGATTTAAGTAATGTTGGTTTACTTTCCTTGACTCTGCTTAGTATCTGCAGGTGGCAGCAAAACCACTTCTCTTCCAGGAAGCCTGCAGCGTTCCCGGAGTGACATAGATGTGAATGCTGCTGCTGGTGCCAAGGCACACCATGCTGCTGGGCAATCTATGAGAAGCGGGCGGTTAGGAGCAGGTGCCCTGAATCCGGGCTCCTACGCATCACTAGGTAAGACCATGTTTTCTTTCCAGCCATAGTGTGGCAGGGTGCCAGTGATATTGTAATCATTTTGTTTTAATTTTGCTCAGTAAGGATAATTGACATATTTTAATGTGATTTGTACTTGAGATAGAGTTATCAGGTATTTAGACTGCCTTGTTTCTTCCTGATGTCATCATCTCATAATTTTTTATACAAGAAATAATTCTTGATTTCATGATTTACATATAGAGTTTTCTCAGACCTGCACAACTGCCAGGTCTAGCCACTAGTCAGGGTTTTAGGTTAGAAAAGTAAGCAGGCAGACTGTGATGGGAACTGTTCTTATCACTTGATACAAGGATCGTATATGGGTTTCCTCCTCCCTTCCAAGTGGCTGAGTCCATGCCCAGTTTGTGTGAGACCCTGAGATGAATTCCAACCCTGCATTGACCTGCCAGCAGCTCTAGGAGTAGTAGCCTTAGGTACTGCGGGGTATGATCCTATTGAAAAATTAGTAAGAAACTACATGTCTTAGGATGCTTATACCAAGAATGTAAGGTAAAGATAAGTGCATAAATAAATACATGCATATATATTTCACACTTGCACATTGAAAATTATGTGTTAAATAAAAATTCGTTTATGTTTATCTTTTGCTTTGGGGCCACATCTGGCAGTGATCCGGGCTTATTCCTGGCTTTGCACTCAGAAAATAACTCCTGGGGCTGGCGAGGTAGCGCTAGAGGTAAGGTGTCTGCCTTGCAAGCGCTAGCCAAGGAAGGACCATGGTTCGATCCCCCGGCGTCCCATATGGTCCCCCCAAGCCAGGGGCAATTTCTGAGCGCTTAGCCAGGAGTAACCCCTGAGCATCAAATGGGTGTGGCCCGAAAAACCAAAAAAAAGAAAGAAAGAAATTAACTCCTGATGGTACTTAGGAGACCACTTGGGATATTGAGGGTTGAGCATGGGTGGGCCACATGCAAGACAAGCACCTTAGCACTGTACTATCACTCCAGCCCTTGTTAAATAAAGTTTTTAAAAGTCGAAGAAAATGGAAAGATTCACAGGCACTCAGGCTCATAGCTTTTTTTTTTTTTTTTTTTTTTGGTTTTTGAGCCACACCCAGTGACACGCAGGGGTTACTCCTGGCTATGTGCTTAGGAATTGCTTCTGTCTTGGGGGACCATGTGGGACATCAGGGATCGAACCAAGTTTCATCCTGGGTCAGCCGCATGCAAGGCAAATGTGCTACCATTGCATTGTCACTCTAGCCCCCAAACTATGAATTCTTAAAAGAAATCATAGATGTAAAAGTTTTCACCTCAAATTAGGCAGTGTTCTTTGATACTACATAAAACACAGACATATCAAAAATTAAATAAGGTTTCCTCAAAATTAAATATTTTCACGCAAGAGGTATCATTTAATAGATGAAAAGATAGCATTATGACAGTGGTCTTTAATCAACAGTCCACAGATGTAGAAAAGTTGAGAGCCACTGGTCTCCCAACTTGGTTACAACAGTTACTTGTTAGAGTGGTATGCAGGATAGGTTGCAGTTTGCAGGTTTAAAGGGTTAGAGAGAGTAAAAATACAGTGTACAGAGTGATATGATAGTACAATAGGTAGGGTTTTTGTCTTCTAAGTGACCAATCCAAGTTTGATCACTGGAACCCACATCGTCCCCTAAGCCCTCCAGAAATGATTTCTAAATGCAAAGCCAGGACTAATCCCTGAGCACCACCAAGTATGGCCCAACGGGTATTCTTCAACCCCCTCCAAAAAGGTTAAAAAGGGGCTGGAGTGATAGTGTAGTGATAGAGCACTGCCTTGCCCATTGCCAAACCAGCTTCCATCCCCGCCACTCCATAGGGTCCCCTAGCACCCCCAAGTATTCCTTAAGGGCAGAGCCAGGCGTAAGTCCTGAACAGAACTAGGTGTGGGCCCAAAACCAAATTTAGTAAAATGTTGAAGAATGCTGGCATATTGAATAAGAGAAGATATCTATAAATCATGTATATAATTAGGGACTTAATATTCCAAATATATAAAGATACCTTTTAACTCAGTAACTGAAGACAATTTGATTTTTTTAACTTTATTGATTGATTGATTGATTGATTGGTTTTTGGACCACTCCTGGCTCTGCACTTAGAAATCACCCCTGGCAGGCCAGAGGACCATATGGGATGCCGGGAGTTGAACTTGGTCCTTCCTGAGTCGGCCACATGCAAGGCAAACACCCTACCACTGTGCTCTCTCTCTGGCCCCCAGTTTGATTTTTTGTAAGGAGCCCAGGGAAATAGAGTTGGAGTGATTGTCTTGCATGTGGGAACCCCAAGTTAACCCATTTTTGATAACCTATACCCCACTGGTATGATTATGTACAAGCATACATACATATATACATCCATTCACATGCAAAGAATTTTAATAGTCATTCTCTGAAGAAGATATAAAATTAATTAGTACTCTGTCATTAGAAAAGTATTTTTTTCATTACAGAAGCATGAAGGTACCAGGCCAGAAAGAGAGTACGAGGGCTAAGGCACTTGGCTTTTCTTGTTGTCCATCTCAGTATGATGCCCAGCTCTGCATATTTCCCCTAGAACCACCAGGAGTAAAACCCTGAACTCTGTTGGGTGTTGCCCAAAGACTCCCTACCAGGAAAAGCATAGGATGTCATTTCATAGTTACTAGAATGCTTTTTACCAAAAAGGTGAACAGTAGCACCTGTTGGTTTGAGTAAAGAGAAATTGGAGGCTTTGTTGCTGCTAGTAAGAATGTGAAAAAGGAGCGCTACTAAGTTTGGCATTTTCTTCACGAAGTAAAAAATCAAGTTTATATGTGGTCCAGCAGCTTCTGTTCTAGCTATGAACTCAAGATGTGTGGAAAATGGTCTCATTAAAAAAAAATTTGTATATGAATTTCACAACCTTATTTATAGTATCACTAGAGCCCAAATAACAGTAAGATGGCATTTGTGCCCATACAATGGAACGTATTACTGAGCCATAAAAAGTATGTCACTAAAAACATAGGAATGAATCGTATGTGCTACAGCATGGGTGAACCTCAAACACCATATTAAATCATACTCAAGCAACTGCCAGTTATAAGATTTTTTCTTTTAATTGTAAATAGATTATACAGGTAAATCAATCCAAAGTTAATTAGCTATTTCCGGGCCCGGAGAGATAGCACAGCAGCATTTGCCTTGCAAGCAGCCGATTCAGGACCAAAGGTGGTTGGTTCGAATCCCGGTGTCCCATATGGTCCCCCGTGCCTGCCAGGAGCTATTTCTGAGCAGACAGCCAGGAGTAACCCCTGAACATCACCGGGTGTGCCCCCCCCCCAAATTAGCTATTTCCAGGGTTTGGGAATTAGGAAAATAGTAGTGACAAGTGACTCCTAAAGGGGAGTTGTTTTGAGGTATTGAAAATACTCTGCAGTTAGATAATGAGGTATAAATGTACTAACAGCAAATGATTGTCAACTTAATTGAAGGTAGATAGTGGAGATAAGGATTATAAAAACGCTTGAGCTGTTGGAAGAATTTTGTGATGTAAGAATTACAATTTTTAGGGCCAGAGTGATAATACAATGGGTAGAGCACTGCCTTGCATGTGGCCAGCCAGAGTTTGGTCCCTGATGTCCCATTTAGTTTCCTGAACCTGCCAGGAGTAATTTCTGAGTGCAGAGCCAGGAGTAACTCAAACCATTGCCAGCCAGGTGTGACCCATCCCCTTTAAAATAAATTAAAAGATTTGAATTTAATTTGAGAGCAGGGGCCACAAAGGCCTCCCAAGCAATGTTTAGGGCCCCAGGGGCCACATCTGACAACACTGGACCACTGAGGCTGAACTCAGTGCTAGGATTACCAGAATGTGGTGGTATTATATGGGCCCTGCAGTACCAGTGAACTGTCAGGGCCATTACTCTGCATTATGCATGCTCATCAGTATTCTGGGGACCATGCAATGTCTGGGATCTCTGAACTATACCCTTTTCTCAGAATAGCTTTGACTCTTCTTGGGGAGTGTCTCATGTGAATCCATAAAATTGTAGTATTTCTTCTGTTTTCTTGAAGAGTACCATTGTAATTTTGATACGGAATGCACAACCTATTTAGTTCATAGTTTGAATGGTCATTTTAACTGTGAGTTTTTCCAGTTTATGAACATTAAGTCTTTTTCCATTGTATATTCTACTTCATAGTGATTTATGGTTTTCAGTGTACAGCTGGGAGGGGTCTGTGGGTGATAATTATTGTGTTGCGAGGGTGTGTGAGAAAAGCAGACGCAGCTAGGATGGATGGAGGACAGCGAAGGAGACTGCTTAATAAAGCTTAGTTTAGAAGCCATGTGTATAAATGCACCTGGCAGTTAGGGCCATGAAATAAAGCTGGATATCTCCTGAATCTTCATCTGACTACCTGTGAAATCATTTTTCCCCCATTACCCTGCAACCTACAGACCCTCCGGCCAAAGGCAAAGGGCTGCAGGTGCCAAGCCGAACCAAGAAAGCCCTCACCCCACCATACTAGAAGTCTATATTTTTATATGTAAACAACATGCAACTTTTACTTTTTTTGCTAAGTTTATTCCGAGTACTCACTCACTTTTGCATTGATTATAGTCTTGCTTTTTTATAATTTCTTTCTCTTCTAGTTTGTTTTTGCATGTAGAAATGTAACAGATTTTTGTTACTAATTTTGTAGAGTAGACCCTTATTAAAAGCAACATGAAGACACTATGTAGTCATATGAAGTTACTACATTGGCACTAAGACCACTTTAATAATTGTCCAGTTTGTAGTAGTGCCAGTATGTCTGGCATTACAATAGTATCATTTTCTCTATTTGAGCACTTAAAGTAGTAAAGTAGATCATTGAATTGCTGGATTAATCATGTTTTAATTTTGTAGAAACTAAGTTTTGTAAGAAGAACGGTGGAAAAGCAGCAAGGCAATAGAAAATGTAATGATAAGATTGCCAACTGGTAGAATTTAGGGGTAAACTATAAGCTCTAGAGAGGAAAATATAACCAAGGCTGAGTCAGAGAGAGATAGGACAGCAGATAGGTCACTTGCCTTGCACACAGCCAAACCTGGTTCAATCCCCAGCACCACTATGGTCCCATGAAACACACCATGACTGACTTAGTGCAGATCCAGGAACAAGTCCTGGGCACAGGTAGGTGGGGTTAGAGAAAAAGAAACAACAATAAGGCAAAGTAATCAATTTGGAGAAATTCAGTAGACCAAAGTAAAACATTAGTTGGATGATGAATGACAAAGGTCCAATTTTCGGAGAAAGACATCACTAACTTCTTACTGAACATTTAAAAATAAGAGTTTTTGGTTGGGTTGATTTAGGCAGAACCTATGGTGCTCTGATCTTCTCTTGGAGGTGCTGTGGGAAGGAAGGAGGGAAAGAGGAGGCATATGCTGCCAGGAAGAAAATGTTGGCCTCTACTTTGCAAAAAATGTATACCAGCTGTCCCTTCTCTCTCTCTCCCTCCTTCTTCCTCTCTTGCCAAACCCCCCACATCCCTCCCTCATTCTCTCTCCTTCTCTCTCACCACATCATTTAACACACTCCTTTTTTTTTTTGTCTCCTGTAAGAACCTTATCTTGTTAAATGCCTAATATATTTTATTTGAAAGCAGTATGTTACAGCTAGGGCTGGAGAAATAATAACACCTATGGTTCCCAGGAACAGTTGAATGTGGCTTAAACATTTCTTCATCCCCCAAATAATTTTGGGCTATAAAGTCTGTCTTCTTGAATATACTATGTTCTCACAATTGTCCTACTATTTTTTCCTAATATAATAAGTTTTCCTCTGTTCTTTGCTTGCTCTTTCTTCAAAGAGGATACTTCTGACAAGATGGATGGTAAGAACTTCCTTTTCTAATTCTGTTACACAAAACTTTCGTGATCCCTGCAATCTGTTTGATATCTTCGTTCATTCTGTTTTTATTTTACTGAAAATAGAATATTTTTATTTATCAGAAATCAAAAAATGGCTACATAATTTTTTCAATTTTGCCTTAGTTATTTATCTTGGAGTTTTGCAATCTACTCTGGGCCTTAGAAATAACATAGCAGGGGAGCATTTCTCTTAAATGTAGCTAACCCAGGTTCAATCCTCAGCATCCCATATAGTCCTCCAAATACTGCCAGAAGTGATTTCTGAGGACAGAGCCAGGAGTAACCCCTTTACACTGTCGAGTGTGGCCAAAGAAAAACAAAAGAAAAAATATATATTAGGATTACTATTTGTTATGCATAATTTATCTTAAAATGTAAATATTTTTATTCTAAAATCATGAAAATAGAAATGTTATTTAGTTTATTCAGTTCTTTAATTGACCAGTGATTATAGAAACATCGCATTTTATAAATGTATATGTATAAATGAAATGCAAGGTTGGAGCAATAATATGGCAAGTATGGCACTTGCCATGCACATGGCCAACTTGGTTTCAGTCTTCAAGCATCCCATACAGTCCCTGAGCATTGCCATGAATGACTCCTAAGCACAGAGGAGTGTGCTTAATACTAAGGATTAACCCTGAGTATAGCTGGATATGAGTCCCATACCAAAAAAATATGAAATGCAAGTTGCAGATACTTAAGATTGGATTCTTTGGGCTGGAGAGATAGCCTGGAGGTAAGGCGTTTGCTGGCTTGATAGTTGAATTCCGGCATCTCATATGGTCCCCTGAGCCTGCAGGAGCGATTTCTGAGTGTAGAGCCAGGTGTAACTACCTCTGAGCGTGGCCGGGTGTGACCCAAAAAACAAACAAACGAAAAGACTGGATTCTTTAAAATGTAATCAAAACTGAATTTACTTTAATACTTGCTTCTATAAGTTTTAGTATTCAAGTAACCATATTTTGCTTGATTTCAGTATATTTTTATCTGTTATATTTGTGTCTTGTGACAAATAACATGTCCTCGTTCACATCACATACCATAATACCACATAAGGATTGAACTATTTTTAAGAGCTTACAAGAAGATAGTCACCCTGTAAGTCACAGTAATTACCTATAAGTCACAATCTAGGAAAAAATGAGAACTGTATGTTTTTCTGTGTGCAATTACATAAAATTCTTAAATAGATACTAGTATATTTCCAATGAGATGGGACATTTGTTTAATTTTTGGCTTGGATATGTGAATTTTACTTTTATATTAGTCTTTGTTATTTGCGTGTTTAATAGAGATCATAACCATCAGTAATTATTTATGTTTAAATCCACTAAGGAATGCTTTCTCTATTTCATATTCATAAGTTAATCACAATAACACTGAAATTCTGGATACTCTAAAAGCAAATGTCTTTCCAGGTCAGATTTATTTTTTTCTGATATAACTCAAAAACATCTGCCTATTTAAGGAATATGTTATATCACTAATATAACATATATAACTGCACTGATGTGGAGTCCAGTGTTCATAAATATACAGACCCAGTTTTATAATCGAGTGTTATATTTTATATTTGGCCATTTGTTGATGGGTTAAACGTCTCTAATGCTTTGATGAAAATACTGGCTTAATGAGGCTTGGGTCATGGATTTGATTCTAATATTTGTCGTTTAGCTTTATTTTTTGAGACATATACCAAAAATTATTCTTTTCTAGTTATAGCATTATAATTGTATCGAATTTTCTTCTTTTTTATTTATTTACTTATTTTGTCTCTTGAGGCACATCAGTGGCACTCCAGGGTTACTCCTGTCTCTGAGCTCAGAAATCATTCTGTGGGCCACTGCTGCAGAGAGCGGGGGAGCGGAAGGGGGACAAAAAAATAAAGAAAAGAAATTATTTTATAGCTGAAACTCAATCATGAACAATTTTGTATCCATGGTGATTAAATAAAGTAATTATTTTTAAATCACTCTTCGGGCCAGAGCAATAGCACAGCGGTGGGGCTGGGGCATTTGTTGATCCAGGACGGACCTTGGTTTTACCTCTGGCATCCCAGATGGTCCCCGAGCCAGGAGCGATTTCTGAGTGCATAGCCAGATGTAATCCCTGAGCATCACAGGGTGTGGCCCAAAAAGCAAAAATAAAAATCACTTTTGGCAGGCTCAGTGGACCATTGGGATGTCAGGGATCAAACCTGGGTTGGCTGTATGTAAGGCAAATGCCCTACCCACCCACGTAGGTAGGTTTTTATTTGTACAGCACCCAATATTTATTTTTGCTTGTTTTTTGTTTCTGGGCTATCCCTTGGCAATGGTCAGGGCTCTGGACTCAGGAATCACTCCTGGTGGGATGCAGGAGACCATATTGGTGATCCAAAATCAAACCTAGAATGGCTGGCATACGAAGCATGCGCCCTACCAATTGTACTATTTTTTTGGCGCCCTCATTTCAAATTTTAAGTGTTATAAATAGCAGATAAAAAAAATCTTTGTAGTGCTTTATCAGTTTTTCCCAGGTTTATCCTTTTTTGTGCTATGATTCATTACATGGCCTCATTTTTTAATGAACCATATATAAGTTAATTTAAGACTATAAGACCTAAGTTTTTTGTTTGTTTTCACCCTTCATTTTTTTGTTGGGTGGGAGGCAGGAGGTCTTAACTTCATCGCTGACAAAATTGGTTGAAATGTTTTATTGTTGAAATGTTGTTTTATTTCTCTTATTTAGGAACAGCATCTGAAGATGGTAAGAAATCATACGTTTTGTCAGTAACAAATACATCTACATTAATATTTCATTAATAGGAATTATATATTTAAAACTAAAATAAGCTAATTGATTTGCAGATGTGCCAGCTGTGGTAGCTTCTACATTTTATGTTTGGTTGTGTTTGTTATATATGTAGGTTTTTATTTTAATTCTTCATTCTAGAGTTTTGCTTTTCATTTCATGCTGGAAAACCATAATTGCTTAATCTATGTGTAATATCTGGTAGAAGTTAATACGCGGTTTTCTTTTTTTTAGTAGTGTCATTAATGCTTTGTTTCTGTTTTTTAATTCATGTAAATTCATCTATACTTTGGAGAAAGCATGCAACATTGCTTTAACATTGGAATTTAAGTATCATCAACGTTTAAATGCAGTTGTGTAGTTTTTTTTAAATGTACCTGATTTTGAGGCAATGAGCAAAGAACTGCACATGATTTGAATTTGGGACAAATGTTGGGACAACATACTTGGAGAGTTTTTTTTGAAGCAGTTTACCTTAAAACAATTATCTATGGCTTTTGAAAGGGAAAAATTCAAGGTTTATATTTATACTGCCTGAAGATTATCTTCTTGGACCTCTGAATTGAAATACATTTTCCTTCTAAGTTTTATATGAAATTTTCTTGTGATAGAAACCAAGTAGATTTATCTTGTGGAGGGTGTCTCATAAGTATTCTAATATATTTGAACTATTTCTATACATTTTAAATTGGAGTACTCCAGAAATGATCTCTTGCACTATGACAATGCAAGTTAAAGTGTGGTTTTGAAATACTAAACATTCTTATTTCTTTACAACAGAAAATGAAAAAATGTCACGATTTTAGGGAAAATATCTTTTTGTCCTTATAATTTACATCTTAGGAGAACATCGTATCCTGCTCAAGATAAGCTATGAAAGGACAAAAAGCCTTGTTTCTGAGCCTCTTAGGGATTTTGAAGAAGTTAATAAAATATTAGAACTCTACCAACTACACTTCTCATTTTGGCTTCTGTTTTTATTTTTATTTGAGGTTAGGGATAGTTCTTAATCATTTTTCCCTCACTCATTTCTTAATTTTTAAATTTCACCTGGCTTCTATAAAAATTTTATAGTACAGCCAATTAGGCTAGCCAGCTAGCCATACAGAATAAATTGGGCCTTTTAACAAAAATGGATTCTGGGGCCAGAGCAATAGCATAGCTAAAGGGCATTTGCCTTGAACGTGGCCAACCGTGGTTCCATCCCCAGCATCCCATATGGTCCCCTGAGCCTGCCAGGAATGCTGACAGGCATTGTAGCTCAGTATTAAAGCACTTTCCTTGTGTGTGTAAGGCCTGGCTTTAGTCCCTGGCACTACCACCCCCCCCCCCATTCCAACTAAAGATAGGATTCTGAGTCCTTTATGATTATGTTTGATACTGATTCTGGTTTGAGGATAGGGATAGTCAAGACAGTTGCTTAAAAAATATCTTTGTCAGTAATATATTTTTATTTTTACAAAAATTACGGTTTACTTAAATACACAATAAAAATTATCTTTGATTCAAGAACTTGCAAAATAGTTGTGGCATAATAAAGGAAATAGGATCACTATTGAGAAGTAGAGAAAGAAATAATTGAGAAAAGCATCTAACTTAAGGCATTTTCTCAAGTCATTTTATAAATGAAACTGGTTGTTTGGGGGAAATAATAGTAAATACTGCATATACTTCTGTAGTTTCCTCATATTTAGACAGGACAGTAAGATGAAGTATTTTTCCTATATTTCCTCCTCTTGCAAATGCCCTCCCCCCTCTTGTTTTGGGGCCAGACACAGTGGTGTTCCATTGGATACCCTCTGTGATGCCATCAGAGACATTCCCATCTATGCCTGACCAGAGTTGGGGACAGACAGTACAAAGAGGGGTGCCATCTCATAATTAATGATTTCTAATTGGGCTTGACCTTGGGCCATCCCTCCTCCCTCTCAGAGAGCTCTGGTTATTAATATCTATCAATGTTGCCTTGTTTCAGGGTACTCCTAAACCCCCTTGTTCGTGTTGAATTTCTCCCCAGTGCCTCACCTATCCCCCAGCTATGTCTTGTTCCCCTTCGAGAACCTCCCTTTAAGCTGGGTCAGCATAAGATAGGAATTTGCCTATTATCTATCCTTCATGTTGTTTGTTCCTGAACAATAAATGTCCTATGTGGAGGACAGTCAGTGCTCTCAGTCCACTAGACAATAAACCCCCTGACTCCATGCTTTTTTCTCTCATGTCTGTCTTGTTTTCTTAACCTTCGCGGCACCCCTGCTTCAGACGCCTTCACCCGGGCTGGACTCCAGAAGTGTTCCAGAGTTTTTTCAACTTGATGCTCTGGATTCACTCCTGACAGCGGTTGGGAGCCAGACTGCATCCCAGCTTTGAGCTCTGTCCCTGGGTCACAGATTGCTTTGGAAGTACATTTTCAGTCAAAGGAATTTATTTTGGCTTTTTGTTTCTAAGGTTACATCTGTTTGAGGCCTATATTTAAAAATAGAGTTGAAAATAAAATTCCATAGGAGATGAAATTTTAGAATCGGCACCACCAATTAAAAAAATACAAGTAGCATGCCAAAAATTATAGTCTTTTATTTAACTATTTTCTTATCCTTAACGGAAAGGTAGCTTATGGTACAACGTGTGGAATACCGTATATGATTTTAAGTTTTTGAGAAAAGTATATTCTGGAAGTGATAGTTGCATTGTTGTAGAATTTAGTAGCACTGCTTAAACACCACCAGTTGGAAAATTGAAGGTTTTTTATTTCCTCATTTCTAAGTGATACTATTTTTAAATATCTCTACTTATTACAATTAACTTTTCCCCCTTAGGTCGGATTAGAGCAAAGCTTTCAACACCTCTTGCTGGCATGGGAAATGCCAAGACAGATTCTCGAGGAAGAAGTCGAACAAAAATGGTGTCTCAGTCACAGCGTACGTATTGCCTATTATATTAGTTCTTCTGAATTTGTAATGTTAGAATGAGTATGTTGCTTGTATATTACTGTGTTAGAAAATTGACCAGTGGATTAAAGACAAAGCTAATTTCTAAAAAGACAAGCCACATACTGAGTTCTTGTTCTGTACTTTAGGTTCATCATCACCTGACAAAAATGAAGGTATTTTTTTTTTAATGTTTTGGGTCAGTGGTCGTGCATGTTTGAAATTTTTTTGGAGTGGGTGTTGTCTTGTCTTTGGTGTGTTCTTAGAACTGCATCATTAGTATCTGCCACTAAGACAGGGTGACTTCATCTACTACACAGACCTTTGCATGGAGATATTCTATTAGCACAAATCTCTTAACATTAAGGTTTTCATAGTTACACGGAAACTTGCAAATGTGAAAATTGTGCTTTTTAGAGACAATATATTTGCCACATATTACATAGCATCAAAATCTAATTGTCTAGCTAATGCTGTTCATAGACAGAGACGCGATATTTTTGTAGTCTTCTCAAACTATGCTAGACTACAGTTAGCATTTTGGGTGTACGCATACATTGATTCATAAAATTACCAGCTCTATTACATTCTTTAAGATATGTGCAGATGTTACTTAAAATTTTATTTTGGGTATTTTATTGAAAAGCTAAGTTTCTGGGGCCGGGCAGTGGCGCTAGAGGTAAGGTGCCTGCCTTGCCTGCGCTAGCCTTGGACGGACCGTGGTTCGATCCCCCGGCATCCCATATGGTCCCCCAAGCCAGGAGCAACTTCTGAGCACATAGCCAGGAGTAACCCCTGAGCATCACCGGGTGTGGCCCCAAAAAAACAAAAACAAAAACAAAACAAAGCTAAGTTTCTCATAAGCATAGTTATTAAAAAGCACAATTTTGAGGTATAGGAAAAAATGAGTGAACCATTTCTACATGTCCAGAATTACATTTTAGATTGAGAGTTTATTCCTTGTCTTTTACTTATTTTCAGCCACATTGGGTACCCATGCCATGTCAGTATTGAACCCATGGCTCCCCTGCCTAAAGCATGTGCTCTTGCTCTTTGAGCCATCTTTCTGGCCCTATTTTTCTTCCTTGATAAGAGATTTTCATTAGTACTTCTCAGGCTTTTTTTCTAAGGAAATAAAAAGTTTTGGAGTTATTTTACCTCTTCGGCCTGTTTTGGAAAGAAACAGATTTGACTTTATTTTTTGCAGTGCCAAGATTGAACCCAGGGCCTCCTCATACTTTACTGCGCAACCCCCTACATTTAACTGAGTTCCATTCTGTTTAGCTGTTTTATCCTTTCTGCACCTTTTTGGACCAAATCTAAGCAAGACAGTGCTCAGCATGTAAGCTACATCCCTAACAAAATTGAACAAGATATTAATACTCTATTTATTTTAGTCACACCCAGTGGTGTTCAGGTCTTACTCCCAGCTTTCAGTACAGGGGTCATATATAACTCAAGGGACCATATGTGATACCAGGAATCAAGACTGGATCTGCTGGCCTTATGTGAGGCAGGTGCCCCACTTGCTGTATTATCTCTCCATCAATTTTTGTGTGTTGGGTATTTTTTGTTTGTTTGTTTCTTTGTCTTTGGGCCACACCTGGCAGTGCTCAGGAGTTACTCCTGTCTCTGTGCTCAGAAATCACTCTCGGGCATCATGTGGAATGCCTGGGATTGAACCTATGTTGGCTGTGTGCAATGCTAATGCCCTACCTGCTATTGCTATTGCTCTGGCCCTGTGTTCGGTTTTTTGGTTTGTTTGTTTTTTTTGGGTCACACCCAGCAGTGCTCAGGGGTTACTCCTGGCTCTGCGCTTAGATGTCATCCATGGCAGGCTCGGGGGACCATATGGGATGCCAGGATTCAAACCACCATCCTTCTGCATGTGAGGCAGACAGCCCTACCTCCATGCTATCTCTCCGGCCCCTGTGTGCTTGGTCTTTAAAAAAAATTTTTTTTTAGTTTGTTTTTGGTCTTCGGGGGTTATTCCTGATGATTCTGTGCTTAGGGATCACTCCTAGTGATGTTTGGGCTATATTGGGTGCTGGAAATCAAACCTAGGTTGGCCACATGCAAGGCAAGCATGCTCTATTGCTCCAGCCCCAATTTTATATATTTATTTTTATTGATGGGTGGTAGTGGTGGGTTTTGGGGTCATACATGGCTGCTCAGGGCTTATGCCTGGCAGTACTCAGGGAACCATATGTGGTGCTGGACATTGAACCAAGATTAGTTGAGTGCAAGACAAGTGCCTTATCCCTGTTCTAGTTCTCTGGCCCCAACATCTAAATTTTGAAATTGACTTGGAGATATCCAGGGCTATCCTAATGTTCTACAATAGCATGTTTCCTTCAGTCTCTTAAAGTCACACAAAATCCCGGCAGAGTAATAGTTGTAGCAAAACAAAACAAAAATATAATTTAACTTTGCAAAATTGAGTATACTTGGTGAATAGGAAAATGGCATATGCCCTCTCGGTAAAGTTTTTTTCCGAGCGAAATTAGGAACAGAACATACCATATTTATTTTTTATATATGTTTTGTTTTCTGGGCCACACCTGGTGATGCTTAGGGGTCACTCCTGGTCCTGCGCTCAGAAATCGCTCCTGGCTTGGGAAGGACCATATGGGATACCAAGGGGTCAAACCATGGTTCATCCTAGGTTAGCGCGTGCAAAGCTTACTGCTTGAGCCACCGCTCCAGCCCCGTTTCTTGTATATTTTTCAAGTAATTGAATACTAAGCAGTATAGTACTAGAGAGATTTGTCCTTCCAAATATAGCACCTGGGCCAGCATTGGCATCACCTGGGAATTATAATAAAGTTAGACAGCTATTGACTTAGATAACAGATTCTTTAAGACAGTATATGAACGCACAGTAATTTCTGACCAGTATATTTTTTGGTTTGTTTGTTTTTGGAAAACACTCAGTGATGCTCGTGGTTTACTCCCCATTCTGCACGCAGGAATTGCTCCTGGCAGTGATCAGGGGATTATATGAGATATTGGGGCTTGAACCCAGGTTAGCCACATGCAAGAAAAGCACTCTTGCAATTACGTGTCCAGGCCCAAACACTTAAGTGATAAAGTTGTTCGAATTATTCTGTACCTGATGTCAGCTAACTAATTTACTCCTGATGTGTACATCCATGCCTTATACTCTTAAGGCCTTCAGGAAACAGAAATATGTAATAGTGAAGTTAATGGTACAGAAAATGTGTAGCATGAAGATGATAACCAGAAACTTTTTGTATACAGTAAATTTAACATTTTAGCTCTGGCACATACTTGTGGCTCACAGTTGAATGCATCATAATTAAAACAAATTATAGCACTGGCATCAATATGTTAAGGGTATAAATTTTAGTGAGGACCAGGGAAATGGTTCAACAGACTAGAAATCTTCTTTTTTGTGCAGGAGGCCCAGATTGAATCCTTGGTACCACATACACCCTGAGTACTGTCAGGAGTGACCTACCCTGATAAATACACTGGGAATAGACCAGAGCATCTCCTGGTGTGTGCCCTGTGTGTGTATACAAACACACATGCACAGAAACTAAACTCTCAGGGTAAATATTGTGTGTGCTTTGAGTACAGTTTTTAATATATTTAGGACCTCCCTTTTGGGTGTAGAAAGGGAATTTTCTAGAAATTTTATTTTTTCACATTTGGTTTTTTAACTTTAAAACTCAACCTTTAATACTTGAAAACTTTTCCTAAAGTGTGAGGATCTAGTACTAGGCATTATAGACTTCTCCTGGGTTAGTTTTGTTTGGTTTTTAGATCAAATTACTTTCCCAATAAGAAAATAATTTAGTTTTAAAATCATATGGGATTTCTATTTGGTTGCGAATAACTTTTACGCTGTTCCAAATTTTGTTAAAAAAAACTGTGGCGTTATGTAAGTTGATGCAAGTTTCTTTATAATAATATACTTACAAAGAAATATTACTATGATCTACATTTCACATTATTGTAAAGTAATTCATTAGGGCTTGCATGGTCTTTCTATATTTTTATTTTACCACTTAAAAAATCTTGACCCTAAGTCAGTGCATTCTGGCAGTCAACCAAAAAAATAAACAAGCAGTAAAGACTTTCAGACTTTTGTTTTTGTACGAATTGTGTCTTTTGTTGTTGCTGGTAGTGACTGGTTGTGTGTCAAATGATTGTTCAGCCTGTCAAACTTGATCTTACCGCCCAAACCCTCTATACATACCTGTTTTGTTTCCTTTGTGTCCTACAATGAAAATCGTATCTTTTATTGTCATTTTTCTTCAGCTATGAGATGTAATTCTTCCTTACCTTAAGTTTTAAATTAAATGTTTAAATAAATTAAAAAACTTAAACATTTAATTATTTAGACCTTAGGATCTCTGTAAAATAAAAGCTGAAGAATTTACTTTTACTTCTGCAGCTTCATTTCATTCGCTTTGGTGTAATTTTAGTCTATCAACCGTAAGAATAGCTAAATGTACTGCTTTGTTACAGACATCTATTGTTTACGAACGTCTGCTTTTTTGCTTTAGGATTTTTATTTGCAAAGATCTGACTAAAGCTTTCTTATTTCATCCCATCCATTTTAATCTGCTTCTCCCTCTTCGTGGATTATAATCCTTACCTTAATTCTGCCTTTATACTTGTTCAGGATCACAATCAGCTAATACCATTGGTGGTAAGAATCTATAGACTTTATGTGTGCATCTACTATTTGATCATCTATTTTCATTATCAAATATGGGTTCTATTCAGCAGAAATTCTTAGAGAATGCTTCATTTTGCAGTCCTACTAAATAGGAAGAAAATATTGCCAATTGTGAGCTTCCTTTGACCTGCCTGTATTTTATTACCATAATCTGTAGTTTGAGAATTATCTAAGTAAAGGGCATCGATAGTAGTACAGGTTAAAGTCTGTGCCTTGTTTGTGTGGCTGGCCTATATAGTCCCCAAAATAGTACCAGCAATAAGCCCTGAGCACACTCCTCCCCCAACAAACAAACATACATTACGGTTACAATTATAAATTGTAATTATATTTACAAACAAATAAAAACTTAAAAAGTTTATCCAAGTAGAACTCTCAGGTATCAAAAAGGCAAGTAAAGGAATCTTAGGAATGCCTTTAAAAATTGGGGCTGGATCAGTAGTCTAACAGGTAGGGCACTTGCCTTGAATGCAGCCCACACATGGTTGCCTAAGCACCGCCAGTAGTACCAGTAATTGCTGAGCTCAGAGTAACCTGAGCATCAAAATAAACAAAGATGTCATGAAAATATATTGGGGCCAGGGAGTCAGGATAGCAGGTATGACTCTTGTCTGCATCTGGCCAGCCCTGGCATCTCAGATAGTCTCCTGAGCCGGCCAGGAGTGATCCCTGATCACAGAGCTACAGAGTGTGACCAAAAAAACCAAAGGTACAGCACGCATGCCAAAACCCAGGTTTGAACCATAGCCATAGTTGTTCCTTCCATAGCTCTAATGGAGGCAACTTCCCACATACTGAGCCAGGAGTACCTTTACTACCACAGGCTGTGACCCCTCCCAAACAAAAAATAAATGGGGTGGGCAGAACAATAGCCCAGCTGTAAGGCTGTGTTCGGTCCCCGGTGTCCCATATGGTCCCAGAGCCAGGAGCAATTTCTGAGCACATAGCCAGGAGTAAATAAAGATATTCTTTAAAAATTAATTTAAAAAAAATGAACTGTAATGATGTGATAGTATAGCAGGTAGGGCACCTACCTTGCATTCAGTCAATCCAGGTTTAATTCTCAACATCCCATATGGGCCCTTGTACCCACCAGAAGTAATTCCTGAGTGCTGAACCAGGAGTAAACTGAGCATCGCTGGGTATAGCCCCCCCCCCAAATAAATATATAAATAAATAAAGTTTGTTTTTAATATAAGATGTTAGTTTAAAAACTTGGTAGGATAAGAGAAATCAGATATCCAAATTCGGGTATTTTCTAGTGCCATGTTACTTCCAACTTATATAATGCCCTAATTCATCAATTGTGCGATTTTATAGCCTTGATATTTGGGGGGTGGGGGTCACACCCAGCAGCACTCAGGAGTTGCTCCTGGCTCTGCACTCAGAAATCACTCCTGGACAGGCTCGGGGTACCATATGGGATGGATGCCAGGAATCAAACTGGGATCCATCTGGGGTTGGACGCATGCAAGACAGACTACTACCACTGTGCTGCCACTCCAGCTCCATATAGCCTTGATATTTCTCTACTGGAAAGTAGCCATGATATTTTCTTATAATTACAAATCTAAAATCGCCTGACGCTACTAAAGTTATAAACACTATTAATCTAGAGGGCAGACTGCATCGGAGAAGAGAGACTAATACTAAAGCAGAATGAGTACTGTCAATTTTATTTCCTAGGAGCAAACTTGAGTGAATTTAAATATATATGTGTATATAAATTTAAATATATAAATTTAAATATTTATGTACATAAGCATACACATATATATATATATATATATATATAGAGAGAGAGAGAGAGAGAGAGAGAGAGAGAGAGAGAGAGAGAGAGAGAGAGAGAGAGAGATCTTCTGTAGTTCAATAAATTCAGTACATCTAGACTCTGGAGTAGTTACTCTGTTCTCTACTGCATGTTACCTCTGCTGAATAGACTCACAGTTCAAAGAATTTTCCAATCTCCTAACACCACCTCCATCCCTCAAATTATATTTTAACAAAATTCCATAGTGTGTGTGTTCAGTTTATTATACTTTTTATATCGTTGCAAGTGTTCCCACAAAATATTTCATTGGCTTATCTTGCATTGTAAGTTTGTGGCATGTTGGGTGTTTGGATGTTTTTGGTTGTGTGTGTTTAGTTTAGGCACTGCATGGAGAAAATAGGTGCCTTTTGAGTATTCTTGAGGTTATAACGGAAAGAAACTGGATTTAAATTGAATGTACCTGAAATGTCATGAAATAATTCAGATGAACCATCATTCCACATTATATGAATAATTTCCCCTCACTGATTTAGAATTTCTAAGTTGCTAACTTTATTGGAAACACTAATTTGTTTTGTGATATTGCTGTAACCAGTGGGAGAGAAGTTTCAGTTTTGTCCAGCCATTAAATAGGGGTATTAATTGTGATCTGTAAGACCATCTCAGGACAAGTTTAGAATGGATACCTTTAAGCCACATATAGCTTGCCTTGATTCATGCATTATATAGCCTACAAAGCATGATTTTTAAAAAAAATTGAGACATTTCTGGGGCCAGGAAGGTGGCGCTAGAGGTAAGGTGTCTGCCTTGCAAGCGCTAGCGTAGGACGGACCGCGGTTCGATCCCCTGGCGTCCCATATGGTCCCCCCAAGCCAGGAGCGATTTCTGAGCGCATAGCCAGGAGTAACCCCTGAGCATCAAATGGGTGTGGCCCAAAAACCAAAAAAAAAAAAAAATTGAGACATTTCAACACTTGATTTTTTTAAAAAATCCCCCAAATCTAGCCAGTATTACCTTAAGATAAAACTAACTACAACAAAGGTAATCTCTCTGGCCCTACACTCACTGATCCTTCTTTGTCAACAACTCCTGCTTGGCATTTGAGTCTTTAATCTTTACTCTATGGAAGTGAAGCATGATTGGGTAAGTTTATTCAGGGTTAACTGTGACTGACTTATGGTGCCCAATAGAGGGGGAAGGTGTTTTCATGAATGTTTATTTAAAGGCATCTTTAACTTTCCAATAATGTACTCCAGAATCTAGAACTTGAGTCTGTTAAGATCATTTTCCAATTCAATGCAGACATAAAATATTTTGCCAGAAAAAGCTCTTCCTCCTAAAAGTTGCCCATGCAGTTCTAGGTTAAAATATTGTTTCCTAACTTTTTTTAACTTTTACCTCTTCTAGCTCCTACTCTGCCTCATCTTGACTAAACGTCCTTCACTTTCTAACTCTGAAAATCATTTTGGAAAGGGTCTAACTTCAATGATATTTATCCACTAGTCATGTTCTAGCCTCAATATTTCTACATCTGCATTCTAGTCTGTGGGCATCCAAAATTCCTTTGCTACTTGAACAGTTGTTTTGTTTTTTGGTTATTGGGGGCCACACCCAGCAATACTCAGAGCCTAGTCTTGGCTGTGTGCTCTGGAGAGGCTTGGGGAACCATATGGGTTGCTGCGTATTGAACCCTGATAATCCATGTGCAAGACAAAATGCCCTACATGCTATACTATTGTTCTAGCCTTCCTTTGCTCTTTGAAGGCTAATAGCAAAAACAGATTCCTTCTTCATCTGACCCAATTTTATCAGCAACTTTATTAGGACCATTCAGAGCTTATCTCCACAGGTGAACTGTTTTATCATAAAGAAAATTTTATTTTTTCTTAACAAAATATGACAAGAGAATTATAAGGGATTCTTTTTTCTTAACAATATAATGCTTTTTCACTTATAGAATTTTAGCCATAAAATGTTTTCAAAAAAAAAAAAAAAAGAAAGAAAAGAAAAAGAAACAAAAAAAGAAAAAAACAAAAATAAGTTTTCAGAGAATTACTTTCTTTGAAAATATTTTATATTGTTTGTGTTCTGAAAATCAGAAGAGTGTTTGCCTTTTTTAAAAAGTTGTTTTTTTTTTATCTCGCTCTAAACTTCAGATATCTTTCCCATGATTTGCTTTTCAGTACTGGTATATGTACTGAGTACAGTTAAATGTATATCTGCATATGATCAAAATAAAAATTAAAAAAAATGTATATCTTCCCCAGTCTGTTTCCTTTGAACTTAGAATGTCCTTTATGATCATAATTTTCTCAGATATTTCCTGAAATTTTAGCCTTTGACCAAATTCTCTTGAGGTTCACATGTTAACATTTACCTCTGTGTTTGGCGTTCAGCTGGCAGCCGATCTGGGTCTCCTGGAAGAGTTCTGACCACGACAACTCTCTCCACTGTGAGCTCTGGTGCTCAGAGAGTACTGGTCAACTCTGCATCTGCACAGAAGAGAAGCAAGATTCCCCGGAGCCAGGGCTGTAGCAGAGAAGCTAGTCCATCAAGACTCTCAGTTGGTAAGATTTTCATGTGGTGGCCGGACTGAAAATACTGCCTGCAGATCATTTTGCCTTGTATTCAGCTGATCCAGGTTCAGTGCTCTGCATCCCATATGATCCTACAAGCTGCCAGGAGTGATTCCCCAAGCACAGAGCAATGAGTAAGCCCTGAGCGTAGCTTGGATATGCCCACCCCACTCCCCCAAAGAGAAAGATTTTCATGTGAGAGTTGGAAATTTTTTAGATTTGAAGTTGAAGGAAAACAGCTTAAATGGAGAATAGAAATCTCAGTTAGAAATGAATTATAGGGGTCCAAGCGATAGCACAGCAGTAGGGCACTTGTCTTGCACACAGCCAGCCTGGGACGGATCCTGGTTCAATCCCTGGCATCCCATTTGGTCCCCCCATTCTGTCAGGAGCAATTTCTGAAAGCAGAGCCAGGAATAAACCCTGAGTGCCATTGGGTGTGACCCAAAAACCAAAACTAAATAAAAGTTCAGAATTTTCGGGCCCGGAGAGATAGCACAGCGGCGTTTACCTTGCAAGCAGCCGATCCAGGACCAAAGGTGGTTGGTTCGAATCCCGGTGTCCCATATGGTCCCCCGTGCCTGCCAGGAGCTATTTCTGAGCAGACAGCCAGGAGGAACCCCTGAGCACTGCCGGGTGTAGTCCAGAAACAAACAAAAAAAAAAGTTCAGAATTTTCTTTTAAAAAAAGAAATGAACTATACAACATCTTGCATGTATAATAAGATGTTAAATTTTTTATTTTAATAAAATATTTTATCCTAATTTTACACATACTAGAGGACTGTATTCAAGAAATGTAGTTGTATTCCTGGTAATGCTTCATCAAGTATAACTTCCACCTTTGAAAAACATAAATTATTGATCATATGTATTTCTTAATGCTTTTATTTAGCTCAATTAACATGATTACAGTAGTGTTAACATTTATACTCCTTTTTATTAATATCTTTAAACACCTTTATTACAAATATGATTGTAGTTGGGTTTCTGTCATGTAAAGAACACCCTCCTTTACTGGTGCAACATTCCTACCACCAATGTCCCAAATCTCCCTCCTCCCTGCCCAACATTTATGCTCTTTTTTTTTTTTTTTTTTTTTTTTGGTTTTTGGGCCACACCCGGTAATGCTCAGGGGTTGCTCCTGGCTATGTGCTCAGAAGTTGCTCCTGGCTTGGGGGACCATATAGGACACCGGGGGATCGAACCGCGGTCCGTCCAAGGCTAGCGCAGGCAAGGCAGGCACCTTACCTTTAGCACCACCGCCCGGCCCCAACATTTATGCTCTTGATGTACCAAATCAGTGTGTGATCAGTTTTTCAGAGAGGAAAATAAAGTTATAAAAAGATACAAATCCTGGGCCAGAGTGTTAGCACAGCAGTAGGGTGTTTCCCTTGCACGCTGCTGACCTAGAACAGACCCGGGTTTGATCCCCAGCAGATGGTCCCCTGAGCCTTCCAGAAGTAACCCCTGAGGGCCATCAGGTGTGGTCCCCATAAAAACCAAAACAAAGCAAAAAAAAAAAAAGATGCAAATCCTGTAATCCAAGAAAGAGTACAAAGGTTAAAGTACTTGTCAGGAATAGCTCCTGAGCAGTGCCTACTGGTATGACCCAAAGAACTCAATTATATCAATGAATTTATACAGAGATGTGAATCCTGTCTTTTGGTTTTTCTTTTCCACCATGGCCATGTTGTACCAGCTCGAAGCAGTCGTATCCCTCGACCAAGTGTGAGTCAAGGGTGCAGCCGGGAAGCTAGTCGGGAGAGCAGCAGGGACACAAGCCCTGTTCGATCATTTCAGCCCCTTGGTAAGTATCTAGACAGGTAGGACAGACCTTGCTTTCCCCTGTATCGGCACATCTGGTAACTCAGATGCCTCGGTTATATCTCTCTTATCTGCATCTTGGCCTCTTCTTTCTGTCTTCTGGAGAAAATAGAAGGAAATTATAGTTTGGGAAAAGCCCTTTGATATTTTCTCATCGTAAATGAACAACTTAAAATTTGTGTCAATAAATTCTACATTATTTAAATGAAATGTTGGGTTAAGATTTTTCTCAGTGTATAAGCCTATAAAATTAAAACTTTAAAGAATGATACTTAAATATTTATACTCACAAATACTCTTCATGAAATACTGTTAATTTATATAAAATAAATTATTTCGTCTTTTTCCACAGAAATATTGACATTTCAGCTTAGGTTTCTAGAGTTTCTCAAACTGAACTACTTTTTAAAATGGGACATATTGGGTCTGGAGCAATAGCACAATGGGTAGGGCATTTGTTTGCATATGGCCAACCCGGGTTCGATCTCTGGCATCCCATATGGTCCCCAGAGCCTGCCAGGAGTGATTTCTGAACACAGAGCCAGGAGTAACCCCTGAGCGCCCCTGGGTATGACACAAAACAAATACATAAATAAAATGGGAAGGATTTATAGTTGAACAGTTGTTCCTCATTCACACATGTCATATAGCTGCTCTAAAATATGTCCCTGATTTTTAGAATTATATTATGACTGGATATTTACCTTAATTACAAAAATACTAAATGAGAGGCCGAGTGATAGCACAGAGCATAGGACTTTTGCTTTGCATGTGGCTGATTCAGGTTTCTTTTGGATGGCTCATATTTTCTAAAAATGTTGTGGTATTAGCATTAACATAGATGCACCATTAATAAAAATACATCTAAAATCTTTGGCACAAAAGTAAAAGAAATCTGCATTAAGGTAAGAAATGAGTGGTGGGCCCGGAGAAATAGCACAGTGGTGCTTGCCTTGCAAGCAGCCGATCCAGGACCAAAGGTGGTTGGTTCGAATCCCGGTGTCCCATATGGTCCCCCGTGCCTGCCAGGAGCTATTTCTGAGCAGACAGCCAGGAGTAAGCCCTGAGCATCGCCGGGTGTGGCCCAAAAACCAAAAAAAAAAAAAAAAAAGAAATGAGTGGTGGGGTAGGGAAGGAATCCGTAACAGCAGTATTGTTGGCAGTGAAGACGACCCTGGGAACTAAGCACTCACTGCTAGTCTTTGAAGGGAGTTTTGTTCACATCTTCTCTCACTTATTGCAGCTTCAAAAACCTTCAGGAGCACATGCTGCCTCTTCCTCCCACCCCCTGAGCACCACTGGGGTATGACCCAAAAACAAAAACAAGGATTTTCATGTGAGAGTTGGAAATTTTTTAGATTTGAAGTTGGAGGTAAACTGCTTAAATGGAGAATACAAATCACAGTTAGAAATGAATTACAGGGGCCAAAGTGATAGTACAGCAATAGGGCGTTTGGGATTTTGGCCACACCCAGAGGTAGTTAGGGCTTATTCCTGACTCTGCACTCAGGAAGTAATCCTGGGGGTACTAGGAGGACTGTATATGATGCTGGTGATAAAACCTTGTTGGACACATGCAAGGCAAGTGCCGTACCCTACTATCTCTCTGGCCCAGCACATGCTTATTATTTTCCTAACTTTATGTAAAAGAAAAGCGAGGCATAGACAAAACAGCTGGAATTGAACCCAAGACATCTAACCCTATGACATATGCTCTTGAACTGTCGCATATTCATGCCACTTCCTTTAGCCCTTCAAGGTGGCATGTTTATTTTATACAAATATAAGATTTCTTCCATTTTAAAATATATATACATATTTGTATATGTACAAATGTTTCTGTGCACGTATTCATCTTTATATGTATGTGTTAATGCATACATATACAAAGTGAACAAAAATATCTCTGGCAAATATTAAAATTATAAAAAGAGTGCTCTGGGATGGAACACAAATTAAGTTAAGAATTTCCCTGCCTGTGCCTTTAGTTCAGTGGGATTTTCTAAGGTACCACAGGACAGTATAATAAATTTGTGACAATGTCTCAGAACAGAAATTCCTCACTAGAACACATCTACCTCAGGAATCTGTAACTTTGGTGCGTGGGGGTTTATTTTTTGCCTTATTTTGCGGGAGGAGGGAACTCTATGGGATGCCAACACTTGAACCTGGATCAGTTACATTCAAAACAAATATATTACCCACTGTACTACCTCTCCAATCTCAATTTTGTTGCTTTTTTTAAGGTCCTGTGGCAAAGAAAAGGATGACTTATATAATTAAGGTCTCTTAACTGCTCTGATGCTATCTAAGGAAGGGCTACTTTTAAGAGCATTATCTTTTATTAAAAATTTAAATGAAAAAAATTTATTTTTGAGGGCTTGTCCCCACGCTTCCACTGCCTGAGCTGCCCGCCTGGGCTCTGCACTGGCTCTGGTTCTTCTGTGCATCCCAGGGTTGCTGTCCTGGCTCACAGAGATACACATGGTGCTCTGCTGCCACAGGGGACCCAGTGACTGTGGCTCTGATGGGAAGAACAACCGGCTTTCCCAGCTTCTCCAACTTGCATGTCTATGCCCTCTCCCTGTATGTTTGGGTTGGCTGTCCTTTTCCCAAAGCCTTCCTTTCGGGGAGTGAACCTTCCCCTCCAAGAGGAAAAATTTAAATGAATTTTTATAGTTTATATCCATATATAAGAAAAAGATTAGGGACCAGAGAGATAGCACAGCAGTGAGGCATTTGCTTTGCACAAGGCTGAGCCGGGTTTGATTCCCAGCATCCCATATGGTCCCCTGAACCTGCCAGGAGCAATTTCTGAGCACAGAGCCAGGAGTAACTCCTGAGTGTCGCTGGATGTGACCCCAAAACAAAACAAAATAAAAAAAAAAGATTAACCGTATGCTGTATGAAAAAATAACTTTGAAATCTAAGATTTTAAACACATTCGACTCAAATTTAGAGAGCCATGTCAAGTGTAGGGAAATGTCAGTGATTCCTACCTCAAAATTACTGATATACTTTTATATATTTAGATATGCTTTGCTATCTAAGTCAACTGCTAAAGTGTTGAATTTATATGAGCCATTATGAAAAACATGTTGTTAACATTAATGATGTATAATGTTTTGAACAATGAGAAGTGGTATGTGTACTATTTAAGAGCTTGGACCTTCAAAGTAAACAGATACTGAAGTATATATCACTACTAGTAATGTGATACCAGTATAGTTAATTATCCTCTTTCTTTACTTTCCTTTATCGATCTATAAAAGAGAACAATAAGAACTGCTTCATTGGATTCAGGATTAGAGGAGTTACTATTGGTTACTAGTGACCATAGTGGTTTTTTTTTTAAGAAACTAGTGTCCATTTGTTTCATGCTTGTGCCTTTGACATTTCCTTTCATTTGAATACTTACATTTTTCTGTCTCCCGTGGGCCTATGTCTGTCTTCTTAGGTGTAAGATCTGTTGTGTGTCAAGGATGATGATGTAATGCTAATATGCAAATGCCCTGTTCGGCAATATATTGACCCTTGCCTATTAATTATAGTAGCCACGTTGATTAACTCTCCTTGCCTGACTGTAGTGCTACCACTATTCCTCGTTGTTATAGTGATAGATGAGGTTTATATGGTCCTGTTATTCCAGCCTCCAGACACCATTCCAGATCTACTGGTGCCCTCTACGCCCCTGATGTGTATGGGGCCTCAGGTGAAGGATGAGTACATTTTCACTATCATCTGTGCATTCATTTCAGTTTTGGGGGGTTTTTTTGGTTGGTTGGTTGGTTGGTTGGTGTTTTTTTTTTTTTTTTTTTGGCGGGGAATTTTTTTGCTTTTCAGTTTCCATTGAATATTTGTTTTTATTTTAATTTAAGTTACTGCAGAACAAAGCATTTGTGATTTTTTTTTTTTGCCCAAATAACTTGTTCCCCTTTAGCCATATTATTTGATCATTTTTTTCTCACTGGCAGGTGGACATTTTTCTTTAGTGTAACCTACTAAGTTATGTCACTTCTTAATATAAAATTGTTTTATGTTCTCAGTTACAAACTTCATCTTTGTACATATGTTTGAGAAAAAAAAAACCAAAATGGTGGATGAAGTGTTTTAATTGTAAACAATGACATAGAAAGCAGTTGAAGGGGAGAATTCATTCTAGTTTGTCTTTAGACACTTTAGAATGTTGATGCTTTCAAACAACTAATGATATCTTAGTTTCAGAGTGAAATTATCTATCCTGAAGGAGGAGAGATAACATTTGGAGGTGTCTTTCCTTTGTAAATTTCTGCTATAGCTTCATTGAACTCCTTAATCCATTTTGGCTTGAGGATTGATATTTGTTCTGGGTTACTCTGTGACTCGACCATATAGATGAGACTTGCCTGTCTGATATGTGTGGATTAACTATGGGCTATAGACTTGCAAGCCCTCAGTCAACTAGCCGTGCTTTTTTTTTTTTTTTCTATCTTAATGCTCATCAATGTATTGTTGGTACTATTGTTTAAATTTATTTTCCATACAATGACTAATTTTAATTGCCTTTGCTCTTTCATTTGACTAAAAAAAGTAAGTGTATCCAGAAAATACAATATAGCTCTTAAAATGCTTTCCCCCTTTGGTTTTTTTTTTAAAACCCCTTTAATACTCGTAAGGTTTCCAACAAATTGTAATTTTTATGACTCAGAAAGCTGTGTTCCTTCTCTTGATGAATTAGGTGCAGGCTATGGGATCAGCCAATCAAGTCGACTGTCATCTTCTGTCAGTGCCATGAGAGTCCTGAACACAGGTTCTGATGTGGAGGAGGCAGTAGCAGATGCCTTGGTAATCTTCATTTCCTTATCATGATAAATGTTCCATCACAATGCTGATGTATTGAGGACTCAGTCTACCAGTGTGGGAAAGAAAATGCCAATATTCTTTGAATTGAGTCTAGGAAGATGGGCACAATGTTAAAAAAAAAAAAATATATATATATGTATATATATAACTAATGATTGATTTTAATCAGAATTCTAAGCCAGGGTCCACAGTAACTGAAGGGATGTCAGAAATATTAATGTTTTGATTTTATTAATATGATCACGTCTCTTTACACTGTAATATACCATGTATCAAGGCAGATAGATTACGTAAATATGTATGTTACACCCCTCCATTTACCACCTTACAAATCCTTTTCTAGCCCTTCACTCTCTCAACCCAGATCTGTTATTTCTCCCCCATTTATTCCTTCTTACCCTCAATTCTTAAAATAAAATTTAAAAAAAAAAGAAAAAATTTATTACAGAAAACTATTAATAAAAAAATCACATTTCAAAAAATATATATGTGTACTACAAGCATATAATTTCTTTTTTTTTTTTCGGTAAGCATATAATTTCAAAGCTAGATTAACTTTTAAATGGAAGTGATATTTTCATTTCCATAGGATTTTGTTTAATCTTCTGTTGCTTCCACTTTCTAAGCTGAAAGGAAGAACATCCTCCAGGTGAATTAGAATTTAGGTATTTTGAGATCAAAGAGATAGCTCAAGTGGTAAAGCACATGGTAGCATGTTCAGGAGCCCATGGTTTGATACCCAGAAATTCATGACTTTCCATATACTGCCAGCACTTCCCAGGAACATACCTGGAGTAGACCCTCAAAAAAAAAACAAAAGGACGTGACTTATTGACTCTTCATGCCTGACACATTAAATTGTCAGCTAAAAAAATATAGTCTGAATTTAGTGCTAAACTCAGTTCTTCCCCAGCTGGAAATTTCTTGTCCTTTCCCTTCTTCTTTCCAATTAATCTTTCTATTTCCAAGAAAATAATCTAATGATGCATGATACTTGGAAGAGTGTTATATACTTATACAGTATTATTTTTTATCATGTAAAATTATGAACTATTGGGGCTGGAATGTTAGTATTCATTTGCTATGAACACAGACTGGCCTGGGTTCAATTCCTAGCATCCCATATGAACCCTCCCCCCCCCCCCAATCCCTGCCAGGAATAAGCCCTGAGCACTGCTGGTTGTGGCCCTAAAAAAATCAGGGAAAAAAATTATGAGTAATCTTTTAAGACAATTTTTTGGATTGACTTTTGATGATTTCCCAAAACAGCTCAATAAGATACATCCTCTTTGAAATTACTGTATTTGTCCTGTGTTCAAGAAATCTGTACTTGGGACCAGAGTGATAACACAATGGACAGGGCATTTGCCTTGCATGTTGTCAACTTGGGTTCACTTCCTAGCAATCCAATTAGTCCCTTGGGCCAGCCAGGAGTAATTTCTGAGCACAGCCAGGCATAACCCCTGAGTACCACCAGTTGTATCCAGAAACCAATATGTTGATATAAATATATAGAGTTTCTTGCCCAGAAATTATAATAGTTTCATCTTTGTTTTAACATAATATCAAAATTATTATACCTTTAAAATTATAGCTCACATCTTAACCTTTTTTTTTTTCCACATAGATGTAAAAAACAAGTTTTTATATTGGTTGGGCAGAAAAGAGATAGCTCAATCTCCTAGAGCTCATGCTTTGTGAAATCCAAATTCAATCCTTAGCTCCTTATTTATTAATTAATTCATTAATCCAATATTTATTAATCCAATTGTTTTAATTATGATTGACCTAATTATTTATTGATCCAAAATATTCATTAACTCAATCCTTAGCACTGCCAGGTGTAGTCCAAAAACACGGAACAAGAAAGGAAGTAAAATTGATGGACAAAATTAACTAGTGGACATGGGGCTGGAGAGATAGAGTGGAGGTAAGGCGTTTGCCTTGCATGCAGAAGGACAGTGGTTCGAATCCCGCCATCCCATATGGTCCCCAGAGCCTGCTAGGAGTGATTTCTGAGCGTAGAGTCAGGAGGAACCCCTGAGCACTGCTGGGTGTGACCCAAAAACACAAAAAAAGAAAACAAAACTTTTTAACTAGTGTACAATGTCAAACCGTTGATTTTGAGAAATTAAGATGGAATTTGCTAAAAATTCAATATACATTGTCTATTACAGTAATGCTACTTATAAATACATGCGTAGTACTGTTATCACAGTCTATATGTATTGAATTTTCTCCTTTATGCGTTTGGTTATTATGTGTTATAATTTAATGTACTAATTAGAAACTTGGTACTTCTGGGCAGGGGCTATATTGATCACATCTTGTCCTGATATTAAATTGTCATGTTTTGAGCTACCTATTCCTCAGTGATAGAATTGAAGATGATATGTACTTCTGATAGGTAGCTCTTATGTCTCTGTATCAAAATATCTGATGTTCTGGTTATAAGCATTATTTATACCTACTTCACTGTGCTGTTCAACAAAATGTTCTTCATTGTTTTCCATTTCTCTCTTTAAAAATTTACTGCTCTCAGCTCTTAGGAGACATACGGACTAAGGTATAGATATCACTATTTTCTGACATCTTATACTATATAATATTTTCCTTTGCTTCTTCAATTTAATAGGTAATGTTCCTATTTAAAAAGTAAAAAATGTAGCAAAATTCTTTGACATTTAATTTTTTTTATATATTATTATTAATAGAAAGATAGTGCTTCTCTAGTGCCTTTTAAGGGATCCTTTATTTAAAGTCCAACTTCTTCATTCGTATAATGTAATGCCACACAACTTCAATGAATCTTTAATGAAACTGACCCTGGAACCCCATACAGGAAATAACACATTGTTCTTATTCCGAATCAAATTGACGTCTCTAAATCAATATGAGATATTTGGTACCGGAACATTTATAAAATATCTTAGTTCAAGCTACGTTTACCTTAGAATTTGAAGATTTTTTTTTTGCCTTTTTCTTTTTATGGTCAAAGTGAATTACAAATCTTTCATAGTAATGTTTAAGGCACATAGTGATAATGAATGAGGGGCATTCCCATCACCAGTGTTATCCTCATTCCACCCCTGTTCCCAGCATGCATCCCATTTCTTCCTCCTCTACCCCTCGTAATGCTAGTACAACTGTTCCCCCCTTGAACAAGAATATGAAGAATTTATAACAACTTGAAACTGTTGTATATAGTATACTACATAAGAATCTTTTCTTCACTCTTCAGCCTAAATCCAAATGTCAGATTGCATAAACATTTGTTACCGATTATTTTTCCCCAGGAAAATCTGAGAATAAACCATTACTCACTTTTCACCTTTATCATTCAAGGATTATTAGCAGTTTTCTATTTTAACTTAGGATATATAAAAGTTTTTGAATATATAATGATTAGTGGTTTTATATGATTAGATTAGAATCTTTAGATGTGAAAAAATTGGAAAATGCTCGCTACTTCATTGAGATAGTCATGTTGGGAAAAAAAGAGGACTGATGAAGAGCTTAATTCCTAAAAATAATAATATTGTTCATAATAGAAGGATAGTAAAAAAGATAGCAGAGGGGCCATGGCAGTAGCACAGCAGGTAGGACATTTGCTTTGCATGCAGCCAACTGGGTTTAATCTTTATCATCTTATATAGCCCCCCAAGCCTGCCAGGAGTGATTCTGAGCACAGAGCCAGGAGTAACCCCTGAAGACAGCCAGGTGTGGTTCAAAAGAAACCAACACAAACAAAAAAGATAGCATAAGTGCATGCCTTTTATGTGGCCAGCCCTAGTTGATTGCCAGGTACTGCTGGGTACAGACACACCAGTACCATGGGGCTTCCTGCCACTGTCTCCTCAGCAGAACTTGGAAGGTTCTCCCTCGCCCCCACATCTTTATCTTTCCCTTCATTTAAAGAAAAAGGAAAGAAAGTAAAGTGAACAGTAGGTCTCACATCATTTTTATCTGCATCTTCCTTTTTTAGGAGTCATGAGGGCTGGATATAAGATGTGACTAGAGCTTAGAAGAAAAACAAGAAATGATAGTGGAAGCAAAGGAAGTTAGAGGAAAATAAAAATAGGATAAAGTAGAGCTTCGTATTAGGGGAATTGTACTTGTTCTCAGCCATGGTTCATTTTCTGATTACTTCCATCCTTTAAAAAGGTAATTTTACACCCGAATGAGTGCTCAGTACACTGGAGCCCAGGTTTGACATGCAGGAGGCCCGAGTACCATCTCATGATCCCCTGCTGCTCGGTTTAACATTCCTCCCCCCCCCCCCCGAAAAAAAGGACAAAATTAAATAAACAGTTTTATTTGCTTCTTACCAACTCAAGTGGCTAGTTAATTTCTTTTGATTTGTACTCTAGTATAAATAAAATAAAAATATAAAAATAAAAACTCTAGAACTAGTAGAACTCTAGTTCTTTGTTTTCATGAAAAAAGAAAGAAAAGTGAAAGCTACAATTTTTGAAACTTCCCGCTTTATATTATAAACTTTCTTGGTAGGCAGCCTTACCGTTTCTACTAATTCCCATAAGCAAAGACTTCTTTGTCTTTCTTCTAAAGCATGTTTTCTGAAGAAAAACTAAGTGTTGACATTGATTACAACGATAGCAGCATGCTTCACACTGATTTTATACATTTTTTCTCTTTATAGTCAGTAGAAACTGAGGTTCATTTTGTTAGCTCTAATTCATGAGATTTTCTTTTACATATAACAGAAAAAGCCTGCTCGAAGGAGATATGAATCCTATGGAATGCACTCAGATGATGATGCCAACAGTGACGCATCCAGTGCTTGTTCAGAACGCTCCTATAGTTCTCGAAATGGTAGTATTCCTACCTACATGAGGCAGACAGAAGATGTAGCAGAAGTTCTTAATCGCTGCGCTAGTTCCAACTGGTCAGAAAGAAAAGAGGGCCTCCTTGGTCTGCAGAATTTATTGAAAAATCAGAGAACACTAAGGTGAGTTGCAATGTCCTGAAATAACTTGTCAGGATAGCAAATTATGACTTATCTTTGTTTCCGTAACACTTTAAATGCTGGAACTGGAAAAGGCTTGTCCTGAGTTCAGGTAGTTCTCATATTCAACACCTTTCAGACTCTTTCTGTACTATCACTACCAGAAAAAAATTTAACTTTATCTATTTAAGGAAACACTTTACATGGAAACAACATTGTGTTTCTAAATAGGACTTATATGAAAAAATGTTGATTTTCTAACTAAAATAAATAATATGTGGCAAATCAAAAAATATTACAGCTATCTGGTTTATTAAAGATTGGTTTTATGGAACTGTAATGATAGAGAGTACAGCAGTTAAGGCTCTTATCTTGCATGCAGACTGTCCAAATTCAATCCCCAGCCTCTCAAATGGTCCCCTGAACCTGCCCAGCAATAATCCCTGATAGTGGTGATTGGATTGTGTTGGGAAATTGTATGCCTGAAACTCAACTATGAATAACTTTGTAAATCGCAATATTCAATTTAAAATTTTTCATTAATTTTAGGGGTCAGAGAGATAGGTACAAAAGGTAACCTTGCATGCTGCTAATCCTGGTTCGAATTCCTACTTAGAATCCTCCAAACACCATCAGGGTCACTCCTATCTACAGGAATAGCACCTGAGCACCCCTCCCTATGAAACAAAACCACCCAGACCTTTGGGAGAGGGGATAGCTCTCCATATAGTAGGAACACATTGTTTGCATGTGTGAGGTCCAAAATTTGATTCCTTGCACAACTTAGCCTCTGTGCACCTCTGAACATAGCTCCGAAAACCCCAAGCAAGGCCAGAAGGACCTTGGTGGCCACCAATTCCCACTGGGCCCAAGCATTGAACTGTCCAGCATAATTGCTTGAATGCTGCCAGAGTGGCCTCCTCTAAACGTGCTTGGTTGGCCCAAGAAAGAAACAAAGATACATTAAAATTTGATTCCTGGTAAGTTTTTTAGTGAGGAAGTAAAAAAGCTATGCTCATGTGAAAATGAAGGTGATAATTTGCTTCCCTGTCATATCTGTATCTTTGTATAGGACGAGGTGACATTGTAATCATTGTTTATAAGGACAGAAGTTTATACTGGTTTTTAGTTATTTTTTGTTTTGGATTGGCTTTATTTTTTCCTCCTGTATTACTTACAACTTTTATCTATGTAATGGTTTTAACCTCTTTGGTCATCTTCCTTAAGAACTAAGTTTCAGGGTTAGAGAAATATTACAAGTCTTAGAGTACATTCTTTGCATGGCATGCAGTCAATTATGGCTCAGTTTCCAGCATCTCATGATGTCAAATAAATTCCAACTTTGTGAAATTACCACACATGTGTATTTCTGCCCCCAGACAGACAAGTCTGATGCAGGTAGGGTAGCCACAAAAGATGAATAATCCAAGCCAGGCAGGAGAGAATCATGGAGTCAGTTTGCTTCTCACTTCCTGATATCTCTACCTGAGTGCACCAAGCTTGGCCCTCTGATTACAGGGGTGGACCCAGTAATATCCAGCACCAAGCATCAGATCTCATGTTGAGCTACCTATCTGACTGGCTAAGATTCATGGAGAGGGAGTCCTAGCTCTGTGAACACCACTGAAGTCCTCTCAAAATCAATTTTTTTCGGGGCTAGAGCGATAGCCCAGTGTGGTAGGGTTTTTGCCTTGCACACTGTCCAGGACGGACCTGGGTTCGATTCCCAGCGTCCCATATGGTCTCCCGAGCCAAGTGCGATTTCTGAGTGCAGAGCCCAGAGTAACCCCTGAGCATCACTGGATATGGCCCAAAAGACCTAATTGTGGAGTCAAGAGATAACTTCGGGGTTGGCATATAGCTGACTCTACCTTGATCCCCAGCACCCAAAGCTCCCTGAATGCAATCTTGGAGACCTCAGGACACTTCAGAAGTGGCTTTCAGGCCTCTGAGAACATTTGAGAGTGTGTGTCCCAACACCGACTCCTCCCCTGCACAAAATATAAGGTTCTAGTTTTTCCGTACATTTAAATGTTTTAGAAAATAGAGGGTTACTTTCTGACATGATGCCTAAATTCAGAGTTTAATTTTGAGAAGTATTTGAACTGTATGACTCAAATGCTTATATCTTCCCTTCTAAATTATAGTGCATTCCTTTACATTTCATGAGTCTCTGAATAAAAATCGTATTTTTAGCACAGCGGTAGGACATTTGCCTGCATGTTGCCGATCCTGGATGGACCCAGGTTTGATTCCAAGCATACCATATGGTCTCCTGAGCTTGCCGGGAGCGATTTCTGAGTGCAGAGCTATGAGTAACCACTGAGTGCCACCCGGTGTTGCAAAAAAATATATATATATCGTATTTTCCCCAATCTCATTGAGATTAGGTTAATATTAGATTCAGTATATCATTGTAAATGGCAAGGGAGTAGGCATTGTTTATAAGGCTTTAGCCCCTAGATTGTGATGTTTAAGAAAAGACCTTTGGAGTCCAAAGCAACAGTACAGGAGGAAGAGCATTTGCCTTGAACGTGGCCAACCCAGGTTCAATACCTAGCATCACATATTGTCCCCTGAGCACCAAGAGTTATTCCTGAGCACAGAGCCAAGAGTAACCCCCTGACCACCACAGAGTGTGGGCCAAAACAAAAAAAGACCTTTGCTTTTAAATTTTAAGATTCGTTTGCTAGGAATATCATTTGCAGATTTTCTTGTCATGCTACATTAATAAAATAAGTGTGTTTTATAGTGACTGCCAAGAGAATTACTGTTACACCTGGGGAAAAAATTGCATTGGATCTGAGTGCTAGAATCACAAATTTCTTAAATTTAAGACTTTTCTTTTTACTTTTTTTTTTTTTTTTTTAAGAAACCCAGTAGTAATTCTTTTTCTGTTTTGGTTTGGTTGGGGGCGGGGGCCACACCCAGCAGCACTCAGGAGTTACTGGGAAATCATTCATGGGAATCAATCATTCCCATATGGTTTGGAAGACCATATGGGATACCAGGGATCGAACCTGGATCAGCCATGTGCAAGATAAGGTCCTACCTGCTATGCTATCGCTCTGGCCCCTGGACCCAGTAATATTTCTAAATGACTTCCTACACCAAAATATTCATTAGCCGCATTATTATTTTGACAGTCGAGTGGAGCTGAAGAGATTATGCGAAATTTTCACAAGAATGTTTGCTGATCCTCACGGCAAGGTATGTCTTAGTATTTTAAGATCATTTGCTCATAGGTATATTGCAAAAAAAAATAGTGAAATAGCAGGGGAGAAGTAAGCCATTTGAGCGTCATTATTGCTGTAAAATGGTAATAATCTTTTAAAAAAAATTAAAGTTAGAGGGGGGAGAGCGGAGAGTTATATAACTCAGTCATTGGTCTTGGGTAGTTTAAGATTCTCCTTAAGAATATTTAAAATGGGCTGGAGCAATAGCACAGTAGTTTTGCCTACTAGCCTGGGTGCGTGCATCCCATATGGTCCCCTGAACCTGCGAAGAGTGATTTCGTAACCTCTGAGCGCTGCCGGGTATGGGCCACTCCCCCCAAATATATATATATATGTTTTTATATATATAAAATAGAAAAGCCCAGTGAACAGCATAACTCTTACATGATTAATCAGGGTGATCAAATTTGTATTACTAAGAGCAGTTTATTCTTTCTAAAGGAAATGATTGGGGTAAGTTAAAAACATAACTGACATTTTACTCGGTTTTCTTCTGTGATTACATTAATGTGTATGTCTGTATATATATGTATGTGTTTCTCTTAAAAGAGATACTATTTTCTTTTTTTTTTTTTTTTGTGGTTTTGGGTCACACCCAGCAGTGCTCAGGGGTTATTCCTGGCTCCATGCTCAGAAATTGCTCCTGGCAGGCACCGGGGACCATATGGGACTCCGGGATTCAAACTGATGACCTTTTGCATGAAAGGCAAGCGCTTTACCTCCATGCTATCTCTCCGGCCCCCAGAGATACTATTTTCTAAAGGGATGTCATGACAGCATAAAAACAAAATATGGCTTTAGTCATCATTATGTAAAAGTATTAAAGGGGCATTTCACGTGTTTAAACAATTTTTCCAGAATTTTTTATTCTAATGTTGGTTAAAATATATACATACTCAGCTTAGTCTGCAAGTGAACTGAAGAATTTTAATTTCCTAGTTATTATTGTGTAAAGTGTTGTATCTTTGTTTATTTTACTTTTAGCCTTGTGATTTAACAATGGTGACACTTGATTAGGTTTCTTCTTTTAGGACACCAAGTGTCTTCATGAGAATTTCTAACCTAAGTGAAAGGCATTGTGGAAAAGAATCTATGAGAAAAATATTAAGAATATCACTTGACTATTGTTTTCGGTTTATTTTTGTGTTTATTGTTTTCTCATTATTTTCATATTACTTGCAACATTTCTTAAAAACATTAAAATCCCATTTTGTACATAAACTAAAATCTTTCTGAAAGATAAATTTCTTATGTTTTATATCAGTAGTTATCAAAGATCAGAAGCTTTCTTCATTCTAAGAATGAAAGTCCATAAAAGATTTTGAGTTATTAAACTTCTTCAACAAGTTACCTAATCTCTTCCCTACCTGAAGATAAAATGCCATACTAGATTAGTCCTTTTGTGTATTTTGTTTTCCTTTTCTTTTTAATGATTTTTTAAAATTCAGTCTCCTTGAAATTAAAATTTTCTTCAAGGGACCAGAGCAATGGCACAAGCGATAAGGCATCTGCCTTGTGCATGCTAGCCTAAGACAGACCACAGTTTGATCCCCCGGCATTCCATATGGTCCCCCAAGCCAGGAGTGATTTCTGAGTGCATAGCCAGAAGTAACCCCTGAGCGACAGCGGCTGTGGCCCAAAAATGAAACAAAAAATTTCTTTGTGATTGGGTTTCACACATACAATGTTTCAATACCAATCCCTTCTCCAATATCCTCTTCCCTCCACCCAAGACTCCACCCCATTTGCCTCTCACCTGTCAGTCTACTTCTCTTATATATATATATATATATATGGATAGATAGATAGACTTTTACACTGATTTACAGTATTGTCACTCCACCACCTTTCAGCACCACCTTTGCCTCCTGGTTGGACACTTCCCTCTACTATAAATATTGATGCTTCCCTGTCTATCTCCTAGCCCCCTACTAAATACCAGCTCTCATTTTCTTGGTTTTTATTGTCTTCAGGTGTTCATTATCTCACCTTTATGTTTCTCTATATTACACATATACAAGAGATCATCGTTCTGTTTTGGACTCTCTCTCGCTAACTTCACTTAGCATGATATACTCCAAGTCCCTCCATATAACAGCAGATTGCATGACTTTAACTTTTCTTATGTCTGGATAATATTCCATTATGTATATGTGCTTTATCCAGTTTATGTACTTTAACATTTAATATATAATATTTTTTATATTTCTTTGTTTGGTTGGTTGGTTTTGTTTTTGTTTTGTTTATTTGTTTGCCCACACCTGTCAAGGCTCAGGGATTACTCCTGACTCTGCTCAAAATTACTACTCCAGAAAGGCTGGGGAAACCCTATGGGATACAAGAGATCAAACCCGGGTAGGCTACATGCAAGGCAAATGCCCTATCTGCTGTTCTATCACTCTGGCCCTCTCATCATCTATTCTGGAACACAGGTTGTTTCCATATTTTGACTATTGTGGATAGTGCAAGAAACATAGGAGTGCAAATGTTTATTCTCCATTTTGTTTTTGGCCCCTTGGAGTACATTCTAAGATTGCTGGATCAAAAGAGGGACCAATTCCAAGATGTTTTAGGAGTCCAAATTTTTTTCCAGGAAGTCTGGAAATAGAAACATTCTCACCAGTAGTGAATGAGTGTCCCTTGTTCCTGGCATCGGTGCCAGCAGTAGTTGTTCTTGTTCTTCTTGATGTATGCCAATCTCAATGATATGATATCTCATTGCTGTTTATGATTTGCATCTCCCCGATAATTAGTGATGGGGTATTTTTTTTCTGCTTTGGCCATTTATACTTCTGTTCATCTCGTCTCCCCATTTTTTGATGAGATTGTGTGTTTTTTTCCTATAAAATTTTACTAATTTTATATATTTTTGATATTAACTTCTTATCAGATGATTTCTGGATAAATAATTTCTCTCAATCTATGGGCAGTCGTATTTAGGGCATCGTTTCTTTTGAGGTGCAGAAGCTTCCATTGCTTTGATAGAGGTTCTTTTTGCTTCCATTTGCTTGGTAAAGGTCTCATCTTTTAAAATGCCTTTTCACTTCAGTGTCATGGAGAGTTTGGTTTTCCTCTATATACCTTATGGATTTATGTCTGATATCAAGGTCTTTAATCCATATTGATTTGCCTTTTGTGCATGGAATTAGAAGGAGATCTGGGGTCTTTGTTTTTTTTTTACATATAGCTGACTTTTTCCCAACCCTCCTGTGAAAAAACTTTCTTTACTCCACTTGTTTTTCTCCTTTACCAAAAATTAACATATTCCACTCTATTCCATTGATCTGAGGATCTGTCTTTATTCCAGTGCCATACTGTTAAAGTTGAAACAGTGATGCCTCTTGTAAAGTCCGAAACTCGGGATCCTCCACCAAAAAGACCACTAGGGAGAGAGACAATAATGTATTGCATGGGAGTTTATTCCAGTCCAACATCTCCTAAGAAATGAAGACCCAGATAATGGCTCACAGACCAAATTTAAGGGTACCTAGGGCTCAGTCTAGGGAATCCCTGCCTCTGGGTATTGATCTTTTAAAATTATTCATCCTTTGGGGCTGGAGCAGTGGCACAAGTGGTAGGGCATTTGTTTGCCTTGCACGCACTAACCTAGGACGGTCCTCGTTTCAATCCCCCCCCCACCTGGCGTCCCATATGGTCCCCCAAGCCAGGAGCAATTTCTGAGTGCATAACCAGAAGTAACCCCTAAGCGTCACTGTGTGTGACCCAAAAAGAAAAAAGAAAATTATTCGTACGTCATTAGCACAAGATTAGGCTAGGATTGGTTGTAGTTCAAATGTAGCACATGGTTATGGTGGGCTGTCAGCTAAGTGCGACTAAGACTTTTTTTAGATCCAGAGTGTGGTGTCATCTCGTTGGCTGTCAGCTGCTGTTTTGTCTCTGATATCTGACCAGGAGGCCAGTTTCTTTTCTTTTCTTTCTTTTTTTTTTTTTTTTTTTTTTTGCTTCTAGGGCCACACCTGGTGACACTCGGGTTACTCCTAGCTATGCACTCAGAAATCACTCCTGGTTTGGAGGACCGTATGGAATGCCAAGGGATCGAACCTTGGTCTATCCTAGGTTGGCACGTGCAAGGTGAACCGCTTATACCACCACTCCGGGCACCCGGAGCCCAGTTTCTTGAATATCCCCATCGGGTCTGTTTCTAGGAACTGGCCGCTCTTCTGGGCCTAGTCATTATACTTTAAAACTGCAGCCTTTCATGGTTGTACTTAGGCTTACAATAAAGCCGGGTTTATAGCAGTTAACTTCCGTAAGCAAGCAGAATACAGAAGCCAAAGCAATGTTATTTCTCATATTATTTCTAACCAAAGGCACACCATTTTGTAACATCAACAGTTAATTCTAAATCTTAGATCCTAGCAATCACTCCCATCTTCTTTGTCCCAAGGGTTGCTTTGGCTAATTGTGGAGTTTTATTATTCCATATGAATTTCAGGCGTGTTTGGTCTAGTTCTTTGGGGGGGAAAATGTCCTAGGTATCCTTACAGGGGCTGCATTAAATTTGTACAGTGTTTGGGGGAATATTGCCACTTTGATTATTTAAATCCTTCCAGTCAATGAGAAAAGAATGTGCTTTCATTTTCTCGTATCCTCTTTTTATTTCTTGAAGTATACAACCCAGCATGAAAATCAGAAAATACACAGCTCAAGAGGAGAGATGTAGGCAACATGTGTACAGGCATATGTACCCAGGCAGTACATATGGACACATGGACCCATTCTGTGTCTCTTACTTGGTACAGTGAGTCCATTGACTATAGAGAATAGAGATCGTCTAGTGGTTTTGTGCCATGTCTCTTCAGGAATTTGATGTTTTCTGGGATTTGTTTGGATTAAAGTAATCTCTTTAATTCCTGTAAAGATGGCTTTGAATCTGTGAAGCTCCTGAACTGTTGTTTATACTTAAAGCTGTGCATCGTTCCTTCATATCTGAATGAGTCAAGTATTCTTGGGGAGGCATTCTTTTCATTGAGGTTTCTTGTTGTTTTGACTGTATGTCACCGATGTCTTCTGGCTCAGAGAGTTTCTTTGGGTAAATCTGCTTACTGTAAATCTTAAGGACAACCCTTTATGTGTAATTTCCTTCTTTGATCTTAATGCCTAAAGTATTCTATATCTATATTTTTCTCCATTCTCATTTGGATGTCTTGGAATATCTTATTTGTATCTTTTTGATCTGTACCCTGTGGAGCTCCAGGATGTGAGTTCATGTGTTCTCTAGCTCTAGGAAATTCTCAGCAGTGGTGTCTTTGACTGTTGCTTCTTCATAGGGGTTTTCTTCCTAGCACGCTAGAACCCCAGTGATTTTTATGTTGTTCCTCTTAAATCCCAGAGTTCTCTTCTCAGCTATTCCATATTTCCAGTCTTTTTCCCATCTCCTGTAGTTGTCTAGAAGTTTAAGCACCTCATCTCCAAGTTTCACAGTTCTGACCTCAGCATCTGTTACTCTGCTTGTAAAAGCCTGCCAGTGAGATTTTCATTTTGCCTACCAAGTTCTTCAGTAATGTCATTTCTGTTTGAAGTTTTCTTATTTCTGATTTCGTATCCTCTTGTGTTTTATTGGCTGTTTGTTTCATTGTTTCTTTGAATTCCTTGAATATCCACAATATTTCCTCACTGAAGTCCTTATCAGAGAGGTTATTATAGATGTTAATTCCAGTTGGGACTTCATGGCTACCATCTTTACTCACTAAGATTGCCTTAACAGCAAATAAATCTTTTTATTCTCTGAAACACCTGGGATTCATTAGTTCTCTGGCAAGCTGTTTTATTCCCTGGAGGAGAGGATGTGAGAGTCTTCAAATGCACTTACATCCCTATGACCCATCAGCTCTACTGCTTTCACCACACACTTGGACATGTAAGACCATGGGGAACAATTGATCAGCCATGCAGCAGTGCTCCAGCTCCCTCTGGAGGAAGCCTGGTTTTAATTTTGTGATGTCAGTGGTTGAACCCAAGGCTTCACATATAAAGGCAAGCATTCTATTCCTGAGCAACATCCCCTGACCATCTTGAACTATATTTTAGTTCCCCAACTATGCTGTACATGTGTCTTAAAACACACTTCTCTGGAACACTGCCCTTTCTTCCCTCACCCAGCATTCTTGCTTTGATTTCTCATCTTCCTCAGGCCTGCTTTAATATACATTCGGAATTGGAAATGCCTATCTGTACTCAACTGTCCTGAAAGTTACGGGCTAGAGCTATGTGAAGCTTAATCCCTGACAGGCCATTTAGATATTTCATATCTAAAGATATTCCATGAGCTTGGTTTGGATGTATGTTCCCATATCCTCTAATGTTTAAGTGAACCATGAGGTCTTCTTTTTTTTTTTTTGCCATTTTTATTAAGGTGCCATGATTCACAATACTTTTAATGATACTTTTCATGCATCATTCCAATACCAGCCCCTTTACCAGATTATTCCTTCCCTCCATCAATTTCCCAAGACTTACATATACCCCCTTCCATATACCCCCAACTTCTTTCAGGTAAGCTCAGTTCTACAGACTACATATTCATCTCTGGTGGTTTCTGCCATTTGTTATTTTCTTACAATGGTTCTTTATATCCTTAATATGAAGGAATTCTTTATTGTGGAAGTGGTGACACCTACACACATTAAAAAATATTGGCCCAGAGCGGTACACAGCAGTAAGGCATTTGCCTTGCACACAGCTGATCCAGAACGGATCTGGGTTCGATCCCCAGCATCCCATATGGTCCCCCGAGCCAGGAGCAATTTCTGAGTGCATAGCCAGGAGTAACCCCTGTGCGTTACTGGGTGTGGTCCAAAAACAAACAAACGAAAAAGAATAGTTTTAACTCCTGAAGTTCCCAAATATTAAAACAAAAATCAGTGATAGGTTTATAGCCATAAATCTGCAAAACATAATTTAAAGTTTCATTATATTTCAACAACAGAGGTAGTATAATTCATAATTAATAAGCTAGTGAAATGAAATTGCTTGGATTCATAATTTACCTTTACCACTTAGCAATAATGTGGCCCTTTATTCCTAATCCAATAATAAAATTAATAGTAATGTCCAACTCATAATATTTTGATAGAAATTAAATTAGTTCTTACACATAAAGTCCTTAGAACACGGGGCCGGAGAGATAGCATGGAGGTAAGGCGTTTGCCTTTCATGCAGGAGGTCATCGGTTCGAATCCTGGCGCCCCATATGGTCCCCTGTGCCTGCCAGGAGCAATTTCTGAGCCTGGAGCCAGGAATAACCCCTGAGCACTGCCAGGTGTGACCCAAAAACCAAAAAAAAAAAAAAAAAAAAAAAAGTCCTTAGAACACATAGAAGCTTTAATCAAAATTTAATCAGTAAAATTTTGATAAGTCTGAAAACTCAAGGAGTTAGAGGCAGCTTTTATTTTTCCCACTCTCGGCCCCTTTTTCTCCTTAATGTAATGTATATCAGATGCCAAAGCAACCCTCTCAACCCTCTTTGGTTTCTGACTCTGAAACTATGGGGAAAGAGGTATGTGCTCTGAATTTTTTTTTATGCTCCTACCTCTTGAGTTAGGTTCTTGAGTTTTAAAAGCTATGATAATTGTTATCATAAACAATGATAATTGTTTCATACCTTCAGAAAAATAGTTTAACTTGTGAATATACCCCTTCTGAAGAAAAAATAAAGACCAGCTTCACGCCAAGATGAGGCAAAATGCTGTATTGTAGTTCATTTGAATCTGGAATTTAGTATGGAATAGAGTATTTTCATGTGCTAGACATGTGTAAATATGTTCTTCTTGAAGAAATTATATCCCCCTCTCTAAATAATTAAAAAAAAATAAAGAAACTCATGTAATGTGATTTGTAGTAAAGATTGGCTATGCTCAGAAAAGAAGCCAAGTGTTCTTTGGTCTTACATACTTTTCAGAAATTTAGCCTCAAAGATAGTAGATTTGGGGACCATAGGGTACAGTGGGTAGAGTACTTGCCTTTTATGCAGCTGACCCAGGTTTCATGCCCAGTATCCCATATGCTCTCCTAGCCCTGCTAGGAGTGATTCCTAAGTGTTGAGTCAGGAGTGAATGTGGCGTGTGCGAACACACATACACACACATACACACACACACACACACACACACACACACACACACACACACACACACACAAAAGCACACATTAGTGGATTCTAGAAAATAAGTAGTATTTGTTTTTGTTTTGTTTTCATTTCTTTGGTAGCCTGGTGCTGGGAAAGCACAGGAAAATCACATCCTTCTTCCATTGGACTCATTTTGAGTTTATCATGAAACTTTAAAAACATGTCACTTTTATTTTCTAAGTGTTTTTCTTCCATACAGGAACTTTGCATTGATGGCGACTAATTTGTGTGTTTTTCTTTCTTTTTTTTTTTTCTTTTTGCATGCTGTCCCCTGTGTTGGAACTCTCAATAGAGAGTAAGTTGGTTCAATATTTGTTGGAAACCTAACTTTACTGCATGACTGTGCAATTAACCCTTTTTCTCTGTTTTCTCTCCCAAAGAGTTCATGCAGTGTTGGACCCTTTGCAATCTACGAAACGCTATTTGCAGTTATGCAGACTATCATTCTGTTTGGAGATGTGCTTTTAATCTACTAATTAATCTAATTTGATTATGTTCTTCTGTTCTGTATTCGATGGCTGGCACACCTAAGAGAGCAGTGAGTCTAGGAAAAGCTGCCTTGAGCTAGAAAGAGAGTTTTAAGGGGCTGAGCACATATTTTGCATGCCACATGCACCACCTCCTGGCACCACCTGTTCCTCTGAGCAGTTGTTGCCCCTGCACAAAGAAAAGACTGCCTTAATTGTAATGAAATACTATTATTTTTTGCAATAAATTATCTGAGAGTTATGGGGTTATAAATTGATTACATTGAAGACTGGTACTATTGAATTATTTTAGTAATATAAGATCAGCTTTTCCATAAATAATTGAATACCCTTATTAATCATGATTGAAGAAAAGCAAACAGGGCAGTTTATGGAGCAGTGATTCTCAAAATTTTCTTCTAAAAGTGAATTTTTACCATTTGTTTTATAGTAGTATGTTGACATTTTATTTTATTTAGATATATAGATAAATGTAAAGATATATTTATGTATAATGAAGTATACCATCATTGTAGAGTAAAAGTACATGCCTGCATTTCTTTCAACTATATTCATATCATCTTCAATCCAAAGATATTTTGGCTTACGGGATTTATGTCTTGGAATAAATAAATAATTTAGATTTTGACAAGAACATAAGCAAATTTTGGTTTCATCAGCATCAGGAGTAACTTCACAAGGAGGAAAGATTGGGAAGTTTATAGGAAAGAAAAGGAGCAGCTTTAGTAATAGCACAGCAGAAAGGGTGGTTGCCTTGCATGCAGCCAACCCAAGTTTGATCATGTTCCTCCAGCCCATCCAAGAGAGAACCGTGAGCATAGAATCAGAAGTAATCCCTGAACACCTCCAGGTGTGGTTAAAAGCAAACAAACAAGCAAAAAGGAAGCAAATCTAGGTTGAGATGAACCTAGTTTTATTATACATCTCCCATTGTTTTTGACAAAAGTGGGGAGCAGGTTAGCTACCAACTACAGGGTAAATTTGACAAGAGAAAAAACATACTGTTTAAGGAAATCGCTCCTACAAATTAATTGGCCAACTTGTTTTTAGTGTTTAGTCTCTGACAACTTTGACCTTGATTCTAATTAACAATACAGTATTGTATAAATAGTCTTTCTTGTCTGAGGCCAGTGAGATAGTATAGTGGGTAGGGTTTTTGCCTTCCATGTAACCAGCCATTCCCCAGCATTCCACATAGTCCTCCAAGCCTACCAGGAGTGATTCCTGAGTACAGAGCGAGGAGTAAACCCTGAGCACAGCCAGGTATATTCTTCCCCCCCAAAAAAAGAGAAAAAAAATACGTAAATATACCATAAAGCTCATTCTACTACAGGTTCATAGTAAGGGCGATAGGGTGCTAATGTAGTCCAGTCAGCTTCTTGTGTGGCAAGCTCTATCTCTACAGAGCTTTAGCTACACACTGTGTATAAACAGAGGATGTTTATAAGGAAGTTTAGGTTCCCAGCTTGCTTAAGCATTTCAGACATTGTTTTGTAGACACTGAAGAGACCTGAAAAGATGATGTGTCTATGAAAAGAGTGATTTTTACAGTCCGGTGGTAAGGAAGAAAATGAGCTACCCCCTGTTGTATTGGAATACAACTCTGCTCACTTATTTGCATACTGACTGGCCTCTACTTCATAGTTAAATAGTTTTGACAAGCACTGGATTGTTTGCAAAGCCTAGAATATTTACTATCTAGCCTATCATAGAAATGCTTTTTATATCCCTAGTACACAAAATGTAAAGATTAAAGTTAATCCGCTACAGAAATTCAAACTTAAAGACTGAAGCCAAGTGCCTTCATTGATGGTGTGTTCCACAGATTTGAGGAAGTGAGCTATTCTAGAAATTGTAATACCTAGTGGGAATCACAGAGGCCATTAGAGAGACCCTGTCAAGGAGGTCAAATTTCTGATAGAAAATCATGGTGGAGGGGCCGGAGAGATAGCACAGCGGTAGGACATTTGCCTTGCACTAGGAACAGACCCCAGTTGGATTCCCGGCATCCCATATGTTTCCCAGAACCTGCCAGGAGCAATTTCTGAGCACGGAGTCAGGAGTCAGCAGTAATCCCTGAGCACTACAGGGTTGTGACCCAAAAAAAACCATTGTGGAATATCTTTTAAATCACTGCACGTTTAGGATGCAAAAGGAAAAATGCCTGATCAGAATGAATCAGAAGGGCCAAAGAAAGTAACTTGTGGTAGGCCCTTTATTTAGGTGAAATAGTGGGTCGACTTTTGTTGACCAGGGTAGGACAGAAGTAATGAAGATGCATTGTGATGGAAAACTGTTAAAACAGATACTGCCATAGGATGACAATACTAGATGTTTTAATATGAGCAAGTAACTCAAGTGTGCTTTTTCTAAATCAAATAAAAATGTTAGTATGGTCATAATTCTTATAGAGAAAACCCTTTATTTCTAACCAAATTCATGTATAATTATATAAGGAAAAGTTTTAAAAAATAAAGTATATTGTGAACCAAACTCTCCTCAAGTAATTTGAGATTAACTTTTTATTTCTTTTTGGGTCCCATGTGGCACTCCACAGGAATGGGCTGGAGCTCCATCTGTGAAGCATGTGATCATTTAAAATTACTTTGGGGCAGCTTTTATAAATATCTCTCATATCCTTAAAATTTGCGACAGTTGGGGCCAGAGTGATAGCGCAGTGGTAAGGCCTTGCACGTGCTCTCCCAGGACTGACCATGGTTCGATCCCTCCAGCATCCCATATGGTTCCCCAAGCCAGGAGCGATTTCTGAACGCATGGCCTGGAGTAACCTGAGTGTCATTGGGTGTGGCCAAAAAAAAAATTTGTGAGAGTTGACATTTTGAGAAACCTAAGGCGCTGTAATAAATCTCTCATATCAGTATATCTTAAACCTTACTGTCACATCTTCATCTTCAGTGCCGCTCTTCCAAATTGCCGAGAGTCATTGATACATAGAAGGCCACGCTCTCTTTCAGGCGAAATGGGTTTTAGTTTAGCTAGTTTAAGCTGGAACATCATTGACACTATTAGGTGTGCCAACCATTTTGGCGAAAGTTTCTTTACCAAGTGATGCTGCATGGAATAGCTAACTGTCGAACTTCAGCAGAAGTTGGATACCAGTTCAAATGTACTCTCGTTACCACAGAGTCCCATGAAAAGCAAGAGATTGTTTTTCCGCTTGGCTGCCAATCGCTGTGCCTCTGATTCCTATATTCCCTTCGCTTTCACTTTGAATTGATCATAGAGGTCAATAAGTCCTCCCTTTTCTCCCCCTTGCTCCATTTATCAACTGTAGGTATTCAGCATGTTTTTGGAAACACTAGTGGATTTCATACAAGTCCACAAAGATGATCTTCAAGACTGGTTGTTTGTGCTGCTGACACAACTACTAAAAAAAATGGGTGCTGATTTGCTTGGGTCTGTTCAAGCAAAAGTTCAGAAAGCCCTTGATGTTACAAGGTAATGTATTTTTCTTATCTGTTTTAAGTTACACACTAGTGATCTCAAATACTTAGTTTCTATGTTAAATGCCTAGATTTCTACATTCTTTCAAATCATTTCGACTAAGTGAACTACACTTGAAAATAGAAATAGTCTGTTATTCATTCATATAGCTTATTTAAATGTGCAGTAGCCTTAGATCACTACTATATGTTTTATAAATTTTTTTATTAGCACTAGTCAAATAATTCAGAAAGGTACTTTATATTAGGACATATCTGTAAAATTGATGGGGCCAGAGCAATAGCACAATGGGTAGGGCATTTGCCTTGCTCACATCCAATCCAGGTTTGTTTTCTGACATTCCATATGGTCCCCCATGCCTGTCAGGAATAGCCCCTCAACACCGCCAGGTGTAATTCTAAAACAGGGGCCTGAGCACAGCAGTAGGGCATTTGCCTTGCAAGCGGCCGACCCAGGACTGAACATGGTTCAAATCCTGGCATCCCATATGGTCCCCCTGCCTGCTAGGAGCAATTTCTGAGCAACAGCCAGAAGTAACCCTTGAGCACTGCCAAGTGTGGCCCAAAAACCAAAACAACAGCAACAACAACAAAAAAAAAAAAAAAACACTAAAAACAACAAAAAATTGAGTTAAAGGTTTTATTTTGTTTTTGTTTTTGGGTCACACCCGGCAGCACTCAGGGGTTCCTCCTGGCTCTACACTCAGAAATTGCTCCTGGCAGGCTCGGGACCATATGGGATGCTGGGATTCCAACTACCGTCCTTCTGCATGCAAGGCAAACATCTTAACTTCCATGCTATGTCTCTGGCCCCGAGTTAAAGATTTTATTTTATTTTATTTTATTTTATTTTATTTTATTTTATTCAATATAAAAATATTCTCTAAGTTGTTTTGGGGAGTTTGTTTTTTCTGGTTTTTGTTTTTTTAGCCACACCTCTTTGATACTCAGGGGTTCTTCCTGGCTATGTGCTCAGAAATTGCTCCTGGCTTGGGGGCACCAAGTGGGACACCTGGGGATCAAACCATGGTCCATCCTAGGGTAGTGCTTGCAAGGCAGACGCCTTACCTACCTCTAGCGCCACCTCTTCGGCCCCATATTTCCTAAGTTTTAAATGTTTTATTATTTAATTATTCAGAATCTTTTTTTTTGTTTGTTTTTGGTTTTTGGTTTTGGGGTCACACCCGGCAGCGCTCAGGGATTCCTCCTGGCTCTACGCTCAGAAATTGTCCCTGGCAGTCTCAGGGGACCATATGGGATGCCGGGATTCAAACCACTGTCCTTCTGCATGCAAGGCAAATGCCTTACCGCCATGCTATCTCTGTGGCCCTATTCAGAATCTTTTTAAGAAGATTTTGAACAATGACATATATCTACTAATATAGATCAGTTGAAGTTACTTATTTAAGGTATTTTCTTACTAATATGAGGTTAGTTGAGAACTCAGATCATAGATATAGGGAAATATCTCTGATAACTTGTTGCTGAAAGCATTTTTATGGTTAAATTTGTAGTTGAAGCAAGACAAACTATTCACTGATAGTGTTATTTAAAAAAAAAAATTCTGGCTGGTTCGATAGCAGTGGTTTATCAGAACCACCTTATCACAAACGTTGGTATATAACCCCCCACTGCTCTATTTGACTAACTTAGGAGGAAACAAAAGAAATAAAAGAAAAGAAAAATCCACACACAGAGATAGTACAACAAGTAGCGTGCTTGCCTTGCGTGTAGCCAATCCAGGTTCAGTTCCTGGCACCACATATGGCGGGTTCGAAAGGAGTGACCCCTGGACACAAAGCCAGAGGAGTAAGCCCTTCGCTCAGCTAAGTGTGAACAACAACAAAAAATGATCCTCATGGGAATAGCTTTTATCGTGTACTCTACCAAATGAATTATACCGAATTCAAGGTGGTACCAGGCATGTTTTTTGAATAATACGTTTTAACACTAAGCATAATCTTTCTAATTTTGCTTAACACTTGGTTTTACTGACTTTGGTTTTACTTTCTACTTTCAGAGAATCTTTTCCAAATGATCTTCAGTTTAATATTCTAATGAGGTTTACAGTTGATCAGACCCAAACTCCAAGCTTGAAGGTAAAAAAAGAAGTGAAATCTTGTGAATGCATTGTACCAATTGAAAATTATTATTTAAAGTTATGCTAATATTTGTACTTGTGTCACAGAAGAACTTGTTCAATCAGTGGATCTTGTTTTTACAAACTTTCAGACAGCCAAGCCAGCACTTCGGGACCAGCTTCACTCTTTTTGGAGCTCCAAGGTTTTTGTTTTTTATTTAATCTGCATTATTTCTTTCTTAACTCTCTTTACAAGCTCTGCAGTGTTTCAGATTGTTTGTATGCATCTATTCAACTACTAACCTTTGTAAGCCTTTTAAGCATGCACCGATTTTATTTCAAATGTTACACAAATGCCAGACTATCCCCTGGAGAATCTTACTGGGGATACACATTTAAACGGCAATACGAGTATGGCCATCTGACCCTATGCTGGTAATACAAACTTGCTCTATAATGTCTTATCTAATTTTATGTTTGTGATTTCCCAATACTTTTTTTAATTTAGGAATATAAATAGCTGTATTCAGAAAATGTCTGTTTTACCTATGTATTTACGTTAGTAAATATTTTTAAATTTCATTTCAGTTTTGCTCTCTAGTCATCTGTACTGAAACTTCTTTTTGTTTTTGAAATATGATTATTTTTGATGTGTGCGTGAAATTTAGAGTCAGAATTTTCTCAGTTTTTGTTAGCACACATTTTCCAATTTATGTGAAAAAATAGGTAGAATCAAGGGGCCGGAGTGGTGGCACAAGCAGTAAGGCGTCTGCCTTGCCCGTGCTAGCCTAGCATGGACCATGGTTCCATCCCCGGTTTTCCATGTGGTCCCCCAAGCCAGGAGCAATTTCAGGAGTGGCCCCTGGGCATCACCGGGTATGGCCCAAAAACAAAAACAAAAAAAAGAAAAATAGGTAGAATATGATTTGTTTTAAAATAATTTTAAATCGGGGCCGGAGAGATAGCATGGAGGTAGAGTGTTTGCCTTGCATGCAAAGGACGGTGGTTCGAATCCCGGCATCCCATATGGTCCCCTGAGCCTGCCAGGAGCCATTTCTGAGCGTAGAGCCAGGAGGAACCCCTGAGCACTGCTGGGTGTGACCCTAAAACCAAAAAAAAAAAAAAATTAATTTTACAGAAAGCATTTATTAAATTCAAAAAGGAAAAATAATATAAAAGATTCTTAATTTCTTAACTAAAGATATCTTTATATTGATATTTTTAATGAGATTAAAGTCAGGGAAATAACAAGCATATGTGCATTTATAAACCTCATATTTTTCTGCTCTGTTCTGCACGAAATGTATTCCATAAGCATTACTGCCCAGAATTGAAGTTTCTGAATATGATTTTGCCTTAAATTCATAATTATGTTTCCTACCAGGAGTGACTTGCATTCAACATAATGTTTTCTGAGTCGTTTTATGAAAGGATCCCATCTATTTGAATTGTGAAAAGTGACCTGAAGGAAGAAAAAATGATTCCTTGATATTGTTGATAACACTTTTTAGCTCATTATTTACCCAAGACATCATGCTAAGCATTTCTAGGAGTTTAAAACATAATTTTCATCATTGTTATATATAATTATAATGTATGATAAATTATAAACTGTAATAAGAATTACATTTTCAGGGGCTGTAGAGATAGCATGGAGGTAGGGCGTTTGCCTTGCATGCAGAAGGACTTTGGTTTGAATCCCGGCATCCCATATGGTCCCCCAAGCCTGCCAGAAGCAATTTCTGAGCATAAAGCCAAAAAGAATTATATTTTCAGTACCAGTAATAGGTACTCAAGTGACACTTAAAATGGATCTGGAGATATTTTTGAGCCAGTGAAAATGGAAGTCTAAATCATTAGCTTAAACCATGCATTTGGTAGGTGAATTAATTGTGAGAATAAAGTTCAAAGAGATCAAAAGAGAATGAGAAAAGGGAAATAGAAATATATAAAAATTTAATGACCAGGGCCAGAGTGGTGGCGCTAGCGGTAAAGTGTCTGCCTTGCAAGCGCTAACCTAGGATGGACTGTGGTTCAATCCCCTGGTGTCCCATATGGTCCCCCAAGCCAGAAGCGATTTCTGAGCGCATATTCAGGAGTAGCCCCTGAGTATCACCAGGTGTGGCCCAAAAAGCAAAAAAAAAAAAAAAAAAAAAAAAAAATTTAATGGCCAGAGCTATAACACAGTAGATAGGGTATTTGCTTTGCATGTGGCCAACCTAGGTTTAAACCAGAGGTCTCAAACTAAATTTACCTGGGGACCGCAGGAGACAAAGTCGGGGTTATCCTTGAGTGCAAAGTCAGTAGTAAGCCTTCAACATTGGGGGGTGTGACCCAAACAACTAAAACAAAACAAAACAAAAAAATACTCCTCTAGGGCAGGGCCACAAAACGTTGTACGGAGGGCCGCAAACAGCCCGCGGGCTGCGAGTTTGAGAGCCCTGGTTTAAACCCTGGTCCCACAGATGGTCACCTGTGCCTAGAGTGATTTCTGAGTGCAGGACCAGAAGTCACTTCTGAGAGCCACTGGATATGGCCCAAAAACAAAAGCAAAAAATTTGAAGTCTTGAATGTTTATTGGGGTCAATGATGTGACTCAGTGGTAGAACACTTACCGTACGTGTTTGAGATCCTGGATTTAGTTTCTAGGACCAAGTGTTCCTTGAATATCAATGGAAGCAAACCCAGAGAGCACTGCACCAGGAGCAGGCCATGAGCATTATGAGTTTAACTCAAAACAAAAAACAAATTTTGTCTTTGGGCCAAACCCAGCTGTGCTTTGGGATTACTCTTGACTCTGCTCTATGAATAACTCCTGGCAGGGTCTGGTGACTGTATATGGTGCTGGGTATCAAACCATGGTTGGCTGTGTGTAAGGCCTTAACCCCTGTCAGAAAAAAATTCATTTTAAAAATTAAAAATGAGGGGGCCGGCGAGGTGGCGCTAGAGGTAAGGTGTCTGCCTTGCAAGCGCTAGCCAAGGAAGGACCGTGGTTCAATCCTCCGGCGTCCCATATGGTCCCCCCAAGCCAGGGGCAATTTCTGAGCGCTTAGCCAGGAGTAACCCCTGAGCATCTAACGGGTGTGGCGTGAAAAACCAAAAAAAAGAAAAAAGTTAAAAATGAGATTATAGAGCATATGATACATAAAAAGTACTTACTAAAATTTATCTTTCAGAAAATATACACATTTCACATTTGTATCTCCCACAGAGTATCATGTGTTTAAATGTCATAAAGGAAACAATAGAATAGGTGGAAAGGGCAATGCAGGATGATTTTATTTGAGTGAGTAATATTTTTTAAATGATATTTTTGTTGAACTCTTTCTCCAGTTGGTAAACATATAGACTCATACATACTTTATCATTTTGTTTATTTTTCATCTCTGAAGAATGACTATGTTTGTAAGGTTACAGACTTTGTAAATACGCTGAATAAGATCCAACTAAAATGTAAACTTTCAAATGTGATTTTGTGTGCACTGTTGTTATCTATTGGTTATCTATCTATCTCATCTGAGTTCCTTTTCAAACTTGGCATTGTCTAAATAAATTACCTAGGCATGATACCCACTCAGTCTCAAGTAGTGGGATTACTGGTGGTAGCATGTTATAAACTATATATTGATGTTTACTTTTTTTTATTTAGTCACCTTCCACTATTCTCACCAAGAGGAGAGGGCACAGTTTCGATAGTGCCAAATAGTATGTGCTGATATAAGTTAGTTGTTCCCATTTCTGCAGTGTCGACCATAAGTCTCTTCCCCTTCACTCTACATTTTACCCAGGCTGGTGATAGGTTAACTCTGATTTTGTTTCAGACTTAGAATTCTTAAATTATACCCATTATGAAATGAATAACACATTGATCCCCTGTTGTGGTGGTGATGGTGGTTTTGTTTTTTTGTCTTATTTTTACTGGAAGCAGAAACGGGGAAATGAACAAGAATCAGATTCTTACTCTATTATTTTCCTTTCTGTGTGTTGATACATTCTGCTTGCCTCCCTGCAGGTAAAAGTTGCTATCCTTAAATATATAGAAACACTGGCCAAACAGATGGATCCAGGAGATTTTGTCAATTCCAGTGAAACTCGCCTAGCAGTGTCTCGGGTTATCACGTGGACAACAGAGCCTAAAAGTTCTGATGTTAGGAAGGTATGTGTTGTTTTGTTTTTCCTTTTCTGTGCTCAAGTGTTTAGGGGACTGTGCAGTGCTGAGGATCAAACCCCTATCTATGATCTCCAGTGTACCACAACCAAATATGAGCACCTTCACTTGTGTCTTTACTGAGCACTGCAGTCTGGAGGTGTGGCCTCCACAGCAAAAGGGCGTTTGAGCCTCAGCAAACACCATAGCCCATTGTGTGTTGACCTAATGTCAATTTAGCAAAAACAAACGTGGGAGGAGAAAGGAAACTTTATCATGTATTCTAGGAAATTACTAGAAACTTACAGCCCATAGCAAACTCAACAGGGAAAATCTAAAAACCTTTCCTCCTAAGATCTGTCACAAGACATTCTCACCACTTCTATTCAGTATAATACTGGAAGTACTTACCATAGCAATTAGTCAAGAAAAAGAAATCAAATAGGAAAGGAAGAAGTCAAGCTCTCACTGTTCTCACATGATACTATATTTAGAAAATCCTAAAGACTACCAAAAAAAGCTTCCAGAAACAATAGATTTTTATAGTAAAGTGGCAGGCCACAAAATAAATATGCAAAAGTATGACTTTTCTATATACAAATAATAAATATATTTTTAAAAATTCTCATTCACAACTGTGCCTTATAATGAACTTAACTTAAAAGGGTAAAGACATATACAGAGAAAATTACAAAACACTACTTCAAGAAATAAAAGAGGATACAAGAAAATGGAAATATATATCCTGCTCATACATTGGGAGGATTAACATTACTAAATTGAAATACTTCCCAAAGCATGGTACACGTGTAATGCAATCCCTGTGAGGATACCCTGGACTTTTATTTATTCAAAGAAATAGATGAAACTTATATGGGACAATAAACCTCCATAAATAGCTAAAGCAGTCCTTGGGAAAAAAGAATTTGAGAGGCATCACTGTCCCCAAATTTTTACAAAGCAGTAAAAATTAAAACAGCATGGAGGGGGCCAGAGAGATAGCATGGAGGTAAGGTGTTTGCCTTGTATGCAGAAGGTTGGTGGTTTGAATCCCGGCATCCCATATGGTCCCCCGAGCCTGCCAGGAGGAACCCCTGAGCGCTGCTGGGTGTGACCTAAAAAACAAAAAAAACAAAAAACAAAAAAAAAGAGGGAGGCCGGAGAGATAACATGGAGGTAAGGCATTTGTCTTACATGCAGAAGGATAGTGATTCAAATCCCGGCATCCCATATGGTCCCCCAAGCCTGCCAGGAGCGATTTCTGAGTGTAGAGCCAGGAGGAACCTCTGAGCACTGCCGGGTGTGACCCAAAAACAAAAAACAACATCATGGTATTGGAAGGACACCCTCAGATAAACGGAATAAACTTGAATATCCTGTGAGACTAACCCTTGGGTATATGAACAATTAATTCTTGATAAAGGGTCAGAAAATACAAAGTAGGGCCCGGAGAGATAGCGCAGAGGCGTTTGCCTTGCAAGCAGCCGATCCAGGACCAAAGGTGGTTGGTTTGAATCCCCGTGTCCCATGTGGTCCCCCGTGCCTGCCAGGAGCTATTTCTGAGCAGACAGCCAGGAGTAACCCCTGAGCACCGCCGGGTGTGGCCCAAAAACCAAAAAAAAAAAAAAAAAGACACAAAATATACATTTAAAAAAAAAAAAGAAAAGAAAATACAAAGTAGAGCAAGGAATTGGGAAAACTAGTCAGCTACAATTCAGGCAAAAAAAAAAAAAATGACCTCAGACATCTCTTTAGTACCATGCACAAATGTTAAGACAAAATGGATTAAAGAGTTTGATGTCATCAAACCTGAAGCTATAAAGTACATAGAGGAAGACAGAACTCTCCATGACATTGAAGCTAAAGGCATCTTCAAGGATGAAATACCACTGACAAAGCAAGTGGAAGCAAAGATAAACAAATGATGGGGCCAGAGAGATAGCATGGAGGTAGAGTGTTTGCACGGCGGCGGTTCAAACCCCAGCATCCCATATGGTCCCCTGAGCCTGCCAGGAGCGATTTCTGAGCATAGAGCCAGGAGGAACCCCTGAGCACTGCCGGGTGTGCCCAAAAAACAAAAACAAAAACAAAGATAAACAGATGAGACTAAAGTAAATGCTTCTGCACCTCAAAGGAAATGGTGACAAGGATACAAATGTCAACCATGGAATGGGAGAAACTATTCACCCAATATTCATCTGATAAAGGGTTTATATCTTAGATGTAGGGGCCCGGAGAGATAGCATGGAGGTAAAGGTGTTTGCCTTGCCTGCAGAAGGTCAGTGGTTCGAATCACGGCACCCCATATGTTCCCCGGAGCCTGCCAGGACGATTCCTGAGCATAGAGCCAGGAGTAACTCCTGAGCTTCTACGTGTGACCCAAAAAACAAAACAAAACAAAAAAAAAAATCTATGGGCCAAAGAGATAGCACAGCGATAGGACATTTGCCTGCACACAGCCGACACAGGATGGATGGTGGTTTGGATCTTGGCATTCCATATGGTCCCCTGAGCTTGCCAGGAGCGATTTCTAAACACAGAGCCAGGAATAACCCCTGAGCTTTGCCATATGTGACCCAAAAACAAACAAACAAAATCGTGAGCCGGAGCAGGGGTGCAAGCGGTAAGGTGTTTGCCTTGCATCCACTAACCGAGGATGGGCTGTGGTTTGATCCCCTGGGATCCCAAGCCAGGAGCGATTTCTGAGCGCATAGCCAGGAGTAACCCTTGAGTGTCACCGGGTTTAGCCCAAAAAGCAGGGGGGGAAAAAATCTAACATTAAAATGAGGAGAAGAGATGAAACAGAAACTTCCTGAAAGAAATAGATGGCCAAAAGGCACGTGAATAAATGCTCCACATCATTAATCATCAGGGAGATGTAAATCAAAACAACAATGAGATTTTACCTCAGAATAGAGACTGGCACACATTGAAAAGAACAAAAGTTCTTTTTGTTCTCTGGAGAGATAGCACAACAGTAGGATGTTTGCCTTGCACACAGACCATCCAGAATGGATGATGGTTCAAATCCTGGCATCCCATATGGTTCCACAAGCCTGCCAGGACCAAATTCTGAGCACAGAGCCAGTAGTGTCACCATGTGTTACCCAAAAACCAAAAAAAAAAAAAAAAAAAAGAACAAAACAATCAGTACTTACATGGATCCAGGGAGAAGGGACTTTCATTCATTGCTACTAGGAATGTCAACTAGTCTAGCCTTTTGGGAAACAATATGGATGTTCCTCAAAACACTAGAAATTGAGCTTCCATATGAAGTGGTACTCTTGGTAATATACCCTAAGAGCCCCAAAGCACAATTCAGAAAAGCGCTCTGCACTCCTAGGTTCATTGCAGCACTGTTCATAATAGCCAGAATCTGAAAACAATCCAAGTGTCTGAGAACAGATGATTGGATAAAGAAACTGATACACTTACACAGTGGAATACTATGCAGCTGTTAGGAAAAATGAAGTCATGAAGTTTGCTTATGCATGGATGATATGGAGTGTATTATGCCGTGTGAAATTAGTCAGACAGAAAGGTATAGGCAGAGTGATCACACTGATCAAAATATTATGGTCATTATTCTCACAGACAAAAAAGATGAGAGCCAGGAGAACTAGTCTGTGGTAGGAAGCTTGTCAAGAATAGCCGGGAGGGGACCACTTAAAATGATAGTTGGAAGCGATTATTCTGGACAAGAACTGGTTGCTGAAAGGAGATAAAATGATATGCTTGGTACCCCTTCAGTAACTATTGCAAACCACAGTGTCTAAAAGTAAGAGAAAAAGAAGAAGAAAGTCTGCTGGGGCCAGGCCAGAGCACAGCGGATAGGGCCTTGCCTTGCACGCAGCTCAACTGGATTCAATTCCCAGCATCTCGTATGGTTCTCTGAGCCTGCTAAGCCTAATTTCTGAGCGCACAACCAGAAGTAACACCTGAGCACAGCCCAAATCCCACACCAAGAGTGGTTCAAAAGCAAAGAAAGATGCCTGCCATTCGACTCAGGCAGGGAAGAAGGGAGGAGGGAAATTGGGGACATTGATGGGAGGCACGTGCACGGTGAAAGGAGGGGTTTTCGACATTGTAGAGCTGTAACTAATTCATGAACAACTTTGTAACTATGCATCATGGTGATTCAATTGAAGAATTTATTTTTCTTCTCAGTTGTCCACTGTTAACATTCACAATGACCAGGGATTGCACATACCTACAAATTCCTGTCTGATAAAGCAATCACTAGATAGAGGAATACTCTGGACATTTGAATAGAACAGTTTAGAATTTAAAAACCTTTTCTAAAATGGTTTGATTTTTCTAAATTAATGCATGGGGCTGGAGCAATAGTAGAGCAGCTAGAGCATTTGCCTGACGCATGGCCAACCTAGATTTAATCCTTAGCATCCTAGATGGTCCCCTGAGCACCACCAGGAATGGCTCCTGAGTGCAGAGCCAGGAGTAATCCCTGAGCACTGCAGGATGTAGCCTAAATATGAAACAAAAATAAATTCCATATGTATGTTTTATTTTTATTCAAAGACTTTCAGTAATGTTGGGATTTGGGGGAGTGTCTCCATACAGAATGCTCAAAGTCTAATCTGGCTAGTGCCTTAGGGGATCGTGCCATACTGGGGAATCCAACCAAGGGCTCCCTCTTGAAAAGCATGTGCTCCAGTTCTTTGAGACATCTGCCCAGTCCTGAGAAAATACTTTACTATGAAAATTAAATGGATTTAATGAAGTAATATATTAAAACAGAAATTAAGGACTTCACAAAATAGTCTATGTCTGGAACTGGAAAATTAATATAGCAGGTAGAACACTTGCTTTGCATGCCAGCAACTGGGTTCGATCCCGGCATCCTATTTGGTTGCCCAAGCAGCGCCAGGAATAGTTCTCGAGTGCAGAGCCACAAGTAACCCTGAGCCTCGCCTAGGTAGCCCCAAAGCTTTTAAAAAAAAAAAATCTAACAAATTAAGTCTCTATTATTTAATGCAGAATTTAATAATTATGCCAGTGAAACCAAAAGGTAAATTCAGAGACACAAATTTATTTAGAAAATTAGTTTATGGTCAGGCATCATCTCATCATGAGGAAAGGATGTTTTCAGTTAACAGATAGTTTGGGAACAGGTTATTTCTGTCAAGGAATGGAATAAAATGGAATCTCATTCAGTAAAGTAAAGTAAATTCCAGTTAAAATATTCTTCAACAACCATTCATTTGCTAAAATTAACTTGATTTCTCTCGAGGTTTTGTTCCTACCGCCCCCCCTTTAAAAAAGTCAAAGTTCTTTTCTACAGTGAAGCCACTCTGTTTAGGCTCTATTAACATTTTGGAGTCTGTCGTGTGTGTTCATGGTTAGCCTCTGTTAAATCTGGTATGTGATGGTATTAGTATATTTAATTATGTGTAATAGATCCCACATTTGCTTCGTGTATGCAGCTACATCCATTTCCGGCCTGTACTGTGTTGTGCGTCCATTGCTCCATCTGGGGTCAGAGTGATAGCACAGTGGTAGAGCGTTGCACTCGGCCAACCCAGGACGGACCAAGGTCCGATCCCCAGCATTCCATATGGACCCCCGAGTCTGCCTGGAGTGATTTCTGAGCGTAGAGCCAGGAATAACCCCTGAGCACCGCCGGGTGTGGCCCAAAAACCAAAAGAAAACTTGGTTTTCTAGACGCAATTAATGCAGAGCACTTAAATTTCCATTAAGTGTGGTAAAGAATGGTCTAAGAGCATCATGATTATGAACCTTTAAATTTCTTCCTCTTCTGTCGTCCCCACATTAACTGTGGCCAGGAATTGCACGTGTGCCTGGTTGTGGCGCTTTGCTGATGATCCAATAACTAGCATAATATGTTGGCACAGGCACGTACCATTGATGTCTCACTTTGAATGTGGTTTTATGAACACAGATTGCAGCATCAGCATTTAAGTGTATCTGAAGGAGTTGTGTTCTTTTAACTCTGGTGCTGCACACATGAACACTACCTGGCTGTCCTCATTTTCAGTTCAAGTTTGTGGGGAACAGTGGCAGGGCTTTGTTCAGCACATTCTCACACCAGGACCCACACTCTTTAGTTAGGGGCAATGCTTATGCACACTTTGGTTATAGTGCTTGCAGGACATGTTATGCTCTGACCATGATGAGCCATATATGGACATACTTCTCATTGTGCGTGCTGGGATTTTTCTCCCTTTGGGTGAAGTGCTTTTATGTGCCTTGCTCTGGTGCAGCCAGAAATCACTTGCTGTGCTATCAGTCACAGCAAAGCAGAGAGGATTTCTCTTGGCACACATGGGCACCAGGAGTGATCAAACTCTCATCCTTGCTCTTGCAGGTTAGGCAATTCAGCCAGTGAACCTTCTGTCGGCTCCCTCAATTAAGTTTTTGAGTGTTTTGAATTTTAAACCTTTGACTAGTAGTAATTCATTTAGTTAAAGAAGAAAATAATTTATGTATTTTCTTAACTGACCTAAATAAGTTTTATAATCTGTTTTATTCCCATCTCCACAATAAGATTAGAGGGTTGTTTACTTCAAAGTGTATACAGACTTCTAAGATTAGCTCCTTAAGAGGTCACATTCAACTCTCTGTTTTAAGAATTACATTCTGGTAGCCAGAGCTATAGCACAGCAGGTAGGGCTTTTGCTTTGTATGTGGTCAACTCAGGACAGTCTCGGGTTTGTTCCCCGGCATCCTGTATGGTCCCCCAAGCCTGCCAATAGTGATTTTGATCACAGAGCCAGGAGTAACCCCTTAGCGCTGCCCGGTGTGGCCCAAAGCAAAAAAAAAAAAAATTACATTCTGAGAAATATAGATTAAAATACTGACTTGCTCTGGATGAGTTTATGTGCCATAAGGATAATACTTCTGTATACTCATCCATCTTTATCATTAGACCATATGCCTAGGACAGTACTAGAAACTGGTTAACTTTCCCACTGAGAATTGGGAGATTCTTGCTATGCTTTTGTCTTATAGTTTTAAAGGCCTCCCAAACAGTAGTCAGGGAGCCCCAAGGCCATTCCCACAGTACTCAGCCTAGTTTTCCGGATGGTGTGAATGAGAACCTTATGGTCTCCAGCCCTTTGAGCTGTTTCCCAGGCCTCTAGATTTTCTTCTTTTTTTTTTTTTTTTTTTGGTTTTTGGGTCACACCCAGCGGTGCTCAGGGGTTACTCCTGGCTGTCTACTCAGAAATAGCTCCTGGCAGGCATGGGGGACCATATGGGACACCGGGATTCTAACCAACCACCTTTGGTCCTGGATCGGCTGCTTGCAAGGCAAACACCGCTGTGCTATCTCTCCGGGCCCTAGATTTTCTTCTTAACTTCAAAAAATGAAGAATAGATAAAATAAATTCTTCCTACAAAGAAATTAAGAAGCATAAAATATTTTTCCACTGCTCATTGTCACAATGCTTAGACAAATAAAAATGAAACAATAGGGACAGGAACTCTGGCGCAGCAATAGGGCGTTTGCCTTGTACACGGCTGACCCAGGATGGACCTAGGTTTGATCCCCTGACATCCCATATGGTTCCCCAAGCCAGGAGTGATTTCTGAGCACATAGCTAGGAGTAACCCCTGAGCGTCACCGGGTGTGGCCAAGAATTCAACCAAAAAAAAAAAAATCAACAGTGAGATACCATCACAAACCAATGAGAATAGCACATATCAAAGAGTCTAGAAATGCCCAGTGTTGGTGAAAATGTCATCTGGTTCAGCCTTTATGAAAAGCAATATTGAGACCTATCTGAAAATAAAATAGATCTACCATCCTACCCAGTGATATTATTTCTTGGCATCTGTCCCCAAAACACAAAAACATTTGTTTGATTTTGCAAATCACCAAGATATAGAAACAACCCAAATGCCCAAATGGATCAAGGAGTTGTGAAATACACACACATCTAGTGGATTATTATGCAGCCTAAGAAAGAACAAAATCATGCAATCTGCAGTCACATGACATAAATAGAACCAGAGGATACCATGCTGAGGTCAGTCAGAAAGAAAATGATAAATAACAGAGTGATCTTTCTCATCTGTAGGACTAAAGATAATGGATAAGTTGTCAACAAAAGCAGCACAGCACAATGGCTTATCTACACAACTGGGGCCAGGGGAGATAGAAACATTAAAAGGGAGAAACTTTGGGATACTTGGGGGAAGGGAAGTGTGAGGTTGTGATAGTGGATGTCTAGTGATGGGTATGGTATTTAAATTATGTGCATGAAAAATTACTCTTTTGTAAGTCATAGAATCTCAATATGTTTAATATAAAATGCCTTTTGGGGATGTGGAGGATGAAAATCCTGAAGACTACACTAAAAACAAAAACGTTTTTCCCATTATCATTGCTATTGAACAGAAAAATTAAATGAGGAAAATTTTTTTTAACCAAAATATATTCTTGGACTTTTATGTTTTCTAGGCAGCACAGTCAGTGCTAATTTCCTTATTTGAACTCAATACCCCAGAGTTCACAATGTTACTAGGAGCTTTACCAAAAACTTTTCAGGATGGTGCTACCAAGCTTCTTCATAATCACCTTCGAAATACTGGCAATGGAACCCAGGTATTTCTCAGTTATGTCTTGACTATTGTATGATGTGATGGTTAGTTAGCAATACTTGTTTCACATAAAGGTTATTATTTGACGCTGATTTGACATTTTTTGTAGCTGTATCTGAAGCATTTTCTGGTGAGAAAATAAATAAAATGGGACAGAATAGAATCCCTAAGCCTGTGTTTATATTATAGTTTGGTGTACTTTCGGGTGGTTCTGATGATGGCTGTATTATGAATGATGAAAGCAAAATAAAGAGCAAAGTTTAAATAGGGCTTCATCTTCGAATGCCTTGAGAATTGAGATTTGCTTTTTAGATGAACCAATCTGACTTGAATTCTAACAGAACTTATTCTAGGACTAGCAAATAGAAGCCTTGTGTTATGTGCCTAAAGAATTGAACTTAGGGGCCAAAGCAATAGCATAGTGGTACAGTGTTTGCCTTACATGCAGCCAACACAGGACTGACTTTGGTTTGATTTCTGGCATCCCAGGTTCCTCGAGCCTGCCAAGAGCGATTTCTGAGTGCAGAGCCAGAAGTAACCCCTGAACACAGCCGGGTGTGACCCAAAAAACAAACAAAAAAAAAAAAAAAAGAACTAAACTTAATTTTTTTTTAAGAAAAAGAGTGACTTTGAATAATAAAGAAAAGTAAAAGAAAGAAAGGAAGGAAGGGAGGGAGGGAGGGAAAAGAAAAGAAAAGAAAAAGGTAGATTCATTTACAGTCAGGCAGGTGTGAGGGTTAGAAACAGGACTATGTGGGGACCAGAGCCATAGCACAGGGGTAAGGTGTTTGCCTTGCTGGTGGCCAACACAGGACGGACCCCGGTTCGACACCCAGCGTCCCATATGGTCCCCTGATCCTGCTAGGAGCAATTTCTGAGCTCAGAATCAGGAGTAACCCCTGAGCGTCGCCATATGTGCCTCCCCCCCAAAAAAAAAAAGAGAAACAGGACAATGTCTTAACCAAAGAAATTTCTGTTTTTAAAAGAAGTGAGTGTAGAGCCTGATAGTTAGTAGGGCACTAGCTCTGCATCTGACTGGCCCAGATTCGATCTCATATAGTGCCCCAAGCCTCTCCAAGAGTCATCCTTGAATATATGGCCAGGAGAGAGAGGAGAGCACATGATTATATTTTAAATGAAATGGGTAAGGAAAACAAAGAAAGATGAAAAAGTTAAATTCTAAATGGCAAGAAAAGTTTTCCTCATAGGTATTAAAGTGAGTATATGAATATTTAAGATAGTAACCTATGCTTCTAGTTCTCATATATATTTTCTTGAGTGTGAGGCTTTCTTTTTTAGTTGTTGTTGTTTCCAATGTATGACTTTCTTTAGAGAGTTTTAGTGAACTTATCACTGTGTTTATTTCATGTTTTTCTCCCAGGGTTCCATGGGAAGTCCTTTGACAAGACCAACACCACGCTCACCAGCCAATTGGTCCAGTCCTCTTACTTCACCTACCAATACATCACAGAATACTTTATCTCCAAGGTAACAAAATGTGATTTTTTTCTATCATGGCTTTATATTTGCAGATTCTCATCTAACAAAGACAAATAACTTCACTTGACCTGAAAAGTCAAGAAACATACACATCTCATCAAAATGTAGTAGATTCAAAATATTTTAGTTTATTCCATACTAACCCTTTAAATGATAATAATATAGACTAGGCTCTAAATGTGGCTCAAGTGTTAGAGCAAGACTCTTGAGCATTAAAACATATTATATCAGATAAGAAAGTTTTATGTGAGTGAAATTATTAACTGCTAACAGTTTTTTTTTAATTACTACACATTGCACTAAATTGCATAGTTCTATTTCTTGAATAAGCTATATAAATTCAGTCATTGGGGCCAGAGAGATAGCATATTGGTAGGACATTTGCCTTGCACGCAGCAGACGTAGGACTGAGGGTGGTTCGAATCCCAGCATCACATAAAGTCCCCCAAGCCTACCAGGAGCAATTTCTGAGTGCAGAGCCAGGAGTAACCCCTGAGCATTGCCAGACGTGATCCAAAAATAATAATAATAGGGGCCAGAAAGATAGCATAACGGTGTTTGCCTTGCAAGCAGCCAATCCAGGTCCTAAGGTGGTTGGTTCAAATCCCAGCATCCCATATGGTCCCCTGTGCCTGCCAGGAGCTATTTCTGAGCAGATAGCCAGGAGTAACCCCTGAGCACCACCGCCGGGTGTGGCCCACAAAAAAAGAAAAAAACAAAGAAATAATAATAATAATAATAATAATAATAATAATAATAATAATAATAATAATAAAAAAAAACAATAAATCCAGTAATATCAAACTGTATCTTTCCCTTAACCATTCTGCCTAAATGGTAAGGTCAGGTTCACATGATGGATTTTGTTTTTCTCTTTTGTTTGTTTATTTTTGGCTTTTTGAAAAGAGCCTCACCCTGCAGCACTGGGATGTTACTCCTGGCTTTGCACTCACATTGCTCCTTGCAGGCTCAGGGGCCAGATGGGATGCCAAGGATCGAAACTGAGTCAGCTTCAGGCAAGGCAAGCACCATTCCCTCTGTGCTGTTGCTCTGGTCCCGATGATGGCTCTCTCTAGATCTAATTAGCCAACTACCTCTAAAAATGGAAGGAGTTAAGCTTACAGTCAGAAACATAAAAATAGAGAAGAATAAATAGGAAAAGGTAAATTATGACTGCAAGATTGGTCCTTGAAGAGTTTTATGCAGAGCAAAATGAATCAGAGGAATAGAGAGAGGCATAAATAATCACATTTATTTATGGGATATAAAAAATAAATAGTATGGGGGCCAGGACAGTGGTGGCACAAGCAGTAGGGCATTTGCCTTTCATGTGCTAACCTAGGACAGACGGTGATTCGATTCCCCAGCACCCCATATGGTCCCCCAAGCCAGGAGCAATTTCTGAGCTCATAACCAGAAGTGATCCCTGAGCGTCACGAGTGTGGCCCCAGCCCCCAAATATAGTATGGTAATATACTCAAGGACAATAGAGATAAGGGTCAGGAGGACTGTCCGTGGTAGGAAACTTACCACAAAGAATAAGTGAGTACAGTTAGGGGTGTAGGGACAATAATAGTTGGAAATGATCACACTGGGCCAGAACTGGGTGCTGAAAAGAGGTAAAATGAGGGATATGTTACAGTTTCAGTAACCATATTGCAAAGCACAGTATTTAGAAGAGAAAAAAGGAAGAATTTGGGGAGGGGGGTGTTTGCCATAAAGGCGGAAAAGAGAGAAGGCAAGTAGGGCAGGGAGGTAGTAGTGCAAAGTGTGTGCTGGTAAAGGGATGGGTGTTGGACATTGCATGACAAGCTCAATCATGAACTACTTGGTAACTACCTCACAGTGATTCAATTAAAAATGTATTTTTTAAAAAGGATTAGTCCTGAGGGCGGAGAGATAGCACAGCAGTAGATCATTTGCCTTGCACTCAGCCAACCCTGGAAGGACCCCAGTTCAAGTCCCAGCATCACATGTGGTTCTCTGAGCCTGCCAGGAGTAACCCCTGATCTCCACTAGATGAGGCCCCAAAACCAAAAAAATTAAACAATAAAAATAAAAATATTAGTCCTTGATACAAAATACAAAAGATATATTATTTCCACACAATTCAAACATGGGCCATATTTCATACTAAATTATTAACTGGTTAATGGACTAATTTTCCTGGCTTTTAAATAATAGTTTCTATGGAATCCACATTTCTATTATTAGCCATATATATTTCACCAGATTCATTACAATTGTAGGATACTTCAGTCAGTATCTAAGATAGAAAAATAAATTACACACCATATCATAGAACTCTTTCATATTTGATGAATATATATATCTTATTTGTATTTATTTATTTATTTATTTTGGTTTTTTGGGGGGGCCACACCCGTTTGACGCTCAGGGGTTAATCCTGGCTATGCACTCAGAAATCACTCCTAGCTTGGGGGGACCATATGGGACGCCAGGGGATCGAACCGCCGTCCGTCCTACACTAGTGCTTGCAAGGCAGACACCTTACCTCTAGCGCCACCTCGCCAGCCCCTTATTTACTTTTTTTTTGGTTTTTGGGTCACACCCAGCAGCGCACAGGGTTTACTCCTGGCTCTACGCTCAGAAATTGCTCCTGGCAGGTTCGGGAGACCATATGGGATGCTGGGATTCGAACCAGTGACCTTCTGCATGAAAAGCAAATGCCTTACCTCCATGGTATCTCTCCGACCCCAACTTTTTTTTTTTTTTTTGGTTTTTGTATCTGAATATTTTTGAATGTGAAAAAACAAACCAGTGGCCAGTGTGCTAGACAGCCAGTAGGGCACTTGCCTTGCACGTGGCCTACCCAGGTTTGATTCCCGGCATCCTATATGGCCCCCCACGCCAAAGAACAAACAAAAAAAATGGAGGGCAGCTATAGCAGAGTGGTAGGGCATTTGCTTTCCACGAGGCTGACCCAGATTGGTTCTCCAAGCCAGGAGTGAGTTCTGAGAGCAGAACCAGTAGTTACCCCTAAATGCCTCTGGGTATGGCCCAAAGCAAAAAAAAATTGTTAAGGGTTGTACATTCTAGAGTCATTATTGCAAGAACAAAAGGAATGTGAAACTACATAACCTGCCAGATTTGTTTTACTGATAATTCTTTGGGGACTGTGTGTCTTCTCTAATCCTTTCTTCAAATATATTCTATATAATCTCAAATATGTTAGCATTTTAAAACTACACATAAATATAAATTACTCCTTGTCTTTTTCATAGTGCATTTGATTATGACACAGAAAACATGAACTCTGAAGATATTTATAGCTCTCTTAGAGGTGTTACTGAAGCAATTCAGAATTTCAGCTTCCGTAGTCAAGAAGATATGAATGAGCCATTGAGAAGGGATTCTAAAAAAGATGATGGTGATTCAGTGAGTATTTGAATATTCTTACATTGCAGACGCTTTGATTAATGGTGATTTGTTTTGTCTTTGTTTGTGTCAGGGATCAATCCTACAACCTTATACATGTGAAGCTTGTGTTCAACCAGTAGCTATATCTTCTGGGTATGACCCAAAAACAGAAAAAAGAAAATCTGAAACCAATAGAAAGCAAAGTTTAGAGGCTGGAGAGATAGCACAGTGGTAGGGCGTTTGCCTTGCACACAGCCAATCCAGGATGAACAGTGTTTCAGATCTCTCCATCCCACATGGTCCCCTGTACCTGCCAGAGTGCAAAGCCTGAGCACTGCCAGGTGTGACAGGGAGGGAGGGAAAGTAATAGTACAGATGATAGGTTTATCTTGCATTCTTGCTTACAACTGACCTGGGTTCAAACCCCAGCATACCATATGGTCCCCCAAGGCTGCCAGGAGTGATTTTTGAGTGTAGACATAATAGTAACCCCAGAGCACTGCTGGCTGTGGGTCACAAGCAACAATAACAAAAAGAAACTGTGTTACATATGTACAGTGGCATACTGTAAAATAAAATGCCTTTGTTTTGGGTAAAAGGGTGTGACCTAACAAATTAACCCTTTCTGTTCAAAAAAATTTTTAGAGAAGGACTTATGTTCTGTTGTTCTCTGCGAGAGGCAGTAACCATAAAGTGGCTGGTAAGTTACAGAGGCATAGTAAAAGCTGGGGAAATAAAAAGAAAAATAATTCATTGTCAGTAATTGTGGTGAGGAAATTAACTTTTATGCAGCTATACTGAATTTGTAAACAAATTCTTAAACATTTTACTCCAAGCAAAACGAGTCTAAAATAACCAAGTTTCTTTTCCATAAACTTCTCTAAACAAAATCATACAAATATTTCTGCAGTTTGGGGATCAAAAGCCACATTGGCAATGCCCACGTGAGGGACAAAATCCAAGACGAAGAGCCAGTCACCTGACTACTCAAGGAATGCCAGCACGGGACATAGAAAACATCACACTACAACCGTGACAATAGGAAACAACCTTTCTCAGATGGAGTTCTGATGACCTGAAACAACAACCTATTTAGCCTCTCAGAGAAGGACCTTAGAGAAGAAATATGGAAGATGTTCATAGAACTCAAAGAAAGCATGGAACAAACTGAGCATGCCACAGGTAAGAATCAAGAGGATCTGAGAGTAAAAATATGAAAACTTCAAAATGAAGTAATGGCTGAAAAACTTGGTAAACAAAATGAAAACATCACTGAAAAGCCTACCCAACAGAGTAACAGCAGCTGAAGACAGAATCTGTGAGCTGGAAGATGAGATGAATAGCAGCTCCATACAACACAAGAGTTTGGAAAAGAGCCTCAAAACTAGTGATTTGCAATAGGGCGTTTGCCTTGCACGCCGCTGACCCAGGACAGACCACGGTTTGATCCCTTGCATCCCATATGATCCCCCAAGCCAGGAGTGATTTCTGAACTCATAGCCAGGAGCATCACTGATTGTGGTCCAAAAAAAAAAGTGATCAGAGATTGGGAAAAGTTCTAAAGAATGAGAACAGACAAAAATAGAAAGTTTTTGATAAACTCAACAGAAACAACATAAGAATCATTGAAGTCCCAGAAACACAAGAAGAAAATCCCCATGAAGATCAGGATCAACAGTCAAGGATATCATTGCAGAGAAACTCCCAGAACTACAGAATGCATGCAGCTAAATCCTATATGCCTGAAGAGTACCAGCCAAAAGAGGTCCAAAGAAAAGCACCCCAATGAGCCCTGAGAGATAGCATAGTGGTGTTTGCCTTGCAAGCACCAGGACCTAAGGTGGTTGGTTCAAATCCCAGTGTCCCATATGGTCCCCCTTGCCTGCCAGGAGCTATTTCTGAGCAGACAGCCAGAAGTAACCCCTGAGCAACGCCCAGTGTGGCCCAAAAAACAAAAAAAAAGCACCCCAAGACACATCATAGTCATAAGGTCGAACCCAGAAATAAGGATGGAATACTGAATTCAGCAAGATGAAAAAGGGAAATTACATTCAAAGAGCATCCTTAAGATTTACCGCTGATCTGTAACAGGAAATTCTCAAGACCCGAAGGCAGTGGTGGAATATAGTGACAAAACTCAATGAAATTAATAATCACCAAGAGTACCTTACCCAACCAAACTTATATTCATGCTTGAAGGAAGGATACAAAGCTTCACGGATAAAAACAGCATAGAAACTTTACAGACTCAAAACCATTAAAGAATGAAATGAAAGATCTAATTCTTTTTTAATTTTTTTTTCTTTTTGGTTTTTTTTGGGCCACACCTGTTTGATGCTCAGGGGTTACTCCTGGCTAAGCGCTCAGAAATTGCCCCTGGCTTGGGGAGACCATATGGGATGCCGGGGGATTGAACCACGGTCCTTCCTTGGCTAGCACTTACAAGGCAGACACCTTACCTCTAGCGCCACCTCACCGCCCCTAAATGAAAGATCTAATTTAAGATAAGACATGCCACAAGACACACCAAACTTCTATTAAAAGATGATGCTAAGGGGCTGAGGCAGTAGCACAGCAGGTAGGGCATTTGTCTTGCACACAGCCAACCCAGATTCAATCCCTAGCGTCCTATATAGTTCCCCACTCAAAAAAAAAAAAAAAAAAGATGGGTCCAGCGCAGTGGCACAAGCAAGCAGTAAGGCATTTGCCTTATCCGTACTAGCCTAGGATGGACTGCGGTTCGATCCCCTGGTGTCCCATGTTGCCCCATCCCCCATCTTCCTGTGTAATCTTACCTGATGTTAAGACCAGCCCATTTCTGAGTGGGCGGGACAGGGGACTATGAAAGGTAACAAAGAGGTTGCTTGAGGGTTGTGAGGAGATTAAGAGGGAATTCAACAAGGGAAGCCGGGGCTAGAGACTGGAGAGATATCAAGGACAGATTTAAGTGCAGGGCTGCTTATGGAGCCTGTTTAAAAGGTTAGCATAAAAGCCACACATATGGCCTATTATTAATAAAGCTGCTTGTCTCCTGACTTCTACTGACTGCTGTAGGTCATTTTCTCGATGCTACCCTGAACCCTGAGACCCGCCGATTGGAATGGGATGCGGGCGCTTGGACTGGGCTGGCTGAGAAAGGCCTCTCCACTCCATCCACCACCATCCACCACCATCCAGGATTATGTAATTAATATTTAATTCTGCAGTCCCATATGTCCCCCCCAAGCCAGGAGCGATTTCCGAGCGCATAGCCAGGAGTAACCCCTGAGTGTCACCAGGTGTAGTCCAAAAACCAAATATATATATATATATATATATATATATATATATATAACTACATAAAAGAAAGAGAATAGAAATTGTACATATTACCTTCTCATCATATGCATTGAAATTAGAAGTGAATAACAGACACAGAGGAAAAAGTTAACACCTTGATTAAAATTAAACAACTACTGAACAACCAGTGAGTCAGATGAAATCAAAGACAAATCAAAAGGTTTCTGGAGGTGCCAGAGAGATAGCATGGAGGTTGAGGGTTTGCCTTGCATGTAGAAGGACGGTGGTTCAAATCCCCGCATCCCAAATGGTCCCCCGAGCCTGCCAGGAGTGATTTCTGAGCGTAGAGCCAGAAGTAACCCCTGAGTGCTGCGGAGTGTGAGCCCGCCCCCCCCCCCGCCCCCAAAAAAAGGTTCCTGGAAACAAATGAGAAGGGAGACAAATTATCGGAATCTGTGAGACACAATTAAAGCGATACTAAGAAGAAAATGTATAGCTTTGCAAAGCACACATTTGAAGAAGCAGAAATACTTCCAAATAGTTTTTATGAAGCTTACATCACCCTGATACCACAAACAGATGCCACAAAAAAGAGAACTATAGACCAAGATTCCTGATAAACACAGATGCAAAGGTCCTCAACAAAATCCTAGCAAATAGAATCCAATACCTCATAAAAACATCATACACCATGAACAAGTGGGATTCATTTCAGAGATGCAAGAATGGTTCAACGCAATACAGTCAGTGTACTACATCACATCAATAAAAGGAAAAATAAAGCGGCATGATTATATCAATAGATGCAGAGAAAGCATCTAAGGTCCAGCACCCATTCATGTAAAAACTTCAACAAGATGAGAATGGAAGGAACTTTTCTCGATATAGTCAAGACCATTTACCACAAATATGGCAAATATATTCTATGGGAAGAAAATTGCCCTTTTCCCTAAGAACTGGCACAAGGCAGGGCTGCCCATCTCACCACTCCTATTTAACATAGTACCGGAAGTACTTGCCATACCAGTTAGGAAGAAATATCTGCATACAGATAGGAAAGGAAGAAGTCAAGCTCTCACTATTTGCAGATGACATGAAACTATACTTAGAAAATCCTAAAGAACAAAACAAACAAACAAAAACCTGGAGCCAGAGCAATAATGCAGTAGTAGAGAGTTTGCCTTGCCACACCCGGCAGTGCTCAGGGGTTACTCCTGGCTCTGCGCTCAGAAATCGCTCTTGGCAGGCTCAGGGGACCATATGGGATGCTGGGATTCTAACCACCATTCTTCTGCATGCAAGACAAACATACTACCTCTATGCTATCTCTCCAGGCGCAATTTCTGGGGGCATAGCCAGGAGTAACTCCTGAGTGTCACCAGGTGTGACCCAAAAAGAAAAGAAAGAAAATCTTTAAAGATGACCAAAAAGCTCCTAAAAACAATAGATTCATCTTGCAAAGTAGCAGGCTACAAAGTTAACAATGATAAAGAAGAAATAGACATTAATAAAGCAATACCATTCACAGTAGCACCACAGAATTCAAATACCTTGGCATCAACTTAGCTAAAGAAGTGAAGGACCTATACAAAGAAAACTATAAAATATTGCTTTCAAGAAATTAAAAAAAAAAGACACAAGGAAATGGAGATATAAACCCTGTTCATGGATTGGGAGAATTAACATCATTGAAATGGCAATACTCCCCAAAAGCATTATACAGATTAAATGCAATTTCCTTAAGGATACCCATGACATTCTTCAAAGAAGTGGATCAGCCACTCCTGAAATTCATTTGGAATAATAAACATCTAAGAATATCTAAAGCAACCCTTAGGGAAAAAAGATGAAAGGCATCACTTTCCCCAATTTTAAATTGTACCACAAAGCAATAATCATTAAAACAGCATGGTACTGGAATAAAGACTCTGGGATCAATGGAATAGAATTGAGTATTCCAGAGAATGAATGACCTCCAGACATACAATCAATTAATCTTTGACAAAGGGGCAAGAAAGGCTAAATGGAGCAAGGAAAGCCTCTTCAACAAGTGGTGCTAGGACAACTGGTCAGCACATGCAAAAAATGAACTCAGGCCTCTGTCTATCACCATACACAAAGATCAAATCCAAATGGATTAAAAACCTTATATCTGACCTGAAACTATAAGGTATATAGAAGAAAACTTAGGAAAAACACTCCATGACATTGAGACTAAAGACATCTTCAAGGAGGAAACACCAGTGTCGAAACAAATGGAAGCAGTTATAAACAAATGGGGTTACATCAAACTGAGAAGTCCCTGTGCAGAACCTAGGACACAAAGGTCACCCATGGAATGGGAGAAACTATTACCCAATAACCCTCAGATAAGGTGCTAATATCTAAGATGTACTAGGTGCTGCTGACAGAAATTATCTATAAAAGAAAATCTGCCTCCATCAGAAATGGAGAGAGGTGAATAGACATTTCCTCAAAGAAGGAATACAGATGGCCAAAAGGCATATGAAAAAATGTTCCACATCACTAATAATCAGGGAGATGTAAATCAAACCAATATTGAGGTACTACTGAAACTGGCACACATCACAAAGAACAAGAATAACCACTGCTGGCATGGATGTGGGGAGAAAGGAACCTCTGATTCACTGCTGTCTAGTCTAGCCTTTCTGGAAAACAATATGGATATTTCTTTTAAAAAGTGGACATTAAAGCTCCCATATGAGCAGCAATACCACTACTAGGGACATACCCTAATACTACATATGTACTAGGATTATACCCTAGGACCACAAGAACACAATAAAATAATGCCCTTTGCACTCATACGTTCATAGCTGTACTATTTACAATAGCCAGTATCTAGAAACAACCCAGGTGTCTGACAACGGATGAGTGGCTAAAGAAACTGTGGTACATCTACACAATGGAATACTATGCAGCTTTTAGAGAAAAATGAAGTCATTTGCCGGGGCTGGAGAGGTGGCACTAGAGGTAAGGCGACTGCCTTGCAAGTGCTAGCCTAGGACGGACTGCGGTTCGATCCCCCAGTGTCCCATATGGTTCCCCCAAGCCAGGGGTGATTTCTGAGCATGTATCCAGCAGTAACCCCTAAGTGTCAAACGGCTGTGGGCCCCCCCAAAAAAAAGAGACAAGAAATTTGCCTATGCATGGACCTAGAAACAACAACTACCATGACAGTGATATAAAGAGAAATATAATGCCTATCTTGAAGACAGGCTGTTGATGGGGCAGAGGGAAATGGGACGTTGGTGGCAGGAAAGTTTCACTGATGAATGGGAATGTTCATTTTATGACTGAAACCCATTTACAAACGTGCTTGTAACCATGTTGCTTAAGTAAAAAATTATAATTAAAGGTGCTGGAGCAGTAGCACATTGGTAGGGCATTTGCTTTTCACACTGCTGATCCAGGACGGACCTGGGTTTGAGTCAGGAGTGATTTCTTTTTTTTTTTTTTATTTTTTTTTAATTTTTTTTTTTTGAATTATGAGAACAAAAGTTGCAGAAAAAGAGGACAAGGTAGAGTTACAGTGGAATGACAATCACCCATAACATAATTCTCAGAAGAAGTCCCCATGCTGATATCTTAATTTTGAACTTTCAGCCAAAGAACGTTAAGATAAAATAAAACAGAATCCATGTGCGATTATTTTGTCCGAGTCCCCAGATTGTAACACATTATAATATTTCTTAACAGCACACAAGGCAATCTAAAGCCATCAAACTTACGTAACTCCTTTAACATTAGAGGCATAGTATTTTTTACATTTCCATGTACATGAATATTAGCTTAAGTTAACCTCAAATTTTAAGTGGGTGTGTTTTAAGGATTAGCGTCAAAGGAGCACAGTAAAAACATTGTTAGTGGCAATTATTGTTTGCATAGACCCACCAAAATATGAGAGGCATGGAAAGGAATAACCTTGGCCTAAATACAAAGAGATCCTACCCCTGAAGTTTCCTGGCATAAGACCAGCTCTAGGCCTCAGGCAAGTTATCGTCCGATCATAGTGCCAACACACTTTTCACAGTCTCTGTTGTTGGTATCGTGTTTCTGTATTGAAGATTCTGGAATCTGCATGTCCTACATTGAAGTCATGATGTGGAGTACCTTCTCGTTTCACCTCACCATGAAAGGGCAATGCAGGAGGGCCTTTCCTGTAAGCAGGTTGTTGTTAAGTCTTCTCAGTGTTAAGGGAAGTCTCTTTTGAGCAGGACGATGTCTGAGCAGTGGTAGGGTCTACCGTGGTAGAGGATTACTTCCAGGTGATGTTATAGACAAACCTCACAATTAAGGGGCAATACAGCAAGCCCTGTCCAGTAAGCAGGTCATTGTTCTTGTTGTCTTCTCAGTGTTAAGGTGTGTTTCTTTTGAGTAGATAGATGTCAGAGCAGCTGTAGGGTCTTCCCTGGTACAGGAATGCCACCAGGTAATGTTATATACAACCTTGTATGTTTTGTAAATATCTTCTGTAGATCAAGGGGTGAATGGAGAATGCCCATTCTTCTGAGGCCTGTGCCTGGTCTTTATGTCAATGTTCAGGGTGTAAGGTCTCATTGCACTACAAGATTTGTCTGTTCCCATCTCTATCAGATAAGAACCTATTGGTATATATAGTATTTTCCCATTTTAGTGTGCCTAAGCAAACAAGAAATAAAGCCACGTGGTGCTATCAGATATATGGGGGCATAAGAATATTTACAACAAGACCCATAGACCTGGTTCAAACATAAGTACTAAACTGAGGGATTCTTTCACACCAAATTCCATATTGAGCAGTTCATAAAGAGAAGATAAAAAACATGGGGGGGGGATCGTCACTGTATAAGAAAATATTCAGCAAAAGTTTATAGACATCAAAGAAAACACCCATACAATGTTGAAAACATATGTGTCTCTTTTATGCCTTTTAAAATAGTTGGGTGGGTGTTAACTACAGGACCCCACTTTGGTCTGTGTCTTAGGACTCTACAGTACTTAAGTTAGAAAGGGTAAATGGGGAGTAATGATGATAAAAGATGATTAAAGAAGTTAAAGAGAAATATGAACTTATGAAGGGGTATGCAAAAGGGCAGAGTACAAAATAGACATTCTGCATACGTAAAAATATAATTCAATGATAGTGAGTACTATTAATGTTTCTTGTATGAGTACTATTAATGTTTCATGTGCGCGCGGGGGCAATAGCCCCCGCGCAATTCTGAAAATATAGACTGGAGAGAGATTACCAGTGACTTCAAGAATATGATAATGGGGGAAGGCCTAGGGTACCTTCAAGCTCCACCAAGGGACCCAACTCACCGGCTTGCCCAGGCATGTGGCCCGGGAAAGCCCTGGAGATCTGGAGCAAGGCGGTAGAGGGGTGCTGGGGTTACCCAAGTCCCGCACCCCCACTAGGCCTGGTCAAGCAGGCCTCCGGCATGGCAGGGGCCCGCCCAACCTCCTCCTGCTAGACTCCCGGCTCCAAGAAAGGAGAGATCCCTCAAGAAGCTGGGAGACCTGAAGTTCAGAGCCCCACCCAGACCCTCCCTAAGGAGCTGAATGGATAGTGGGGAAAGGCCTAGGGTACCTTCAAGCTCCACCAAGGGACCCAACTCACCAGCTTGCCCAGGCATGTGGCCCGGGAAAGCCCTGGAGATCTGGAGCAAGGCGGTAGAGGGGTGCTGGGGTTACCCAAGTCCCGCACCCCCACTAGGCCTGGTCAAGCAGGCCTCCGGCATGGCAGGGGCCCGCCCAACCTCCTCCTGGTAGACTAGGAGTGATTTCTGAGCACAAAGTCAGGAATAACCTAAGCACTGCCAGGTATGGCCCAAAAAGCAAAACAAAACAAAAAAAAAAATTATTAAAAAAAATTTACTGGGCCAGAGAGATAGCATGGAGGTAGGGCATTTGCCTTGCATGCAGAAGGACAGTGGTTCAAATCCCGGCATCCCATATGGTCCCCTGAGCCTGCCAGGAACAACTTCTGAGCATAGAGCCAGGAGGAACCCCTGAGCGCTGCTGGTTGTGACCCAAAAACAAAAACAATTTTTTTAACTGTGGCTGGAGTAATAGCACAGCGGTAGGGCATTTGCCTTGCATGTGACTGACCAAGGACCGACCTGGGTTTGATTCCTGGCATCCCATATGGCCCCCCAAGCCTACCAGGAGCGATTTCTAAGTGCAGAGACAGGAGTAATCTCTGAGTGTCACCAGGTGTGGCCTAAAAACAAAAATAATTTTTTACTGTGAAACTATAGTAATTGTTTGTGAATGGGCTAAGAATATGCAAAAAGGGGCCAGAGAGATATCATTGAGGTAGGGCATTTGCCTTGCATGCAGAAGGACGGCGGTTCGAATCCTGTCATCCCATATGGGAGCCTGCCAGGAGCGCCTTCTGAGCATAGACCCAGAAGTAACCCCTGAGCGCTGCAGGGTGTGAGCCAAAAACAACAGCATAAAAGAATATGCAAAAAGATCTTTAAAAAGAACATTTCTGGGGCTGGAGAGATAGCATGGAGGTAAGGCATTTGCCTTTCATGCAGAAGGTCATCGGTTCGAATCCCGGCGTCCCATATGGTCCCCCGTGCTTGCCAGGAGCAATTTCTGAGCATGGAGCCAGGAGTAACCCCTGAGCACAGCCGGGTGAGACCTAAAAACCAAAAAAAAAAAAAAAGAACATTTCTACAGATGTCTAATTTGAAAATAAGCTTGTGGGGTTCGAGAGATAGCATGGAGGTAAGGCATTTGCCTTGCATGCAGAAGGTCATTGGTTTGAATCCTGGCATTTCATATGTTCCCCTTATTGCCAGGAGCAATTTCTGAGCATGGAGCCAGGAGTAACACTGAGCGCTGCCGGGTGTGACCCTCCCCCCCCCCAAAAAATGAAAAAGAAGTTTGCTAAAACATTCTTATAATGAGCACTGTACTAAGAGTATCGTATCCAGGTTTCTTTCTCGTAGACTTATGTGGAAAAAGAACATTTGGGCAGGCGCGATAGCACAGCAGTAATGTCATTTGCCTTGCACGCAGCCAACACAGGATGGACCCCGGTTCCAATCCCGGCTACTCAAATTGTCCTCCGAGCCTGCTAGGAGCAATTTTTTTTTTTTTTTTTTTTTTTTTGGTTTTTAGTTTTTGGGCCACACCCGGCGATGCTCAGAGGTTACCCCTGGCTGTCTGCTCAGAAACAGCTCCTGGCAGGCACGGGGGATCATATGGGACGCCGGGATTCGAACCAACCACCTTAGGTCCTGGCTCTGCTTCTTGCAAGGCAAACGCCGCTGTGCTATCTCTCCGGGCCCGCTAGGAGCAATTTTTGAGTGCAGAGCCAGGAGTAACTACCACTGGGTGTAACCCAAAAACCAAAAAAGAAAAAAAATATATTGGAACATTTTTGCAGACATAATTTGAGAACAAGTTGCTAAATATTATATAAAATCAAGAATCATGGCAATTGGGAAACATTCACTCGGATAACTAGGCTCCATGTAAAAATCTAACAATATTGGGGCCAGAGAGATAATATTGGGGCCACAGCAGTAGGGCATTTGCCTTACATGCAGCTGACCCAGGACAGGCATCGGTTCGAATCCCAGCAACCCATATGGTCTGAGCCTGCCAGGAGCGATTTTTGAGCGCAGAGCCAGGAGTAACTCCTGAGCATCACCGGGCGTGACAGAAAAACGAAAATACCTAGCAATATACATTTCCCTAGTACTGTGCAAACTAACATTAAACCACTAGAATGGGATACATAACTATCTGTTTGTAGTAGTGCTTAGAACAAAAGAGTAGCTATTAAGATTTGAAAAAGTAGAATGTACAGTTTAACCAGTAATACAGTGAATGATGCAAATAGGTTCAATAAATTAAACTAGAAGAAAGTTGCAGGAGATTCTGAAAGCAGCTTCTCCTCAGTTGGGCTTCAGCTGGACATGGATTCTCCATCTCTTCTTTCTGTAGTAAGCTGCTGAGATTGCCTGGAACAGAAAGGCCTTCGTTACCTGGGCTGGAGTCTGGGGGAGGGGGGTTCATCTCCCTGCTGTTGGTTTCTCTGCAATAGGGCTTTCTCTTTGGCTTCTACGCCTTCAGTGACCTTGAAAAGCTGCTGCTGGGGCCCGGAGAGAGAGTACAGCGGCGTTTGCCTTGCAAGCAGCCGATCCAGGACCAAAGGTGGTTGGTTCGAATCCCGGTGTCCCATATGGTCCCCCATGCCTGCCAGGAGCTATTTCTGAGCAGACAGCCAGGAGTAACCCCTGAGCACCGCTGGGTGTGGCCCCAAAACCAAAAAAAAAGCTGCTGCGGGTTCAGGGTTGAGGTCCTTAAACAAAGCACTCTTGGTAGAAGAAAGGCGGAGGCACCTGATATGGGATGCTGGTGGTGGGGCAGCTGAGCGACCAGAACAGAGCAACATGAAGCTGTTCAGAATGGGGCCATGTGCACTGATGTTCTGGTGAAAGGCACAGCACTTTCAGTCCAGTCGAGAAGGCTGTCACGGTGATAATGCACCAAAGGGTCAAATCAGTCACCATCATTAGGATCTTCTTGGGTCCCTGGGTTGCTGTTCAGGCACCAGTTGTAAAATAAATCCCTGTGTACCTTTTTTCCAACTCTAGGTTTAATGTGTTTAAAGCAGGTAGCTGCAAAGAATTAATAAATGAGGCCACTCAGGAGAGAATAATGGAGGCTGGTTGGCTTCTTGCCTCATGGGGTCTCTGCACAACCCAAGCAGAATTGAAAAACTTCTCTTTATTCTCCCAATACAAATTCAACCAAGCAGGGAGAGGGAATAAATGAAAAGGAAAGAGGAAGTTGGGGGAATGCTTTTGTTTTGGATAAAGGCAGGGTGTGACCTAATAGAATACTACTCAGCCACAAGAAAAGAAAGAGTCCAGCAATTTGCTGATATATGGAGGGACCTGGAGAATATTTTGCTAAGTTGGGGCCGGTTCAGTGGCGCAAGTGGTTAGATGTCTGCCTTGCCCATGCTAGCCTAGGATAGACCACAGTTCAATACCCCGGCGTCCCATATGATCGCCCAAGCCAGGAGTGATTTCTGAGCACATAGCCAGGAATAACCCCTGAGCATCACTGGGTGTGGCCCAAAAACCAAAAAAAAAAAAAGATTATTTTGTTAAGTGAAGTTAGAGTGAGAGAGACCAACACAGAAAGATCTGTCTCATATACAGAATATGATAAATAACTTGTCCCTATTGTGCCATCCTTGGAATTGATAGCTGCTTTAATGATTAAGGGGAGACTGCCAACACAAGCTTTCCCGGGGTAAGACCCTCATCATTGTGCTCTCCATTCCAAATAAGGAAATTGACTCGTTATTGCCTCTCATGAAGGCATTCAAAGAGCTTTGGCTGACTTTTCCAGAAAACTTTCCTCACACCATCCAGTGGGGAAAAATTGGAACTTTATTAGGACTCCCTTTATAATTTCTTTTTTTGCAGGGGGGTGATTTTGGTTTTTGGATCACACCCGGCAGTGCTCAGGGGTTCCTTCTTTCTCCACGCTCAGAAATCGCTCCTGGCAGGGACAGGGACCATATGGGATACCGGGATTTGAATCAATGACCTTCTACATGAAAGGCAAACACCTTACTTCCATGCTATCTCTCCGGCCCCACCTTTATAATTTCTTCATTCACACCACTCTTGTTCCAAGCACTCTGGCTTTTCATTCAATGGATCACCTTTGGGAAAGGTGGAATTGTTGGCCTGTCCTTGACCACATCATTCTGCATAATGATTACCATTCTGCACAACAGATGGAACTTGACATCTTGATATCTCTCTGCTCTCCCACATAGCAGGTTTTCCCGGGTATTGCCACATAAACACTCACAACCATGGTTCAAGATTTACCTCAACAACTCCAAGCCATATTACAAAAAAAATCTGGGGCCGGCATGGAGGTAAGGCATTTGCCTTTCATGCAGGAGATCATCGGTTCGAATCCCAGCATCCCATATGGTCCCCCGTGCCTGCCAGGAGCAATTTCTGAGCCTGGAGCCAGGAATAACCCCTGAGCACTGCCGGGTATGACCCAAAAACAAACCACAAAAAAAAAATATGAGCCTGTTTCATCACCCTTTTAAGATCTCATTCTAGTTTCCCTGGTCCTAAAGCCATAGCTTTAGAAATGAATCAGCTGATAAATTAGCAACACCAATATTTACGTCACCTGTAGAGGAGCAACAAGTTCAGAGTAATTCAGATCCCAGACAATCTCTTACCAGTTCTGTCTAGATTGTGTGATTTGGCCTTGGCCTCATCGCTCTACCACATTTCTCCATTGTAAATACTGTGAAGGGCTCAGGTATACTTTGGGCACAGTCTAGAAATCTTGTGGGGTCCAAAGTGCATCCCTTCTTCATCCTGACAGATATTCAGTACAGTATGGAGAAGTGGGCCCATAAGTGGACAGCACAAGCTTTCTTAAAAGTTGCCCAATGTTTAATTTTTAGCCCTTGATATGAAGGCAGTTCACTAGCCCAGATCTGGTAGGTTCTGATCTCACTCTATTTGGGAGAGTATTCTCAGACTCTTGAGTTCAAATCTACACTGATTGACTTCATCATCCAAATGCTAGAATTCAAATCACCCGTGGGTGATGCAGGCCTTTCCAGGTTGCCTCTAGTTGTGCCAGCAATGTTTTCTGGTCTTGGTTTTAACTGGATAAACTCCTCTCCCTTGTGTCGGTACTGGCTCTGTGGAAATCACCGTTATTAGGCGTACAGGAGGAGGTATCCTTGTTCTAGCCATTGGCACAAGGCAGGCTGAGCAAGTGACTTTTGTCAGGTTAGTTGTCGTCTCGTTTCAGAAGGGTGGGCTTGAGAGAGGCTAAAGGGGTCATGTTTTTAAGCAAGTCAAGAATCATTTTGTTGTTATTTCTCAATATTAATTCCAGCATAATCATCCCCATCAGCACATAAATTAACATTCCCTTTATATTGAACAGTACACTGTTGCTAAATAATCATGAAGTGAATAGATATTTAAACTGTAGTGGAACGAGGGCCTTGATACATGAAGGGATCATCACTAGATCCACAGGATCACTATCTGAAGTAGCCAAAATAACATCACAGACATAATTCAGGCGCCACTTGTAAAGAAACAGCCTTCTGCCTTAGGCCGAATTGGAATGACACTGGCGAGACTGGGGTTTTTCTCAGGACCGGTTTAATAGAGAATCAGGCAGGAGAGGAAGGACAGGGTCTTTCTAGCTGAAAATGCTAGTCATAACAACAGGCCTTCCAGCAAAGCCATTTGGGGAAATCCAGCCAGCGCCCAGAGAAACAGTCAGAAGAAAAACGCCGAAAGAAACAGCCACTACCACAAGAACCAGTCAACCAACTAACCAACAAACCCTGCCACACTCCAGCTGTGGGTTCTTATCCTCTTAGGCAATGGCTTGAATTAACTACCAGGGGTCTCTCTCTTTTTGGCAAATTTCTCTCCACTTAAAAGGATAGACCCCTTTCTGTCCTTTTGACATTCTAGGGAGTATCACCCAAGACAGCTGACCTAAGTTCAATCCCCGGCATCCCATATGGTCCCCTGAACCTGCCAAAAGTGATTTCTTTTTTTTTTTTTTTTTTTTTTTTTTTTTGGTTTTTGGATCACACCCGGCTTTGCTCAGGGGTTACTCCTGGTTCTATGCTCAGAAACCACACCTGACGGGCTCAGGGAGCCATATGGGATGCCAGGATTTGAACCACCATCCTTCTGCATGCAAGGCAAATGCCCTACCTCATTGCTATCTCTCTGGCCTCAGATTTCTTTGTTGTTGTTGTTGTTGCTGTTTTTTGTTTTGGGGCCACACCCAGTGACCCTCAGATTGCTCCTGGCTATGCGCTCAGAAATCACTCCTGGCTTGGGGGATCGAATCACGATCTGTCCTAGGTTAGCACATGCAGGGCAGATGCCCTACCGATTCAGCCACCACTCCAGCCTACAGGAGTGATTTCTGAGCACAAAGCCAGGAGCAATCTTGAGTGTCCATGGGTACAGCCAAAAAAACAAAGGGAAACAAACAAACAAAAAAAAAAGCAGGAAGGAAGGGAGGGAGGGAGGGAGGGAGGGAGGGAGGGAGGAAGGAAGGAAGGAAGGAAGGAAGGAAGGAAGGAAGGAAGGAAGGAAGGAAGGAAGGAAGGAAGGAAGGAAGGAAGGGAGGGAGGAAGGGAGGAAGGGAGGAAGGGAGGGAGGGAGGGAGGGAGGGAGGGAGGAAGGGAGGAAGGGAGGAAGGGAGGAAGGGAGGAAGGGAAAGAAGAAGGGAAGCCAGGGATCAAACTGGGCTTGAGCAAATGGCACAGCAGAGGGCCTTGCATGGTTCAATCCCTGGTATCCCATATGGTTCTCCAAGCCTGCCATGAGTAATTCCTGAGTGCAGAGCCAGGAGTAACCCCTGAGTATCATCAGGTAGGCACAAAATAAAAATAATAATAATATAAAAAAAAACTAGCCCTTTTCCACTGTACCATTTGTTTCAAATGGAATGTCTAGGGTTCACTCGCTCTCCCAAGTATTTATTGAGTGTCTGCCATGTACCAGGTACAGCCCTGTTTCTTAGATTTACAGGACAGAATCACTGTTCTCAGTTTGCTTACAGATCAGGTGTAACTTGCCAACTTACCTGGCATGCCACTATTTTTTCAAAAAAATATAGTACCACCACCCCAAAAATCTACCTTCAAGCAAGTCGACAGAAAGTATCCCCTTTCCCTCACCAGTCTCACCTGAGGTCTTTACCATCCTGTTTCATCCTTAAGATTCCAACCTTAAGGTTGCTCAGATACTAACAGGTATGTCCCCTGAGTACTGCTGAATGTGATCTAAAATATCTTGGTATTTGGGGGGCTGGAACAATAGTACAGTGGTTAAGGCAAGTACTTGTCTTTTATGCATGGAAAATAGAAAATAGAATATGCACCTGTTAATTTATAAGACTGTATTTCAAACCCTGAATTATTTCAGTTTCAAAAAGAATAACATGTGATACTGATTTCTAATGCTAGGATTAATAACACTTAGCCAATTTGCAAGCATTCCAATAGAATATATATATACATATGTGTATATATATATATATACATATGTATGTGTGTGTTTATATATAATACTCATTTTATTACTCTTATCATATATTAAAAGAATAGTTAGCACTTTCTCTAAGACTTCTCAAAACAAGCCAACTGACCATTTTCTACAGACTCCAGTTTCCCTGTATTTACAAAGCAACAGATCATGGAGTTGGAGCTATAGTACAATATACCGGCAAGGTGCTTGCCTTACATGTAGCTGGCCTGAGTTTGATCCCTGGCACCCCATATGGTCCTCTGAACTGTCTAGGAGTAATCCCTGAGTACAGAATCTGGAGTAACCCATGAGTACTGCTGTGTATGGCCTAAACCCGAAACAATAAAGTACCTATTTAGAGTTAAGGAAACAGTCTACATAATAGACTTTTCCCCACATTTCTCTCAGGACTCAGTTCAGACTGTTGTCCTCTTTGTTCATTCTGCTCCTACCACACAGGCCTCTTGGCTCTCCCTTAAGCAAAACTAGGCCTGCTCTTGCCTCGGCCTTTCTGTCTTAGCTCTTCTATTCCATCTGTTTGAAACATTTTTCCTCCCACTAACCCTATGTTCCTTCCTCAGAAGTCATGATCCCATTACTCATTTTTTTTATCTCTGTTTACTGTTTCTGTTTTCCATTAGAATGTTGAACTCTATGAAGTGAAGTTCTTGCTCTCATTCGCTAATAAATCCCAACGCCTCCAACAATGCCTGGTACATGATAGTACACAGTAGACACATGAAGAGTATTTGCTGAACATCTAGCCAGGGGCTTAATATACATATATAAGCTTGGGCCGGAGAAGTGGCGCTAGAGGTAAGGCGTCTGCCTTACAAGCACTAGCCTAGGATGGACCAGGGTTCGATCCCCCGGCGTCCCATGTGGTCCCCCAAGCCAGACTCGATTTCTGAGCGTATAGCCAGTAGCCTCTGAGCGTCAACGGGTGTGGCCCAAAAACAAACAAACAAAATATATATATATATAAGCTTATATATTATTATATAATGTTACTATAGATGAATGTATATTATATATAAACTTCACCACTTCGTTCAGTGTCTGCTCACTCCTCTCCATGCTCTCGAGACTATGTTGCTCAGGGGTTACTCCTGGCTCTGCACTCGGGTCATTCCTGGCAGTGCTCAGAGGACCATATAGGATGCCAGGGATTGAACCCGGGTCAGCTGTATACAAGGCAAACTTTGCCCTACCCACTGTGTTATCACTCCAGGCCCTATTGTTACTTCTTAAATAGCACTTTAGTCAGTAGGGAAACATCTTTCTCAACGTTTGAGGATCTATTTATCTGAATTCATTTCTCCACCTTTTTTCTCCCATTACTAGATGTGTGGCGGTCCTGGGATGTCTGATCCAAGAGCCGGAGGTGATGCTACTGACTCCATTCAAACGGGTCTTGATAATAAAGCTTCACTGCTCCACTCAGTGTCTGCTCACTCCTCTCCACGCTCTCGAGACTATAATCCATACAACTATTCGGATAGCGTCAGCCCCTTCAATAAGTCTGCCCTCAAAGAAGCCATGTTTGATGATGACGCCGACCAGTTTCCTGATGGTACGTTTTGGTAATACTGTCACTACCTGTGTTTTGGGGGACTGGTCATCAACAGAGCAAACGTATATATCCCCTTATTGTAACTCCCTAAGAGTAAAGCTATTCAGAGTGAGAATTTTTTGTTCCATCATCCCAAGAGCTTCTACCTAGGCTACAAACTTGGCTTCTACAAACTGAGAAATAGAACATTCCTCTGGAGTTCATGCTTAAAATCTAGAAAACCTTAATGACATTCCAGAAACGCTGAAACCAGTGATAACTTATAAGTTTGATTTATCTCTACCTATTGTTCATTCTGCTCTTTGAAGTTATACCATTCTTTAATTTGTGTTTTGAACCACACTTGTGAGCTCAGAGTTTATTTACTCCTGGCTCTGCACTTAGAAGTTAATCTTGGCAGTGCCCTGGGGATCATATGTGATGCCAGGATTGAACTTGTGCAATTCAAGCATCCTAACCACTGTACTGTTTTTTCAGTCTCAGAATGTATACTTTTTTTATTAATGTTGGTTTTGTTTGGGGGGGGGTTGATTTGGTTTTTGTTTTTTGGGCCACACCCGGTGACTCAGCTCAGGGGTTACTCCTGGCTATGCGCTCAGAAATCGCCCCTGGCTTTGAGAGACCATATGGGACTCCGGGGGATCGAAGTGCAGTCTGTCCTAGGTCAGCCACTTGCAAGGCAAACGCCCTACCTCTGCGCCACTGCTCTGGCCCCATATTAATGTGTTTTTAAGTATGAAGTCATAACAAACTTTAAAGTTTTATTGAAGAGGACCCAGTGAGATAGCACAGCATTGGGTATTTGTCTTGCACATGGCCAATCCAGAATGGACCGAGTTCAATTCCCAGCATTCCATATGGTCCCCCCAAGCCTGCCAGGAGGATTTCTGAGTGCAGAACCAGGAGTAACCCCTGAGCACTGCCGAGTGTGGCCCAAAAATCAAAAATAAAAAAACCAAAAGAATTGTATTGAAGAGGTTATATAAATAGTCCATGGAAAGAGTACTTGCCTTGCAAAACTACTGACGTGGATTAAATCCTCACCATCCCATATGTCTCCTGAGTGCTGTCAGGAGTGATGCCTAACTGCAGAACCAGGAATAATCCCCAGGCATCACCAGATATGGCCCTAAAACAAAAACAAATAAAATAAAATGTTAAAAAGCACAGGTGCAATGGTACAGTGGGCAGGGTGCCATGCTTTGCACATAACCAACCCGGGTTCAATCCCTGGCATCTGGGAATATGGTCTCCTAAGCACCACCAGGAGTGATCCCTGTCATTTGACTTCAATAGATTTACTTATTTGATCAGTCCTGTATAAGCCAGTTCTCCATGTCACAATTGCAATGTTCTTTTCATTTTTAAGTTTGTTATGATGTTATAAAGGTGTGTTCCCTGTGCCCGTGTGTTGACAAATACGTTACGGAATGTGTTATAGAATGACTAACTTGCCTTTTGACAGATCTTTCCTTAGACCATTCTGACCTGGTGGCAGAGTTGCTGAAGGAGTTGTCTAATCATAATGAACGTGTAGAAGAAAGAAAAATCGCCCTCTATGAACTCATGAAATTGACACAGGAGGAATCTTTTAGTGTTTGGGATGAACATTTCAAAACAATACTACTTTTATTGCTTGAAACCCTTGAGGACAAAGAGGTATGTGGCAGAAAATATGAATAATAACTGGTTTTCCTATCTTCTTATTGCTAATCATTATCTATTATTCGTGCTTACATAGAATTGAAAATTAGGAAGTAAGTTTTGGGGTTTACATCCAGCAGTGCTCAGGGTTGAGTTACTCCTGACTCTGCTGTCAGGAATTACTGTGGTGATGGAGCTCGAGGTACTGGGAATCCAGCTTAGGTCTGCCTCATGCAAAGCAAGGACCTTACTTGCTGCACTATCTCTCTGGCCTAAAATTAGGAAAACGAGCCAGAGAGATAGCACAGCGAGAGGGCGTTTGCCTTGCACACAGCCAACCTAAAACAGATGGTTCGAATCCCGGCATACCATGTGGTCCCCTGAGCCAGCCAGGAGTGATTTCTGAGCACAGAGCCAAAAGTAACCCCTGAGCACCACGAGGTGTGACCCATAAACAAAACAAAACAAAAAAATTAGGACAACAAGTTATCTCCTGCTGCTGCTTTTTGCATGAAATTTTAAAAATAAAATTGTTTTTCTTATAAACTGAGTAGCTCAACAGCTTTAAATAGTCTGCAGTGGGGAAAAATGAAAGGACACTGATAGAATTTATATAAATACATGCAGATTACTTATAAATTAGCACATTTAAATCAATGATACAAAGACTTCCTTTTTAGTAATCAGAATAAAGTTTGTTCCCCAAATAGAATAAGTGTAATACGAAGTTTTCTATTAGAATTGTGCAAACTGAATGATATACTTACCACATAATTTATTTTTCTACACTTTTAAGATTAAGATCCTTAAGTTATATAAATTAAAATTGTAAAAGATGCTTACCCAAATTAGTGACAACATTGAAATCTTTCTTCTTAGCCAACAATAAGGGCTTTGGCATTAAAGGTTTTAAGAGAAATCCTAAGACACCAACCAGCAAGATTTAAAAACTATGCAGAACTAACTGTCATGAAAACATTGGAAGCACATAAAGATCCTCATAAGGAGGTAAGTTATTTGCCAGTTAACTTTTATTCTCAGTACTTTTGAAAAATAGAGGCATTTCTTGAAATGTACCCTTATCAATACTTTTATTAATATTTACCTTAATGTCCAGGATAATGCTTGATAGACCTGCATAAAACCTTTTGTGATGTCATGACCTTTCCCAACACTAAGTCAACTCTAGGGAGCTACTTACCTCTTTTCATTTTCTTCATTTCACATTTGATTTCTTCATTTCACTACTTGGAATTCTCTGGTTTTCCCTTTTTATTTACTAATAAGAATTTTTTTTAATTTTAATAACACTAGAATTATAGGATCATTGTTTAGAGTATGGAGTTGTTTTTGTTTATTTATTGATTGATTGGGTTTTTGGGCCACACCCAGTAATGCTCAGGGGTTACTCCTGGCTATGAGCTCAGAAATCACTCCTGGCTTGGGGGACCATATGGGATGCCGGGGGATCGAACCGCGCTCCATCCTAGGCTAGCTCGCGCACTCCGCTCCAGCCCCATACAATTCTAAGAAGCACCAGAATCCTCCATTGGTCTCCTGTGCAGCCAGTAAGACATAAAACTCTCAGAAGAAAGTTTCAGTGTAAATCTTCGTTGCCCTTGATTAAATAGAATTGTTTCTTGATCAATACCAAAAAAAAAAAGAAAAAGTAAAAAATATATATATGACATTTTTGTACTTCATCATTAGTCTAAGAGACAAGTTTTTCGTGTCTGTTCAGTATCTAATGACCACAAGATATAAAGAACCTGACTCAAAGTGCTAGGTGCAGGGGCCGGAGAGATAGCACAAAGGTAAGGCGTTTGCCTTAGATGCAGAAGGACAATGGTTCAAATCCCAGCATCCTATATGGTCCCCCAAGCCTCCCAGGAGCGATTTCTGAGTGTAGAGCCAGGAGTAACCCCTGAGTGCTGCCAGGTGTGACCCAAACTCCCCCCCCCCCAAAAAAAAAAAAAAGTGCTAGGTGCATTTGTTTTGCATGTGGGCCTCCAGGTTCCATTCCTGGCACCATGATCCCTGAGCACCACCTAGTTAGGCATAGCCGCCAAACATTTCCAGGTATGACCCCAAGACAGTTAGGATAGAGTGATAATACAGCAGAGAGAATGCTTGCCTTGCACAGAGCCAAGTCTCATTCTGCTAATGGTGAATGACCTTTCCCAGTACTTATTGGCTTACTTACATAGATGGAGAAATGTCCTATCAGATCCTGTTTTTGTTTTTGGTTTTTTTGGGGGGGCCACATTTGGAGATGTTCAAGGATGACTTCTCACTCTCCACTCAGGAATTATTCTTGGTGGTGCTCAGGAAACCACAGGGAATGCCAATGATCGTGCATGAAAGGCCAGCACTGGACTTGCTGTGCTATCTCTCTGGCCTCTGTCTGAATTTTTTTTTTTTTTTTTTTTTTTTTTTTGGTTTTTGGGCCACACCCGGTGACGCTCAGGGGTTACTCCTGGCTATGCGCTCAGAAGTCGCTCCTGGCTTGGGGGACCCTATGGGACACCGGGGGATCGAACCGCAGTCCGTCCTAGGCTAGCGCTGGCAAGGCAGGCACCTTACCTCTAGCGCCACCGCCCGGCCCCCCTGTCTGAATTTTTATTCAGCTGGTGTAGTACATCTCTTGTATCTGAAAGTTTAAAAACCTATCTAAGGGGCCGGAGGGATAGCATGGAGGTAAGGCATTTGCCTTTCATGCAGGAGGTCATCGGTTCCGGCGCCCCATATGGTCCCCCGTGCCTGCCAGGAGCAATTTCTGAGCCTGGAGCCAGGAATAACCCCTGAGCACTGCCGGGTGTGACCCAAAAACCACAAAAAAAAAAAAAAAACCTATCTAATATTTACAGTTTGGTTACCCATTATTTTCTCACTCGAAGAAGGCCTATTTATACAAAAGGGTTTCTGGGGGAAAAGGCATTTTTTTTTTTTTTTGGTTTTTGGGCCACACCCAGTAATTCTCAGGGGTTATTCCTGGCTATGCGCTCAGAAGTCGCTCCTGGCTTGGGGGACCATATGGGACACCGGGGGACGCCGGGGATCGAACCGTGGTCCAAGGCTAGCACTGGCAAGGCAAAAATACCTCTAGCGCCACTACGCCAACCCCAGGAAAAAAGACATTCTTAAGGGACTGGAGAGATAGCGTTGGAGGTAGGGCATTCGCCTGACATGCAGATGGTTGGTGGTTTGAATCGCGGCATCCCATATGGTCCCCCGAGCCTGCCAGGAGCGATTTCTGAGCATAGAGCCAGGAGTGACCCCTCCCCCCAAGAAAAGATATTCTTAAGATGTTATAACTGGAATTGGCCCTGAATCTTCTGACTTCCAGTGTATCCTATTTTTCTAAGCACATCTAAGAGATTTGCATATAAATGAGATACTACCAAAGTAGCATCAGAATCAATGCTTTTTATATAATTTTAAAACCATTTTTAGAAATTACAGATTACAGCCATTTTTCTCTTCATTGCAAAACCAATGTTTTGCCCTTCCCAAGCTCCTTACAGAAGAAAACCTTCTTTGAACAGAAGGTGGGACTGCATGTTACTTTTGTTCGTTTATTAAGGATCCTCACATGACAGTGTTCAATACTCTGGGGTCTCACCCAGCAGTGCTCAGGTGAATCTTCAGTGTCAGAAATCAAATGTAGACCTTGTGCATTACAAAGCATGCACTCCAGTTCTAGGAGCTATCTTCCAGTCCTTGACAACATTTCTGTGAAATGTTCAAATTTTTTTAATTACCTTTATTTAAACACCGTGATTACAAATATAATTGTAGTTGTATGATTACAGTCATGTAAAGAACACCCCCTTTCACAAGTGCAGGATTCCCACCACCAATTTCCCAGATCTACCTCCTCCCCGCCCCACTCACATCTGTACTCGAGACAGGCTTTCTTTTTCCCTCATTCATTCACATTGTTATGCTAGTTTTCAGTGTAGTTATTTCTCTAACTGCACTTATCACTCTATGTGGTGAGCTTCATGTCATGAGCTGCACCTACATGGGAGGATGGGGGGAAGTAAGGGTTGGGACTGAGGCAGTAAAATATTAGAAATGAGCTTTGTAGGGCAGTATCAAGGTCACAATACAAGATGGATATTATGGATATATAAAATATATGCATACAATACTATCAATATGAAAACAAAGAGAAAAAATTTTCAGTGACTGTCCCTACATAAACCAGTGCTAGAACTGCCCGCCCTCCTCCCAGAGCACATTCCTATTAGTGTAGGGAGAGGTAGGGGGAAAGCCTGTTGACCCCTATAGAGTCCACCTAGACCGGCACCCAGGGAAGGCCTGAAGTCCAGGGGAGAAAAACCCTATACCTGGCAAGAGCTGGTCTCCAGAATCAAGGAGGAAACCGGAAGCCAGATGTCTACCCACCCTCCTCCCCATGCACCTCCCCCCTGGAGTACGGAGGGAGGGGAAAAGCCTGAGGACCACTAAGAGTCCACCTGAATCTACTTCTGGCCATCTGAGCTGGCACCCAGGGCGGGCCTGGAGTCAGGGGAAAAAGACAAGGACGGCTGGGGGCCTGCCAAGCCTCCCAGCACTCCCCAGGCTAGGGATAAGGGCCCTGGTATGGGGCCTCCCCAAACCCTATACCTGGCAAGAGCTAGCTGTTTCCTACTTTTTAGATTATCAGAGGAGCCATCTTGATTTCTGTAAATATGGAGGTGGGCTGTAAGATTACTCCATTCGTAAAGCTGTAGATTGCTTCTTACAATGTGCAGAAATGGAATTCAGGGGTTACAAGATAAGCACAGCCGCAAAGCGGAGCGGCCGCGCTTTTCGGGTGTGGGTCCCGAAGAGATTACAGTCCTTGGTGTCTGTAGGCTGGCTCAGCAGAAAAGAGTCAGAGAGCATGGCCGCTGTTATAAGTCTCTGGGTTCCCAATCACAGGGCAGGAATTGGCCCCACCTTCGTCATGTGGGGACATCTTACCGGGTGTGGGTCCTGGAGAGATTATAGTCCTTGGTGTCTGTAGGCTGGCTCAGCAGAAAAGAGGAAATGTTCAAATCTTATTTTGTAACAATGTGAGAAAAAGACACAAGCTCTTGTAGAGTAGGGGATAATAGTAGTAGATATGATGACCATGACTGGTGCAGAGGTTTCATTCACATTAGATCAGAAGAGCTTCCCACTTCCAGTACAGCTAGAGTATATTCTAATGGGAAAGTAGTTTTTCGCCTATGTTCATTATATAATACGCCCCACGGATCTATCGCCTGGCTTCTCTATTATTTGTTTTGCCAATTGTTTTACCTTACCCTCACATTTTTGTTCTTCTATACCTGTATTTCTAAAGTAAATACATCAGTGTCCAGACATATTTCATAACGTTTATACTTTCAGAACACAGGGTAACATTTTTAGAGTAACATGCCAGGACCTCAAAACTGTGGTTCAGGGTTTTAGCATCTGCTTTGCAGGTGTGAGACTACAAGTTTGATCTCCAGACACAAAAAATGTGATTTCCCCCCTCCTAGACGCAAATTATGCAACGTCAGGGTTACAATAAGGAACACACACACACACACACACACACACACACACACACACACACTTCAGCAAATGCACAAAAGACTTTCCATCTTACTTTCCTGTTGCAGGTGGTCAGGTCGGCTGAGGAAGCTGCGTCAGTGTTGGCCACTTCCATCACTCCTGAACAGTGCATCAAAGTGCTTTGTCCTATCATCCAAACTGCAGACTATCCCATTAATCTGACAGCAATCAAAATGCAAACAAAAGTGATCGAGAGAGTGTCCAAGGAAACACTTAATGTGCTTTTGCCGGAGATTATGCCAGGCCTGATACAGGTAAGAAAGTTGGGAAGAATAAGCTGTAATCTATTTAGGAACGTCAACACTCTGTCATGAATGTTCAGAGCAAAGACTTCATCGCTGTTGGTATGTCTGTGTCAGGGCGTGTTTGCGCACACATGTGTAAGTATGGTAAAATACATAGAACTTAAAAGTTAACAATAACCTAATCTTAGGTATACCATTAGGTGACAGTAAAAGTATTTATAATGCTGCTCAACCATCACCACTGCCTGTTCCCAGAACTTTTACCATCCCAGACAGAAACTGTGCCTGTTAGTAAATATCTCCCCATTCTCTTTTTCTTTAGCAAACTGACAATCTTTTGTTTTCTCTCATTTATTGTATTTTCAGATAAGGGGAATCATGCAGTATTTGTCCTTTTGCAGCAGGTATATTTGACTTAGCATAATGTTTTTAGGATTTTGTGTATAGTTTACCATTTATTAGAATTTCAGTTCTGTTTATGGTATAGTAACATATTTGCATGTCGCAATTTGATAAACTTGTGAATTTGTGAGATGTTTCCCCCCCCTTTTTTTTTTTTGGTTTTTGGGCCATACCCAGCAGCACTCAGGGGTTACTCCTGGCTCTGTGCTGAGAAATAACTCCTGGCAGGCTCAGGGGACCATATGGGATGCCGGAATTTGAACCACCGTCCTTCTGCGTGAAAGGCAAACATCTTACCTCCATGCTATCTCTCCGCCCCATACTGTGGTTTCTAATATTGCTACTGTTACTGAAGATATCATGCATATCACTTTGTCTCCTTTCAGCACTCAGTTCTTGTACAGAATGGACATTTCTGACTATCATTATAAGGTTTCCTTTTTTTTTTTTTTTTTTTTTCGAACCATACCCAGAAACAATCAGGGGTAGTAACTCCTGGCTCTTTACTCAGAAATCAAGCCGGGGGTGGGGGGGTGGGGGGGGACTATATGGAATGGTCATATGGGATCAAACCCAGGTCCACCACATGCAAGGCAAGCACCCTAAACTCTGTGCCATCACTCCAGCTGTGTCTTTTTTTAATTTAAAAATTACAATAAATCGTTTGTAATAATTTGTAGGTTCCATGTATATATTTATATATCTAACTAGAAATCTTTTTAGATTTGTGAATTTATTGTAGATTTGTAATAGCTGTAACGTCTTGTTTCCTTTGCAGCCTTATAAACATTCTACAAAAAAATGGAAATTTTATAGCATGCTTTGCTAAGATTTGAGCTTGTTCAGTGATTGTGAATTTTTGTGTATGTTCAGTGAATAATGTGTAATTTTGATGACTGATTAATATTACATAGAGTACATATTAATGTTCCTGATTAGGATTAAATATTGATGAGTCTAGATGCACAGAGATTTGTTTGTGCATCTGTGGTATTATATTTGTGACTCTGTCCTTTAAATAAATAAACTAAACAAACTGTAGGAATCTTTTTTTTTTTTTTTTTTTTTTGGTTTTTGGGCCACACCCGTTTGATGCTCAGGGGTTACTCCTGGCTATGTGCTCAGAAATCGCCCCTGGCTTGGGGGAACCATATGGGACGCCGGGGGATCGAACCGCGGTCCTTCCTTGGCTAGCGCTTGCAAGGCAGACACCTTACCTCCAGCGCCACCTACCCGGCCCCAAACTGTAGGAATCTTGAAGATGAGATCCAGTCTCTCTTGTTTGATATAATAATAGACCACATATATTAAAATGCTGTACCATATAGCTTAAGTGGTGTTTTGGGGGGCCACATGTGGTGCCTCTCAGGGGTTACTCCTGGCTCTGCACTCAGAAATTTCTCCTGGCTTGGGGGACCATTTGGGATGCCACGGATTGAACCCGAGTCTGTCCTGGATTGACCAATGTGCAAGGCAAATGCCCTACTGAAAAATAATGTGAACTGGGGCCAGAGAGATACCACAGCAGTAAGGCATTTGCCTTAGATGCTGAATGACGGTGGTTCAAATCCCGGCATCCCATATGGTCCCCCGAGCCTGCCGGGAGCGTTTTCTGAGCATAGAGCCAGGAGTAAGCCCTGAGCACTGCCGGATGTGACCAAAAAACCAAAAAAAAAAAAAATAATAATAATAATAATAATAATAATGTGAACTAAAATGGTTTATAGTGCGAACCCAGGCCGTCTGAATAAAGCAACCTCCAAAAAGTCACTGATTGACTCACCTCAATTGTTGTAGTTCTAACACTACCACTATGCTATCACTCTGGCCTGCGTAAGTGTATTTTAATCTAAACCATGCATACAGTCTGAATAATTCCATTCTATAATACCCACCCACCCACCATTGACAAAACAACCTACCATGGTTTCATTAAGAGAAAAATGACTACAAATCACAGAATCTCAATGAAAACTAAAGAGAAAAACTGCTGTGTTTACTGAATGGACATCTTAGATTAATGGTAGGGATAGGACAGATATTAAACTTCCATTAGTTAGGATTACAGGTGTACATTTACTACCAGGCCAAGGAGTTTAGGTTTTGTTCACGAGTGCAGAACTACTGCATTCCTTGAAACTATGTATGCTTTAAGAAAGTTAATCTAGGGCTTTTCAGGTATGTCTAAGCAAGTACCACCAGCCTTACTGTCAGAATTGCAGCGTTTAGGAGGCCGGAGAGAGAGCATGGAGTAGGGCGTTTGCCTTGCCTGCAGAAGACGTTGGTTTGAATCCCGGCATCCCATAGGGTCCCCTGAGCCTATGGGGGCAATTTCTGAGCATAGAGCCAGGAGTAGCCCCTGAGCGCTGCCGGGTGTGGCCCAAAAAACAAAGAATTGTAAAGCTTAGACTGATAAAGAACCTGACCAGGAATGTTCAGGGTAGCTAGGAGGTACCAAAGGTGAGACCGAAGAATGCTTGAAAAGCTTCAAAATAAATGTACTTGGGTCAGTTGTTTTCTCTTTACCTGATGGGTTGAAGAGCTCATCTTTGAGTTGCATCTTCTGCTTCCGCAGGAAAGGTACTTTTCTCAGATCCCTCAACAGTTCTAACAACAGCTTTTCCCCCTAGGGCTATGACAATTCGGAGAGCAGCGTCCGGAAAGCCTGTGTTTTCTGTCTGGTGGCTGTTCACGCAGTAATCGGTGATGAACTCAAACCACATCTCAGTCCACTCACTGGCAGTAAAGTAAGTCATGCTGGTTTCTTCTAAACATGGCGGCCACAGAACCGTCTTCATAGTTTAGCTCTTTATGTATGGTCAAGAGTAAATATGTTGTTTGATGCCTAATCTAAATCAGACTCTGGGCAACTGACTTCCTTCCCAGGTCCCTTGCATTTCAGTTGTTTCTACTCAGTGAGCAATGAGCATCTGGTAGGTTGGTTGGAGGGTTGCTGTAAAAAAGGTCCTACAGCTTCTGGTTACAATGTCAACTGGCTTCTTCTTTTCATTCCCCCATATCCCTCCTTTCCAATGTTTAGTTTTGGAGCTGTATTCAGTAGTGTTCTTTGTCTACACTGCCAGAGACCTATACATATAATAAATTTTATACTTAGTTTCAAAGGAATAAGCCCCTGATCCTTTGGACTTGCTTTAAAATCCTCAAATCAGAGGCCACTGAGATAGTAGTGGCAAGTTGCTTGCCTTGCATAGGTGGCCCGAATTTGACCTGTGGCAGCACATTTGTCCCACTGAACATACAGCCAGGAGTAAGTCCAGAGCACCACTATATCTTTCCCTTACCCTGAAACCCCCCAAAAAATCTTAGATCAAAGAGTTAATATTAATGTAAAAAACAAACTTTCAACAGCAGGTGGTTTTTGCAGAGAAAAATTCCAACTTTTCTAATTTTGAATAAGTTCAAGTTGGTCTTAATAATTCAGTTGTCGGGGCCGGAGAGATAGCATGGAGGTAAGGCATTTGCCTTTCATCGGTTCGAATCCCGGCGTCCCATACGGTCCCCCGTGCCTGCCAGGAGCAATTTCTGAGCATGGAGCCAGGAATAACCCCTGAGCAGTGCCGGGTGTGACCCAAAAACCACACAAAAAAAAATAATCAGTTGTCTCTAGAAGAACTAAGATCCATCACACACCTGATCAGAATACAAGACCACCAGTAATGATGATGCATGTGAGACATTAGTAAGTGAAAAAGGGTTTTGTAAATGACATTTTTGTTTTGTTTTGGGCCACACCCAGAGGCGCTCAGGGGTTACTCCTGGCTCTGTGCTTAGAAATCATTCCTGGGGCTTGAGAGATAGCATGGAGGTAGGGTGTTTGCCTTGCATGCAGAAGGGTGACGGTTCGAATCCCGGCATCCCATATGGTCCCCCAAGCCTGCCAGGAGTAACCCCTGAACGCTGCCAGGTGTGACCCAAAAACCAAAAAAAAAAAGAAAGAAGAAATCATTCCTGGTAGGCTAGGGGAATTATATGGGCTGCTAGGGATCGAACCTGGGTCTGTCCCAGGTCAGTTGCGTACAAGGCAAAGACCCTACGCTGTGCTATTGCTCTAGCCTCTGTAAATAATATTAAAGTAGAACATCTGGAGAGATAGTACATGGCTTAGAACATTTACTGGATGTACATGGTTTAAAGCCTTGCATGCAGCCAACCTTTGTTCGGTCCCTGGAACCACTGCATATTGACACCTGGGCATCACTTGAATGCATCTCTGAAGCCTCCAGAGACCGCCAAGCACCTAATCTTTGGCATCATCAGACCGATGGCTTTATTGCTTGAGAACACAAAATTGAGTACAGACCATAAATATATGACTTATTTTGGTAAAGACTGCAAAATGATACAGAGAAATGGAAGAGTATTGTTAGCAAGGTATTGGCATAGTTGTCTAGGATCTTAGAGCCTGAAACTCACATGCCTAACTTCCTTCTTGTTTTCCTCTGGGGCCTTAGGTATCCAATTATATGTTCTGTTTCTTTGTGTCTCGAGTTCCTCATCTTTAAACATTATGACTATAAAACAAGCATGAGCTAGAGAGATGGCTCAAAGGACTGGCATGCATGCATTGTATGCCAGAGCCCTGAGTTTAATCCCCTGCACTATATGGTCCCAAAGTGCTGGAGAGATAACACAGAGGTCGGCCATTTGCCTTGCATGCAGCACACCCAGGAAGGACCTGGTTGGATTTCAATTCCCAGTCCCCCAACGTGCCAAGGGCGATTCTGAGTACAGAACCAGGAGTAACCCCTGAGCACCGCTGGGTGTGGCCCAACAGTCAATCACTAAATAAAGTAAAAAAAAAAGAAAAGAAAAGTTAGCCCCACAAGCACAGCTGGGTGGGGCCAAAAACAAGTATCAAGATGTAAATGTATAGTATATATGTGTGGTATTCATGTGATTGCCATTATCTTGTGGCTAGATTTTTGTTGTTTTGTGGCCAATCCAGCTGTGCTCAGGCTGTGTCCTTAACTCAGGGGTCACTCCTGGCAATGTTCAGGTTGCTGCAGATGGAAACTGCTATACTAGTTGTACTATTTCTCTAGTCCCTTGACTTCTTTTTGTTTGTTTTTTGTTTGTTGGCCACACTGAGCGATGCTCAGGGGTTTCTCCTGTCTTTACACTCAGGATTCATTCTTGTGTGTCGGGGGACCACACGGGTTCCCAGGATCAAACCCGGGTTGATCACGTGCAGAGCAAGGGCTCTACACTCACTGTAGTATCATTCTGGCCCTCCTTGACCTTTTTTTTTTTTGGCTTGGTTTGGTTTGGTTTTTAGGTCACACCCAGTGGTGTTCAGGGCTTACTTCTGGTTTTGCAACTCCTGTTGATGTGGAATATGTAGTGCTGGGGATTGAACTCAAAATGGCCATGTGCAGGGCAAGTATCCCACCCAACTGTACTTTATCTCTGATCCCATCTCTCCTCCATTTGAGAAAGGCATGCTAGAATTCTCAGCCATGAACAAACTGAGATTTAATTTTTTTCTATAATTGTTTTTTGTTTTGTTTTTGGGCCATACTCAGCGGCACTCAAGGATTACTCCTGGCTCAGTGCTCAGAAATCGCTCTTGACAGGCTTGAGGGACCATATGGTATCAAACCTGGGTCCGTCCCAGGTCAGCCACATGCAAGGCAAACTCCCTACCACTGTCCTATCTCTCCGGCCCTGTTGTTTTTTGTTTTTGTTTTTGTTTTTGTTTGTTTGTTTTCGGGTCATACCCGGCAGCACTCGGTTTACTCCTGGCTCAAGGCTTAGAAATTGCCCCGTGGCAGGCTCGGGGGACCATAAGGGATGCTGGGATTCGAACCACTGTCCTTCTGCATACAAGGGAAATGCCTTATGTTCATGGTATCTCTCTGTCCCCTCTGTAATTCTTTTTTTTTTTGTTGTTTTTGTTTTTGGGTCACACCCAGCCGGGCTCAGGGCTTATTCCTGACTCCAGGCTCAGAAATAGGCTCCTGGCAGGCTCAGGGGACCATATGGGGTGCTGGATTTGAACCATCATCCTTCTGCATGCAAGGCAAACTCAATACCTCCATGCTATCTCTCCGGTCCCCCCTCTGTAATTCTTTTTTTTTTTTTTTTTTTTTTTTTTTTTTTTGGTTTTTGGGCCACACCCGGTGACGCTCAGGGGTTACTCCTGGCTATGCGCTCAGAAGTTGCTCCTGGCTTGGGGGACCATATGGGACACCGGGGGATCGAACCGCGGTCCGTCCAAGGCTAGCGCAGGGAAGGCAGGCACCTTACCTTTAGCGCCACCGCCCGGCCCCCCCTCTGTAATTCTTAATTACAAAAATAACCTGAGCATTATAAACCCTTAGTCTAACTAAAATCTTATAAGAGTCACATATATGTCTGTAATTAGGAGTGGGGGTTAAAGGGGTGGCCCATACCTGTCCTTACTGAGGGTTTACTCCCAGCTCTGCCCTCAGGGATCACTCCTGACAATGTTCAGGGGACAGTGTAGACTGATGCCAATTAATCCGGGTCAACTACACACAAGGCAAGTGCCTTCCTACTGTGGTATGTGTGCAGCCCCTTGTTTGTCCTTCTCAAATGACCAGCTTACTGTCATCAGCTGTCCATTCCAGTGACCTGTTTGACTTACTTCTGCAGATGAAGCTGCTCAATCTCTATATCAAGCGTGCACAGACGGGCTCTGGAGGAACCGATCCCACCACGGACCTTTCCGGACAGAGTTAGTGAAGTGGGTCGCATCGAACCAGGTCTCTAAGAAAGGACAGACAGACCATCCTCATCACTGAAAGGACTTTTTCATAAACATCTTTTGGAACTTACCATTGTTTCCCAGTTTTAGCTTTTTGTTTTGTTTTGTACTTTCTGTAACCGAGGGCTCGCCTCAGTCTGCATGTAACTTTTATGATAGATATCCCAAATTCAAGAAGCAGTATTAACACCATTTGATCAACACAAAATAATTTTTAATCCAAGTCATCATTTCACCTGTTTGTACCTCTTTGTCTTCCCATTAACCTTTGCCAGTGTTATGATTGTATACATTTTTTAAATGCTGGTTAAACGGGAATGCTTAAAGAATTACAAGTTTAACAGCCTAAAACTTTTATTTCGCTTTTACTCAAATAAAGGATTTTTTTTTTTTTTTTTTTTTTTGCTACTTGGAGTTTTGTTCCGTATCATGTCCTATGCTAGAAATATTGAAATGATGGGAAGCAAAGCGGGACTAATTTGAACTACAGCTGGACTCGGTTGGTGGAATAGCGATTCATGTCACGAGCTGCAACTGCTGTGGGGTGGCCTGTAGTTTAAAACTAAGACCTCAAAAAGAACTGTTACAGAATCAGCCAGTTCTGTAATACTGTCAGTGATTGATCTTGCCATCTTCTTTAAAAACCGTGTCCCCACTCTCATTCCCGAAGAAAGCTGCACCACATCACTCGCCTGTTTTTATCCTTGATGCTTATTAAAATGGAAGGTTTCATTGCAGGGTTTCTTGTTTTCGTCTTGGTTTGTTTATCTTTGTTGTGAATGATGCTTTTTTTATTTATTAATATCAGATTCACTTATGAATAAACTTGGTAACGGAAGCAGACAAATAAATCAAGTGCATGTGTGTCCTTGACTGTCTTCTGTTTCTCATTTAATAAACTAATGACTGAGACAGGAAGTCAACCAGCACCTTTTCTTTAAGTGGTGGAACCTGGTTTCCTTTTAGAGTTTGTCTTACTTGAAAACATTGATCCTGATGAGAGAGAAGATGGTGCCCAGGCTGTTCTGTGTGTCTAATAGGCTCAAATTCTCTACCTCTTCGGGGCTAAAACTTTTAACTGAGCTGCTGCTGCCCATTGTGTCTTTTAGAAAATTACTAAAAAGGTGGTTTTTTCCTGTTACTTTTTAACAAATATTAAACACCTTTTGCCACGCCTGTTCTTTTATGTGCAGCCAATTATCAAAAATGTTTTGGGGAAAGGCAAATCAGATCATTTGGAACCAGGATGCAAATGATTTCTCATCTTTTTTTTTTTTTATGCTAACATAAAGTGAGTTTGACTGGAAAGGCAAATAGCTATTATGATGGCAATTTGCTGTTGTTACATAATTACCTGTACTTTCTTTGTTTAATTGAAAAAAATGTAGAAATGTATGTAAAGAATTTAAGAGAAGAGTACTGAATGGATGACTTGTCATAGGTTTTATCTTTGTTTCTGTTCTAGCAGCAAGAAAATAGTTTCTCTATATCCCTCCCCTTTACCAGTAACAATTTTATTTTCTACTGTTAACTGCATTGTGTATTTATAGTTCTATGCTTACTGTTGTGCATATACTGACAATAAAACTGTACATAACATTACTTGCAAAAATTAACAACGTATATCAGGCTTTTTGTCTCCTGTGTGACAAGTCATTTATAACTTACGTTTTGAAAAACTTCAGAAGTATATTGGTGATATTGTTGTGAACTTTATAAATGCATCTGGGGGAAAGTTACATGAATAATATCCATGAATAATAATCAGATTCACATCTCTATATTTTATAGCTTAGCTTTAAGAATAGGTTTTTAAGGGGCCGGAGCGGTGGTGCGGAGCGGTAAGGCATCAGTCTGCCTTGCTGGCACTAGCCTAAGACTGACCACAATTCGATCCCCCGGCATTCCATATGCCCCCCCGAGCCAGGAGCTGTTTCTGAGCGCATAGCCAGGGGTAACCTCTGAGCGTCACCAGGTGTGGGCCCCCCACAAAAAATAGGTTTATAAGCACCGAATCTTACTACTAATGTTTGGGTTTTGTTTTTGCGTCATGCCTGGCAGCGCTCAGGGGTTTCTCCTGACTCTACACTTCGAAGTCACTCCAGGCAGGCTTGGGGGACCATGTGGGATGCAGGGATTTGAACCACCATCCTTCTGCATGCAAGGCAAATACCTCCATGCTATCTCTCCGGCCCCACTAATACTGGTTTATGTCCTTTGGTATGTTGTTTAATTATTTGAGTCCAAACATTGATTTAATTTTTCTCAAATTTGACAGGTATAAAGCCCTGCAATAACTCCTTTAAAAATTTACATCCAGGCCCGGAGAGATAGCACAGCGGCATTTGCCTTGCAAGCAGCTGACCCAGGACCAAAGGTGGTTGGTTCGAATCCCGGTGTCCCGTATGGTCCCCCGTGCCTGCCAGGAGCTATTTCTGAGCAGACAGCCAGGAGTAACCCAACCCCTGAGCACCGCTGGGTGTGGCCCAAAAACCAAAAAAAAAAAAAAAAAATTTAGATCCTTGGGCCGGCGAGGTGGCGCTAGAGGTAAGGTGTCTGCCTTGTAAGCGCTAGCCAAGGAAGGACCGAGGTTTGATCCCCTGGCGTCCCATATGGTCCCCCCAAGCCAGGGGCGATTTCTGAGCGCTTAGCCAGGAGTAACCCCTGAGCATCAAACGGGTGTGGCCCGAAAAACAAATTTAGATCCTTTTCCGGTTCATAAGCATGATAATCGGGTTTTCACACGCCTGTATGATATGTGCCTCCCTTCAACCTTGTTACGACGTCGGCACATGACCCTTCTGACAAGAACTGAGAAAAGAAAGAAAAATTTTCAATATTTTTGAACTATTTCGGGGCCACACCCAGCAATGCTCAGCAGCTACACCTCAGGAATTGTGTCTGGTAGTGCTTGGGGTATCATCTGGGATACCAGGGATTGAACACTGTCAGCCAATTAGAATATCTTAATGCTAAGTGAAAACTACTTCAAAAATTTAAAATATGGGGCCCGGGGAGACAGCACAGCGGTGTTTGCCTTGCAAGCAGCTGATCCAGGACCTAAGGTGGTTGGTTCGAATCCCGGTGTCCCATATGGTCCCCCGTGCCTGCCAGGAGCTATTTCTGAGCAGACAGCCAGGAGGAACCCCTGAGCACCGCCGGGTGTGGCCCAAAAACCAAAAAAAAAAAAAAAAACAAAACAAAAAAAATTTTAAATACCTGCCTTCTAAAGGCAGTCAAGAAGGAAGTGACTGGAAGTGTATGTATCGATCAGTCATAATTTGTGGGTTAGAGCAGTGTTTTTCAACCTTTTTGTGCAAAGGCATAATTCTTTCATGAAAAAAAAATCGCAAGGCACAACACCATTAGAAAATGTTAAAAAAAATTAAATCTGCCTATATTGACTATATATAAAGTAATTCTCTTGAATAGGATTCAAATGAACACAACGAAATTGTTTTATAATTACTTTATTATGAAATAAGTTAATGACTGGTCTATTTGTGAGCCAAAGCCGCAGGTTACGGATGAAATTGGAATTTTTTCCCCACGGCACACTAGTGTGCCAAGGCACAGTGGTTGAAAAACACTCGTGTAGGGGCCGGAGAGGTGGCGCTAGAGGTAAGGTGTCTGCCTTGCAAGCGCTAGCCAAGGAAGGACCTATTCGATCCCCCCACACCCCCACCCCCGTCCCATATGGTCCCCCCAAGCCAGGGACAATTTCTGAGCGCTTAGCCAGGAGTAACCCCTGAGCATTAAACGGGTGTGGCCCAAAACAAAACAAAAATAACACTGGGTTAAAGCATAGTGCTAATGTGATTAATTGAAAGCTAATTTTGTTAGGGTCACACCCAGGGGTACTCAGAGGTTACTCCTGGCTCTTCGCTCAGAAACTGCTCCTGGCAGGCTTGGAGGGGACCATATGGGATGCCGGAATTTCAACCTGGGTCCAACCCAGATTAGCCGCATTCAATTCAAGCGCCCTATCGTTGTGTTATCACTCTGGCCCCCAGGCTAGATATTAATAATCAGGAAACAGAAATAAAGGTTCCTGCATTGTATAAATATATTTATATAAATGTATATAAATATGTATATAAATCTTGGATGGCCTCACTTTTTTAGTTAATGTGTTATCATTGGTACAATTCTAACATCTGCAAAACAGCTCTAGAAGATCTAAAAATTAAGAAAAGCTATTTATACATTAAGGAATTCTTAGAATATAATGAAAAGCTAGAAGAAAAAAATTTCCTCTAATAAGTATCAGTTGAGATAATCTTGTACCAATTTGTAAAGTACTAAGATAATTAATTTGAAGTAACTCTGAGGGGACATGAATATTTGTGAGCCAGAATCAAGACAAGTACAGAATTAGCTAACATTTTTTTGTTGTTTTGGGAGGTCACACCTGGCAGTGCTCAGGGGTTACTCCTGGCTCTAGGCTCAGAAATCGCCCTTGGCAGGCACAGTGGACCATATGGGATGCCAGGATTTGAACCGATGACCTTCTGCATGAAAGGCAAATGCCTTACCTCCATACTATCTCTCCAGCCCCATAAAATGACTTTTAATGTCAGCAAAGTATTCCTTTGTGTGTATACAACAGCATAGTTTGGGGTTGGTCTTCACTGAGTATTAAGAACAAAACATTTGGGGCCGGAGAGAGAACATGTAGGTAAGGCGTTTGCCTTTCATGCAGAAGGTCATCGGTTTGAATCCCGGTGTCCCATATGGTCCCCCATGCCTGCCAGGAGCAATTTCTGAGCCTGGAGCCAGGAGTAACCCCTGAGCACTGCCGGGTGTGACCCAAAAACCACAACAACAACAACAAAAAAAAAAAGAACAAAACATTTAAGCACATCTCCAGTTATACTAGGCAGGGTTTCTTGGGTGGGGGGGTTGGTTTGTTTATTGGGCCACACCGGTGGCACTCAGGTTACTCCTGGCTCTACACTCAGAAGTCGCTGCTGGCAGGCTTGGGGGAACATATGGGATGCAGGGATAGAACCTGGGGTCAAGGGTCAGCCACATGCAAGGCAAATGCCTACCTCTGTGCTATCATTCTGGCCCCCTATACTAGGCAATTTGATAGGTGACATGAATATAGAAATTGTTAAATATAGAAGCTTTGCTTATTTAATTTATACCTTAAATACATTAATTTTAAAAAAGTGTTTTGGGGGGGTTTTTTTGGGCCACACCTGGTGACACTCAGAGGTTACTCCTGGATATGCACTCAGAAATCGCTCCTGGCTTGGGGGACCATTCTGGGTCAGCTGTGTGCAAGGCAAAACACCCTACTGCTGGTGATTGCTACACCTTCCCCCCAAAAAAATGTTTGGAGCTGGAGATATAGCATGGAGGTAAGGCATGCAGAAGAACAGTGGTTCGATTCCCGGCATCCCATATGGTCACCCGAGCCTTCCAGGAGCGATTTCTGAGCGTAGAGCCAAGAGTAACCCCTGAGCACTGCCGGGTGTGACCCAAAAACCAATATATATACACATACATACATACATACATACATATACATATATATATTGACATTCTGATAATGCACACATCTTGGGAAAAGTACCGGAAACACTGATAGAAGTGACAGAATAAAATGCAGGGCCACCGCAATAATACATCGAGTAATACATTGGATTGGATGATTGCTTTGTAGGTTTTAATCCCCAGCACCAGATATGGTGCCCTGAGCTCAGAGCCAGAAGTTAGCCCTGAGTACCCACCACCAGGTGTGACCCAAAAGCAAAAGTCAAGAGCAATTCCATGTCCTTGGCTGTATTGGAAACATTGATCAAATCAGACTTCATTAAGCACCCCCAAAACTCTTAGTTAGGCAAGGCCTAAGGACTCAAAAGATTAGCTAAGCAAGGCTGACACTATTGATACTCCTGATTGCATCATTTCAGCCTCAGCTGCCAGGCAATTGCCCTTGGGAGGATAAGAGATGAGTCTCCAGAAGGCAAATAGAAGAAAGAAGAGATTCCCCTCACAAGCAAATATATTGACGGGTTTTTCTCAGAGAAATGGAAGTGAGTTTATGTTTGTAATTAAGCAATTAAACAAGTGGGAAGCAAATTATGTATCAATGTGCCCTACCTTCATCTGAGTTTTATAATGGCATTCGATTTAACCAAAAAGCCACTATGGGTATGATGAGACAGAGCTCTAGTGAGTATTCAATCTTCAACTTTCATTGTAAAAATCTAGAGAAACCAACTAGAACTGAGAATTAGATGGAACTGTGGGGGCTCTCAGTCTCCAGGATTAACTGGTCAGTCCTGGAGGCCTTTGGCCAGCTGTCTGTCCAGATTCCCAGCCATGCCAGTAGAAGAGGAGCAGTGATCTTGGCATGTGGGATCTTCTGGGGCCAGCTGCAGCCTTCCTCTCCAGTTGAAAAAGCATGAAATTGGAGTTTCCCTCCTCCCCCCTCCCTGCAGAGGCCAGTTGCCAAACCTGGCCTTGAAGACCAGTTTGGCATAGGGGGATCTCGGTCTCCCGGACCAAGTGGTCAGTCCAGGAGGCCATTGGCCAGCTGTCTGCCCAGATTCCCAGCCATACCCGTAGAAGAGAAGCAGGAATCCTGGCATTTGACATCTTCTGGGTCCAGCTGCAGACTTCCTCTGAAGGTTGAAAAAGCAAGAGATTGGAGTTTGCTTCCTCCCTATCCCTCCAGAGCTCAGATGCCAGGCCTGTTCTTGAAAGCCAGCCTGACGGGGGCTGGGGGGCTCTCAGTCTCCAGGACTAACTGGTCAGTCCTGGGGGCCTTCGGCCAGCTGTCTGCCCAGATTCCCAGCCATACCCGTAGAAGAGAAGCAGGAATCCTGGCTTGTGGCATCTTCTGGGTCCAGCTGCAGATTCCCTATTCAGTATGAAAAAGCATGGGGAGAAGTTTGCCTCCTCCTCATGCCACCAGAGCTCAGATGCCAGACCTGCCCTTGAAAGCAAGCCTGAGTGGGGGGCTCTCGGTCTCCAGAACTAACTGGTCAGTCCTGGAGACCTATGGCCAGCTGTCTGTCCAGATTTGCAGCCATGCCAGTAGAAGAGGAGCAGTAATCCTGGCATGTGGGATCTTCTGGGTCCAGCTGCAGCCTTCCTGTCCAGTTTGAAAAAGCATGAAATTTAAAAAAAAAAAAAAAAGAAAAAGAAAAAGCATGAAATTGGAGTTTCCCTCTCCCCCCTCCCTCCAGAGGCCAGTTTCCAAACCTGGCCTAGAAAACCAGTTTGGCATAGGGGGAATCTCAGTCTCCTGGACCATGTGGTCAGCCCAGGAGGCCATTGGCCAGCTGTCTTCCCAGATTCCCAGCCATACCCATAGGAGAGGAGCAGGAATCCTGGCATGTGGGATCGTCTGGGTCCAGCTGCAGCTTCCCTCTCCAGTATAAAAAAGCATGGGAGAGGAGTTTGGCTCCTCCCCATCTCCCCAGAGCTCAGGTGCCAGACCTGGCCTTGAAAGCCAGCCTGGCGGGGGTGTGTGTCTTGGTCTCCAGGACTAACTGGTCAGTCTTGGAGGCCTTTGGCCAGGTCTGTCAAGGTTCCCAGCCATGCCAGTAGAAGAGAAGCAGTGATCTTGGCATGTGGGATCTTCTGGGGCCAGCTGCAGCCTTCCTCTCCAGTTGAAAAAGCATGAAATTGGAGTTTCCCTCCTCCCCCCCTCCCTGCAGAGGCCAGTTGCCAAACCTGGCCTTGAAGACCAGTTTGGCATAGGGGGATCTCGGTCTCCCGGACCAAGTGGTCAGCCCAGGAGGCCATTGGCAAGCTGTCTGCCCAGATTCCCAGCCATACCCATAGAAGAGAAGCAGGAATTCTGGCATGTGGCATCTTCTGGGTCCAGCTGCAGATTCCCTATTCAGTATAAAAAAAGCATCCCGGAGGAGTTTGCCTCCTCCCATTCCCCCCAGAGCTCAGATGCAAGACCTGGCCTTGAAAGCCAGCCTGGCGGGGGGTGTGTGTGTCTCGGTCTCCAGGACTAACTGGTCAGTCCTGGAGGCCTTTGGCCAGCTGTCTGTCCAGATTCCCAGCCATGCCAGTAGAAGAGGAGCAGTAATCCTGGCATGTGGCATCTTTTGGGTCCAGCTGCAACCTTTTTCTCCAATTTGAAAATGCACTGGATTGGAGTTTTCCTTCTCCTCCTCCCCCAGAGCCCCATTGCCAAACCTGGCCCTGAAGACCAGTTTGGCATGGGGGGGATATTGGTCTCCGGATTAAGTGGTCAGCCCAGGAGGCCATTGTCCAGCTGTCTGCCCAGATTCTCAACGATACCAGTAGGAAAGAAGAAGGAATCCTGGCATGTGGATCGTCTGGGTCCAGCTGTAGCCTCCCTCTCCCTAAAGAACTAGTCTTTAGCAAGTAGACAAAAATGTATCCATTAGGATAAAGTAGTCAATTAAATGTTTTAATCTGTCAGAAAAAAAATCCACTAAATTTCACCTCAAGATATATTGCACAAATCTTTTTAAATATCACCCCCCAAAAAAATCACCCAAAAGATAAATAAGCAGCTCTTTAAAGAGAAAAGAAGGAGGGAAAAAGGGGGGGAGGGACATTACGTGAGCCCAAAGATTAGGTGAAGTCAGGCAGCTCACCAGGGATGGATTTACTCCACAAGACATGGGACGAATTCGAATTCGGCCATAGATGACAGCAGCAAGCTCCATCTGCTGTTTTCCAAGCAGTGAAGGTTCAGTGCTAAGATATAAACAGGCCCTGGTTACACAACTCCAGCAAATGGGACCAAATCCACTGTCCGTGCAGTGAAGCACATGAGAAGCAATGCTGTTAAACTGCTCTTAAAGAAATTCCAAATTTGTCCGGATGATGTCCACACCTGGTTGAACCTGCACCAAAGAAAAACTCTCCCGCACATATTCTGGCCCAGGGATCAGTGTGGGGGTTGCGTCCATATGTTACCAGGTGTGGGCTCCTGGCCACCCAGGTAGTGCTGGTGGAAGAAAGATCGAAGCTGGGGCTGGAACCGCTGCAGTGGCTGGAAATGCACCACCACATCCACCACGGAAAAATTCTGTCCCAGGAGAGAGAGCAGGGCTTCAAAGACTCCAAGGGCCCCATCAGCCCCAGGTTGTTGCCTGATCCTCTGAGGCATCGTAGAAAGGCAGCAATGCTTTCACTACTGCCAGCCCGGGCACCCAGAGAGCCCGGCAGGGAGGTGAGAATACCCTTCATTCACCATAGAAGTGTCAAACTCCAGTGGCAAGCTCTAAAGGCCCAGGCCTCCGGGGATCCCTTCACCTTCAGGAGGCGAGCCTGGTGCAGTTGTGGTCTGCTGCTCTGGATCTGGGGCGGAGGTGGAGGTGTCGCAGGGGGAGGAGGGGTCGTTGGTGCTGCCTGCAAGAAGTCAGTCATATCCTGGAGAAAGGCTGGGACACAAGGCATTGCCACAGTGATGGTGGGAGAAACCATGCCAGGCTCTCCAGTTCCTGGCCCTGTAGGCCCCAGCAGATTCCCCAGAAGCTGAAAAAAATGAAGATCAGCGGCTGAGGAGGTGGAGGTTGAGCAGGTCCTCCAGGGGCAGGGTCATGCTGGTGGTGTCAGCACTGGCAGAAGCAGTGGCAGGGGCTGGAGGTGGGGCCATTCCAGGGTCCCCTGAGCCACAAGGACAGGCTGCATAAGAAGCTACCCCACAAGGCCGCTTACCATCTGAGCCAAAGAGGGATTGGTGCCCAGCCCGGCGCCCTGCAGTGCCCCGAGACTGGGGGACCCCCAAGATGAGAAGGCTGAACCTGGGCAATCACCACCTGTTGGCTACCGTGACTGACTCAGTGGTTACTTTTGCAAAACTCCCTGCCATCTTTTCAGTGCTAAGTGCTGTTTGCTATAAGCCCATATACCAACAGGAAAAAGGCAACCTTCAAGTAATAAGTAACTTCTCAGCCTAGGGGAGGAAGACACTGCCTGATACCATGGAGCCAAGTCTCCCTATAACTTACATTCCTGAGTTAATAGCTAAACCTCATCGCCCTATGCGACAGAGCTTACCCCACCATAAAACCTGCTGAGAGTTCCGGAAAGTGGTCTGCAAACCCTACTTTAGGGTCATAGGGCAATTCCTTGAAAGCTGCTGACTTAAGAGTGCTTGTAAGATTGTCACTGCTTCTCCCTCCCTTCTGGAAAATGATTTACTGCCTTTGTTTCATGGCTTTCGCGCCAAAAAGTATGATTGACACCACCTTTTGCCTGCCCCCTTCTCCTTCCCTATATAAGAGATGCAGGACCCTAATAAAGTCACCTTTGAACGGTCTGATCGTCTAAGGTCATTATTACTAACCTCTCTCAGATTTTTTACAGGTGTGGTTGTGCTTCTAGCCCTGCTAAATAAAGGTGCGGTCGTCCGTGAGCCTCTCGACTGATTCCTGCTGGCCGGGCCCCTCCGGGGGGCTTGCAGGACCCCACAACCACCTGGGTTGGAGCTGTTGGGAAGCCTGGCACCTGTTGTCCTTCGGCCACGGAGGCAACTGCTGCCACCATGGCCTGATGAGTGATCTGGTGGGGGACAGTGTGCATGAACTTAGGGGGCAGGGAGGGCAGCTGGATGAGCATGGAGCCCAGGGTCTGGCCATGACCAGCGTGTCCTAGGGGGCCAGTGGGAACACTTGGAACTCCACTAAGCTGTGTGCCAGAATCTTGGATGTTCATGTGCATCACGACCATAGGTTCCATGCTCTGGTGGGAAATCTGGATGACCCTCGGGTGGCTGGCAGTTGGGGGGGACCCAGCCCTGGTGGGGGAGCCCCCTCATTTGAAGACTCAACACTAGTGGAAGGAATCAGGGACCAGGGGGTGGTGCCTCAACATTGGAAGTTGGAGGGAGGGAGCGAGTCTCATTCCCTGTCATGGTCACACATTGATCTGGATGGGAATGGCTGCCTGCTGAAGCACCAAGGAGGTAGTGTAGTGGGATATGGGTCAAACCACATGCTGGTGTTGTGGGGTGTACAGGCCAGGTTGCAGCGCAGGTCAGACAGCATCACAAAGGAATTGCCCAGCAGCCACAGGCTCTCCCCCACCAGCTTGATCATCACAGGTCAGACAACATCACAAAGGGATTGCCCAGCAGCCACAAGCTCTCCCCCACCATCGTGATCAGCCATTGGTCCTCTTCTTTTATTTAATATTTTTATTTAAACACCTTGATTACAAACATGATTGTGGTTGGTTTTCAGTCATGTAAAGAACACCCCCCTTCACCAGTGCAACATTCTCATCCCCAATGTCTCAAATCTCCCTCCTCCCCACCCCCCTTCACCAGTGCAACATTCCCATCACCAATATCCTAAACCTCCTCCCCACCCCACCCCCTCCTGTACTCTAGACAGGCTTTTTTTTTTTTTTTTTGTGGTTTTTGGGTCACACCCAGCAGTGCTCAGGGGTTACTCCTGGCTCCATGCTCAGAAATTGCTCCTGGCAGGCACGGGGGACCATATGGGACGCCAGGATTTGAACCAATGACCTTCTGCATGAAAGGCAAACGCCTTACCTCCATGCTATCTCTCCGGCCCCATCTAGACAGGCTTTATAAATCACTCATTCCTTCACATTGGTAGGATAGTTCTCAATATAGTTATTTCTCTAACTACACTTGTCACTCTTTGTGGTGAGCTTCATGTAGTAAGCTGCAACTTCCAGCCCTCTTCTTTTGTCTATGAAAATTATTGCAAGGATGTCTTTTATTTTTCTTAAAACCCATAGATGAGTGAGACTATTCTATGTCTATCTCTCTCCCTTTGACCTATTTCCCTCAGCATAATAGATTCCATGTACATCAATATAGAGGAAAATGTTCATGACTTCATCTCTCCTGACAGCTGCATAATATTCCATTGTGTTTATGTACCACAGTTTCTTTAACCATTCATCTGTTAAAGGGCATCTTGGTTGTTTCCAGTGTCTGGACATTGTAAGTAGTGCTACAACAAATAAAGGTGTGAGGAAGGGATTTTTGTCTTGTATTTTTGTGTTCCTAGGGTATCTTGATTGTTGTTGTTATTCGTGATGGCAGCAGCACCTAGAACCTCATAATAGCGCGGTAGAAAAGGCTGGAGACAGTTCTCAAGACGCTGTAGCTCCTGGAGCATCTGTACATATTTCGCAGAAGGATAATTGGGGTGCATTTGTTTCTGGTGCAGATGTGGGAGCCCTGGGGCTGGGCTCTGTGCTCAGGGCTGGGGTGTGCTCCTCCACTTCCTCTGCCTCCATGGGCTTCCAAGGAGAAACTTCACTTTCAACAGGTTCTGAGGCTTGAGAGCTGGAGGCTACTGGCTCAGGGGGCTGCTGACCGTGTTGTGCTTGAGCCCCCCCCCCCCGCTCCCCCCTTGACATTCCCATTTGGGGTAATAAGATCTGTATATCCCTGATCATGTGCTGACCATCACCAGTCGTACACGAGGCCCACTCTGAATCTGGGCCAGTTCCATGTTGATGTGAACATCCATCCACAGCAGAGCAGTCACTAGGGAGACGGAAGGTTCCAACCATGACATAGATGTTGGCATTCTGGTCATGAACAGAGACCCCAGGCAAACTAAACAGAAGTCAAGTGCTTTAACTCTTGTATTATCCTTCTAGTCACTATATTTGGAAGTTTAAATCAAATTCATTTTTACAATACAAATTAAACGAACTCTAGCTGATTAAAAACTATTTGTGTGATTACTTGAAAATTATCAGAACTGTCATGGCATCAAAAAGACAAAATACATAATCCTGCTAGTGAGAAACTGGAGAGATAGCTGAGTGGGTAGGGTGCTTAAATTGCATGCTGCTGACTGGGTATAATCCCCAGTACTCCAAATAGTAACCTGAGCCACCCAGGAATAATTTTGAGTGAGAATAAGTAGTAACTCTTGAGTGTACCAGGTGTGGTCCCAAAACTAAAAGAGAAAGAAATATAGCATGAGAATAAGAGATGATGATCACCTCTCCAACTGGGGATAAAAGTGTCAAAACTCCTACAAACATATATATACACAATAATATAAACTATCATATAAATAATGAATACACAGTCAAAAAACATTTAGTAGGGTTGCTGGAGCAATAGGACAGCAGGTAGGGCGTTTGCCTTACACGCGGCCAACCTGGATTCGAACCCCGGCATCCCTTAGAGTCCACAAGCCTGTCAGGAGCAATTTCTGAGTGCAGAGCCAGGATAAAGCCTGAGCACCGCTGGGTGTGGCCCAACCCTCCCCCGCCAAATTGAGTAGGGACTGGAGAGTTAGTATAGTGAGTAAGATGTCTTAGACGTGGCGAGACCTCCTTTTAACCCCCAGAACCCCAGTTAGTCTCCTATGATCTACCAAGAGTGATTCCTTGAGAGCAGAGAGAAGAATAAACTCTGACCACCAACTGGTGTGGCTCCCAAACAAAATAACATCAACAACTTTTTAGTTACATCAGATATAAACCTCTGCCATCTAAGATTCATTTGTAAGCACCATCTCCAAAGATCTTCAATGTACTTGGAAGTAACAACATGGGAGGAAGTTGTAGTAGTGACAATTCAATATTCCTTATTTTCTTGAACAAAATATTCCTTATGGGGCCGGGAAGGTGGCGCTAGAGGTAAGGTGTCTACCTTGCCAGCGCTAGCATAGGATGGAGCACGGTTCAATCCCCCGGCATCCCATATGGTCCCCCCAAGCCAGGGGTGATTTCTGAGCACATGGCCAGGAGTAACCCCTGAGCGTCAAACGGGTGTGGCCCCCCAAAAAATTCCTTATTTTCAAGGACTAAACAACTTCTTGACCGTCTTGTGCAGAAAGCCCAGTCCTAGCTTAGCTTAGTGTGTGCAAGGCAGATGCCCTACTGCTTGTACCACCGCTCCAGCCCCTAATTCTGTTAGCTTATCCACTTGTGAACTCTGACTGGACCTTCATCCTCCCCAAAGTGTCACGAACCCATGTGATTGCCCAGGATGGACCTGGGTTCGATCCCAGGCAACCCATATGGTCCCTCAAGCCAAGAGTGATTTCTGAGCGCATAGCCAGGAGTAACACCTGAGCATCACCAGGTATGGCTCCAAAACTAAAACAACAACAACAAACCGACAGCCAAGAAGACTCCATTGAACACAATCTCCAGGGCCCAAACCCTGAAAGGAGTTGCTCCATCCAAGGAGGTGGAGCAAGAGGAACATGGCTGCTCAGCTTGGGTCTGCAGCAGGGGGCATCTTCTTTTTTTTTTTAATTTTTATTTTATTTTATTTTTTCTCTTTATTCAAACCCTTGTGTCGAGTGCTCACTTTCAATAGGTCGCAGCGAGGGAGCTGCTCTGCTAGGTACGAAACCCTGACCCAGAAGCAGGTCATCTACGAATGGTTTAGGGCCAGGGGCCCCACGAACATGCGATGCGCCTTTCCGGCCCCACACCGGCTCCCGAGGCGTTCAGTCATAATCCCACAGATGGTCGCTTCGCCCCATTGGCTCCTCAGCCAAGAACACACACCAAATTTCTGCACCTCGGTTCCTCTCCTACTGAGCAGGATTACCATGGCGACAACACATCCTCAGTGGGGTCAAACTAACCTGTCTCACGACGGTCTAAACCCAGCTCACGTTCCCTATTAGTGGGCGAACAAGCCAACGCTCGGTGAATTCGGCTTCACAATGCTAGGAAGGGTCAAACAGCGACGTCCTATGAACGCTTGGCCGCCACAAGCCAGTCATCCCTGTGGTGACTTTTCTGACACCTCCTGCTTAGAACCCCAAAGGACAGAAGGATCGTGAGGCCCCGCTTTCACGGTCTGTATTCGTACTGAAAATCAAGATCAAGCGAGCTTTTGCCCTTCTGCTCCATGGGAGGGAGGTTTCTGTCCTCCCTGAGCTCGCCTTAGGACACCTGCCTTACCGTTTGACAGGTGTACCGCCCCAGTCAAACACCCCGCCTGGCACTGTCCCCGGAGCAGGTCCACGCGGCCCGATGCTTGGCGCCAGAAGCGAGAGCCCCTCGGGGCTCGAGGGGGCATCTTCGAACCATGAACCCAGCACATCACATAGTAGAAACAACTATGCAAGTGTTGCAATGGGGAAACAACGCAGGACAACACCACACCTATAAAAAAAAATAAAAAGAAAAGATAAGGCCTCCCAATTCTTACCACAGGCTGTGTTCTTTACACTGACTGTATAGAAAGAGGAGGTACAGTAAATGCACCCCAGATACACCTCAACCCAGGCACTTTGCCTGGTCTGTATTGTGAATTGGGGACAAAAAAAACCCCACACATATAGAATGAAGATGACATGAAAAGTACCAACCACTTAGTCAGCCTCTCGAATAAGGAGTTTAGAGTATCAATATGTAGGATGCTCAAAGAACTGAAAGCAAGCATAGATCGAGCCGCACATGTGACCACAAGGAGAGAACGCAGAAAACTTCAAACGGAAATAACAGGTCTGAAAAACTCAGTAGATGAAATGAAAACCTCAATGAAATGCCTCTCCAAGGGAGAAACAGCAGCGAAGGACAGTGTCACTGAGCCAAAGGAAGAGATGCAAAACCACTTCATACAGCAGACAAGATTGGAAACAAACCTTAAATAAAGCAAGTGATCCATGAAAAAATGTGAACAGATGACAATACAAGTCTTTGAAAAATTCTAAAGAAACAACATAGGAATCCCTGGAGTCCCAGAAACCGAGAGACAGAATATTAAGAAGAGTTGGAGGAAGTATGAGAAGAGGAAGAGGAGGAAGAAGAAAAAGAGGAAGGAAAGGAAGAGAATAAAAAAGAAAACTGGAAGAAGAAAAAGAAGACAAGGAGGAAGAAGAGGAAGAAGAAAAGAGGAGGGGGAAGAAGAAAAAGTAGAGGAAGAGGAAGGAAAAGAGAAGAAAAAAGACAAGGGAAGAAGGGGCCGAGGAGGTGGCACTAGAGGCAAGGCGTCTGCCTTGCAAGCGCTAGCCAAGGAAGGACCTCGGTTCTATCCCCAGCGTCCCATATGGTCCCCCCAGCCAGGGGCAATTTCTGAGCGCTTAGACAGAAGTAACCCCTGAGCATCAAATGGGTGTGGCCCGAAAAAACAAAAAAAGAAAAGGGAAGATGAGGAAGAAGAAAATGAAGAGGAGGAGAAAGAAAAAGAAGTAGAAGAGGAGGAAGAAGAAAAGAAGAGGATGAAGAAGAATAAGGAAAGAGGAAGAAAAATAAGAGAAGAAAAAAGAAAACGTAATAATTTATTTTCTTATTATAGTTATTGTTTAAGCACCATGATTATAAACATGTAAAACTACAAGTTGGGATTCAGTTTAAAAAATCCTAAAACAAAACAAAACAAAAAATCCTAAAACAAAAGCTAGGTTTGATTAAAAAAAAAAAAAAAACACCTAGGACTGACCACAGATCCCCTGGTGCACATATGGTCCCCCAAGCCAGGAGCTATTATGAGCACATGGCCAGGAGTAATCGCTGATTGTCACTGGGTGTGGCCCAAAAACCAAAAACCAAAAATCAATAGCCAAAAAAAAAAACACCAAAACAAAATAAAAATCATAACTATAAACATATGTATCTCATAAAAAAAAAAGCACAACTTAGGGGCTGGCAGAGATAAAATGGAGGTAAGGTGTTTACCTTCCATGCAGAAGGACGGTTGTTCGAATCCCGGCATCCCATATGGTCCCCAGTGCCTGCCAGGACGATTTCTAAGCATAGAGCCAGGAGTAGTCCCTGACCATTGCCAGGTGTGACCCAAAAACCAAAAAAAAAAAAAAAAACAAACAAACAAAAAAAAAAACCCACACAACTTAAAAAGATATCTAATCCAACTTTGCATGACTATGACATTTTTGTTCAGAAAAAATAATAAAATTGTCCCTTATTAATCTGAAATGATAGCAAGTAATTATTTAAATCTATCACTGTAAATAATTTCTTCTCATGGAGAGGTTACCAGAGTTTATACTATTTCCCTTTTTCAAAATAACTTGGTTCTGAACAAAGTCTCTTCTGATTTATCAAAATTTGTTTAGATTGGGAGTTTGCATTTACTCACATAAACTATACAGTAACCCGCATGAGGAAAGGTCTACATTTAACTCTGTATGTGTATAGGTACAGCATTAAAGAGATTTTTTAACTAAAATGTGATATTTTTTTTTATATTTGGTCTATACCAGATTGGCCAGAAGATGGAACCCTGATCAGCTGTGTGTACCTGTTGTATTATCTCTCTGGCCCTTTAAAATGTATTTTTACGGTTAAGTTTGATTTTTTCTTTTTTCTTTTTTTTTGGTTTTTGGTTTTTGGGCCACACCCGGCGGTGCTCAGGGGTTACTCCTGGCTGTCTGCTCAGAAATTGCTCCTGGCAGGCACGGGGGACCATATAGGACGCTGGGAATCGAACCAACCACCTTTGGTCCTGGATCGGCTGCTTGCAAGGCAAAAGCCGCTGTGCTATCTCTCCAGGCCCTTAGTTTGATTCTCGAATCCACAACTTCTCCATGTCATGTGCCTTTCTACAAAGCCAAAGCCAGACGAGAGAAGATCCCAATGAAATAAATCTAATAGACAAGATGTACAAGACTATAATGAGTCCGATGTAGCTGCCAATCATATCCTGTGAAAATGTCATCTAGCCAGTGTGCCAATAACAATAATCTTGCACTCTCTGTTTTTGTTCGGTTATGGGCAACATCCATTGATGATCAGGGCTTACTCCTGGTTCTGCACTCAGGCTGACTCCTGACAGGGCCAGCGGACCCTGCAAGGTGCCAGGGGTTGAATCCAAGTTGGCTGGGGGTAAGGCAAGCATCTTAGTCACAGTACTATCTCTCATCTACCCCCCCACCCCGCCCCAAATTTGTTTGACTGGCCAGCTGTAATTCCAGACAGTAAGTGATGTGTTTGAAAGATCCCACAGCCTGGAGAAGAGTCGGATAGCTAACACAGAGTAGGTGCCTAACCTGGCTAGCCCTTAACTGAACAGGGCAATCGTTGAAGATGGGAATGCATGTGTTGGGTGTTTCAAAATCAGTTAGAAAGGAGCAGAGAGAACCTGTCAAGTCTGGGCCTATTGTCGCTTCCTGGAAAACTGGGTGCCTTGGACACACTGTACAAACCTTACAGATTTCCCATTGGGGCCTGGGGGGCGCTGCACCCTCCTTAGCAGGTGGGACTTTGGAACTTGCGGGGGCTGTTGGGGGCCAGTGTCAGCACCAGGCCCCGAGGCGAGGACTTTGCGGCCCAGACTGGAGGCTGAAGCCCCCTTCCAGGGGCTCATTCCAGTGTGCTCTGGAGGGCCACCCTGTCTGGGAGTCAGGGAGGCTGGCCTTTGGGGCAACCCAAGTCCAGGCTGCTGACCTCATGCCTGGACGTGTCTCTGGGCCCCTTGTGACAGCTTTGGGGGCCCACGCGGCCTTGCTCTCTGACATGCTCAGGGATGTCACAATCCCTGTCCGCTTATATAGGCCGAGCGGAGCTGGGGTCCTGAACCTCATTGGTATAATGGGGAATCTGCTGAACTCTGTTCTCGATGTGCTGCTGTGCCGCCGTCGTGAGTCGGACGAGAGTGTCCGGCCACGACGGCGGCGCCCTTCCCGGGGCGGCTCCCTGGACCTCTTGAGGCCCTTCCGCTGGCTCTGGCGGCACCGGCCTTGCGGGAGGGCCAGGCTGAGGGCGCGTCGGCCCGTGAGGCGCCAGCTCAGCCTGCTGCGCCGGCTATTTGGGCGGCGGCCCCGAGTGTGGGTCCCATGTCCGGGAGAGCTGCGGGCCCAGCGCCTCTACCTGGCGCCCCTCGTCCGCGGGCCCAAGCCGCCCGCTTCGGAGACACCATCGCCGGCCGGGCAGGAGGAGCCTGGAGGGTCCGGACAGTCCCCGTCTGCGCCAGGACCATCGGGGACGCGGCGCACGCCCACTCCACCGGCCCCGGACGCAGCCGCTCCCCGGCGCGGGGACAGCGGGGAAGAGCTGTGCTGCGACCCTGCAGCGGGCCCTGGGGGCAGCCCGGCCCCGGCCCCGGCCCCGGCCCCAACACCGGCCCCTGCTCCGGACCCGGACCCGGACCCGGACCCTGCCCCGGACCCTGCCCCGGACCCGGACCCGGACCCGGACCCGGCTCGGGCCCGACGGGGCAAAAGGAAAAGGGCGCAGGAGGCGGAGGAGATTGGCCCTCCCTGCAAAAGGCGACGACTCGCCTAGGCCGCCTGAAGGGCTCCATCGGAGTCTCCAGACCCAATCCAATAACAGCCAGCACAGAGACACCAGTCACTTGTTTTGAAATAAATGGTGATTGTTTAAATTGCATGACCAGTCTTTCACAGAATTATTTACGGTACCTAGTGACAAGGATCGAGGGGCATTCCCAATACCAGGGTTGGCCTCTGCATGCCCAAGTTCCCGGGCCTGGTAACTGGGGCCTGGGGGGAGGGGGCGTGGGGAGAAACTCTTCCCCTATGCACACACAAACTGGGAAGGCTGGAACTGCTCTCAGAAGACCCCCATGCCAGGACTTCTCTTCCTCTTCCACTGGAATATCAGGGGCACTGGGCAGGACAGCTAGCCACAGGCCCCCTGTGCTGACCACTTAGTGCAGGGGACTGAGATCCCCCCCCCCCCACAAGACTGGCCTTCAGGGCCAGGGCTGGTAACTTGGGCCTTGGGGGGAGGGAGGGGGAAACAAACTCCTCCTTTATGCACACACAAACTGGGAAGGCTGGAGCTGCTCTCAGAAGACCCCCCATGCCAGGACTTCTCTTCCTCTTCCACTGGTATATCAGGGGCACTGGGCAGGACAGCTAGCCACAGGCCCCCTGTGCTGACCACTTAGTACAGGGGACTGAGATCTCGCCACGCCATTCCTGGTAACTGGGGCCCGGGGGGAGGTGGCGTGGGGGAGAAACTCTTCCCCTATGCACACACAAACTGGGAAGGCTGGAGCTGCTCTCAGAAGACCCCCCATGCCAGGACTTCTCTTCCTCTTCCACTGGAATATCAGGGGCACTGGGCAGGACAGCTAGCCAAAGGCCCCCTGGGCTGACCACTTAGTGCAGGGGACTGAGATCCCCCATGCCAGACCGCCCTTCAGGACCAGGGCTGATAACTTGGGCCTTGGGGGGAGGGAGGGGGAGATAAACTCCTCCCTTAGGCATACACAATCTGGAAAGGCAGCAGCTGGGCTCAGAAGACCCACATGCCAGGACTTCTCTTCCTCTTCCACTGGTATATCAGGGGCACTGAGCAGTACAGCTAGCCACAGGCCCCCTGGGCTGACCACTTAGTGCAGGGGACTGAGATCCCCCATGCCAGACGCCCTTCAGGCCCAGGGCTGGTAACTCAGCCCCTGGGGGGAGGGTGGGGGATAGAAACTCTTCCTCTATGCATACTGGACCCCATTTAGTGGTGTCTTTTCTTTCTAATATTCATTTTCAAAAGCGCACGGGCTCATTCGCACCCCAGCGACAAATATACTTTTTTTTTTTTTTGGTTTTTGGGCCACACCCGTTCGACACTCAGGGATTATTCCTGGCTATGGCTATGCGCTCAGAAATCACACCTGGCTTGGGGGGACCATATGGGACGCCAGGAGATCAAACCGCAGTCCTTCCTTGGCTAGCGCTTGCAAGGCAGACACCTTACCTCTAGCGCAACCTTCCCGGCCCCCAAATATACTTTTTAACATCATCCAAAAATTTTCTTAATTCTTGACTGTTTCTAGGAAAGGGAATGGAATGCCCTAGATTTGGAGGACAACACTCAAATGGATCTCTAAAGTCGGAGTTTATGTGGACGTGACACTCTATACAGTGGTCCTCTCTGACTGCCAAGCCTAAACCATAAACATTTCATCTCTATTATGTATACAGCCCCTCTTACATATTGCCCCCGCTACACCAGAGCCCCTTCTACTCCCTCATCTCCCAACACGGATCCATTTTCTTCCCCTTATTTAACCCTCTTTACCCTCAGTTCTGAACTTGTTAGGCACCAAGACTGACCTCCTGCCCCAACAGACCACTATCCAGCTCCTCAATGAAAGACACCCTCTAGGTTCCCCATCTCGTGCCTCAGCAAGAAAGTACAACCAACACACCTGCTGACTCATGCTTTGTGGCCCCTCTCACCCCCATCAAATGGTGGACTGTTGCATGATACAGGAATCAGCTTCAGCAAAACCCCAGCTCAAGGATACTACATGATTCTGTAATGCCGCAAATCGTGTATCAAACTCAAAAGACCAAGGTCTGTGATATGAAAAAGTGCCGTGGCTTTCACTCACCATAGACTATCTTAAAAGACCTAATTGGGAGGCCTATATTGCCTATGTAAGCTTAATATCTTTATAATAATGCATCTTAAGATGTGTATTCCTAAACATACAGGTAGCCTCCTCCATCACTTCTTTTCTTCAAATACTTTTTTTTAAACTCAGTTTTACTTATCTGTTCTATTTTTTATATATATACATATTTTCTCTATCCTCACCAGTTTTGGTGCTGCTTGGTACAAAAACCAAGAAAACGTCTTGCCTAGGATAAAAGCTCAGATCGAAACCAGACCATAGAGACTGTGTGTATAGCCTGTCATCCTCAGCCAGAATAGCACCAGAAATACAATATGACACCATATGTTTTTGTATAGGCACAGTAAAAAGGGGAAAACCATAGACACAGAAACAAGATCTTATCTTCTAAGGATAAGAACTCACACTTTTTATAACACAAGGGTGCCTCCCATCCTGGGCATGTGTCATGTCGATACAACTCAGTCTCCATGAGATTGGACAGTGTTAGTTCAAACCCACACCCCAGAGCCCAGACGTAGAACTGATACAACTCCCTGCAAAAACACCAGGAACTAAGCTCCATTGGGAGATATATGACATCACTCTGGCACCAACTTGTGCCAATTTTGATATGAAAATGAGGACAACATGGAAATGACAATTTGACCTAAGACCAGGTTGTCCTATCACATCACCTAACACTAAGTGGAAATCAGAAGATGTATTGTCCTTTGAACTGTGAAAAAATAAGAGCACTAACTACAGAAAACTGACTTTGACAACTGTGACTGGACAGAACTTACCTTGGGACCAATAAGGAAAACCCTACCCTGGGCTGTAGCCCAGGACTCTTACAAAAATCAAGATTTCTTATTACAGAGGCCCAACTTGGACAACAGAGACTGAGCAGAACCTTTGAAACCATGATATCCTAGACTTCGTCTTAGGGACAGAACAAAAACAGGGAGCACTTGTTACAGAAGACTGAATACAACAACAATGATGGAACAGAACCTCTAGAACCCTAAAGACTCTATCCTAGACCTTGTCCTATGACCTGCGCAAATACCAAGATTGCTAGCTACTGTGGCCTGATTTTCTCATTCACAACTGAGAGGAAAGTTTTTTGGCACCACAAAAAAGCCATTAGGATGTGATAATGAGTATGTATGGAGCCAGTGGTTGTTCCCATGATGGTATGCTTCAAGGATGGAGAAACCCTGAATCTCTTAGGTCACGGGAATTCCCTTTCTTCCCCAATACTTACTGTGCCTATGCAAAAAAAAAAAAAAAAAAAAAAAGTGGGGGGAACACCAAACCCTGCCACTCCAGCACTCCTTCTTTTTTTTTGTTTTATTTTTGTTTGTTTTTGATATTATTTTCCTTCTCTTTTTTCTTTCTTTTTCACTCTTGTGGTTATTATTTGGTGATTTACTTTTATTTATTTATTTTTTTCTGGGTGCATTTTTTTCCTTTTTTTTTTTTTTTGGTAGCTGCTACCAATTTTTTCTTCTTTTTTTCTTATCCCTTTTATCTCCAACAAAATCACATACCTTGAATCAGTCAGCCTCATAAGTTGAGGGGAGAAAAGGATACCAGGACCAGTCATATGAACATGTAGTGAAAATAAAAAATGATTAAACTTGAACACCAAACCCAAAGTCAATGACAAAATAATAGATACCCAATGTACAACAAGCTATAAAGTGAAGACCAGTTACATTAGTATTCTGGGGGGTAAAGGAGGGAGATATGGGATACATGCTGAGCACAGGGTTGGAGGGAGGACAATACTGGTGGTGGGAATATCCCTCATTCATTGTCACTATGTACTGTAAATAATTCTGTGGAAGATTTGTATGCATTTTGGTCACAATAAAAATTTATAAAAGAAAAATAAATAGGGCCCGGAGAGATAGCACAGCGGCGTTTGCCTTGCAAGCAGCCGATCCAGGACCAAAGGTGATTGGTTCGAATCCCGGTGTCCCATATTGTCTCTCATTCCTTCCAGGAGCTATTTCTGAGCAGAGAGCCAGGAGTAATCCCTGAGCACTGCCGGGTGTGGCCCAAAAACAAAAACAAAATAAAAGAAAAATAAATAAATAAATAAAGCAGTTACCATTGGTTTTATGATAGAGCAGGGATCGGTTTTGTCCAGAACATGGATCTTACCCTCAGACACAGTTGAAACTGATGTAACCAAAAAGGGGACAGTGTCAGCCATCATAGTTCTTCTAAATTTGTTTCAGTTTAGAGAAGCGAGGGACGTGTGACCAAACAAAATGGCTTCTGAAGAGGTATCTCTGAATAAGAATTATGTTGGTTTTAAATAGCACCAAGCAGGTAAAGTCAGACTTTCGGTTTTAAAATAATTTGAATAACTTATTCATAATGCATATTTTTAATTTTAATTTTTAAAATGGAAAATTTTCATTTTAACAGATAAATGAAAAACTTTAATTATAAAAATGACTTCATTTAGGGCCCGGAGAGATAGCACAGCGGTGTTTGCCTTGCAAGCAGCCGATCCAGGACCAAAGGTTCGAATCCCTGTGTCCCATATGGTCCCTTGAGCCTGCCAGGAGCTATTTCTGAGCAGACAGCCAAGAGTAACCCCTGAGCACCACTGGGTGTGGCCCCAAAACAAAAACAAACAAAAAAATGACTTCATTTAAACACCATGGTTTTCCAAGGTTTTCATAATTTATTTTCTTTTTTCCAAGTTACAAAGTTATATGATTGAGTTTCAATCTTATAGAGTGTACAACACCCTTCACCAGTGCACATTTCCTGCCACCAATGTCCCAGATTCCCCCTTCCCCTCTCTTTTTAAAAGTACTTACCAAACTGAATTACAGTGAGATAGTTCCAAGTTTGTCCATGGTTGATTTGCAGTCACACAATGGCCAACACCCACCTTGCATCAATGCCCATTTTCCACCACCAATGTTCCCAGTTTTCCTCCCATTCTACCTCTGCTTTCTCCCATCTGCCATTGGTGGCAGACATTTTACTATTGTCTTTGGGTATTAATAACCTACTTTTTATTTTTTAAATAAGTTTATTGAAACGCAATGTACATAATACAGTGGTTTTCCAGTTACAGTGTTGTTCATGGTTGTCAGTCATACAACATATAACATCCTTTACCAGTGTGCACAGCACATTTCCTGCCACCAATTACTCCAGTGTTTCTCTCACCCACCAACTGCTTGGCTCTGTAGCAGACATTCTCTCTCTCTCTCCTCTCTCTCTCTCTCTCTCTCTCTCTCTCTCTCTCTCTCTCTCTCTGTCTCTCTCTCTCCCTGTAGATATTGGTTAGCAATATTGTTATTGAAAAGATATGCATATCACTTCACCTCTTTTCAGTATCCTATTCTTGTTCAGAATGATCATTTACAACCAGTTTTCCCTGTATCCATGAGAGTTTTTACCTTTGAACCTGGTTTCCAGTTGTAACTTACTATTCGTTCAGGAGTCAGTCCTAAACATCACTGAAAAAGGAAGAAAGGAAGGAAGGAAGGAAGGAAGGAAGGAAGGAAGGAAGGAAGGAAGGAAGGAAGGAAGGAAGGAAGGAAGGAAGGAAGGAAGGAAGGAAGGAAGGAGGAAGGAAGGAAGGAGGAAGGAAGGAGGGAAGGAAGGAAGGAGGGAGGGAAGGAAGGAGGGAAGGAGGAGGGAGGGAGGGAAGGAAGGAGGAAAGGAAGGAAGGAAGGAAGGAAGGAAGAAGGAAGAAGGAAGGAAGGAAGGAGGAAGAAGGAAAGAAAGGAAGGAAAAGGAAGGAAAGGAAGGAAGGAAGGAAGGAAGGAAGAAGGAAGGAAGAAGAAGGAAAGGAAGGAAGGATAGGAAGGAAGGAAGGAAGGAAGGAAGGAAGAAGAAAGGAAGGAAGAAGGAGGAAGGAAGGAAGGAAGGAAGGAGGAAGGAAGGAAGGAAAAGAAAGGAAGGAAAAGGAAGGAAGGAAGGAAGGAAGGAAAAGGAAGGAAGGAAGGAAGGTAGGAGGAAGGAAGGAAGGCAGGAAGGAAGGAAGGAAGGAAGGAAAAGAAAGGAAGGAAAAGGAAGGAAGGAAGGAAGGAAGGAAAAGGAAGGAAGGAGAAGGAAGGAAGGAAGGAAGGAAGGAAGGAAGGAAGGAAGGAAGGAAGGAAGGAAGGAAGGAAGGAAGGAAGGAGAATGAAAGCAAGAAAATGCTTCATAGGGCTAGAGAAATATCAGTAGTAGGAATTAAAGCTCACTGATTTGATGATAGCATGATATGTGGCCCCCTGAGCCCCCACCAGGAGGAATTCCTGAGCTCAGAGTCAGGATAAGTGCTGAGCTTAGCTAGGTATGACCCCAAAATCATACTTCATTTATTTCTCTCATTTACACCTAGGGGTCAAACCCAGGGCCTCAACTCATGCAAGGCAAGTGCTCTACCACTAAACCATCTTAGAAGCTTCTAGGATGTGCTCCAGTGAGGAAGGCAATCCGTTTTCCAACTTAAGAGGCAATAGATCTGAAGTGCGTCTGAGTCACAGAAGATGCTGAGGCTCCAGAGGGACCCCACAGTCAGGAAAGGCTGCTCAGGAACATGGTGAGTGAAGAACATCCGACACTCGCCTTCCTGCTCCTTTGAGAGACAGCAAACTGGCTTTCCATGCATCTCCTAGCAGCCAAGTCTGAGGTTTGGGCTCAAACCGAACTGAGTTTGAATCTCTGCCCTCTGTGTCCTGGGTAGCCTTCGGCAAGTTCTTAACCTTTCTGGGGTTTAGTGTCCTCATCAGGAAAACCAGCCTGCTCCAGATGTTATAACAAAGAGCGTTGGGTGACTTAGTGTTCCTGGTCATAAATGCCATAATCAGAACCACATCTGTTGGAAAGGTCCATGTACAGTGGGAACTGAGCACTGTTTTTGGCTCTTCTCCCTTCCCAGGAAGGCCCCGGCTGTGTTTGCACAAGTCTGAAGTTCACCAACAGCCTCCTAGTGGGCGTGCTCCCAGGATTCCTGGTTCTTTAGCTCTGCCAGCTACACTTGAGCTGCCCCAGGACAAAATGAGGTCACGTTTGGAACCGTAAAGAGGTCACTTTCTCATTAGCTGCCACATCCTCACATGTTAAAGTGTCTTTCATAGACTCTTTCTATTATGAAGCCCATGTGATACCTTTGTCACAGATCCTTCTTGGAAGAAAATAATTACAGTGCATGTAGGCTCCAGTCAATTTTCTTCTACAGACATAGAAACATTTTCTTGGGTTTGTATCATAGGCAGCCATCTGGACTATTTACAGCTCAGGGATCAAGTGCTACAGAGCTGGGGATCGAACTTGGAGCCTTTTGCTTGCAAAACATATGTTAGGTTAAAATAAAAACGAGTTTTGTCTTTGAGCTATCAACCAAGTCTTCACACACACACAAAACACTTGGCTGTTTTTTGGGGGGGGGGAGTGGAGAGGACAGACATACCCAATAGTACTCAGGGGTTACTCTTGGCTTTGCACTTACAAAGTACTCCTGGCAGGCTCAGGGGACCCTATGAGATGGGATATTGGATATGGTTCCATATAGATTGCTTGGGATCAAACCCAAGTCAGTTGCTTGCAAGGCAAATGCTGTGCTATCGCCCCAGCCCCACAAAATCATTTTCTTTGGATTCAGGTGCCCCATTTCCTGATTCTGATGGTCCTCAACTTTCTAATCTTAAACATCTACAAATAGTTCCTTTTCTTTTCTTTTTTCTTTTTTGGCTGTTTTGAGCACCAGTCATCACTGGGGACTGAGTTCAGAAATCACCCCTGGTGGCTTAGGGGATCCTGGAGATGTGACTTGAAATGCCTTAAGCATTCTACTATCTCTCTGGCCCTCTTTTTTTTGTTTTGTTTTGTTTTAGTTTTTTGGATTTTGGGTCACACCCGGTGGAGCTCAAGGGTTACTTACTCCGGGCTCTATTCTCAGAAATCAGAAACTGCTCCTGGCAGGTTCAGGGGACCATATGGGATGCCGGGATTTGAACCACTGTCCTTCTGCATGCAAGGCAAATGCCCTCCCTCCATGCTATCTCTCTGGCCCCTCTCTGGCCCTCTTATTCTCTTGGTTTGGATTTTCCAGTGACTTTAGAAGAACTAGATTGCTCCGCTGACAGGTCAGAGATACAACAACCTAACTGTGATCTGGGATTCTGCCTGTTATGACTGTTGTTTCCACCCACATATTGTCCGATGACTTGATGATTTGATGATTCAACTACCAGCAAAACCAGTTGTTTTCTGCCTGCCAACCTCCTGTCAGTCAGATTTTCTGTAGTGATAATGACCAAATTTCTGGAGAAGAAAATCAGTTTCTGTTTGAGACATCAGAGTTGTTACCAGAGCGTATGTGTTTAATTTGCTAACTTTTATCTCCAAATATGTTTTTCCATCTTATAATATCGATGAATAACTTTAATTATTTGTTGTTGTTTCAGTGCCAAACAAGTGGTGCTTGGGGATTATTCCCATCAGTGATGGGAAAGAACCTGGCATGTCTTGGCATCCTGGAGCAAAGAATGCATGCAGCTCGATGAGCTACCTCTTCGATTAAGATTACTTTAAGAGGGCCCGGAGAGATAGCACAGCGGTGTTTGCCGTGCAAGCAGCCGATTCAGGACCAAAGGTGGTTGGTTCGAATCCCGGTGTCCCATATGGTCCCCCGTGCCTGCCAGGAGCTATTTCTGAGCAGACAGCCAGGAGTAACCCCTGAGCATCGCTGGGTGTGGCCCAAAAACCAAAAAAAAAAAAAAAAAAAAGAAGATTACTTTAAGAGTTCTTTGTGTTGGGGCCAGAGAGATGGCATGGAGGTAAGGCATTTGCCTAGCATGCAGAAGGTTGGTGGTTGGTTCAAATCCCGGCGGCCTATATGGTGGTCCCTTGAGCCTGCCAGGAGCGATTTCTGAGCATAGAGCCAGGAGTAACCCCTGAGTGCTGCTGGGTATGACCCCAAACCAAACCAAACCAAACCAAAACAAAACAACAACAAAAAAAGCGTTCGTTGTGTTTAGAAGGGTTGACTGCAGAATATATAAATCTGTAGTCTTCCTTTAGGCAAAAACCCTAAATTGCAGTTGCTACAGTGATCAAACTTGGGTTAGTTGGAGGAAAGGTAGTGAGTGGAGTGAGGCAGACTAATGACTGAGGGAAATCAGAGATGTCCAAAGGGCTTACTGGACTCCCTATGAATCTGTCAATATTCTCCAGCCTAATAAGTATTTCAGGACCTCCAAAATTCAAGCCAAGACTTTTTTACCTTTAAAGCTTTCTTTTTTTTTTTTTTTTTTTTTTTTTTTTTTTTTTTTGATTTTTGGGCCACACCCTGTGACGCTCAGGGGTTACTCCTGGCTATGCGCTCAGAAGTCGCTCCTGGCTTCTTGGGGGACCATATGGGACGCCGGGGGATCGAACCGCGGTCCGTCCTAGGCTAGCGCAGGCAAGGCAGGCACCTTACCTCCAGCGCCACCGCCCGGCCCCTTTAAAGCTTTCTAAAGCTGTTTAGTACAATGTTTTATATGAAGAATACAACGATAGGTTATGAGATAAATAGTTTGCAGGAATGAATTACTTGGGAGGATATTGAATTAAAAATAAATAAACCTCTATTAGGGCCGGAGAAATAGCACAGCGGTGGGGCATTTGCCTTGCACACAGCCGATCCAGGACCGATGGTGATTCTAATCCTGGCATTCCATATGGTCCTGGAGCTTGCCAGGAGTGATTTCTGAGCACAGAGCCAAAAGTAACCTCCGAGTGCCACTGAGTGTAGCCAAAAGAAAAAAGTGAACAAAAGCAATAGGTGTTTAATTTGTTTTTCCTCCAGAGACCACACATATCCAGCCAATAATTATGACTTGAGCACAACAGAGAGAGAAAAGAAAAATGATGTTGGGGGCTGGAGAGATAGCATGGTGGTAAGGCATTTGCCTTTCATGCAGAAAGACATTGGTTTGAATCCCGGCATCCCATGTGGTCCCCTGAGCCTACCAGGAGCGATTTCTGAGCATGGAGCCAGGAGTAACCCCTGAGCTGCCGGGTGTGACCCAAAAACAAACAAACAAAAAAAAAGAAAAACGATTTCACTGGATTCTTTTTTTGTTTGTTTGTTTGTTTTGTTTTTGGGTCACACTCAGCAGTGCTCAGGAGTTACTCCTGGCTGTTTGCTCAGAAATAGCTCCTGGCAGGCATGGGGGACCATATGGGACACCGGGATTCGAACCAACCACCTTTGGTCCTGGATCGGCTGCCTGCAAGGCAAACGCCGCTGTGCTATCTCTCCGGGCCCTTAGTTTGATTCTCGAATCCACAACTTCTCCATGTCATGTGCCTTTCTACAAAGCCAAAGCCAGACGAGAGAAGATCCCAATGAAATAAATCTAATAGACAAGATGTACAAGACTATAATGAGTCCGATGTAGCTGCCAATCATATCCTGTGAAAATGTCATCTAGCCAGTGTGCCAATAACAATAATCTTGCACTCTCTATTTTTGTTCGGTTATGGGTAGCATCCATTGATGCTCAGGGCTTACTCCTGGTTCTGCACTCTGGCTGACTCCTGACAGGGCCAGCGGACCCTGTAAGGTGCCAGGGGTTGAATCCAAGTTGGCTGGGGGTAAGGCAAGCATCTTAGTCACAGTACTGTCTCTCATCCACCCCCCCACCCCGCCCCAACTTTGTTTGACTGGCCTGCTGTAATTCCAGACAGTAAGTGATGTGTGTGAGCAATCCCACAGCCTGGAGAAGAGTCGGATATCTAACACAGAGTAGATGCCTAACCTGACTAGCCCTTAACTGAACAGGGCAATCGTTGAAGATGGGAATGCATGTGTTGGGTGTTTCAAAATCAGTTAGAAAGGAGCGGAGAGAACCTGTCAAGTCTGGGCCTATTGTTGCTTCCTGGAAAACTGGGTGCCTTGGACACACTGTACAAACCTTACAGATTTCCCATTGGGGCCTGGGGGGGGGGGGGCGCTGCACCCTCCTTAGCAGGTGGGACTTTGGAACTTGCGGGGCCTGTTGGGGGCCAGTGTCAGCACCAGGCCCCGGGGCGAGGACTTTGCGGCCCAGACTGGAGGCTGAAGCCCCTTTCCAGGTGCTATTCCAGTGTGCTCTGGAGGGCCACCCTGTCTGTGCAGGGCCCAGTGGAGTCAGGGAGGCTGGCCTTTGGGGCCACCCAAGTCCAGCTGCTGACCTCATGCCTGGACGTGTCTCTGGGCCCCTTGTGACAGCTTTGGGGGCCCCCGCGGCCTTGCTCTCTGACATGCTCAGGGATGTCACAATCCCTGTCCGCTTATATAGGCCGAGCGGAGCTGGGGTCCTGAACCTCATTGGTATAATGGGGAATCTGCTGAACTCTGTTCTCGATGTGCTGCTGTGCCGCCGTCGTGAGTCGGACGAGAGTGTCCGGCCACGACGGCGGCGCCCTTCCCGGGACGGCTCCCTGGACCTCTTGAGGCCCTTCCGCTGGCTCTGGCGGCACCGGCCTTGCGGGAGGACCAGGCAGAGGACGCGTCGGCCCGTGCGGCGCCGGCTCAGCCTGCTGCGCCGGCTATTTGGGCGGCAGCCCCGAGTGCGGCCGCCGAATCCAGATGAGGTGCGGGCCCAGCGCCTCTACCTGGAGCCCCTCCTCCGCTGGCCCACGCCGCCCAGGCAGACACCATCGCAGGCCGGGCAGGAGGAGCCCGGAGGGTCCGGGCAGGCTCCGTCGGCCGCTGCGCCAGGACCAGGACCAGGACCAGGACCGTCGGGGACGCGGCGCCCGCCCTCTCCACCGGCCCCGGACGCAGCCGCTCCCCAGCGGGGCTACAGGTGGCTGCTGCCGCCTCCTTCCACCCGGCTCCGGGTGGGGTCCACCCTCCTGGAGTTCCGGGTGGAGGAGGTGGGCAGCGAGCCTGCAGCGGGCCCTGGTGACAGCCCGGACCCGGACCCGGACCTGGCCCCAACACCGGCCCCTGCCCCGGCCCCGGCCCCTGCTCCGGCCCCGGCCCCTGCTCCGGCCCCGGCCCCGGCTCCGGCCCCGATCCCGGGTCGGGCCCGACCGCTGCGCTAAAGGAGAAGGTCCGTGGAGGCGGAGGAGACGGGCCCTCCCTGCAAAAGGCGACGACTCGCCTAGGCCGCCTGAAGGGCTCCATCGGAGTCTCCAAACCCAATCCAATAACAGCCAGCGCAGAGACACCAGTCACTTGTTTTGAAATAAATTGTGATTATTTAAATTGCATGACCAGTCTTTCACAGAATTATTTACGGTACCTAGTGACAAAGATCGAGGGGCATTCCCAACACCAGGGTTGGCCTCCGCATGCCCAAGTTCTTGGGCCTGGTAACTGGGGCCTGGGGGGAGGGGGCGTGGGGAGAAACTCTTCCCCTATGCACACACAAACTGGGAAGGCTGGAACTGCTCTCAGAAGACCCCCATGCCAGGACTTCTCTTCCTCTTCCACTGGTATATCAGGGGCACTGGGCGGGACAGCTAGCCACAGGCCCCCTGGGCTGACCACTTAGTGCAGGGGACTGAGATTCCCCCCACACACAAGACTGGCCTTCAGGGCCAGGGCTGGTAACTTGGGCCTTGGGGGGAGGGAGGGGGAAACAAACTCCTCCTTTATGCATACACAAACTGGGAAGGCTGGAGCTGCTCTCAGAAGACCCACATGCCAGGACTTCTCTTCCTCTTCCACTGGTCTATCAGGGGCACTGGGCAGGACAGCTAGCCACAGGCCCCCTGTGCTGACCACTTAGTACAGGGGACTGAGATTCCCCCCACGCCAGACCGCCCTTCAGGGACAGGGCTGGTAACTTGGGCCTTGGGGGGAGGGAGGGGGAGACAAACTGGAAAGGATGCAGCTGGGCTCAGAAGACCCACATGCCAGGACTTCTCTTCCTCTTCCACTGGTATATCAGGGGCACTGAGCAGGACAGCTAGCCACAGGCCCCCTGTGCTGACCACTTAGTGCAGGGGACTGAGATTCCCCCACCACACAAGACTGGCCTTCAGGGCCAGGGCTGGTAACTTGGGCCTTGGGGGGGGGGGAGGGAGGGGGAAACAAACTCCTCCTTTATGCATACACAAACTGGGAAGGCTGGAGCTGGGCTCAGAAGACCCCCCATGCCAGGACTTCTCTTCCTCTTCCACTGGTATATCAGGGGCACTGGGCGGGACAGCTAGCCAAAGGCCCCCTGTGCTGACCACTTAGTGCAGGGGACTGAGATCCCCCATGCCAGACCGCCCTTCAGGGCCAGGGCTGGTAATTCAGGCCCTGGGGGGAGGGTGGGGGAGAGAAACTCTTCCCCTATGCATACTGGACCCCATTTAGTGGTGTCTTTTCTTACTAAAATTCATTTTCAAAAGCGCACGGGCGCATTCACACCCGAGCGACAAATATACTTTTTTTTTTTTTGGTTTTTGAGCCACACCCGTTTGACACTCAGGGGTTATTACTGGCTATGGCTATGCGCTCAGAAATCGCCCCTGGCTTGGGGGGACCATATGGGACGCCAGGAGATGGAACCGCAGTCCTTCCTTGGCTAGCGCTTGCAAGGCAGACACCTTACCTCTAGCGCCACCTTCCAGGCCCCCAAATATACTTTTTAACATCATCCAAAATTTTTCTTAATTCTTGACTGTTTCTAGGAAAGGAAATGGAATGCCCTAGATTTGGAGGACAACACTCAAATAGATCTCTAAAGTGGGAGTTTATGTGGACATGACACTCTATACAGTGGTCCTCTCTGACTGCCAAGCCTAAACCATAAACATTTCATCTCTATTATGTATACAGCCCCTCTTACATATTGCCCCCGCTACAGCAGAGCCCCGTCTACTCCCTCATCTCTCAACCCGGATCCATTTTCTTCCCCTTATTTAACCCTCTTTACCCTCAGTTCTGAACTTGTTAGGCACCAAGACTGACCTCCTGCCCCAACAGACCACTATCCAGCTCCTCAATGAAAGATACCCTCTAGGTTCCCCATCTCATGCCTCAGCAAGAAAGTACAACCAACACACCTGCTTACTCATGCTTTGTGGCCCCTCTCACCCCCATCAAATGGTGGACTGTTGCATGATACAGGAATCAGCTTCAGCAAAACCCCAGCTCAAGGATACTACATGATTCTGTAATGCCGCAAATCGTGTATCAAACTCAAAAGACCAAGGTCTGTGATATGAAAAAGTGCCGTGGCTTTCACTCCCCATAGACTATCTTAAAAGACCTAATTGGGAAGCCTATATTGCCTATGTAAGCTTAATATCTTTATAATAATGCATCTTAAGATGTGTATTCCTAAACATACAGGTAGCCTCCTCCATCACTTCTTTTCTTCAAATACTTTTTTTTAAACTCAGTTTTACTTATCTGTTCTATTTTTTATATATATACATATTTTCTCTATCCTCACCAGTTTTGGTGCTGCTTGGTACAAAAACCAAGAAAACGTCTTGCCTAGGATAAAAGCTCAGATCAAAACCAGACCATAGAGACTGTGTGTATAACCTGTCATCCTCAGCAAGAATAGCACCAGAAATACAATATGACACCATATGTTTTTGTATAGGCACAGTAAAAAGGGGAAAACCATAGACACAGAAACAAGATCTTATCTTCTAAGGATAAGAACTCACACTTTTTATAACACAAGGGTGCCTCCCATCCTGGGCATGTGTCATGTCGATACAACTCAGTCTCCATGAGATTGGACAGTGTTAGTTCAAACCCACACCCCAGAGCCCAGACGTAGAACTGATACAACTCCCTGCAAAAACACCAGGAACTAAGCTCCATTGGGAGATATATGACATCACTCTGGCACCAACTTGTGCCAATTTTGATATGAAAATGAGGACAACATGGAAATGACAATTTGACCTAAGACCAGGTTGTCCTATCACATCACCTAACACTAAGTGGAAATCAGAAGATGTATTGTCCTTTGAACTGTGAAAAATAAGAGCACTAACTACAGAAAACTGACTTTGACAACTGTGACTGGACAGAACTTACCTTGGGACCAATAAGGAAAACCCTACCCTGGGCTGTAGCCCAGGACTCTTACAAAAATCAAGATTTCTTATTACAGAGGCCCAACTTGGACAACAGAGACTGAGCAGAACCTTTGAAACCATGATATCCTAGACTTCGTCTTAGGGACAGAACAAAAACAGGGAGCACTTGTTACAGAAGACTGAATACAACAACAATGATGGAACAGAACCTCTAGAACCCTAAAGACTCTATCCTAGACCTTGTCCTATGACCTGCGCAAATACCAAGATTGCTAGCTACTGTGGCCTGATTTTCTCATTCACAACTGAGAGGAAAGTTTTTTGGCACCACAAAAAAGCCATTAGGATGTGATAATGAGTATGTATGGAGCCAGTGGTTGTTCCCATGATGGTATGCTTCAAGGATGGAGAAACCCTGAATCTCTTAGGTCACGGGAATTCCCTTTCTTCCCCAATACTTACTGTGCCTATGCAAAAAAAAAAAAAAAAAAGTGGGGGGAACACCAAACCCTGCCACTCCAGCACTCCTTCTTTTTTTTTGTTTTATTTTTGTTTGTATTTGATATTATTTTCCTTCTCTTTTTTCTTTCTTTTTCACTCTTGTGGTTATTATTTGGTGATTTACTTTTATTTATTTATTTTTTTTTCTGGGTGCATTTTTTCCTTTTTTTTTTTTTTTTTTTGGTAGCTGCTACCAATTTTTTCTTCTTTTTTTGTTATCCCTTTTATCTCCAACAAAATCACATACCTTGAATCAGTCAGCCTCATAAGTTGAGGGGAGAAAAGGATACCAGGACCAGTCATATGAACATGTAGTGAAAATAAAAAATGATTAAACTTGAACACCAAACCCAAAGTCAATGACAACATAATAGATACCCAATGTACAACAAGCTATAAAGTGAAGACCAGTTACATTAGTATTCTGGGGGGTAAAGGAGGGAGATATGGGATACATGCTGAGCACAGGGTTGGAGGGAGGACAATACTGGTGGTGGGAATATCCCTCATTCATTGTCACTATGTACTGTAAATAATTCTGTGGAAGATTTGTATGCATTTTGGTCACAATAAAAATTTATAAAAGAAAAATAAATAGGGCCCGGAGAGATAGCACAGCGGCGTTTGCCTTGCAAGCAGCCGATCCAGGACCAAAGGTGATTGGTTCGAATCCCGGTGTCCCATATTGTGTCTCATTCCTTCCAGGAGCTATTTCTGAGCAGAGAGCCAGGAGTAATCCCTGAGCACTGCCGGGTGTGGCCCAAAAACAAAAACAAAATAAAAGAAAAATAAATAAATAAAGCAGTTACCATTGGTTTTATGATAGAGCAGGGATCGGTTTTGTCCAGAACATGGATCTTACCCTCAGACACAGTTGAAACTGATGTAACCAAAAAGGGGACAGTGTCAGCCATCATAGTTCT